>NC_134705.1:78675770-79314520 GCF_043290135.1 Rhipicephalus microplus | reverse complement strand
TCGTTTTCACATATATCAAATTTAGAGTTACGTGACATCAATGGATGACGAAAGTATATGACTGGCGCCAAAGTGATAAATATGACATGCGTGTAATGTTAAACATGGCTACATGCTACGCTCATAGCGTGCTCGTGGCTATTTCACTATCTCCACATATACCGAATTTGTTATCAGGTGACGTAAATGGACGACGAAGGTAAATGACATGTACAAGCATAGTAATCATGATGTGCGTGCCATGTAAAACATGACCGCATGCGGCCCTCATAGCGCGCTCGCGGCCGTTTCGCTAGCTCCACATATACCATAGAAAAAGAAAAGCTGAAGAGAGACCCTCGCAATGCGCGCTGCACAGCGAGAAGTGTGGCGAAAGTCACGTTCTTTTGCAGAGAGTTGTGGGACAATGTAGGCACCACCGGCGTCTCTTGCGCCAGCGAGAAGGAGACGCCGGGCAGCGAGTTTACAAGGCGTGCCGCCGGGCACGACGGCGCCTCCCTCTCGCTGGCACCTGTTGCGCATGCGCGAGCCACCATAGCATGCCTATCATGGAGGAAGGAATGCGGCCCACAATTGAGAAGGAGTCCTCCACTCTTCCCTGCTTCCGGCTGCACAAAATGCGATGTAGCGGCCTCTCCTCAGTTTACTTCTTCCTCCATGACATATAACAAACTTGGTATCACGTGACATGAATAGACGACGAAGGTAAATGACACGTCCAAACATGATAATCATGACGTGTAATATAAAACATGACTACATGCTACACTGATAGCGTGCTCGTGGCCACTCCACTAGCTCCAAATATACTAAATTTGCTAAGAAGTAGCCTGAATAGACGACCAAAGTAAATGACACGTTAAAATATGATAATCATGACATGGAAGTCATGTGCGGCATTTACGTTCCATTTCGTAATGTACTGCTGATTTTTTAAAAGAGATATAAACCTTCCTTATACGTGCTTCGCACGTCATCTATTCCAACTGTAGGTGGGATCTGCCACTTTTTTTTCACGTTACAATGAGTTTCTCCTAACACACTGAACGTCTTCACTTCTCCAGTCACATAAGTATTTTCACAAAATCGACTATGTGTGCGCGAGCTATTACAGACAGTAAACCTCGCATTACCTTTAGAGTGATATCAACATGAGCAGCTTTTATGGATACCATTGGTTTAGTTCGCATGAACGACATCGTGTGGCCTATCAACCTCAAAGAATTCAAAGGTCCCGCACTGACGCAGCACTAATTAAAAGAGCATAAAAAGAAATGGTGCACTCATCCTAAGACTGTCGCTCCACCTCAGTGCAGGGAAAAGAGTGCGTGTGTCAGCGTCATTTCGACGGCAATGAGTGGCAATTAATTGACCGTTTTTCCAGACATACCGTGCCAGACAGCTCGCAGCATTCCGCGCGAAATGTCTGGCCGTCACAGACAAACTCGTGGTGTATCAAGACTAATGTCATTTTTTTATTTCTTTGTTTGCTTGTGTTTAGTTTCGGCGCTGCTTGATCGCTGGGAATTTGCAGAAGCGTGCTCTTTTCAGAGCTTTTTATTGAACTACCTTGAACAATTATGTTTGGGTACGATTCGGATATTTTGTATATAGTAACACCTTGCCGCAGTGGTCTAGTGGCTAAACTATACTCGGCTGTTGACGCGAAGGTCAGGGTCAGCAGCCGACCCGTATGTCACAAAAACTGTTAGTCTTCCTGGGCGGACTCCATGCCAAGAAGTAGTTGGAGTTGCTCTCTCCAGTTTAACCTTCACCTAGTTGGAGAACGATGGCCTGAATATAATTACTTTCAGACGTGTGAAGTCTGAACTTTGCTCTATGGTCCATTACGTGCCTGAGATTGTTCTTACAGTGTTCAGCTGTAACGTTGCTGATCTTGTCTTTTAGCGTATTTTCCACCGTGTATAGCTTAAAGTCTCTGCAGACCCGTAAATTACGGAGGTGAGAGGGGGGGGGGGGGGGTCGGAGGGTCCTGACCCCACCCCATGTGTTTAAGCTGGGAGAGAGGGGCGCACTGCCTACAAGTGACCCCGCTTTCCAAAGAGCAGTGAAATGATGCAGCTGCTTTATGACTTAAAATGCACTGTAGACCAAAACTCGGTGCTTCCAGCGTAAAAAATGATCCGAGACTGAATGGCAGACAGAGTGTTTCAACAGGCTATATTTTCGAGGTTAAAGCAATATATACGTGTCTTCTACCAGAAAAAAAAGAAATAATTCAACAAACACAGCATGCGAAATAAATGTAGAATAACAAAGAAGCCCTAGAAATGTTCAAGCATTACAAAAGTGCATGAGTGCAGTTTTTCCTGTGAACATCACAGTTTAGCCAAACATGAATTTGCGAAAACTTGGCTGCACTGAATTTCTGCTTTTCGTAAAAGCTTTTGGTTTGCGTAATGGCTAATGTTTTCACGTAAACGTTCTTTTGCAGCTATGGATTGTCGAAAATACGCGACCTATAGGTCAGGGTGCTAGCTGATAACAATAATTCGTCAGTGTTAAGAAGCGTTGAATACTGAGGCAATTCACATTAACGAATATTTTTGTTCCTGGGCTAGTCGTAAGCCCACGATAGTTTACTCGCATAGTGAGAACGAGTATTGCTCAGTAATCCAGAACAGGAATATTTCCTCCGCCACTGAATAACGATTTTTCGGTCGCTATCTACGACGACGACACCAGAATACTGCGAAACGAACTGTTTAACGCTATCTTGTTCAAGCATGAAAGCCATGGCGCAGTGCGAAATACCTTCAAATGCCAAGGGAAGGCATTTGAATGCGGAGAAATCACGAATTTAAGTGGTGCGCCTACATGAATAGATTACAGCGTTACGATGTATCCGCCTCACGCAGTGTCAGGAATAGAGCAGCATAACATTTTACAGGTGCTTCGTCTTGAGTTAACGAAAACCGATTCGTCACAAACTACTTTACTGCAGTGTACCTGATATGCTATAAATATTTTTATCACGAAGTATACGCACGTTTCTTCAGATATTTCGCGACTAAAACACGTGCAAGGGTTGCGATTATGCAGACACCTCACCACAAAGAAGAGGTGCGAAGGCGGATGAATATAGCCATTCATGTAAGGTGCTACATAAAGCATATATTGAAATATATAAAGTAACCGCGAAAATGCACAATGCCTCCCTGTCTCCGCGTTTTAGAATGGTGCGTATTTCACAAACAATAGGAAGTCAGCGCGACTTAGGCAATGGTATTAGAACACGTAAGATACATGAGCCCTGCGCGATCCTCTCTCTCTCTCTCTCTCTCTCTATATATATATATATATATATATATATATATATATATATATATATATATAATGAGATCTAACAGACAGTAATGCCAAGGAATGTACAGGGGAAGTTATTAAAACCAATTGAATGTAAATAGGAAGAAAGAAAAGTGGATGAAAAAACTTTTTCATCCACTTTTCTTTCTTCTTATTTACATTCAATTGGTTTTAATAACTTCCCCTGTACAGTCCTTGGCATTACTGTCGGTTAGATCTCATTATAAGGTGTTAAAACACGGAAAAACGAGCCCTTAGGTATACACTTCTGTCCCTTATTTCATTGAACGAGGGTCTCATAATGGCAGACTTGGTGTGTTTAGGTTGTATAAGAGGGACAATTATTCAGCTGCCCGCTCATAATAAGTTCACGTGCTACGTGACGCTAAACATGCGCATAAGAGTGTTTTCACACTCGTCGTTTGGATTATAGATGGCGCTGACTGTCACTCCTACTTCTAAATTCACATATAAACCCAAAAAAGTGGATGAAGGGAAGGCCGCTGTGGTAGCTCAGTGGTTAGAGCATCGCACGCGGCATTCGAAGGTCGTAGGTTCGATTCCTGTTCACGGCTGGTTATTTTTTTCATCCACTTTTCTTTTTTCTTATTTACATTCCATTGGTTCTAATAACTTCCCCTGTCCACTTCTTGGCATTACTGTCTGTTAGATCTCATTAATATTGTGTTAAAACACGAAAAACGAACCCTTAGGTATACACTTCTTTCCCTTATTTCATTGATCGAGGGTCTCGTAATGGCCGACTTGGTGTGTTTAGGTTGTATAAGAGGGACAATTATTCAGCTGCCCGCTCATAATAAGTTCACGTGCTACGTTACGCCAAACATGCGCATAAGAGTGTTTTCACACTCGTCGTTTGGCCCATAGATGGCGCTGGCTGTCACTCCTCCTTCTAAATTCACATATAAACCCAAAAAATGTGGATGGAGGGAAGGCCGCTTTGGTAGCTCAGTGGTTAGAGCATCGAACGCGTTATTCGAAGGTGGTAGATTCGATTCCTGTTCACGGCTGGTTATTTTTTCATCCACTTTTCTTTCTTCTTATTTACAATCAATTGGTTTTAATAACTTCCCCTGTACATTTCTTGGCATTACTGTCTGTTAGATCTCATTATATTGTGTTAAAACACGGAAAAACGAGCTCTTATGTATACACTTCTTTCCCCTATATATATATATATATATATATATATATATATATATATATATATATATATATATATATATATATATATATATATATATATATATATATTTGAGCAAGTCTTTAGACAGCGCCTTGCACTTACCTCAAGTACGTCAGAACAGAATCCACGTCCGTCAGATTGTCGTTGTCTCGCTGGAACATTCTAGCACGTGGGCATTTGTCGTATGTGTACAAGTCACCGTATTTCTTGACAGTCTCTGGTTGCGCGGTCATTTCGAATGTCTCTGGAAAGAATCTTTTAAAAACAAAAACTAAGCCGTCACTATTGCTTTACTTGAGTATGAAAGTACTTCCCACATTTCAAAACATGTCGAAACATTAATTTTTCATTTCATCGTTGTTTATTAAGACAAAATAACATTTCCTAGGTTGAAGGGACACATTACCTCAGCCTGACTTTAGTCCCTACACCCATACATTCGCTGAGATGCAGTGGAAACGAAATATACATATTTCCTTTTTTTTTTAAGAAGGGACACAAAAATGAAATTCAATAAGTATAACGGATGTCAAAACACGTACTTTAAAATGACACGTTAAAATCAACAACTTGCTTATAGCAAGATAAATAAATATGCAAAAAAGTGAAACCTAGAGAACTTTTAGTTGAAAGAATAAGTACTATATGGAAATATACATTTGAAAAAAAGACAACCTAGCGAGTTTTACACAGATATACAAAAGCAGAAAGAACCCTAAAAGGAATATTAATAATAAATAGTATGATTAGGGTACGACATGTAAAAATACATCTGCACTTTCTGTCTTCACACTGCTTTTCACATTACATTGTACCATAGTCTTTTAATACTTTCTCAAACGTATTGAAGGACTATGATTGTACTAAACGTTAACGAGCATAGCTATTGTTCTGTAGTAAATAAGGTATTTGATATTATAAGGTTTGCTTACCATAAGTTGACCTGAATAAAGGAAGTCGAAAACTGTCATAGCGTAAACCACATTTTAACACAATTTTAACGAGGTCTACATTTTGAGTACGTGCCCAGCCAGAATGCAAATTAAGCTAAGGCCTCGGTACAACTGGTTCGCGGCACGTACATAGGCATATGAAAATTCGCCGAAGCGAGCCTTCCCCCACCTCACCCCAAGCTTTGCCGGGCGCAGGCCACCACCCGGCGTCTATTGCAAACCAACACGTATCCCTCACCAGGCCACCTCCACCTCACATTCCCGGACCTTTACACTACTCCCAACTGCCGGTACTGTGGCACTCACCCGGCTGCACTTCCGCATATGCTGTGGGAGTTTCCGGCACGTTACACACACAGTAGCACCACGACCTCTCGTCGAGGGTGCGTGAGGCTCTGCGGAGCTCTGCCCTACATGACCAAACAAGAATGACACAGCGTACCCGTAAGGCAGCGTCGAGGCAAGGCCACTGACGTTACCTCGTGGGACGGGTAGGCCCGGCCGCCTTAACTTGCTGTTTTTTTTACTAATAATGTTCATGCCTAATTCTCGGCCCTAAGCCTCACTAGGCTTAAAACAGTGATACCGGAAAATTCTGAAAACTAGTCTGGTTGTTTCTAGGTAGTTCGTGACCTTCGCTGGATTAATGCAGGTCGTTTCTACGTTTCTTCTAAATTATGGCTATTCTTTAGCTAGGTATACTGCTAGCCCCGCCGCGGTGGTCTAGTGGCTAAGGCACTCGGCTGCTGACCCGCAGGGCGCGGGTTCAAATCCCGGCGGCGGCGGCTGCATTTCCGATGGAGGCGGAAGTGTTGTAGGCCCGTGTGCTCAGATTTGGGTGCACGTTAAAGAACCCCAGGTGGTCTAAATTTCCGGAGCCCTCCACTACGGCGTCTCTCATAATCATATAGTGGTTTTGGGACGTTAAACCCCACATATCAATCAATAGGTATACTGCTAGGTTATTTCGGCGTTGGCTCTGCACTAATAGGTGTGACTTCAACCACAGACAGTCAAACGCATGGCACAGGCATTCAAACTCAAGGCATAAATCCACCCTGTAGCCAAGCGTTTGCAAGTCAGATAGATGTACGGGCCACAATCCTTCGCGACGGCTTTCCACCGCTTTCTGTGGCACACTCTAAAAAAATCGGGCATTTAGGGATTATTTCTGCTATGCAACTATAATAGTTATCTGCTTCACGTACTTTCCTTTCGTTGTCACCACTGTTTCGATAGTTCACCGTGACGAACAGCGCGCGCGTAGTTGGTGTGACATGACATTCTTGACAGGAACGTGATTGATTGATATGTGGGGCTCGACGTCTTAAAACCACCATATGATCATGAGAGGTGCTGTAGTGGAGGGCTCCGAAAATTTCGACCTCCTGGTGTTCTTTAACGTGCACCCAAATCTGAGCACATGGGCCTACAACATTTCCGCCTCCATCGGAAATGCAGCCGCTGCAGCCGGGATTCAATCCCGCGATCTGCAGGTCAGCAGCCGAGTATCTTAGCCACTAGACTACCGCGGCGGGGCCACAGGAACGTGGTCAGAGCCGGGTTTTCAAGAACAGGAACGCGAGCAAGTCAGATGACAATGATTATTGCGGGGCAGAAGTACTCCCCAAATACTCTACTATTTCTTAGAGCGCAGATACCCCTTGACAATGATAACAATTTTCTAGATTGGCTCACAAGAAACAGCTTGGGAAATAACTTTACCATTAAAACGCCTTTATTGTTTCAGGTTTTTCAAGTGTGTTGTCTCATGTCTCGTTTCAGAGCGGAATCAAAGTCCTTGTTTAACGCTTATGAATGCAGCGAGAACTCTCAGATACCAAAGTATTCTCACCTTGCTCTAGATCTGATTGGAAACGTCCACAAAACACACGTAATATTCTTGACACAAAGAGTTACTCACGCTACGTTGTAACCAGGCCAATATTTCTTTTGACGAAGACCGTGGCTTATGTCTTCATACTTCGAAAAGCCTCTGTAAATAAGAACAACGAAAAGGCTCACCGACAACGATGATGCTGCCTAACGCGAATTCTCCGGGTAGCTTCGTGTTAAGACAACGCAATCTGTGGTCGAGGCACGCTATCTAAATTATTGTGTTAAATTTTCAATAAGCCTATAACACGAGATCACCACACTATATAGTGTCCTGCTCACGAAGGTCTTGAGGGGAACGTCATGCCAGACCACATTGCTCCAGGCTTCTCCGACCAAGCGACGGCCGGCACTGTCGTTGAACCCATTTCTTATCCACGTGACATCCTTCTCCATCAAAGGGAGCAAAAACGAGAGTACAACCTTCAGCATAAAGACTTGGGTAGCCGACAAAACATAGATCGGAGACGCATACAAACCAATAGCTTTCCAAATTTGTACCACCTATGCAGAACATAGCCCACGTGATTTAAAGACACACGTCCATGGTGTTTAGACACACCGACACTCGACAACATAACAATATAGTGCACCAAGAGGCCCGCACACATCGATAACTCGCACGTTACTTCAAGCAGAGCCAAATAGCTTTGCTTCACCAGGCCAAGTGAGCCGCTCGGGCTAGCAGAGCCCTGCACTGAGGGCTCTACCACAAATATCTGCGTATACCATTTCTTTTTTTTTTGTGAATGAAGTTTCTTCCTCCTCCTCCTCCTGCTCTAAAGTTTTGGATATCTGTAGTTGTCGCGCTGTAATGTTCGTTACATATTCTCACAGGACCTCCAAGCGGTCGAGTGTTGCGCCTGTAGCGTAGCACTAGTGGCGGCCAACCGGCTAGAGAAAAAGACCAGCGCATGTTCGTAGGCTTCTAGCTGGCTTGACGCCACGGCCGTCGCTCTACTTCAGCAGCTCGCTTCCTCCTGTACGTCCCGTCTTTTCAGTTAACTTGCGAAAACGGCACGTCTACGTCGGACACCGTCACGTCGCCCACAATTGCACGCTCGCAACCCACCCGTATTCTCCAACCTTCACATTTCGCGATCCATCTGGCGTGACCCCGGATATCGTCTCCCCCGCTATTCGCACTCCTATCGCGGATTCTTCGCTGTCTACGATGTCTGAAGGCAACTTTCTATCTGCATCAGCATTCCGCTCGTCCTGCCAGCTGCCGCTATCATCGCCTTCGATGTATCCTGCAGCAAAAGCTCATGCCCCTCACCAAACACGGCCAAACATGCGAGATGTTGCAACCACGACTGAGGCGCGTGCGTACGACGTTCCTGACCCGCGTATGGCCGAACACGCATCTCATTTCGCACTTGCCACAGAGCCAGCCATTGGCCGCGTCGACCTGCGCATGAGCCCTCGTGCAGCGACAACCGAAAAGGCTTCTACGAGTCCAGGGGCGCCGACTGACCCTCCTCCAGAATGCACTTTCACTCTGTTCCGTGACAAGACTTCAACCTAGCTCTCGACAAGGTGCACGCATCAGCAAGCTTATAACTCGAATACAGACATTACCTTTGACACATCGCAAACCTCGTCTACCTAGGCCCGTACCCACCTTACCATACCCACCATTACAGGCATTGTGTGTAGCATGATCATTCGAACACTGCGTTTCCGTGTCAGTCAACTCGTATACTCGTGTCAATACGCCAGCTGCAATAGAACGCAGAAGGTGTCATTGCACCACTACCGACTTCAACACTAGTTTCACCGACCAGCTGCCAACGTTATCGGCCGAACCGGTACTTCTACGGGCAGCTTTCACAGCTGCGTCCGCTCGCGTTACCTGATGTGCTCACGAACGCAGCCACCAAGCAATCATGGGACCTGCCTGTCTATAACAACGCCCCGGTGTCTTCATCTTCGGCCACTACGTTTTTCGCAGTGCCGCCCACCGGAACTGTGAGACTCCTCCGTACGCCTTCCACCCTGACAGCATTCGGACTTCCAAGTGGACTATATGTGAACCGCCGCTCATGTACATAGTTTTTATATGTTCTTCATGCCCTTTCTTCATGAATGGTCTATCGCGTAACAAGCTAGGCGGGGAGCCCTTGTAGCGTAGCGCTAGTGGCGGCCAACCGGCTAGAGAAAAAGACGACGAGCGCTGGTGACGCGTGGTGCCTGGAATGTTGTGGGCCTTTAGCTGGCTAGACGCCACTGCCACTGCTCTACTTCAGCAGCTCGCTTCCTCCTGTATGTCTCGTCCTTTCATTTAACCTGCGACGACGGCACGTCTACGTCGAACACCGTCCTGTTGCTACACGCCCACCACTCTGTGCATTGCACACGCTGCCAATCAAGCGAAACAGCAACAGTTTCCGTTACTACAAGCAAAGCCAGCCGCAGTGCACGTGCGAACCCCACACGCACATGAGTTTCGAGCGAGCGGCCAGTCCACGTGACCAAGAAAACAACACTAGAGGCGAAGGGCTGTTGGTAACAACAGACACCACACAAGACACCACTTTCTATAGTCTTAGTTCCTTATATCGGTCACGCCGCCGATGCCAACGGATGATTACTGTTGCGACTCCAAACTAAATACTTTGCTGTGTTTTACAATAGTAAAACATTTCGACTCTACGGTCACCGGTCACTGCCAGAACTGTGGGAGACTGGCGGACATCTATCACATGGTTTAGGCATGTCAAAATAACTCAGCCCTTACTCCTCAGCCAAGCGCTATACGCGAAGACCGGGCGGCGCCTTGTTGTCTACAGGCAGTGTGACAGTGTACGGTGGCAATAATCCGCGCGCACCCTTCAGATTTGTGGCATGGGGGAGCAGCAGAGCACCTTTTGTTGGTTCGGGGAATGCGACCCTGCCGCAGCGCCTGTGCCGGGTCCGGTCTGACTTTCCGTCAGCCTCCGTGGCTCCAGGGCTGATTACTGCGTTCTGCGCGGATGGCCACCCGCGTCGTTGAATGACGAAGAAGCGGCGGCTACGGAAAATTCCCGGGAGACACCCAGCTGCATGGAAACGTTGAGACTTGGTCTGGACATCGGCTCATCAAGCACCAGAAACCGGGGCAAATGGTTCGGCCGAAACTTTTCGGCACAACACTGCCAACCCCGGACGTTGGCCATTACAGACGACGCACTTTGTCGGAAGCATCGGGACCATTGTTCACCCGTAATTAAAGTGTCTTAAGACAGCTCGCCCATCTCTCTCTCTGAGGCTCAATTTTGTACATTGTTACTTGCTCGGCTTTGTTTGGAGAGGGTTTTCTACTGGTGTGGGCCGCGGGGGCGGCCGTCGAAGATGATACACTCCGACTGACAAGAAAATATGCCGCGTCGATAGTGGCGATTGGTTTGGTGCCCCGGTAAGGCGGAGTCGGGTCCTACAAAAAGGGACTACGAGACGATACCAGAGGGTCAGAGAGACGGAGCGTTGAGATTGAGATGGTAGAAAGACGAAAGGGAAAAGGAAGATAATGGTGCGAAGAGATAGCGATGAGAGGCGATGAGATGATGACTGGGGCAAGGACGGTACGATGAGGAATGAAAGTTAGGGATAGGAGGTGAGTGAATGGAACGTTACGAAAGAGAGCTAAGATGGAAATCACTGAGAGGCACGACGAAGGCGACGATGACGAAGACGATGAAGACGCTTACGAATTGGACAATGACCCCAGGAAGAAGCCCTGAGCCCCGACTCGAACAGCCAGCTCTGAGGCCCCCGCCAACATGGACAATCTGGGAGACGAACTTGACCTCCCTTTCTTAAACGAACTTTGCAGGAAGGGATGTGGTATATTGAGACATTGCGCGATTTTATTAATTAATGACTTTATCAATTGTGTTGTCGTGTGTTTATTCTGTATTGAGGCACCCTTGTATTGTCACCGTTACTTTGCTTATGTATCCTGTTTCGCGTGTCGCGAGTAATTGATGATGGGTTACAATTTCGTGTAACATAGATGTCGTTCACGGACAGTATGTGTGTACACCATTTGCACTCGCTATTGAAATAAATGCGTCCATGATTAAGAAAAGATCGTGATGTCTCTTACTTCCCGGCCCCAGCACGAATCCCTGTATGTGGAAAGTGATTGAGACACGTAGCCAAGAGGGAACCGGATAAAAAGGGGGTTGAGGGGTCTTCCCTCTTTTTGGCGATCGGTGGCGTAGTGGGGACGTCTCAAATGGTGGCAGCGGTGGGATTACTGCTGGGGCAACGGTGCGAGATTTCACCCTCGTACTAGGGAAGGAGAGGTGGCAAAATGAACGAGCAGACTACCAAGATGACCGACAGAGATGACTCACTAGAAATGAGCACGTTAATGTTAGCGTACATGGTCCCGTCGTTTACGGGAGGTGATACGGGTCCGGATCTTGGGGTCTTCTTGAAAATTTTGGAGCAGGTTGGTCACTTGGGTGGATGGTGGGGTAGTGAGCTGGTCTGCATAGCACAATGCAAGATGGTAGGCGCGGTGCACGATTTTGCGTGGTGGGATCATGGCGTCGCTGCGGCTTCAACTTTTTCTGAGTTCAAATATTTGGCCCTCAAGAGGTTCGATACGGAGCCACTTATCTTTAAAACGGAACGGTTTTGAAACGCGAGGCAGAAGGCAGATGAGGAGGTGAGGTCATTTGCAAGCCGCTTGCGCATCCTCGGGACCGCCCCCCTGGCGAGCTCCGATAGTCAGGATCCGGTGAAAGCTTCACTGCGCCGCGAAATTCTAGCCGAACAATTACTCTCGCAATTTTTATTAGGCTTGAGGGATCCGGTCCGCAGATTTGTTCTCTCTCGGGATCCAAAAACGTTTGACGAGGCCATTGCCATAGCGGTCAAGGACGAACAGAATGAGAAAGTGTCGAAGAGCCATTCGTTACCCGTTCGATACGCAAAAGAGAACACGAATGTTCATGAGATGCATAGCCGCCTTGACCGCCTCGAAAAACTTGTGGAGAGCTTGGCAGTACGCAATAAGGTGAAACAGAATCGGCAGGAATTCTCGAAGCAGCTCTCTTATCCCGGCGGGTGCTATAACTGTGGCAGGTTTAGTCACTTTTGGCGAGAATGGCATCGGTACCGGCGACGAAAGTGGAATTCGACGGGTGGCAGCCGCATTCACAAAGACAAAGAAATGGTGACAGAATTCGAATCTGAAAACCTAGACGCAACTCCTCCTCAACGGTGACGTGCAGAGGTCAATCGCGACCGTAAATAATCGCGAGGAAAGAAGCTCCATAAAAACGAGTCGCGGTTCACCGTGTGTGGATGTGGTTAATGTAACTTCCATGATCGAGGAGGACGATCCGCCATTGAGCAAGTGTGTGTTTGGGGGAAACGCTCGCACGCCGGTGCCACTGGGTGAAACAAAAGCTGTCAAGGTTGCTGGAACGGATACAGATGGTTTAGCTGCGGTTTCTACCTCGAAGGTCCCACGACACGATGAGGCATTACCACTAGGAGTAGCAGATATGGAGTTGGAAGAGAATTGGTTCTCTGAGAATGCAGTTGTCGAAGTCTTGGTCGACACGGTGGTAGACCAAACGTTAGAGAGAGTAGATGAAATTGAGGAACGCTTAGATCGCAACGGGGTGGTTTTTGTGGGGCCAAAGAGGAACTGCAGTACACTCGATGTACACCGCACCAAACCCGGGCATGCGCAGGGGTGGTCTTGTCAGATAGCTTCGCACATGCCTCACTCCGCGACTGAGTTATGTAGGTGGGAGATCGGACCATCCAACGAGGGTCCGAGACTCAGAGTCGGGGAAGAAGTCTGCATGCGGGTAGACGCTGAGCGCTCAGGGATCGGCTAGGGTCATAAGAGTCCGAAAGCTAGTATGTCATTTTATGTTCTATGATTTCTGCTCGGTCATTGTGCTCGTTACTTAAGTGGAGATCTTGTGTCGAAGCATCAGTTTTTTTTTTTGTTTTGCTTTGCCTTGTGCTCTTGTATTATTTTGTTGATTGTACTTTGAAATGAGCCAGGTAGTTGACTCGGTTATTGTGGTTTTGTGTTTCACGTTATCTGATGTTGATCACTGAGTGAGTGGTACTACCTGGGATCGGTTCACACCCAATGATAGGGAGAACATATAGTCAGTGAATGTGAGGTTACCCAGATTTCGCCGCTTGTCGGAAAGGAAGGTGAATAAGGGACTGTTTTAAGAAACGAGAAGGTTTAGAAAGACAGGATATGTGACTTGCATCTGTGGCCCAAACTAGGCAGATTATGCGAGATTGTTGTTCGAGATACCTAAATAGGCGCTGCACCACAGGTGGATGAGATGAGACAAGTAAAGATAACAGACAAGCTACGGCGTTTTCCCTACACAATAGTTTCGTTCCTCGATAGTAGGCGGGGAGGGCAGGCTTGTAGGAAGAGATGAAGCAGCCCCGGTATCGACGAGGCGAGGTGAAAGTTCAAATTGAAATGGTTTCACGGCGCCTCCCCGAACGGAAATGTCGTGCCTCTTTAGGAGGCAGGGGGCGTCGTGATCGGTATTGATGTACAACGCCAAATGTCACAGTTGCATAGGACAGCATATACGCTACGTTCTCAGCCAATCCGAACACGCAATTAGCGTGGAAGGTCCCTTTCCCTCACCGACAGGTGCAGCAGAGGCCGGACAGGAGATGGTACGCGAGGGTAATTCAGCGTTGCTGCCTGTATGACCTATGTTCTCCCGCCATCCCGCTTTTTGTTTGGTTTGAGATGTTCGATAAGATCTTAAAATTTTGTGCCTGTGTGGATTGAAAGCGTATTGAAATGTGTGTATCCTCCGTTCGGTTGTGCCGAGAGTGGACAGTGCAGGCGAAGTGTGTAATGTGCTCGCATGGTAGTGAACTTTCCGCACACATGACTGAACGCTGCGTGTCAAACCATCCGACGAGCAGCTGTGAGCAGTGTGCGTTTTGTCCACGCGTCATCCACGAGTTTCTGCGGCGAATCTAAACGTTTCAAGTGTTTTGTGCGTGATAGAAACACGGAATCAAACTGCTTCGTGGTGGGTGATGATTCAGCGACAATCACAGATTGGTTCCTCTCAGCGACGCGCTGCCGCCAGGACTGAATCACAAGTGTGATCTGTTCGCTTACCGTATTCCTAGGACTGCCGCAATGTCTCAATTTCACGGCACAACCCGAAGGCGCTATGCACCCGCAATTCTCGTGTTTGAATTTCTCCGCTGGGAAAATTCTTCTGCAAGATGAAGGGATTGTGACGTCCCCGCAAACACGGACTGAACCCCGGTCTTTTAAAAATGTTTACGCTCATTTCTTAAACCCACGCATTAAAAAAGGAAAAGAATACCTTCGGTGTAACGAGTGCGCATTCCGGAGTGGAGTACCTGGAAATATTATTTCTACTGTACTCGCGAGCCCCCCCCCCCCCCCCCCGCGCAAGCACGAGGACCGGGCGGCGCCTTGTTGTCTACAGACAATGTGACAGTGTACGGTGGCAATAATCCGCGTGCACCCTTCAGATTTGTGGCATGGGGGAGCAGCAGAGCACCTTTTGTTGGTTCGGAGAATGTGACCCTGCCGCAGCACCTGTGCCGGGTCGAGTCTGACTTTCCGTCAGCCTCCGTGGCTCCAGGTCTCATTACTGCGTTCTGCGCGGATGGCCAACCGCGTCGTTGAATGACGAAGAAGCGGCGGCTACGGAGGATTTCGCGGGAGACACCGAGCTGCATGAAAACGTTGAGACTTGGTCTGGACATTGGCTCATCAAGTACCAGAAACCGGGGCAAATGGTTCGGCCGAAAACTTTTGGGCACAACACTGCAAACCCCGGACGTTGCCCATTACAGACGACGCACTTTGTCGGAAGCATCGGGACCATTGTTCGCCCGTAATTACAGTGTCTTGGGACAGCTCGCCCATCTCTCTCTCTGAGGCTGGAGTTTGTACGTTGTTACTTGCTCGGCTTTGTTTGGGAGAGGGTTTTCTACTGGTGTGGGCCGCGGGGGCGGCTGTCGAAGATGATACACTCTGACTGACAAGAAAATATGCCGCGTCGATAGTGGCGATTGGTTTGGTGCCCCGGTAAGGCGGAGTCGGGTCCTACAAAAAAGGACTACGAGACGATACGAGAGAGTCAGAGACGGAGCGTTGAGATTAAGACGGTAGAAAGACGGAATTGAAGAGTAAGATAACGGTGCGAAGAGATAGCGATGAGAGGCGATGGGATGATGGCTGGGGCAAGGACGGTACGATGAGGAATGAAAGTCAGGGATAAGAGGTGAGTGAATGGAACGTTACGAAAGAGGGCTAAGATGGAAATCACTGAGAGGCACGACGAAGGCGATGATGACGGATGAAGACGTTGACGAATTGGACAATGACCCCAGGAAGAAGCCCTGAGCCCCGACTCGTACAGCCAGCTCCGAGGCCCCCGTCAACATGGACATTCTGTGAGACGAACTTTACCTCCCTTACTTAAGCGAACTTTGCAGGAAGGGATGTGGTATATTGAGACATTGCGCGGTTTTATTAATTAATGACTTTATCAATTGTGTCGTCGTGTGTTTATTCTGTATTGAGGCACCCTTGTATTGTCACTGTTACTTCGCTTATGTATCCTGTTTCGCGTGTCGCGAGTAATTGCTGATGTGTTACAATTTCGTGTAACAAAGATGTCATTCACGGACAGTATGTGTGTATGCCATTTGCACTCACTATTGAATTAAATGCGTCCATGATTAAGAAAAGATCGTGACGTCTCTAACTTCCCGGCCCCAGCACGAATCCCTGTATGTGGAAAGTGATTGAGACACGTAGCCAAGAGAGAACCGGATAAAAAGGGGGTTGAGGGGTCTTCCCTCTCTTTGACGATTGGTCGCGTAGTGGGGACGTCTAAGTACCAAGCGCGTTCTCTCTCCGCCTATTTTATACTGTAAATATGGCATTCACACGTGCACCGTTCACCAGTGCCACGAGCAGCCGTTACGGAGTGTGTGGAACACTTCTGTTTTACCAGTTGACGTCACGTAGCAAGTGGTCTTAGTACGAGCTAGCAGCTGCTTATTCCTCGTGTTATACCTGAAGGCATCAAGTTCCAGAGAACAAAACTCTCGCTATGAATAAAGAATATAAGCCCAAGTTTAAAAGCTCGATTGTCTTTGTTACAAACAATATCAATGAAAGCTAACAGACAAAGATGTCAAATAATTATAGCGGATATATAAATAGAATTTCTTATCTAAACGTGAAGAAAGCAAAGTTCACGAAAAGTTAAATTGTCATCAGTAGGTTCCGAACCTGTGCCCTTTGAATAACGCTGCTGGGTAACGTGAAATGTTGCGTAACGTGACAGCCAGCGCGTGTTATCTGTGAGCTCAGAAAAAGTCTCGGTATGTCTATTGTTCTATTGCGATAAAGTTTATATGGACAGTATTGGCTGGTTTCTAGCTCAGCCAAACCTTCCGTGATGCACCGTATATGTATACGTATGTATATATAAGAAAACTCAACAAAGAAAAAAAGCCGTCCACGCTCAGCCCCCAGCTCGTCGCGATGTACCAACGCGCGCCTGTCTCGCACAAGTACTTTGTCCCACGCATGGGGGCGGGGGGATTAGGTGCTTGTGCGGTCGCACTTATCTTTCGGTGGGGAGAATCGTGTGCCTTGGCCTTTCACCAGAATGATTGGGTTAGTCGCCTGGGCCACAAAGGTCAACTTCGCTCGCTGGGCAGGCTCCGTTTGCGAAAACAGTGCGCTTTTCAAACACAGCGAAGTAACAACTGGCACACTCGTTAGTTCGCACTCATATCTCTACCTATGATTATACTTTCCGTGTGTCATTTTCGTTTGAACAGCGCGTTGAGCGTTGAGTTTTAAACGTTGTTAGCTTTCGTCCTGTGTGTGTTGTTCGTGCGTCAGTTGTGTGTGAGCAACGCACTGCACATTTCGATCTGGCAGCCGTTCTCAGTGTTACACTCCAAGTTATTGCTATCGAATTCATTGCTTCGCTATTGTGAAGAAACTGTGACTTTTTGTAACTAACAGGTGGTGTAGTGCTGTGTTTGTGGTGGTCGAATGCTGACGTGAAAGTCGCGGGATTGCATCCCGACTGTGGCGAACGCATTTTCAGAGCGCAACATGCACACAGCGTTGCTAATGTGAAAAAAAAAAGAGCGAAAGCAGCAATTGAGTGCTACCGATGGCCGTGGGCTGTATAAGAGGACCAAACTTTCAGAAACACCATTCATTATCTTACCGCACTCGCTTTGTTAGTGACCAAGGCTTCAATGGCTGCGGCAGACTTGTTTCGAATTCGATTTTGCACGACTGACTCGAACTTCGTGGGCGAAGAGCGTATACCATTTTTCCCACAAAGCAATGGTTCTCGAGGGAACGTGTTGGGGTTGGCGGCGGTGCACGTAATAAAGAATAGGGTTTAGAGTGTTTCTCAGCTTGAGACAAGAAGGCTTTGGAGCCGTGGTCACTTGGTGAATGAAGTCGTGAGTAATTAAAGTTAGCCATAATAATGAGCGGATACACACATTCATTAACAAAACTACAAGTCATTGATGTAATGAACACTTCTTTACTATTTTCTTTATACATTCGATATTTAGGTTTGCGGTTACTCCAACAACTTTTACTATACCATGAAATCAGAATTACTGAGTTTTCGCTTGTCGTCTTTAGTATGTGAGCTATAGAAAATGAGCGCCCTTCCTGTGCGCGTGCTCTTTTGCGCTAATTATTTTGTCCCTAAGTAAACTATTCATGCTGGGCACTAATCACAATCTTGTATTTTGTGACGCCAACACAGGAGAACGAGAAAGAGAAGCCTGGCCATCGAGCTGTGAAACTCAAGAAAAACAGCTTGGTTTAACCACCTTCAACCACGGTTATTTTTTTTTTTTTGAAGTTCAGGAACCCTTCTAATGCAAGGCTACTCGCCACTCCCATATTCCTTATTTCTAGACTTCTCATATAAGCGTTCAAATTTCAAGGCCATTACATTAGGGCCAGCGACGTAGCCAGGCAGTATCACAACGAGCCCGTGCCCCCGCCCCCTCTCCCTCAAATTATTCTCTTCGTCATGGCACAAAACCAATGTGCCTGCTCGTCTAATGTGCCTGCCCTACTTCACTTCAAATCATAATGATGCGCCCCTCCCCCCTCCTTAAAGAAAACTTTATGCCTACGCGCCTGATTAGCACAAAGATGTTGTTCCAGGGCTATAGCAACAACCGTTTTTGTGTTTTGCGTCGAACATTTGGGACGTCTTTTTACTCACGGCATTCGCTCGAGAAGATAAAGTGTGCCGTCCTTGATAGGTTGCCCAGGCGTAAAGAGCTTGTAGTCAAGGACCAAGTTTTGACTGTTAGCTCTGGAAAGCATGAATAATACAGTAAATTTTACAACTTTGGCAACTAAGCACGGAGTGTGTTTAATACAGGTAATGAAAAATACTGCAAAAACGATCAGCGTTGATTGCTAATGTAAGCGAAAAGCCACGCCCTACTAGAAATCTTGATTTGATTGATTGATATGTGAGGTTTAACGTCCCAAATCCACGCTATGATTATGAAAGACGCCGTAGTGGAGGGCTCCGAAAATTTCGACCACCTGGGGTTCTTCAATGCATCTCAATCTGAGCGCACGAACCTACAGCATTTCCGATTCCATCGAAAATGCAGCAGCCGTAGTCGGGATTTGATCCCGCGGCCTGCGGGTCAGCAGCCGAGTACCTTAGCCATGACTAAGAAATCTTAGCGCCACAGAACGGAAACAAAAGAAAGAAACGTAGACAACACGAGCGCTAACTTCAAACCAAGTTTATTAGGAAACACACATGAATATATACGAACTCAAATCACAGAAATCTCACGCCTACTTTTTTACACATATATTGTTATACAACGTCATACAAAAACAAAAAATGTAATATCAGGAAATAAACAGGTAAACGCGCATGTGTAAATGGAACCAAGAAAACTTAGAAAAACTTAACAGCCCCCCGAAAAACCCTACAAACGAAAAATGTAACACCAACTGCGCATGCTTACCTCGGTGAAACTATGAAAACGTGCTCATTAGGAATGAAAATTCTTTATCGTGAAGGAGTACAGACGGATGACTCACGCACTTCTCGCCACGTTTTCGGATGAAGCAGGCCTCAACTAATTCTCGGGTTAACTGCTCTCTGTGACGGAATAGCACAGCTGTTTGATCGAACATTGGAGTACAGCCACACTGACGGCAATGTAATGCCAAGTGGGATGTCGGTGTGCCTTTCAAAGAGCTGTGGTGCTCGCGTAGACGGATATTGAGACACCGCCCAGATTGGCCCACGTACACGTGTCCGCACGAAAAGGGCGTCTCGTATACCACCCCCTTTACACAAGACACGAAACGAATGCCATGTCTCATTGTGCACTTGCCTTTTTTACCACTTTTTTTATTTTCACGGTGCTGCAGTCTCGGGCAAATATCCTTCAGTTTACTTTTGGCTGAAAACACCACGTTGACGCCAAAGCGTGCCGCCACTCTCTTAAACCGATGGGACACTCCGTGAATATAAGGGATTACCGAGAAAGGTCTGCTCCCTTTGCATCTTTCCGTCGCCGCCAGCTTACCACCTGCTCTTATGGTTTTAAGCAACCTTTCACTAACAGCGGCTATAACAGCATCAGGGTACCCTGCCTGCCGCAACTTAACTGCTTGTTCACACATGCTTTGTCGAATCAGGTGCGGGCATGACTTTGAGATGGCAGACCGGATACAGGAGCTGGCTATTCCATTCTTTACAAGTCTGGAGTGACCAGACTGGTAGTCAAGCAAGCCCTTTTGAGACCTTGGTTTATATCGCCAGCATAAACCATCAGGGCTAAATGCTAACTGGAGGTCTAAATACTGCAATGCATCGTTCCGGGGTACCTCACATGTGAACGTCAAACCGTGCCCTTGCTCCCTGAACACCTTCATTACATCAATCATTTTTCTGATAAAAACACACCTGTCCACGAAAACCAAGTAATCATCAACATAACGAAACACTTTGATTGCCAGATCAACAAGACTACCCTGTATAGCCCTGTCCACCTTTGCCAAAAATATTGTGCTCAGAATAGGCGCGACACACGAACCGATACATACGCCAGATTTCTGAGCAAATACTTTCCCATTCCAAGTGACGAGTGTCGCTTCCAGGTAACACCTCAGTACCTCGAGGAACCCCTCAACTGACACACCTGAACGAGAGGTGAACTCAAATTCGTCCTCTTGATTCCCAATACACTCCTTTACACTCTGCAGAAGAGGGGCTTGCGGTAAGGAGTAGTAAAGATCCTCGATGTCGAGGCTAAATGCCCTTAAGCCTCCCGAGTCGTTGTTCCTAAGAAAATCTACGAGTATATCCGAACTAGCCACTTGAAAAGGGTCAGCCACAACCAGAGATTCAAGGTTCTTTTGAAGATATCGGGACACTATTTGAAGCCAAGTGTTCCTTTCAGAAACTATTGTACGGAAGGGAATGTCAGGCTTATGAGTCTTAGCGGTAAAGAAAACATCTAGAGTATCACCCATTTCTTTCTTTACCTTATTGACCAGTTTATCTATACTCGTAGATTTTCTTAGGAACAACGACTCGGGAGGCTTAAGGGCATTTAGCCTCGACATCGAGGATCTTTACTACTCCTTACCGCAAGCCCCTCTTCTGCAGAGTGTAAAGGAGTGTATTGGGAATCAAGAGGACGAATTTGAGTTCACCTCTCGTTCAGGTGTGTCAGTTGAGGGGTTCCTCGAGGTACTGAGGTGTTACCTGGAAGCGACACTCGTCACTTGGAATGGGAAAGTATTTGCTCAGAAATCTGGCGTATGTATCGGTTCGTGTGTCGCGCCTATTCTGAGCACAATATTTTTGGCAAAGGTGGACAGGGCTATACAGGGTAGTCTTGTTGATCTGGCAATCAAAGTGTTTCGTTATGTTGATGATTACTTGGTTTTCGTGGACAGGTGTGTTTTTATCAGAAAAATGATTGATGTAATGAAGGTGTTCAGGGAGCAAGGGCACGGTTTGACGTTCACATGTGAGGTACCCCGGAACGATGCATTGCAGTATTTAGACCTCCAGTTAGCATTTAGCCCTGATGGTTTATGCTGGCGATATAAACCAAGGTCTCAAAAGGGCTTGCTTGACTACCAGTCTGGTCACTCCAGACTTGTAAAGAATGGAATAGCCAGCTCCTGTATCCGGTCTGCCATCTCAAAGTCATGCCCGCACCTGATTCGACAAAGCATGTGTGAACAAGCAGTTAAGTTGCGGCAGGCAGGGTACCCTGATGCTGTTATAGCCGCTGTTAGTGAAAGGTTGCTTAAAACCATAAGAGCAGGTGGTAAGCTGGCGGCGACGGAAAGATGCAAAGGGAGCAGACCTTTCTCGGTAATCCCTTATATTCACGGAGTGTCCCATCGGTTTAAGAGAGTGGCGGCACGCTTTGGCGTCAACGTGGTGTTTTCAGCCAAAAGTAAACTGAAGGATATTTGCCCGAGACTGCAGCACCGTGAAAATAAAAAAAAGTGGTAAAAAAGGCAAGTGCACAATGAGACATGGCATTCGTTTCGTGTCTTGTGTAAAGGGGGTGGTATACGAGACGCCCTTTTCGTGCGGACACGTGTACGTGGGCCAATCTGGGCGGTGTCTCAATATCCGTCTACGCGAGCACCACAGCTCTTTGAAAGGCACACCGACATCCCACTTGGCATTACATTGCCGTCAGTGTGGCTGTACTCCAATGTTCGATCAAACAGCTGTGCTATTCCGTCACAGAGAGCAGTTAACCCGAGAATTAGTTGAGGCCTGCTTCATCCGAAAACGTGGCGAGAAGTGCGTGAGTCATCCGTCTGTACTCCTTCACGATAAAGAATTTTCATTCCTAATGAGCACGTTTTCATAGTTTCACCGAGGTAAGCATGCGCAGTTGGTGTTACATTTTTCGTTTGTAGGGTTTTTCGGGGGGCTGTTAAGTTTTTCTAAGTTTTCTTGGTTCCATTTACACATGCGCGTTTACCTGTTTATTTCCTGATATTACATTTTTTGTTTTTGTATGACGTTGTATAACAATATATGTGTAAAAAAGTAGGCGTGAGATTTCTGTGATTTGAGTTCGTATATATTCATGTGTGTTTCCTAATAAACTTGGTTTGAAGTTAGCGCTCGTGTTGTCTACGTTTCTTTCTTTTGTTTCCGTTCTGTGGCGCTAAGATTTCTTAGTCATGCATCGTTACCAACCTGCCCAACTCGCCGCACTCATCTACCTTAGCCACTAGGCCACCGCGGCGGGGTACCCTAGTAGAAAGCTATTGGGCTTATTTATTGATGCCTTCTTCGAAAACATGCACTTACTGCAGTGACGACGTTTTGGAAGCTGGTGTAGCATGATTTTGTTCTACTGTAATGAAAATAAGTGTCAGGGGTGGCATCTGTACTGGCAATACAGGTGGCTATATTCATCATAGGATGTTGCCTTGAGCAGCGTAACCACCTGCATGAGAGGTGGCTGCTATCTTTCTCACACTCATGCTGCTTTGACAGCAACGGAGTGTGGCCGGATAAAAGTACGAAGCATTTGCCACGGCTCACTAGGCCATGCTAGAATACGTTAGCCTCGCGTAACGCCCAGGCGAGAAGTCGCCGAGACCTAAGCTTCAACCGCAGTGGCCACAGTGCCAGAAAAAAAGCTGTTGGTGGCTCCAGGGGCACACTTTACGTCCAGCAGCAATAAATAAGAGCAAGAATAGACCCATGGTTCGGGTGACGAATGCAATGCTCCGTAAATATGCCTAGGTTACCCGCCTAGTTTGATTCTCTGCACGCCGATGCTCAAATCTGTACAATATGTAGCCTGCAGCAAGTACCTGCTCTATAATGTGTCGCACCTTACTCTATGAACCAACCAATATATCACACACATGGCTCTTCCCGATGAACACACATGAGCACACAGCGATTTCCCTAAAGTAACACCGTTTGCCATCCACGTGCGAGCACAACTGACCAATGCCGAATTTATTGTAACGTTTCCCTGCCTTAGGCAACTGGTCTGCTTTGAGCCCGCTGATGGTAAATATGAGCTTTTCTGCGCAGAGTGGCAAACTGGGCGTGCATTTGGTTAACCTCACTGCCTATCCTTGCACCTCTCTCTCTCTCTCTGCATTAACGCATGGGTCGTCACTAAAAGCGTTATTATCGACCATAGTGACCATCCAAGACACAGACACCGGTGATGAATGTCTCAGATCGAGCACTTGTCTCTCAGTTTCCTGTCCCCACATATTCAAATTCCGCCTTACTCCCTCCATGACCTCAATACAGCCGTCATGAAAACCTCGTAGCACTGAACGTCAATGCTTGTAGTATTGCAAAATATGTTTCAGATCTATTGTCCCTTGAAACAATTTCTACCTCTCACTGGCATCACAAAGTCGTAGCTTCATTGTGACATTTACAATCCTGTTTCACTGCTGTACGTGAGGACAGGGAAGAAGGCATTGGTGGCAGCGTTGCACTACTTATCCACTCAGACATCCAGCTATCAGTGCTGTCCTCACCTCCTGAAACTGGATCCCTCTGGTGTAGGTCTGCCTAAATAATCAGTGTACTGTAGTTAGCGTTGTACACCGTCCAGCCGAATCATCTCGTGAAGTTCTTCATATCCTTGACAATTTCATGTGCGATGTAAGCACTGTTTCATGATGATAAGGGGCGCGAAAAAAACGACACACAACAGAGAAGAAGTACACGGGACGACGCGCTTACTTCTTCTCTGTTGTGTGTCGTTTTTTTCGCGCCCCTTATCATCATGAACCAGCACCAACTCGCCCAACTTTTTACTTTACTGAGTAAGCACTGTTTCATCAAGATTGATCTGTATGGGCGATTTGAACACTCCTAGCTATACTTTGCTTTTTCTGGCTGTAACTGGTTGTGATACTGCGGTATGTCAAGAATTAATAATATTTCTTTGTCTTTTGGGCATACTTAAATCGTCTGATGTGCAACTAGGCTTATTTCTGTCCTATACTTAGTCTTTTATGTACCGATCTAGCTGACAGCAACTCCTCTTGCGAGATATTTGAAGGGTTATCGGATCAAAAAGGTGTTTTGTTGAGACTTTGTTATCCCACGTCCAATGTGCTACAAACATTTACGAGCTTCCCTGATTTCACTCGTGCTGATGACAGTTCCATAGGTGATATTTTAGCTGCGCACTTTGACACGTTTTGTGCGCTTTCTGACAGTCTGTATATCAGTTTTGTTATAAATAATTTGAAGATCTTGTAAAGTCGTGTATTTAAAGATTCGTCCCATATTATACAAAGAAACTCAACTTTAATCTTCCTTATATTACACGTGATCTCCTACGGTTATCTCGTTGTGTCCGTCGACTTAGGCGATCCCGAAGATGTAATGATACCGTTTCCCTGGACAGGTTTCAGAAGGCTACGTGTAAAGTCATCCTAATTATAAGAACAGCGAAAAGTTTTTTATCGCGTTCTGTTGCAAGATCTGTTAAGGACAAAATTTTACGGTTATGCACTGCAGATTGAACAAAAGCTACCGGCAACTTCATCGGCCTCTACCTCCTAGCGGGTTGCTGCACGCTAGCATTGCTCGGCTAGCACGCGCTCTGTACAATCTCGTCTTGATCTTCGCTCCCAGTACGCGAGTGCCGATTAGTCTGTCGTGCGATGCTGTAACTTGAACGGACAAGACAACGAGTGCAAAGAAAAAAATAGCAGCGGAGAGAATGAAAGATAAGAACGACAAAAGGAGAGATGGAGTGACACATAAAGACAAAGAAAGTGGGCAAATAGGCAGACGCAGAGGTAAACAAAGCACAAGAAAGCCACATAGTACAGAGAGGAGGTGAAAAAGGAAATGGAGGATGAGTACGAGTCAAAGAAAAAGGGGGAAGGCCACAAGCTTCATTCTTTCCTCAGTCTTGATACTACTAATGTGCAGCTACTTTTTTTATTCGTCCGTCGGTTTTCTCTTCCTGTCCGGTCCATATTTTTGAACAAAAACTCAATCCCGTCCTATCAGAAAACTAAGGCTGGAAGGGAATGAAGTATCTCATGTAAGCTTTACGTTTACTGCAGCAACTTTTTTTTTCCAACGAACTCGCTTCTGTTCAAGTCTCAACCACCTTGCAAATTCGCTCTTGTTCCTTATCAATGATTAGTTTATTGAAATTAAACTTATTTTCAGATTGTGAATTTTTATCCCCATAGCCGAGGAAAGTAGTTGGTATATTGCAATACTCACGTGCCACCGTTTTCTGTCGCCATAGCGCGCACCCACTCTTCACCGGACGAAGCGAGGCGAGAAGCGGCTGCCGCCCTTATCCACCCGGGGATTCCGCCCCTGGTAGTCACTTTCTTCAGCAGCTCGGCATTGTTGTTCAGCAACTGTGTCTCTGTTATTGCCTACGTCACGTTCATTACATGATACCTCAAAGGTTGTGTGAGATCTGCAACTTCTAGGCTCAGATTTGTGCATCGTAAAGTGATGACATTCAAGAAAATACTCTAGTATACGAATGCGGAAAGCTTGGTCCCGTATCTTTTGTGTGTGTGTTATTGGGCGGTCTATTTTACTCTCTTAGACGAGTACGTACGTCACCAAATACCATGAAGGCATAAGAAAATGAACAAGAGAACGCCATGTAAAGTTAGGTAAATGAGCACTGCTTTTAAAAGCACCGATGTTCATCACTGTACGCAAACATGCCTCGGCTAAATTACATTTTTAAGTGCAAGAAGTGTTATGCGCAAATTAATAACCAGGAACATCACGATAAGCTAGCCAGGAGGGAATATCATCACAAAAGACTTGACACAAAATCCTAGCCTATGAGTTTTTTTTTTTTTTCTCGTCAATGGAAACGTCAGTGCAACAGTTGATATATATCAGCTTGAGCTCAACGGCAGAGGTGCACAGCGATTACCTGCAGTGCATGGTTCCGTGAAACCATACAAAAGCAAAGGTGTTCACAACGCCCGTAGTCCATTAAAAGCATAGAAGTGATTTGACTAACTTGTGAGCCGACAAGTGATGTTCACGCTGCGCCAGCATCATAGGCAAGGTGAGCTACCGATCGTAGAGTCGTCGCAACGCGTCAATGATCTTTTTTTTCGTTCCCTGCCACTTCTTCCTTTCTCTCTTGCCTTTTTATACTTCCATTTTTTTGGGGCTATCTAGCCAATCAGCCATGCACCATGGTTTACATTCCTACCTACTCTACTTTTTTTTTTCTTCTTTCCTTTATGAACCTAGTACTAGCGGTTAATTTGTGAAACGCACGTACACGCTTGACTTTTCAATCTTTTCTGTTATGTGTTTTCGTGCACTTCTAAGTCTTAAGTTCAATCGTGATGGTGCGTTTTGATATTCTACTTACACAACTTTCCTACCTAGTTACCTAAGACTGCAGTTTCTCCAAAAACGTTTGCAGTCGTGTACTTTCTGGCGAAATGGCGGCGTTGTCCAGGCTGCTCATTTGTGCAAACTGAATGATTTCACATATTGGTCGCTGTTTTACCATAACAATTAGGGTTGAAGCATGTCACTTAAAACAATACAGCAAATAACAGTGGATGACTATAAGGCCAACAATGTAACTTCATGGCATTCAGGCCGACCAGAGGTTTGCAAATACGAATGTGAAGCTTTTCGCGAGACAGGCTGAGTAGCCTAAGACTGCCTTCTTATTGAAGATCCAAGCACCGCAACATAAAAATGCTTTTTTCATTTTCACGGAGAAAATAACGAGCACATTATAAAATATTCGGAAACCATTATCTACAACTTACGAGTCCTCCTGAAGTGAGGTAAAAGCTGTCCCAGGACATTAGCATCCCGGGATATGAAGATATGGTCCACGTGTGACCGGGAACGACGTCCTCTGTAACAAAAAAAAACAACAACATGAAGAAAATATACGGGACAATTAGCTTCTGTTCATCTTCATAAGTCGCTCTCTTGGTCTCATAAACGTAGCGACAGTAAGCAAACACGAAGTTCAGGCATTCTGACACTCGCCACTGCCAAATCGATGGGAATCTGATGGTGTGCCTGACGCGTGCTCGAAACTGATGGCCTGCGCTTGGCACCTGCCTTGGCATGTAGAATGACAATGTAACTTAGCCTAAGAATATCTGGGATTTTACGTTCCAAAATTACGTTATGGTTATGAAAGACGCCATAGTAGAGGGCTCCGGAAATGTTGACCATCTGCATTGACTTCTCACAGCGCACGTGCCTCTACCATTGCGCCCCCATCGAAATGTGACCGCCGCGGCCGGAGTCAGAGTAACATAGCCTTTCGAACTGTCTGATTCTGAACATACCGGGTGTTCAGGCATAAGCTTAGTGGTTTTCCTAAAATTCAGCACTGCGAAGACTATAAAAAGCACCTTTACAGATAACTCATGTATTCAGGGGGCCACAAATTGAGGCAGTAATTCTAGTTGTCAGTGGCCAAATTATCTAAGATTAATTAATTGACTTTTCAGTGACTGCGATAAGCGGGCATATTTGTATTGCATAGTTAGAGACAGTCTAGTCTGTACGCAGTTACACATGGAAGAATTCTTCTAGCGTGTCTGCGATGCGAGATACCCCACGGCAATGTTTATTTGTGTTTTCCATGATTACGCATTCAAGACAGTCAGACCTGCCGCGAAGCTCCTCGTTGATGGGCCGCGGCTGTTGCGTGCGTCATTTATTTCACAAGGAGTCGAAGGTTTTGACGAAAATGACAACGGTTACCCTGTTATTATCGGCTGGCAATAGCAAGCTATGACTGTTCGTCACCTCGAGGAGAAACATTGCACAGATCTTCGCCGCTTCTTGCATAATCATAAACAGTACGTCAAAACTTCGCCGTGGGATATCTCGGCACAGAGACAGGCTAGAAGGATCATTTTACGTGTAACAGCGTAGATTCTTTACTGCGTCAACTTTTCAATACAAATATGCCCGCTTGCTGTGATCACTCACAAGTCAATTAATAAATCTTAAATAATTGAGCCGCTGACACCAAGAATTATTGCCCAATTTTGTGTCCCCCTCGGTAAATAAGTAATGTATTATTGTGGTTACCTCCGCAGTGCTGAATTTTATGACAACAATGAAGCTTCACAATGGGTATGTTACACCCGTGAAAATGCAAAGTAAAAAATGAGGTGAGACGCACTGAGATCAAGCACGTACTAAAGGCATTCTGGACAGCTTAGAACACTGAAAAATAAAAGCGTAAGCGTCGGGTTCCCAATAGCAAAGTTTTCGCACAAAGATCTACCTTGAAAACTGTATTCGTCTACAAAAATATGCCTCGCGTATCAAATGTAGCAGCCAAAGCAACGAAGGCCTGCTGAAGCAGGAACCCACAAATGCTTCCCTTATACAAACATTGTGGCGAGAAGTATTGCCTATACCTGGTTCCGTCCGAGAAGCCGTGAGATGCCAAGGGAAAATGTAGTGTTTCTGGATGCGCAGCATCGCCCGATAGACGAACCACGCGTCATGACCGAAGATGAGAACCTCGTTGTCTCCGACTACTTTGATGACAGCAGAACAAGCCATTATCTGGTCAATGGCATAGACGTCCAAATCACGCTCCAATACGTGCTCCAAGTCCTGGATGTCACCTTGAGCGTTGAGGTACCTGCGGCATTCGATACGATTGAAGAACGTTTACATGCCACCTAATTCACTTCTGTTTCTGCGAAATTCGGATAGTGCCTCTATACTCATATGAGCACCATAATCTATCATTTATAGAAACTGTTTTGTTCAAAGCAGCAGACAGGCGCTTCAGTGGCCTTTATTCCATTCAGGAGCGCGCCTTTGTAGATAATGACGCTTGTCGGGCGAGCATATGTTATTGATGGTCGCATCTTACCTGGACACATGGCGGATACAGAACACAAACAAATCACACATACAAAAAAATGAGGCCTCGTCAAATGAGAATTTGTTTCGTACGAATGGTACTACAAAAACCCCAGGGAACCGAAATTTCTTTAGCCCTCCACTTCGGCGTCTCTAAGAATCATGTGGTGGTTTTAGGAGGTTAAACCCCACACTTTATTATTATTATTACATCACCAATCGTTCTATTTTTCATTTCGCTAGTGTTTCTTCGATACTAAAAACAACAAAACAATGAGCGGCGTTTTAGAAATAGCTTATTAAAACAGCGCCCTCAAGCAATCAAGAAACACGCATCCTCACTCAAACTCAATATGCAGTGCTCTTATATTCTCACGGATGCTGCTCTTACACAGTCCAATTATGTATCTGGGTTACGCTTGCCTAATTGTGCTACCTTTGGTTCTGAAGAATAAAGTGACTAGGATTATCATATTTGCGCTCCAATTCTAATCGTCCTGCTAGTCAAAAATGTCTTTCTGATATTCATAAATTCAACCGAACCATCGTTTATGACGAATTCCCACATAAACATAGTATGTCCTTATGGTTGTCCCAACTTTCATGCCTTATTCACCATCTTAAACAAAGAAGCGTTTTCTTATTTATAAAATGCATTTGTCGTGTATTCATGCAGTGTACGATAAAAGATTTAAGTTTGCTGGCAATTAATGATGGCATCTATTGTTTGGTACCTGACAAAGAACAAAAAATAACAACAAATGCATGACTTGGTCTTTGTTATTCTTTGACGCCGTTGCACATTATGATGAAACTTTTAAAACATTAAAAATTTTATTGGGATTCTTATGATTTCACATGCAGCTCCTCGTTTTATGTTCGCGCATATTGTTTGCTATCTCTATATGCAGTGCTAACAATCTTGGAAACAGCAGTACGACATGTTTTCATACTCGTGAACGATCCGTGTTTCTGGTAAACAACGTATGCGCTTTCACAAAAGAAGCGGTCAAACATCGGTAGAGACATATATGTGTCGTTGTAGTGAGCACCATCGGAGATTGTTAACCAACATGTCACCGTCCTATAAAGTTGAGGACGCTGGTTCGATTTCTGACCATCATTGACGCATTTGTAATTTGGGTACTAATTATAACATCCGTGCACTTATATCAATACTAAATAACCGCAGGTGGTCGACATTACTCTTGAGTATGCTACCACGAGCTTCATAAAAACAACTTGATTTCGGCCCCTAAAACACCTTTATTCATTTACTGCTGATGTTCATGGTAGACTTTCATGGCGCAAAGGCAACTCATGTCAACGAGCGATAAGCACATGGTTGCTCCTTGACTCGGTTTTAAATAACTACTCAAGGTGACAAAGAAGCATTGCTGCATAGAGCCTAAAGTTAGCAGTAAGAACATTGTGTGGTGAGTTAAAAAAAAAAGAGACACTGCCTATGGATATTTTTACAATAACGACGCTTCGACAATAGTCGATGTCAGAACATGGAGTGCCTGCTGCGTGACATTTAAAAAAAAGAAATCTCAGTTAGTTCACCTAAATTTAGGGCAGCCTGAGATTAGTGAGATGAAACGCAGCGTAGAAACACTACACTACCTAAGAGACCTAAAACTAATAATCTTGGACGAAACATGCACTCCTCACAAGGAAAAAAGAATGACTGCAGTGGTACGTGGGATTTGTACAGCTTTGTCAAGAGTCGACTCCTTCCTGGTTCAAGCCACGGGCACATGATGAAAACATGAACGACGGACAGCGCATCACCGCATTTTGCACAGTACGATGTAGAAGAAATGGGAGTGAGTAGCACGTGTTTGACCGACTCCAAGACTGAATTTATTTACTGTTCTTGCACACGCCAGTTAATTGCTCTATAATCTCCTGTTGTTACCGCTGATTTCTAAGCATAGTTCAGATAATTTTAAAAGAAGGTACCAAAGACATTTGCATGTCGCCTCAGGAATCCAGTGCAATCATTTGTTTCAAAGACTGAAGCGTTCCTTCTGCGATTATGTTTTGGTTCGCTTCAAGTTAGACAACATTGTACACGGAAATTTATGAACTTGTTCTCCTTTGTTAGGTGCAATATTAATGAGAACTAAGAGACCATGATGACAAGGTAAGAATAGGAGATGTTGTTACTAGTAAATGGGATGCGAATGTGGAGAAACGAAAATCGATGAAACGTTGATGCCACTGCAAGAACCGAACCTGCGACCTTCAAATAACGCATTCGATACTCTGGTAACTGAGCTACAGCAGGCTTCATTTGTAATTAATTAGATTGCCGTAATATTCTGCCTAACAAAAAAAGCGAGCCCTTAAATTTTCACTTCCCCCTTCATTCGTAGAAAGGGTCTCGTACTTGATACCTTCCGGCAGAATGCGAGGGATTCTTAGTCGGCTGCAGCTCGTAATAGGAACGCATGCTACGTGACGTCAACAAGCAAAAAGAGTGCTCCACATTCACCAAAATGGCAACAGGTGGCGCTGACTGACCCTACCACGTTTCAGTGCATATATATACTTCATATAGTACACGGTGGAATGACCGGTGCTGTTGCTTGGCTGGCAGATTATTGCACGCGTTATTCAAAGGTCGCAGGTGTGCTACCCGCTAGCGCAAAGTTATCTTTGGTCCACTTTTATTTGTTTCCGTTTGTGTTACAATTATTGCTGATAACACCGTGTAAACTTCGTTTGGGATTATTAGGAAGTTTTAAAATAGCTCACCGCGAACCCTTCCGGTGCGCTTGCTGCCACTTCAGATGCGTCGTAACGCGAGCCGCCGTTCGCGTTCGCGGCCCGCCCGCGGAAAATATGAAAATGCGCGCGGCATGTGCAGCCCACATGCGGCCCGCGAAGTGCTGTGTGTAGCTTCCGTGCATTTGGGTTCGCGGTCGGGGCGAAAGTCCCTGGACTTTTCTCTAAGGGGAGCAAACGCTATTCTGAAACTCATATCGTGCCCACAACTAAAGCAACGCCCGCAACACCTGCTAACGTTATTCTAAAACTCCATATTGTAGGCTAGTTCTCATTGATATTCTGACTAAAAAGAAAAACAAGCTTTTAAATTTTCACTTTTTGTTCATTCTTAGCGCGGATATTTTTCTGGCAGACTTGTTGGCTTTGGGTAGTATGCGAAAGATTGCCGGTCACATTACAGGTAGTAATGAGGTCGCGTGCTATACGCTGCGCTAGCACGTAGAAAAAAGAGTTCCACACTCATCGTCAATACTACGTACTAGTGGCGCTGACACACACTCCCACGTTTAGGTGCACATATATACCCCGTAAATTGGATACATATACCCCTGTTAGTAGGATATCGGCCGCCTTAATCGAAGGTCGCAGGTTTGGTCCTTGTCGTGGCAAGTTATTTATAAAACTCGCTTTTTTTCACATTCACAATATATTATCATTTCCTGTATTTCTTTAGAGTTATGGTCGATTACTTCTCAGTGACCTTCTGTCTAACAAAGAAAAGCGAGCCCTTAAATTTTCACTAATCCCTTCATTCGCCTCAGTTAGTGTGAAAGAGACTAATGGTCCCATACCAGGTAGTAAAAGAATCCCGTGCTACGCAGCGCCAGAGTATAAAAAGAGTGTTTCACACTCGACATCTTGGCTACGTACTGGCTTTGCTGACTCACACTTCTCAATTTAAGTGCACATATGTACCCCTAAAGTGGAGGGAAAGATGACCGCCGCTGTAGCTCAGTAATTCGAATATCGGTGCATTATTGGAAGGTCGTAGGTTTGGTGCTTGCCAGCGACATGTTGTGTATATTATTATTCGCTTTTCTTTCTTCATATTCACAATACAAATTCTACAAAATATCTTCTACGTTCGCTATCATGATTGTCTGTTCGTTTTGATTAACATAGTGTCTAAGTACATTAGATACTTAGCTTACGGGACCTGACTCCGATGAAACTTGTTTTGCTTAAGGAAAAATTTTGACAGAGAAGCTCTCGGTGGAACCCTATATGTCCAGGCTTCATACGGTAATAATTCTTAGCATCATAATTTGATGCGTGCTGCACTAATTGGCTAAATCTTACAACTCACAGCTCGTCCACTAAAACTGATGCCATCTGTTCACCCGGTGAAAGGGTTATATACTACGCAAATCTGTGCAGCTATATTAAAAAACTATCATCCTCAATTACAGTGCACACATCCCACACTAAAAGGGAGGAACAAATTATGAAGTACTGGCACGTGCACTACCATAGTAACAGCACTGCCACGTGATACTTTTTGGTTATAAAAGTTGGTTGCGATACTTGTACCTAAAAGGTCAACACAGAGTTTTTATTAAAGTGCAGTGATAGAAAACATGTGAAAGACTAGGGGAAAATGTTGGGGGACCCTTAAACTCTGTCTTTAAGGGTTGAACGTGACAGCAATACGCTGTTCCTAGTGCGTGCTGAGTTAAAAATGGCTTGTGTCTGCTAAGTTCCGCATACGGCAGCATTCTGAGTAATTTGTAGCGTTCTTTGAACCAAGGCCTATACTGATGCGCATGAAACCTTTCAGAATTTCCTATGCATCCACCACGTCGCCTTAAGGGGAGATGCGTGTCGGAAAACGCGAGTTTCTTCGAAATTACAGATTTTTTATTTTCACCTGTTTTGATAGATTAGTACCCCTACTGTTCTGAAAAAAAATACGTGTCGAGACTTAACTGTATTTGGAATTGCGGCTAAAGAGCACAAGCTGCCTGTTAAAAAACCGAAAGTGGGCAGTCTTCGAGCATCTTCCCGCCGATAATGCACCATTGCTTGCCATTGTCGATCAAATGAGGCGAAGAGTCGAGCCTCCCTGTTCAACTAACGACAGTTTCCCTCACTGATGCGGCGCAATAAATAATATAAAAAATCACGCTTCTGCGCGTTTTTCGAGCGCCACGACTGGCTAATCACGTGGTACAGATCTGAGACCGCCATTAGCCGCTGCGCGCCTGTATGTGCGGTGAAGCTTTCTTGCGGGTCCATGTCTTGACCAGCAGCGCAGCTGAGCAAAACTTTTCTCGTGTATTTATCTGCATTAAGAATAAAAAAACCATTGCTCGTCCGTAAAAGCCGTTGTGACGGCGCGCTCTGTAGGAGTAGGCTACGAGCAGCTGGTCAGATTTGCGGCACTTGTTGGCTTGCAAAAGCCAATGGATCAAAAGTCATCCACAGACATCAGCCGGAAAGTTCGTGATGCGGCAACGGATGACGTCAGCACCAATCTTGAGAGGTCGATGGAAGTTATAGGGACGACATTGCCATTATGTACAGCGGTATTTGGCACAAACGTAGCCACAAATTGGCATCGGCACTGTTGTGTTCCTTGACACTAGACTTAATTTAGATTTCGCAGTCCTGTCGAACTTCCTCCTAGCTTGCAGTCGGCACAAAGCTCTGCTAGATGGAGCGGCAAGCATTTCATGGCCCTGTCTGTGAGCTAAATGTCTGCGAGGAGTCGGCTCAAAAAAGCCGAGAAGGACCTACTCATGTTGCTGACGTATTTTAGTGAGAATGGCCACTACAAGAGGGGTCGTTCTTTTTGGTGTGCAAATTTCATTGCATTAAATGACATCTTTCATAAATAAAAAGTCACTTTTAACTTTGAAACTCGTTTTCTGAATTTTTTTCAAAGTACTACAAATGCAATTATCTCTCTTAAATTTTAATATTTCTTATATAATGAAAAATTGTACGTAGGTGAAATATGTACTTTTGTACGCCTATTATTTTTCGCGCCTATTACATATTTTTATGTGCTTCCTAATTAGTTATTTGCATTGCACGCTTTATTAAAAAACATTATGAACTATGAATGGTAAATAATTACGGAAGTTTAGGGATGAAAAGAGGGGAGGCATAAGGGTTAAGGTTATCACTTTGTTATGTCACAGAGCTGAAATTTATGCAACTTGCAATGAAAATAATTATGTATTTGAAATCAGCATACTAAGTTCCATAAACAGGTCAAGTTTCATTGCTTTAGGGTGATAATTTTAAAAAAGTGTCTTCGAGTAGCATTTACCTTTAAGGGAGAAAGCGCAGTAAAGTGTGTGCCTTTTGTAGTTGGTGGCCCGCTTTAAACCATAAATTCATGATAATGCTCTGAATCCCGATCGCAGTGTATGGTTGTGCTACGCCTTATTACTGCGATATTACATGTTGCATGGTGAAGCATGTGTACAGGATGCGTTGGTGTGTAAAACATGCAAGTTACTTTCACTGCATTTACAAGCAGAGGAAGTTATTTTTCAGTGTATTTCCTAGAAGAGGCATGGCTCTGTGGTAGAAAACTTGCTTGCGACGCAAGCTACCCGAGATCGATGCTTACTCCGACACCGACACAGGAATTCTATCGAAACGAGCTCTTAAACGCTATCGTGTTAACATACGATAGCGATGCGTTAACCAGACCCTGAAGAAAGGACCATCACCATGCTTCTCCGCTTCATCAGTCTCCATGAAGTGAAGCTGGCTCTCCTTTGTCTGATTGATTGAAAAAGCATGTTGGTTTAGCTCTAGTTATGGGTGTGATCGCGGCTCGTTGGGGAGTGCAATATCATCCGAGCCTTAATGGACAAAATATTCTCCACTTCACCCATTTTTTTTTCATAATAGAACGAGAGAAGGCAGGTATTAGCTTGGAAATTGCATTTTACAGTTGACATATTTGTGGATGACAATATCAAAGTTCAGTTATGAGCACCGTCTCTCACAATAGAATTCGCTAAATTCTACACAGTAAATTTTTTTACACCCTTAAGGGTGTAAACTGGCTTGTCGCCAGAGGAACACCCTATGGGTGTTTTCAGATACACCCTACTGAAAGGGTGTTATGTGAACACCTTAGACGAAGGGTGTCGAGCAAAATGAAAATTGGGGTGTTAGGGTGTTTTGAACTGGAACACCCTTTTTCAAGGGTGTTGGAAAAGTGTGCACCCTCTGCTATATCGATAGGCGTGCGCTGCAGTGTTCCGCTTCAGGGCAGGGTGAAGTCAATATATATGTGCACGAATATCCATGGCTATATATCGACTTCCACAGAGCACTAACGGGTATGCACGGCACATGTATGCACGGCACATGCTAATATATATAGTACTCAAAGCAGTGTGCCTGTCTATTACAGGATGCAGAGAATACACATATTTCAGCAACTTAATTTGCAGTTAAACCTGGCATGGCTAAATCAAGGTTCAGTCTTACCAAGTTAAAAATATTGTGCATATATAAAAACAACAGTGCTATGTAGATGCGCATCACTCTCACTTTTAAAGAAATCTGTTTTTGATGCATTCTAGAAATAAATATGGATTTGTGCAGACTAAATATCAAGAACAAGTACCACAAGGCAGTTTTTCTCTAAATTATTTACATTTATTTCAAAATTTTACACATGCTTCTTGCAATGTGCCTTATATCATAATGGCCCACATAATCTAATCTGACCATAACCAAGGCAGTGTAATCTTATTTAGATTAGCAAACAAGCAGCAAAAACTATTGCACAATAGTTCTGTCTTGCAGGAATGTAATATGGTAATAACTAAAAAGTTCAATGACCATGGGTTATTTGACAGCATGTGTGCCCGGCTATGCAAAAGGAGAAACATGCACGACTTGTGAAGCGAATGCAAAATAAATTAATGCGGCACTAAAAACGGCAATAATAATCAATAAATTTTCAATCACTAATACAATCAAACATAAAAAATATGCAGTAAGGCAAATGTGCAAGAACATTACCATATGGCATTATCATATGACTATGTGAATTTTACGACAATGTTTAAGAACTTCGCAACAACAGATCTTGGTGTTGTCTTTTCGAGCTCAAGAAAAAATCTTTCGAGGACGACAAGGGTGTTGAACGCTTTACAAGCATATTGAACATTGAACAACCAGTTTGCACACATAATTGCGACAAGTCCTTCCTCTGCATTAGTCACTTGAAAACACTTTGTCTGGTCTACCATCAGCCAGAAAAACTCTGCATCTTCAAGGACGGCCCCATTATAAGATACACATGGCGTTGCTGGCATGTCGTCCTGTATAGGCAAAGTGAAAATGCATAAGACTTCGCTGAGTGGCTTACTTCAAATTCTGTACAGTTTAAAAAACAGGTTTAGAGCACTTTAAAAGACACAACTTGTGTTTTAGCATTACAGATGTGATATCTATCATTAACAACAATTTCAATGTGTGCAGCATAACTATGGTTTAACTGGGAGATTAAAACAATATAATGCATCTGACAAAATGAACTCCGCTGCACGCCATTGGCAGTGTTGTTCAATGGTACTTCGCTAGCTGTTGGTGAGTAGTGAGTAATAACATAGCAAGGGCAACTTAATAAGCTGTATTTCGTAAAGTTGCAGTGTTACGATAATTGAGAGCTCCATCTTTTATTACTTTGGTCAGTAAATGTACTAGATATTGCTTATAGCATGGAGATATTTAAATACACGCCAGTCTTTCACAACACATTCTAGAAACTGTAAACCTATTGCTATAGCTCACACTGCCATCATTTATTATATTACTGTAAGCCCTCGCGGGCAGTTTCAGGGGTGGGAATGCACAATATACAATATTGAGATACAATGCATAGCATAGAGGGCAGCGGCAAGTTGGTATTCATACATTGCAATGACGAGGTGGTAGGTATTTTACAATAATAACGGCAGAGCTGGTTTAAGCTTTTCATTGCACCTGGTAGTGCAAGCAAAAATCGGCATTTCCATGAACTGGTACACGCTCTCTCGTACTATTTATGCACTGTGCACAAGAAAACTGCAATGAAACTTTTCCCCTGTCTAAGAATAAACCTCTGGCGCAGACACTTTGCCATTTCTTTTTGCAGAGAAGTGAAATGTTTTTTTAGCCTTTTTATATTTTCAGAACGGAAAATATCAGGACCACCCATCTTAGACAAATGATAAGCTGTCTACTTGGGTATTTTAAGATGTTTGCAGACTTTTTACGACCAGATTCTGCTTTGGCGCACCATTCCATTTAAGTTTCACCATTTCCGCTCCACGGGTCATTTCGGTATTATGCTGTGCTTCGTGCCGGCCAGGTGCGATTACTTATGATTTCCCACTAGAACTTTGATATATACGGCACTAAAGCCCAAAATTAAAATGCTAATTGAACAGTTTTAAATTTGTCACGTGGTCGTCATTTTAGCTGCAGAAAGTTATTTTCGCTTCGCCATCTAGTTTGTGCGAAAACGACAGGAACCAGCGTATCATAGACTTTTTATTTTAAAAAAACTGCAATGGTTAAAAAAAGGCACCCTCCTAAAATTGCGTGAGTGCACGCAAGTTTGTGTCGCACGCAAAAAAAAAAAACATAACCAGGGCCTTGCATGCCAGCGTGCGAAAAGCGCAGATAATAAAACAATTTCTTCAATACAATTTTTTTAATTTAAATAATACTTCAAATAAAATACTTCAAAATTTATTAATTCATTCCCTGCTATTCCACAACACCGATTTCACCCGCACCTTCCGCGAAGAAACACTGCGCTTGACTCAAGTCCCCCTGCTTTGCTGCTCACAATCACACTTCCTCTTTCACCCACAGCATACGTGTCCCTAGCCGTAAGTAATATTCCAACAAAATGTACTCAAATCAACATAAGCCGGTAAAACTTAAAAAGCAGCTAGATCGTAACATCCGCAAAGGATTTGTACCATATTCGATAACTAATCTAGAGAAGAGCATCAGGCGTTAGGACTTAACATCGGACTTCTAGAATGACATCAGCTGATAACAAACTCAGACATTTCGTGCCGTTTTGCTCTCGCTGCCAAAAATCACTCGCGCCAACAGTTGCAACTGATCATCAAAACTAAATAACTGATAATTTAAATATTTATAAAAGAGCATTTAATCTTAATAATATTAAACAATAAGAACGTAAAACTCAGAAAATTTACCTGTGACGATGAACATGACGGCGCTTCATTCCCGCTACTTTCTTGCTGTGCCATAAGAACGATTTTCGACATATCGGGTATGCTGTCTTCAGTAGCGAGGTCGACAAGTTCATTGAACAGAGGATCCATTACCTGCAAACCAACCCCGTATATTGTCAATGAACTGAAAAAGATGTATGAGGGTTTGTTCGCTACTGTATGTTCCTAGATCGCGAAGACACGGCTCAGCTGCCAGCACGCATGGCCTGTTGGAGACACGGCCTCCGGAATGCCTTGCGCACACACACACACACACACACACACACACACACACACACACACACACACACACACACACACACACACGCGCGCACGCGCACACAAACACGCACGCAGGTACGCATAGGCATCTTTACTCGAAATAAATTTTCGACTAATCCCCTCACTATGCAATTCTCCTCACGTACACTTGAGACAACTCCACAACTCGCATCATACACGCTATATATGTTAATTCAACAATACAAAACACTCGAGAGCGCTCCAACTTACAATACACTCTAGATCGACGATAACACAGGTTTGTGTACGATAAGAACAAAAGTGACATTCTTGAAAATATTAAAGCAAGCGCCTCACTACGTTCTCATGCTTTATTTGTGCATTCTATGAAAAGTGGTGTGCGCTGCCAACCGTTCAAAATCAACGAACTTTGTTGAAGCGAGTGTAGTTCAGCCGCATGCTCAGCGAACTAAGTTCAAAAGTGCACGGCGAACTCGTTCGGCCACATCGCAGCCAATGTTATCTCGAGTATCAACACGTTTTTTTTTTTTGTTGTGGTGTGTGGGAGGGGTGAGTTAAATTACATCAAGGAGAGGTTAATGCGGTCAGAACGTGAACACAAGGCTTGCGACCATTGACAAGCCTTCAGTGAGGCCTAGCTACGATGTCGATACGCGAAACATGTAGTTGCCTTTCGACATACTGTCAATTCGGGCACGCGTACACATGTATGAGGCAGACAATAAAAACGCATGAGTTGTAAAATAATACAAAAACTTGCACGCTTAGTTTTCCTCTTAGCAACACTGTTTCGGCAAACCGGACCCCACTAACAATAGTACAGAAGCACACATCCCCAGCCTTTAAATAAGAAACTACGCAAACTCGCAGCAAAAAAAAAAAAAAAACGGGCCTCAGCTTTCAACGACGATTAAAAGCACTTATCGCTCTCAACAAATACACAGTTGAACAAATAAGCAGTCACTTACCTGAAAGTTGCTGCAAGACAGTTGAACTTGCGACCCAAGGACAGGACATGTGGCAATCGCATGTTTGAGGGCGACCACGGAACCTTCTTCCAAGTGGTACGTCCGCTTTATCTGAATGTGCGGTACAGTCAGCAGACAACGGATCGGCGGCATCTCGGATGACGCAGCGCACAAAATTGACGTTCCAAAGTCCTCAGCGCGAGTGAAGAAAATGCACGCCAAATACTATTCAAACGCTTCAGCACTCTGCGAACGGCGCAGATAGTCACGTTTTCAACGGCGCAGTTATCAAAATGGCGCGCACTCACGAGTACTGACGGAGGAGTGAAAGCTTGCGGGTGTGGAAAGAGATGCCAAGAAAGTGCGGAAGCATCACACCTTCTATATGCAATGGTATCTCCCTCCGCGCTCGCTTCTCTACGTTGAATTTGAGGGGGCGGAGAGGGACAGGGGGTAAACCATGCTTACATGGACACGACCTCTCTGACGCGTTTGCTGCTGGAGTCGTCACTTGCAAGCGAACGTAACCTTCCAAAGACGCTGCCACTCTTTCTCTCTCGTCTCCTTACATCTTTCATCCCCTCTTCCCGAAGGCGCTGTGCCCTGCCACGGCCGCCGGAGAAAGAAGTAAAAAAGAAGGGCCAGCAGCCGTCGTCGTGCTAACAGCGCTCCCGAAAGGAAGTGGTAATGGCGGCGTCTCCTTCTTGATCAAGCACATCCTATATTCGAGTAACGCGTGAGAACGGCGTGCGCTCGTCGTGGCTGTTGAATTTGAGCCTTTTGAACTTTCCGGAATGTCGTTTGAGTGTCGTTTGTAGAAAAATTATTTCAAAAGTACCTCTCCTTCTTTCGATACCAAATTTGTTCCACATGTCAATATAAAAATATTTACACACATGTTGAACCTTTGCGAGTGTGTGTTCATTTTTTGTGCATTTTCTTGATTGTTCTTGTACAGTTTTCTGCGAAGCAAAAAGTGTATATCATGATCTTTTCATATGAAAATAAAGATATTAGAAAAAATAACGTTGTGACAATGGCTTTATAAAGGATTTCCTTGTTTGTGTGGTGTCGATGACACCATAATCTTAAAAAATGCTGTACAACATACACTTTGCTCCACTCAAGTCTTTTTAATATGTAAGCATGGATGCATTTAATACTCGTGCCACACGGGCAGAAAAAATGGCATTTATCTCCTATAATGCTTTCAGATTGAAGGCCATTCGCGTGGTGCCACATCACGGATGAACGAAATCGCAATCGCCCAAATGCCGTTCGTCCTCTAATGTCATCGCCAGGACTCATTTGATTGAGAAATATAAAACGACATTTGATTCGACTAGAAGGAAACTTTTCGCGTATCTTATTTACACCAATCACTCAAACAACTGCTTAAAACTTCTCTTCAGCTGGTATATATGCAATGTAAAATAAATGCGCCAGGCGCCATTTCCTTTTTATGCTGTGGATCTGACTAGCTTTGGCTTAAGTTGCCATGGTTGGTTGCAACGTCGTGAAAGAAACTAATGAACGAAAGCTAACGGCAGTGTAATATGCTTATTTATTCTTTCAATTATCATTGGATGTGTATGAAGCTTGTAAACGCTTGTTTATTTTTTATTGCTATATATACTCACCCAATGCTCACTAGGAAGGTGGTGCGATCGAAATCATCAAGTCAAATGTCATTCGCTTTGGACATAACAGCAACGCCGAGAAAAAATGTCATTCGGGAACTGAGTGCACGTGTCTTCGCTATATATACCGAATGTCATTTTCTGTGCCCGTGTGGCACGGGTACACCCTTAAGTCCTTCCCTTAACACCCTTCATCTTGTTCAACAACACCCTTTTTGTCTGTACACCCTTCTTGTAGGGTGTTCCGAAAGAAAAAAGGGTGTGAAATTTTGAAAAAAAGGTGTAAATTGCGATAACACCCTTTTTACACCTATAAGGGTGTAAAAAATTTTACTGTGTACAGAGAAGCTGTAATATTTGTCGGTTCTGAGTTCTAAAAGAAGATAATTCTCAACAAATCATATTGCTTCATTCTTTATCTGTATTTGCTGTTATGCAATTAATGCCTTTCTTTCAACTAAAAAAAAATAAATGTCAGGCTTGTTTACCGTTGCACTAAGCCAACATTCGATCCTGCTAAAGGGACTGCTCAAGTCAGTATTTCCACGCGCGTTTCTTGTTTTCAATTTTGCTTCATTCGGTTTTCACCCACAAAGCCTGTCAGCAATGCTCAGTGAAATTTTGGCCTCATTGTTCGAGAAGGTTGGTGATTATTGTAGATCGTTCTGTTACAATTGGGTGCAAGGCGCAAACATTCTAGTTTATTCTAGTGCTTGCGCCACAACCAGAGATAAGTTAATCGACGGCTGACGGTTAGTTCGCTGCTACCAGTGCCAGTGTGTACCGCTGTAATTTGACTCTTCTTTGACAGGCCTCAGGTGCAACCGAATAAACAGTTTAATTATCGGCCCACACTCTGCTTCTTTTGTCTACCTCACGACCCCATGACAATATTAAGTTTCGCGCAAAAGAAGACTAAAATTTAACAGATAAAAAAGCAATTTGCACTGAAGCATATAGCTTGTGTTGCTGTAGGCAATAAAAATATAAAGTTAATAATAGTGATAATAGCGTGTGGGATTTAACGTCCCAAAACCATATGAATGTGAGAGATGCCGTAGTGGCAGGCTCCGGAAATGTTGATCATCTGGGGTCCTTCAACGTGCATCCAAATCTGAGCACACGGACCTACATTATTCTGGCCTTCACCGTAAATGCAGCCGCCGCAGCTGAGTTTCGATACCACGACCTGCGGATCAGACGCGAATGCCTTAGGCACTAGACCACCACGGCGGGGTAATAAAAATACAGAATTCTGTAGAAGAAACAAAAACTTGACCTATTAGAAAAAACGATCCACTTACTGAACTCTCGGGATGCCCGTCAGCTTGTTCGAATAGTCTAAAGCGTTGTTTTCTAACTCATCGTTGAGACCCGCCAATTGCTTCATTTGTAGATGGACCTGCGTTTGAAAAGTGCGAAATAGTTGAAAAGCATACTGTGAGTGGCACATCAGCTTCTTGAGTTGTGTGTAGTCAAACATACAATATTCTCTTTTTTATTGCTGGGAAGATGGACCAACACAAAGCAAAAAAAATGCGGCATTATTTTTCAGAACACTCAATAACCACAGTGGTCACGCGTACGATGAAACCTTAGTGTCACCGACAGCAGTGCTTGCACGTACTCCTATATTAAAATCATAGCCGACCATACTTAATGTTACGTGTACACTTCCCCCCACTTTCCCCGCCCTGCAAAAACGTGTGCTAATAATTGCCAGCCTCACTACGCTCACTGCGTGGCACTGTGCTATGTTTCTCTAGTTGACCGGACCGTGAATTCGAAGCAACCGCACTGTCGCAGCAAACTGCCAATCTCATCCCCCTACTCAACTTTTCGTGTCCCCCTCACGTGCTGCCTTCTCATGGACTCAAGTCGGTAGCTCTTAATAACCAGCGGTTATCTTGTTCACACGCTACATGTCCTGGCCTTGCCCGTTTCTTTTTGATTTCGACTGAGATATCCTTAACACCCATTTGTTTTCTCCCCAACACTGCTTTCTTATTGTACCTTTAGAAGACATCTTTCCTATTTCTTTCTAATGTTCACTGCATCATCTTCATTTCAAGTTGAACACTCTTACTAAGCTTCCAGGTCTTTCTTTTGCAAGTAAGTACAGGAAAGATGCAGCTGTTACATGCCATTCCTTTGAAGGACTGGGGTCAATGCCATCTGTGAAAGGAAACTGCTTGCCACATGCTCTCTATCCTATTATATTCCTTCTAGTGACTTAAGTCTCACTGTTCGTGTCCTTGACCACTACCTGTTCTTGAAGTCCCGGGATGAAATCCTGGCTGCGTCGGCTGCATTCTTGATGGAGGCGGAAATGCTGTAGGCCCATGTGCTCAGATTTATTTGCACATTAAAGAACACCAGGTGGCCGAAATTTCCGAAGCCCTCCACTTCGGCGTCTCTCATATTTATATGGTGGATTTGCGACGGTGAATCCTACAAATAAGTCAACTCCCTGTCCTGCGCAGACGTACTATTTAGCCAGATTCGGTACCTCACTACCTATCGCAAAGCTTTGTTCTCTTCCGTAACTGTAGGACATTGCTTCAGTTTACCCCAGTTTTCTGCATGTTAATTTTCACACCTACCATTCTAATTCTATTGTCGAATTCAGCGATGATATTTTGCATTTCGACTCTTGATTATTGAAACAGACAATGACACCAAGAAAACAAACCCTTAAATATAAACTTGTTTCGTTATTTTCGTCCTTTGAGTTCTACGTCAGCGTAATGTCGAGAGTTAACCAGCTATTACTAAGGTACGCTCCATTAATTGTAATCCCTAACGTTTCCCAATTTAGGACCCCGAAAAGCTGCTTTAAGTACGCGGTAAACATATTTAAGGAAATCCCATCAGCCTGCCTTTCCCCCTTTTGCATTTGAATTTCGTAGCCCTACTTATGCATTACTGTCGTGGCTGTGGAGTCACTGTAGATTTGTTGCAGTATTTTTATATATGGCTCGTCGACTAACTGATGCCGAAGTGCCTGCGTGACAAATGAGCGTTCCGCTGAATCAAATGCTTTCTCGTGATTTTTGAAGGTTATAAAAAGTTTGGTTTTTTTTTCGCACACTTATTTGCAATTCTCATTGGTAGAGCAAAAATTATTCTTTTTAGAGTGCCCTGTACACACTCATTCTTGGTTGTTAGGGTGACAGCAATCTAAAGCAGTCTCAATTTAATAACCCTTACATTTGCCAATATATTGCACACAATTCGCAGAAGGCTAATCAGCCTGTAATTTTTCGTGTCCTTGACGTCTCGTCTTCGTTCTTATGGATAACGATGATGTTTAAACTTTTCCAAAATCCCAGTACCCTCATCACGAAGATAACTTTTCTTACAAGGCAGCCAGTTTTTCTAGCTCGTCTTTTAAAATATTGAGGTAACCAGACCCTACTAACTGGTTCGGCTTCTTCGCATTACCATATCAGGCGTTCTGTACTTGCCTTGGCGTTACCGACGAACTGTCCACTTCTACTCTTTACTTTACCATCTTGATTGATCTGACTACAATAGAGATCGCTGCAGAACTCATCAGCAACTTCAGGTGTCGTCTCCATTTTGGTGGTGACGCTAACTTGATTAATTGCCTCTTAGCGCAAATATCTGTACTTCGGCTGCACCCAGCTTTTTCTTCACTGGTATGACGCTTCGTTCGTTTATTTAAGACTCATTGAATTCTCTCTAATGTATATCTGTTTAGGTTGACTGCCCTACACCTGTTGACTACTTCGAAAGGTCTGATAGATGTATTTGGTTGATCTGCCAAGAGAGAAAATCGACACATAAATATTATCTTCTTAAAAATAGTGCAGTGAGATAGATGACTCTGAGGGTGCATACAAATGACTCACTGACGTTTTGATAAGTGAGTACTACTCGAGTAAAAAATATCAACTTAACTTGTTAGTGAGACCTCGATAATAAAACTTTTTCTGCGCCCATAGTACTGTACTGGGACCAATATGCATGAGGTTTGCTTCGCGTAACGCTGTTCTCTTTTTTTAACTCTCTCATCGGGATATTTCAAACACCCTCTATACATATTTATAAAGTACCAACGGGCATATTTTATTCAGCTATATTTTATTTGGCACTGTAGCTGCCCCATATTATGGGGTGCCTAGGTGCTGAAACAAAATAACATTTTCCCGCGATGACGTCATTCATAGAAAGCAGATCTAAAATAGCTGTTTCACTGCAATTCTTGACACTGAATGTTTGAAGAAGTGTGCGTTATTTGTGCGAGATATTTCCAGTTGGGGCGGCAGAAGGCTGTATTTTGTTGTCGTAAGCATGCTTGAGATTCTCTGTTCAGCGCATTTTATTTCAAGTCTGGCGACTTCGATCAACTTAACTTAGATAACATGCGTTTCTAAGAAGCACGAACGACAAACATAATCCGCTGATTTCAGTGTCGCAAGATTTTTCGCTGCACAGACCGATCCTTTCTCTGCGGCTGCTCTTATGATGCCGTTGAAACACACAATTCATGTTCCTCATCTGCCATTCTAATGCGACTGCTCCTTACGAAGCAGAAAAACTCGACATGTACCTGTCATTGGATTTCAAGATTGGTACATCGCCCCACCAAACAAAGTAAACGCCAAGCTTTTCGAGCGTCTGCAAGCGACTTTGTATATTGTTATGTGTAGTGCTGGATGCTTCACCATGTGCCAAAATGGCTCGTTGTGCTTGCGGTGATCCTGGTGCTGTTGTGAGTATTTGTTGTTTTCGGCGAAAAACTGGTCCAGTTTGCGGCAGTGCTGCGGCTGGCTCTCGCAGTAGCCTCCGAACATGTTTGTCCAGTGGTACTCGATCAGTTGCCGCGTAAGGTACGCCTCCAGAGCTCCGGCTGCATAGGCTTGAGCGTCGTCCTTCGCGCGCTCGTTCGTCTCAATTTGCAAAAACGCCCATCTACAAATAGAAGTGAAACAGCATTACGTTATATTTCTGATAGACGCTGTTATATGTTGGAGATGCACGCAATTTATGAAGGAAATTCAACATATATATTTTTCACTCATATTTAGCGTTTCTACCTACGTGATGCATTCTAACATTACCAATCACAGATATGTTTAGTCCTAAACATGACACTGTACTTTCAGGGTCGCCGAAATACCACCCACCAAAAACTCACAAAAAAACTTTTAGAGATCCCTCGGTCAACTGAGTGGTCCTTTTCAAGTCTACGTAATTTAGTCAATCAATCAATCAATAATTTATTTAAAGTGTCCTGGAGCAACCATGAGGTCTTTCTGCAGACACACTCAAAAATCAAACAGTACAAACAACAATGCAACACAGACACTCTTAACAAAAGTTAATAAATAGTCAAAACACACAGAAAAAAATTTGTGCAAAATGCAAAGAATGAAAAGCACAAATTGAGAACTGTGGAAAGAAAGTAAAAAATAAAGGGAATATATACAACTACATAAAAACCTTCCTGAAAGACGGAAAAGAGACGACTCTGTAGATTGTTAAAAACTATTTTGAGACAGTGCAGAGCTGAGACAAAAACGACGACAGGGGACTGTGCAAAAATTGGCAGCATATGCACTGAGTGAATGATGGAGAGTGGGGCGAAGCATTCGTCCGTCAATTCGTTCTTCCTTCCATCCGTCCATGCGTCCTTCTGTGTGACCGTCCATGCGTCCATCCGCCCGTCCGTGCGTGCATCTGTTCGTGCTTCCGTCCCTGCGTTCGTCCATGCATCCGCCCCTGCGTCCGTTCATGCGTCCATTCATGAATCTGTCTGTGTATCCGTTCGTCCATCTAATCAACACTCCAAGTACCACCATCTCGCATCTTTTCATCATATATTCCCCATATAGAAGCACCGCTATCCAGCGGACATTCCATATACTAAACTAGAGGTGGCACACGCACGCTTTCTTACGGCTTGCGCTTCGGGTCCCCTTCCCACCTTTGACAACCTCTAGTTCATGGTATATGCTAGTTCACTGTATTCATGGCACTGCGACCCAACGCTTGCTAAACCTTTCTAAAACCAACGAGGTTACGCCCAGCGAGTACGAGATCTGATTGTAGCACCAAAACACACAGCCAAGCGAGTAGGCGCAGCAATACCGAGTCTTCCAATGCGTATTCTAGCGAGTAGATGCAGCAAAATCGCATTTGCACGTGCATATCACTCTTTTTTCAGTTGTGAGCAGGAAGGTCACGGCTGATTATGTAAGCACCCAGGCAGCGTTTCTTGAAAACGTGCCAAAAAGGGCACTGACACTTCAGCATGTCACTGTGTTCTGCGAGAGTTTCATTTTCTTAGCATCCCTGGCGGTTGGTACCAACGATGCTGAGGCGGCCCAAGAAGCTTCGTCACGCCCTCTGGTCCACTGTCGGGTGCCTGTGACGTAGCAACCTTTTCCTGTCAGGTAGTAATCAATGTACATGCCTATGGCTGCTAAGGGGAAATGAGAGACAGGAGAATTCGGCTTTTACTTTCTTACGGCTTGCGCTTCGTATCTACTTCCCACTTTTAACCACCTCTAGTTCATTGTATATACTAGTTCATTGTATTCATGGCACTGCAGCTCAACGCTCGCTAAACCTTTCTAAAACCAAGGAGTTTACACCCAGCGAGTATAACGTAGCAACCCTTTCTTGTCAGATAGTGCCCTATGTACATGCCAATGGCTACTAACGGGGATCGCTGCGTGCGCGTTAACTAAAAGCCAAATGCTCCTGTTTTTAATTCCCCATTAGCAGCCATTGGCATGTACATTGAGCACTATCTTTTATTGTTCAACAACTCACAGAAGAAATCTCTCACCGGCACCACCTTGGAGGTCAAAATGTTATACTTGTTACACACTACAACGGCTACGAGGGGTGAACAGGTGCCACTATACAAAAGTTGGCCCTTAAACATCAAGGTCATAAAATTTAACAAAATAGAGACTCTGTGTTTTGTGAACAGTTGAGTGTTCAAAGAAGGTATTATAATAAGTAATAATATATATATGTTATTATTACTAATATGGTTTTTTAACATTTATTATTGTTACTTACTCATCGAGCGTGCCCAGGAACAACCATAATGTCATTGTGGAGGCGCACGCAAAAATTAAGCAGTATAAATAAACGTTTAAATAGAGACAGCCTTAAGACAAAGAAATCAAATAAAGAGAGTGAATACTCACAGACAGCAAAAAATTATCGCCAAACGGGAAGAATAAATAACAAAATGAGACAAATAGACTGGGAGTGAAAACTCATGCGAAATATACACAACATTGCGGAAGGCTTCATCAAAAACAGAAAAAGGAAGAACATATACATTGCACATATACATTGCGACAGTGCAAAGCTCATATAAAAACAATGACTGTGGACTATGAAAACCATGAAGACCAAGAAAGTGAACATCATAGACACTGTATTTTGTGAATGGCGGAGTGTTGCGAGACGTTGGCAGTTACATAAAATGGTCAATTCTTTATGAATAATTTACACAGATTTCGAAAATTTACAGAACTCAGAAGCAAAGGGCAAGGTATCATACCGTGAATAGTTTGTAAAGAAATAACAGGTCTGCGCGATTTCGTCGGGAGGGAAGGTAAGGCAATGATGATAAGCTTGCGGTATTAGAACGAGATTCAAAGCCATTTCTAGCAAAACGATGGTTGTATATGCTCATGATTTGAGGAGCTTGCTCCTTTTGCTTGGGGGTTCACTCTCGTGGTTGCGCCGGTGTGTACGCTAGTGCTCATTTCTCCCGCTATAGGCGCAGTTGTGCTTTTGGTTTCAAAAGTACTCACTAGATGGCGCGCCACCACTCAGGCGACTGGAGTGACTGTATATGCTACCTTTAGGTAGCAGATTTGCACATATGTCCGCCATGTTGCCCCCTGAGACCTCCATAATCATTCAAGAAAGCCACCCCTTCTGTCAGCTGCACGAAACATGTACCAAACTCGGTATTGCGTGACGCGAACGGACGACATAGGTATATGACACATCCAAACATGATAAGCACGACATGCGTGTCATGTACCAACATGACTACATGCTACACTGATGATGCACTCGCGGCCGTTTCGCTAGCTCCACATATGCCAAATTTGGTATTACGTGACGCCAATGGATGACGAAGGTATGTGACTTGTGCAAACATGATAATCATGACATTTCAATGTGAAGCGGTGCGCGTGCTCGCCGGCGTTCATTTTGTTGCGTCACGCCGGCTTTGCTACACCAGGCGCCGGTCCTGCCATATACACGCAGGCGCACACCGCACTGCGTAGCTTTGACGCACGCACGTTTCAGCGCGTCCGGCGTCCATCCGTCATAAAACGGGGGAGACACAGTGTTGCCTGGGTAACGCATCGGCGCGAAATGCAGCATTTCGCACTGGTGGCCGTCGGGCCGCGCCGACGGACACTGGTCCCACCTGGCGTCAGACTGCTCGCGTTTTGCCAAAGTAGCGTCGCTGTGCCCAGCGTGCGCGGGCGTGAACTCTGCATATGGGTATATTGTGTCCATCATGATGCACTCGCGGCCCTTTTTCTAGCTCCACATATACCAAACTTGGTGTTGCGGGACGTCAATGGACGACAAAATATCTGACTGGTGCAGACCTAATCCTGCCATGCATATCATGTCATGACAACATATCAAGGACATGACAACATACCATGCTTATAGCGTGCTCGTGGCCGTTTTGCTAGCTCCACATATACTGAATTTGGTATCACGTGACGTGAATAGACTACGAAGGTAAACGACACATCCAAACATGATAATCATCACATGGAAGTCATGTACGGCATCATTTACCTACTCCTCGTAACGTTGTGACATATCAACATTTCTCATTCGTGTTTCGCATATCACCGATTCCCACTGTATGTGGAATCTGCCATTTTTTTTTTTTTGCGCACGTGAACGCGCTGGGCAAATGGGGCCGCGAGCGACGAGTGCTATCAGTGACGCAACTCTGCTTCATAAAGGCAGTATATAGAGTAACCCTACAGGCTGGGCTCGCTCGCCTGAACGTAGCGAGTGAGGCTCCATACTGGCTCCACGCAGCGAGCGAGTACCACGATTACTGTGCGTCGCTATGAGCAGCGAGCAAGGAACAGACGCGTGTTCGAAATGCTAGTGGCGGAAGTGGTTTGAACGCCATGGTCGACGCCACTCCAGGCGTCGCGCGTGGCAGCTTGTTGAGTGCCCACAATGGCGACTGTACTGACAGCCCAATATGTGTTCTACTCAAACGAGGAGTCGCACGCTATGCATTCACTGGTACAGCCCTCCATAAAATGACGACAAGACAACGGATGCGTAGAAGAATTGCTGTCCAAGACAGCGGATGGTATTATGCTTGTGGGCTAGCACCTGGTTGCATGACGTGGCTCTTCAACAACGTCACAGCTTTGCCGGAAAGACGAAGCAATCAACGCGATACGCGAAAAACGGTCACGCGAAAAACGGCAAGAATATCGAAACGCGCCTTGTGTCTCTCACGCTCAAATGAAGCACACAACGTACTCACAGGAACAGATCAACGTGAATAACCATATCAGTTGTTACTATGTCTGAAAACCACGCTCTTTTCGCAAACAGCCACTGTGCGACGGTTCAGTGACCTTTGTGCGCCCGGTAACTACAACAAAATAGTTCCCGTGAGAGCCCAAGCTGTACGATTCTTTGCTCTGCGAGAATAAGGGCGTACGCCTGAGCATCCACCACTCTCCTTTCTGCAGGGTAAAGTACGCGTGGGAGACGAGAGCGCACGCCACCACGTGATGCCGATCTGGCGACGTTAAGGTCCCTAGATGAAACAAGTTTCCAAGGTAGCGACACCCTCCCTTTTCCTCCTCGCTTATTTGCCTGAAGCGCCCCCTAGAAGGTTTAAAACTTTCATCCAAAAGCGAATGTTTGGGTTCTGTTGCTACGGTGAATAGATGTGAATGAAACAAAATGGAACGAAATAAGACGTAGATTAAACAGTTACCTTTATGAACATAAACGGCGCAACACAAGAGCAAGCGGGATGTGCGTTACTCAACCGGCAACGTTGGGCAGTTCTATACTTAACACCACTAGCCATGGCGTCTCGCGTAGTACTTTTTTTTTTAGTTCCACGGCCGTGGTATTTCGTCCAGTTCTAACTAGTCCACTTCTCCGATTGTGTTTTGTTCGTGCTGTGACACAGTGAACGTGCTTCTTGCTGGATCCTGTAAGTGGCCACAGGGCGTGATGTTGTGACGATTGATTACAACCGGCTTGTGCACACGCAAGAAAAAAAACTACAACCAGACTGGTACGAACACTCGTCCAGCAGCACTGCGATGACATTTTTTTTTAAATGTGCTCATTTGGACAATCGTGATGCGAAGTGATTCTGATGCGGTGCTGGGAACTTCCTGAAAAGTGAGAGTTCTACTGGTGAGGTGTCTCGAAGCAGCGCGTTTCGGCTCAAGCGGGAACTGGTCAAGAGTGAAATGTTTCTCAAGGTGCGTTGATTACAACCTACAGCTGTTCTGTATACGTGCATACCCACATGTATTTGTACCAAATGGCATGCACTAGACACGCATTAGACGCGCGCCTGGCGTTTCAATAAAAACCGACAAGTGAACTCGCTTCGCAGATCCGCGTCGACATACGTTGACGGAGTTGCACAAAAGCATTCGCGTGAAATGGTTCATAGTTGCACTTCATGGTGCGCTTCATCTCGGAAAGCACGAGGTAAGTTGAAGAGAGCTAAACCATTTTCTGTTGTTTACGGCAACGCAGCATTGCTGAAAAACGCAGATGTTGCATTGAACGAGCGTGGCGAAACAATCTTGGTCGACTTAGCGCACACCGAAACGCTCCCCCTCTTCAGTTTATGTTCTGGCTACAATTTTGTCTTTGGTCACGGCGAGAATCCGGCTGGAGCCATATGCGCATGCGTACTCGTTTTGAACCTTTTGCGTAATAATAAATAACACCACCAGCCGTTTGCAAGATCACGTGCAAGTAATGCACCAATTACAGACGCGGATGACAGAGAAAAAAAGAGGAGTAATCGAGAGAGTGATGAGGACGGCTCGAGAACAATGAGTGACGCTACCTTGTTTCATCTAGGGACCTTAGGCGACGTGCGCTCATTGTGCCATCTGGCTTGTAGAGCTCAAAACACTACAGATCCACCGAGATGGCCATTGCCAGCGATAAGTGGTAAATGTAAATAGATTGTCGTTTGAACGCTGAATGAGATGCTCCGTCGTGATTCAGTGGCTAACGCTATGCACTCACAACCAAAACGTCGAACGTTCGATTTCGTGCGCAGGAGTATTATGATAGAGCATTTTTTTTCGTTTATATATATATATATATATATATATATATATATATATATATATATAGATAGATAGATAGATAGATAGATAGATAGATAGATAGATAGATAGATAGATAGATAGATAGATAGATAGATAGATAGATAGATAGATAGATAGATAGATAGATAGATAGATAGATAGATAGATAGATAGATAGATAGATAGATAGATAGATAGATAGATAGATAGATAGATAGATAGATAGATAGATAGATAGATAGATAGATAGATAGATAGATAGATAGATAGATAGATAGAATGACTGGCGGCGACGCTGACGCCAGCGGCAAAATCCAGCTGAGAGTGTCCATATTATTGCTATCACAATAAAAAACATTGGGTATATAACGTGTATCAGTGTTGCGGAGTTGCCACCCCTGGAATTGGAATGAATCCGGAATCAATCCACATTGTCGCGTCCCCTGTATAAAATGGGAATAGAATGGCGACAAAACTTGGAGGAAAAGAATGGGAATGAACATAAGCGCATTTTCCGCGGATTTTAATGGGAATAAAATTACGCCTTTTTCCGAAAATAGAACACATTCTCGTCGAAGTGCTGCTTTTCCAACTTCAAACATTAGTGAGTCCCACCCACAGATTTTACATTACAGTAGTATGGTAAAAAGGATTGGCTCATTAGAAGCATGGTACATTTATAAGACGCACCTATTATAATTCTGTTCTTATATAGACTGTGTTTCTCCGAAGCTTTTGTCCATTCTTCGCATTACCACGCCTCTGCGCCATGGTATCTGTCTTTCAGAACTTTACGGTGGCGACATACGCACATTACACCTCGTGATTGTTTTTCCCTTCTTGGTATCGCCTCAGCCGCCTGCTGTCTCCCTATCCTTCATTTGTTTTTGCTTCTGCCGCTGTCGGCGGCTCGGACGCATATTCGAAAAAGCGCTTCTCTACGTTGTGATGTGTGTTGACACTGGTGCGATCCTTGTGTCTGCTGCAAGCTTTTAGCTTGCGTGCCGGCTCGACACATACTGCCCCTCATACCCTCTTTGCAATACTGTCCCGCCTACCTACACACATGGGCGACTTTGCCTGAAACACTATTGCAAACGTGTGTAGGTCAGTGCAACACACATTTGCACACGATGAATTGTGTGAATTGTGTGTGCGATGAACTGCTTTACAAGATAAACCACAGAGAGATAGACTAGACTTTTGAAAGCATTGCTTCGGGTAACCAGCCAAAGCAGGTGATCCTAGGTCACCAAGGCGGCGCCTCCACGAATCCCTACACGACGATTCGCTCAGTCGTAATTTTAGCGTTAACGTATTTAGGCTTAAACAATGTTAAAACGTAATTCGTTTAAACGTGCACTGTAAGAAAAAAGGCCTGCTAATTCGCCAACTAAATAGAAACCATTTACTTCTCACAAAAATTATTCAACTCCTAGTAAATGAAGGTAGCAAAATATTGATTAGTGAAACTTGCTCAAAATATTGATTAGTGAAACTTGATAATTTGCAAAGTAGTTTTTGTATAATATTGACTCGAATTATTGAAACATTACTGAATTTTTATTTAACCGGCGCTTATATGTGCATGTACATAGCCACATCAAGGTATTTTAATTGCAGAAGCATATATAGCATATTAAGCAAAGTGAATTTGTCCACGTAGATTAATTAGTGATCACTAATTACGTCATGCAATTATCATGGCAAGTACGCATCACAGGAACATACATAGAGGCATGAACGAAGCACAGAAGAGGTCATACACGCAAATGCACATATAAAATATCAAGACTTCGCCGGTATCGCATACTGTAGCAGCCGCTAGAAGGCTATTTATGCTGCTACTTTAGATTAGCACACTGTGTATATCAATATAATTTAGATAAATAATGGACGTTTTGTACACATCGTCTGCCCTTCTACATATGTGTGTCCTCACATATGAACGCGATAACACAAAATTTTGGTTCCTAAGTATTCGACTAATTTAGGATTGTTGAAAATTTTTCTTGGCAGTGTCACGATTACTGAAACACATACTTTTTTTTTTAATGCACACTGCCGACCTTCACAGGTCCAAGCAGGTGGGCATGGTACAAGTAGAAAGTACATGTTAGGCACTCAAGTCACGTAGAAAAGGAAAAAGGAAACAATACAACATACAAGTACAGGTTTACACACCCAACACACTGTTTACACACAGTAAATCAACCAAAGTGAATCTTTAAACAGAGTCTTTTAGAAACAGAGTCTTTTAGAAGGAACTCTCGTAAACACCACATACTGTGGTGTTTACGAGAGTTCTTGAAAGGTATGTGGCTTAGTAGTTACTTGGTTGAAAAAGGCCAAAACATTCCTGGTTAGAAACGGCAAATGTTTCAACCTTTACTAGCTGCTCGCTATAGTAAAGAGATGCAGCGAAAGTTGCAAAATACAAGTAAATGCATGCGTTGATAACTATTTACGAACTTTTTTTTAGATTGTGCTGACCGTACATGAAAATACCATAAGTAGAGGGAGAACTGCCCCTATGGGAAATAGTAGTGTGGCTGTGCTGCACGACATAAGTCACCAAGCTACTATTCGTCGACCATGCTAACGTGTTTAACGTACTTTTGAAGTTCTTATGCATCTTATAACGTTAGCTTTATATTGGTAACCATTTTTAGCTCCGTAAGGCTATCAAGGTATGCCTTTCCTACGTTGTGCAATTGAAGGAATAGAATTGACGTGCCTGGGCATTCATGGAATGAGAAATGAGTTAAGTTTTTTTTTTCATTCCGAGCAATTGAAAAGAATAAAATTGCGACAACTTGTAATTCCCTGGAATGTCATTAGGATGCAATGGAGGTGCCCATTCGACAACACTGACGTGTATATACTATCACACCACAATAACTCTTGTGTACCATCTTTATATGATGATGATTGTGCATAGGCACAGATGATTCATGGTTTGCCGGATTTAGTCTCTGGAACAAGCTCCTTTATCATCATCCACTTCCTGATGTGAGGGAATTTTATTTGAACTCAATTCATCGCGTTACTACTGTACTTGGCAATGTTATTCCAAATCTTATATACCTACTCAAGTTGACGAGGCCATAATGTGGAGTAAAAAATGTAGAAGACTGCAGGAGATTCAGCAAAGGCAGCCTAGAGAAGAAAGGCCTCGCATAGCTATACGTGAGCAGAAAAAATTTGCATGCTATAAAAACGACATCAATATCAATCATCTCATAAACCTTAAACAACGACACGGTATTGATAGAGCATGCAAATGACATGGTGGATGTTTTGCGAGATATACTCATGAATTTAGTATTTTACGTTTTCAGGGAAAGGTTATTGATTTTACACAATTCTGGGAAAGAACTTAAATTTGACTGCAGCAAGCTACAGCGGCTGACTGTATGAATTTGTAATTGAGGTCATCGATATACAAGAGGAAAGAGTTTAACAAACTGCACAAGAAACAACGTAACGTAAATTAAATATACGAGTGGGCCTACTACCGACCTTCAAGGGACACCAATAGTCACTTTGCACAAAACCTGTGTTTTGCCCTTTACCGCAATATAACAAGGTCTATTGACCAGGAATACAGGAAAGTCACAACCGACTAGTCAGCACCAAAGTGAGCAAGTTGAACCAGAATCAGTGAGTGGCTGACTACGTCAAAAGTCTTGCTCAGGTCACAGTAAACTCTGCCAAGCTGTTCTCTCTGAGAAATAGTAGGGGAGATGAGCGTCATAAGATGAGCTATATTTGTGGTAGTTGAGCGGCCAGGGAGAAACCCATGTTGATTAGGAATCAATGAATTATCCAGGCTAAAGTACAACGTGTTGTGATAATGATAAGCCAGCTCAAAGATATTTGATGTGGCACACAGTAGAGGAATCAGGTGATTTCTCTACTGTGTATCGTTGTGATAATAATTATAATAATAATAATAATAATAATAATAATAATAATAATAATAATAATAATAATAATAATAATAATTACAAACGGCATTATTATTATTATTATTATTATTATTATTATTATTATTATTATTATTATTATTATTATTATTATTATTATTATTATTATTATTATTATTATTATTATTATTATTATTATTATTATTATTATTATTATTATTATTACATGGTGTGGAACGTAAGCTGACATCGCACAGTACACGGTCCTCTACCGTTCAGCCTGCATTGAAATGTGACCTCCGCAGCCTGATCAAACCTACGCCATCCGGGTCGGCAGCCGAGAACCGTAAACACTACACCACCGCGGTTAGACCTATGTATTATAAGCGTTAAATACACATGCGAAACAGCCACAATTTTTTTTCACATATATACATCAGTTGGAACGAATAACTTATTGTAATGAGACGAGTGGCATTGACTTGAGATTCTTAAGAGATTCAGCTCGTCCGTTATCTGACACGTTCACGGTTGTCTGGAAAGCTCTCAAGTGGAACGAACAGTTCAACGAATAGCTGCACTAATCGAGCTGCATTTTGTTGGTAATGACAGTGATATGAAATAAAATAGGGCTTACGCGCAAGCTCTCAAAAAAGTTGAGTCTGCATACCGCAAGGACATGGTCGTGTGAGTGAAGAGTTATTCCTCTTTAGGTGTCGCTAAGACCTTTGGCCACCCACTTCACTGGGGCTTTGGCCTCTACCAGCATTTAACAGAGCGACATTCATACTGCCTGTACAGAAATGCTAACCTCGCTAAAATACTATCACTGTATTCCAGTACAACTAAATTATAGCGACATACTACAGTATTAGCCAATACCCCAGGACGTTCACTTGCAGAAAGAAAGCGGTCGCATCAGTTCAAACGAGAGAGCGCTCCCAGTTGTCTGATATCTGCACTCAAACACGGATTCTTGCGACCAAAAGTGCCTTTTTGTTCCGAGCTTCAGTAATACCTAGCGCTTAACTTCCGAAAACTACGATATGATGATGTGTGACACTGCATCGGAGGGTTCCGGTAATTTCGATCATCTGGTGTTTTTTAACATGCACTGAAATCGCACAGCACGTGGACTTCTAGCATTTCACCTCCATAGAAATGCAACTGCTGTGACCGGAATCACATTTCTTACGTTCGTGTTAGCAGGCGAGTATAGTAACCGCTACACAACTGCGGCTGACTATCTGAGGTTACAGCGGGCGGTAAAGGAAATAAGGTTGAGAACACGGCCTGGAAGAAGCGATGTGCGGTTTATGCGTATGGGTAAAGCTTAGCGCAGACATTTAGAGTGTAAAATAACAAGAAGTGGGCAACACAGGGAGCGTGACGACGAAAGAAAGACATGGAGAGAGGCTACTAGTCCCACTGTTCTTCAAGTCATGTACCTACATAGGCCCTAATTATTAAAAATAATAACAAATAATTGGTAGTAATGTTACCATTATATTTATCACTAAGACAGTACATAAGATGGGAACTCTTGCATGAATACTTCACATACCCGCTTTCATTTATATCGTTCTTGAAGGTGCCCCATGCGACGGGAAGTTGAGGAGAGTCAACGGCGAAATCTGCATCTTGAGGTCGACCGTCATAAATATGCAGCTTCTGAGACGCGCTATCTAGAGACACCCATGCCAATTTGGGTGCCTCTCCTTGTGACTCAATGAACGTGCAGCTTATCCAGATTGTCATTGCTATCACCGCAGGCAGGTGATGCCGTTTCATTGCGTATCTGCGAGTGAGGCAAGGCGTGGCAGTAATAATGAGAGAATAGGTCAATCCAGGCTCCTCCACGACACATTTGTCTGTAGGCTAACAAACGTTAAGTGAAGGTGGTCATATATCATATCATACCATATCAAATAGGCACACGAGGCGGTGTGAATAGCAAATTAGCCAACCACAATGCAAATGTGACCCTCACATAAAGCACGGAAAATCAGTTTTGAAATAATTTTCGCGCGTCTTCACGGTACCAAATATAACTAGCTGGACTATCTTAAGCTAGAGAGTTCGCAAGTGATACTACTTTATTGTCATTAAACACAGCTTTTTCACATACAGTGCTTAGGAAACAACCGCAAAATTAGACGTATCTGATTTGACAAGTTGACTGCGGTCTCTTTTAGAAAAGTGCCGAAGTGCAAGCTTTAGCTGAAAGTTGCTGGAGCAGCTATGAGGTACTGGTCGTCAGAATATACGCGATGAAAGGAGTTCGCGAAAAACCGCCAGAACTGCGCGGAAGGCGCAGCACAGTCACAGCGAAAGCTAGAAGAGTGGCCTTTCAGAGACTTTTCGAAACAGTCATTGGGTAACTAACTACTGCAAGCCCACTTGCTTGATACCCCCTGGTCATTATTAATAAATTTATTTGGGGAGTAGGCCGGCATTCGTTTGTTTCTTTGTTTGTTTCTCTGGGATGATGGCTCATACCCACTGAGGGGGATTGGCCAAGAAAGTGTAGTGCATTTTTTCTGTGACCATTTCAACTATGTGTAATGAATTGGTATTATAATAAGACTAATGTAAAAACAACATAAAGAGAGCAAACGAGAAAAAAAAGGAAAGTCAAGTTGAGCAGTTTTGAGATTTGAGGTGTTATATTACCACTCAGCTGCGTTTACTTCACTCTGCCCTGGGGAGTAATAAATAATAACTTTTGATTAAAGATCACAAAAGTATACGCTTGATTGCCTGAATATAATCGCAAGCGGCATTGAAAGCATCCCTGTGGCAATGTCCCAAAACTGAGGCACCAAAGCTTAGCGCCGTTTCCACCGTCAATCTAACGTCTATTTTTCAAAATGGCATAACTAGTAACCTTTTTCGAAGTATAGCGTAGCGGCGACCATACAAAAAATAATGATCTAGTGATTCCATTTCTCCGCAGAATGCGCAGAGGGCTGATGTCTGACCAGCTCTGTGTAGATACAGGTTTAGGGGGGAGACACGACATCAAAATTTAGTAATTAAGACTTCGAGCTTTCTGGACTGGCTCCAGTGGTGTTTCCATAGAAACATGAGGTGGTTATATTCTGTCCATGTAGTTCTTTTTTCTATCGTATCAGTAGAGATTGCTGATTTTCGATATCTTATTGCCGTGAGATATTCAACATCTGGCAGTATGGACAAAACTGGCTCATCAAGTGTGGCTATTGCTAAGGAATCGGCCAATTCATTATTTCTTAATCCACAGTGTCCCGGAACCCATAGTAACATCAGGAGTCTCAACTGCGGGGGTACTAATGTTTTGAATGTGCTTGGAATTCGAGAGTTCTCTGAAGCTGTCAGAGCTGCCCAAACTGAAAGAGAATCCGTCATTATGACTGCGTTGTTTTGATTTGATGGAAGTTTTCGAAAAGCTAAAACAATCGCCACGAGCTCTGCTTCAAAAACTGCAATAAAATCAGGCAGTCTCACTGAAAAGGACCATGGTATGCTATTTTCGTCTTTATTCTGAGAAGCGTGCTATCTGCTTAACACTTGCGAGAATTTTTTCGCCAATTGTTCATGCTGTGGCTGCCGACGATGAAGAACTATGGCTGAAGTGGGTATGCGCCACACTAATAAGGGGAACAAAAACAAGCTTTTGTGTTGGGTTGAAGCATTATATGACCTACTCGTTACGCTATTCGCATTGTGCGACGAAAGTGTAAAACTCTTTTTTTAGTGATTCTGACTGAGCTCCACAATTTTTTTGCCAATCTATGGTTCTACGTACTCCCTTTAAGTATTAATGACTATCATACTGAAATCAGCTCTCATTTTCAGGGAGGCCTACTCACAAACACCTAATATCTTGGTCCTATTGGCCTAAAACCACGATAATACTATGAGGAATGCCGTAGGAGAGGATTTCCAGAAAGGTTTACTATCTGGTGTTCTCTAGCGCGCACTGATATTGCACAGTACACGGGCCTGTATAGCGATTCGCCTTGATCTAAATGCGACTGCCGCGTTGAACACGCCAACTTGGGGTCCACAGCCGAGCACCCCTAGCCATTTATCCACCGAGGCAGACTTTTTCAAGACTTCGGTGGCTTGTGGCCAAGTGTATGTTTCACTAATATTTTATTTAGGAGCGAACCTCATAAATTCGTGGTCTGCCCATGCATGTCTTTTGTGGCCGGTTTGTAACTACCTAGTTGTATGACTCACTCAACAGGTGCCGCTAGTGTCAGTTACAGACAGACAGACAGACAGACAGACAGACAGACAGACAGACAGACAGACAGACAGACGCATGGACCGACGGACAGACAAACATACGCACAAACGGACGGACAGACAGATGCATGGACGGACACCCAGACAGGCAGATTCACAGATAGACACACGGAGAGAGGCACGGGCGGAAGCAAGAACGAACGGACGGACAGATTGAAAATTTTGTTGAAGTGCATCAAAAAACGGACGGACAGAAGAGGCTGACATAGACAGAAGCACGGACGGGTGAAAGAGCGGATGGATGGACGCTTCACCCTACTCATCATTCAGTCGAGTTTATGCTGTGATTTGTTTTCTCTCTCTTCATTTATATCAATCGCATTACCCAATACTCCTTCCTCACTTTCCCCTCATATATGCCGGGAGATGCACCCACATGTCTAGCGGCGCAACAATTTGCGCGCAAAGACAACAGTGACGCTGACGCTAAAGCGGTGAAAGACAACAACGAAAGGCACCAATGAAATTCTACAACGTGGAATGATAAGTAACCTCAATTAGAATCAGATTCCCACATCAGAAACGGCTGATCGCCGATAAGCATATGATCGAGAGAGCCTTTGTGATTGGAAAACAGCGTGCACAAACGTACTTGTGACAGCCGCATCTTCTAGAGCTCAATTAGTGTGCGTTGGCATTTTTGAACACCCATCGACGTCGGGTCAATCGTATCTAATAGTTTGTTAAGATCTAAGTCACCGTGACTAAATTATTTAGCTCAAGGAGGCTTCACTCGAAAAGCCTAGAAATCACGCCGTGATTATGTGCAACACGTAAATGATCCCCTCGGAAACTTATATTGGTTGAATGACTGGTCTCATAAATTCAGATATTTTGTCATAGTGCAAGGTTCTCAGTAACCGTATGAAGCCGTGAGCTCACTTTCCATCACTTTATGAATTTATGAAATGCTAATTCTGACAGTCATTCCGTAAATCAAATCTATCCAACGCTTTTTAGCGTAATTGCTGCCTACTCGTCTCATCAATCGTACCTACGTCGCCAAAATAATGTCCACTTCCTATCTTGGCACTCACCGTGATTTCAAAGTCCCTGGTGAGCAATAACAACGATCTCCTAGAGTGGGCTTATATGGTAGCGAGATCGCTGCATTTCCTAATGGTCAGCTCTATAAACTCTATATTTTAACACGAGTATTGCTGTTTAGCTGTGGCGGATAAATGAAAACCGCAGCTGGGTCATCAAACATCCGGTAGCGAGGGAGAAAGATTGCACTGCCACAATTTCTTCAAAATGCAACAGATTTGGGTAAAAATGAATGCAGCAGGTCAGGCGTTTCAATTTAGCAGACGACCCCCCACAAGTGAACGCTGAGCTGTCCATCACACGACGTGAGAAATATGGTGCTTGATGTACCGTTGAGTCTCTTTTTTGTTCACAGTTCACTGCAATTTTGATACTGCCAGCCTATCGCGCGTGCCCTAAATAGGAAGACATCCACTCTATTTTCTGATCATTACTCATGTGTTATCCCATTTCTACAGAGTGCGTATGTTTCCATATAGTCGCCCCATGCACGGCATCTAGTTTCATCGCGGAAGCTACTACTGAGGTTTACTGCCGGGCCTCGAAGCTGCTAGTGTACGCAAGCCCTCGAGTTCACTTCCATTCTCCTAGGGTTGGGCTTAATTTACAAAAGGGGCTGAAGAGCATGCTTACGCAAGCCGTTTGGAATTCCTTGTCCTGAAACTCTTTGCTCGCCCATACAATTTTTTCCTGTCTTGTATACTCTTACTTTCAGAAAACCATGTCCACCTTCCGAAAATAACTTATTTCGCACGTCAATATTCGAAATAGGCGCCAACGCTCGTCGCGACATAAAATTGGCCCCGTATCTGCTTGTAATCTGCAAATGTCATCGAAAGACGATAGTCTTGCATGTGGAGAGAGAGACAAAAAACATTTATTTTTTGTTCTGCCCAAGAAAATTGGTGAATGGTATTCTGGAGGCGCTGCGTTAGAGTGCCTCGAGCATGCAGCGGAGGCAAATGAACGCATCGAATTACGTTACACGTGAGACATGAGCGCCATCTGGCAGTTTTTTTGAAAAACAAAGCACATGGCTCTGAGACGGGTGTGCGCGCCCGTCTCAGAGGTGATAAGATGTAGAACGCAAGGCGACGGGTAGGTGCCACCACCATCTCGTCTTAGCACAGCGTTGGAAACACTTGTCTTTTCGTGCAAGCGTTACGTGGTCAGCGCAGCGTGATAAGCACTAAGGTGCTTAAAATTAGTTATGTATGCCTTTTCTAGTAAAAGACGCACATGCGAAATATATACGTATTGTTGTGGCGCCCCAGACATGCGCCATAATTGCTTTTTAATTCACATATACACAAGTATCAACGCTCAACCTTGAGCAACATTGGTAGGCGTTGCGGATGGGGTCAGCAGTTTCAAATACCTTTCAAGACAAACAGAGAAATGTACAGACAGACAGACAGACAGACAGACAGACAGACAGACAGACAGACAGACAGACAGACAGACAGACAGACAGACAGACAGACAGACAGACAGACAGACAGATCAACATTTTTGCGCCGAAGGTCCCCGAGAAAAACTTCTTTAAAAAGTTCAGGAGATCCAACGCCTCGTGGCGATCAAATTCAGCAGATCCCACGCATCGTGGCGATCAGTGTCTTGCGATGCAGTCAATGGGTCAGTGTTGCATTTTGTTTCGTTTTAAGGGCGAAGGGCCTTAAAGCGGCACTCGTTCGTCCCTCGTTGTAGTGCATAACATGTCTTACGCTTTGACCTGCAAGGTGGTGCCGGTTACTGGTGGTCAAGAAACATTTATCGTACCTTCTACACACCCACAAACAGCGTGGCCTCGGTCGTGTCCCCAGTTTGGTAGTTTAACTTAGTGGAATTAGCGGTGTTGCCTGAGAGCCCGAACGTCTCTGTAAGCTAGATAACGATAGTTCACGCTGCTCAGGAAGCGAATTCGCAAAATCGGCCTTGTATAAGCAGACTTGAGTTGAACGAAAATTAATACTTCACTCACAATTCGTCTCGTGAACATGTGAAAACAAAACGTTAAACAAGAAAACAAAATTACCAACTTCACAAATAAGTATACGTTATTGTAGTTAACAAGCATGGTTTGGGCGAGTTGGAACTGTGTATTAGAACTTGTCACAGATACTATCGGTGCCTACTTAAACGCGAGCCATGGCGCTCGTGGTGCAGTTTGTAGTCTCACAATCAGAGATGGATGCACTCATTCCACTTGCCACTCATTCACCACAACCATGGTTCCTCGATGGTGCAATGCTGTCTAACCGTATGTTCGCTTCTGTCATTGGTGATGGCTCGACGGTGCGCATCATGCCGCTGAAACAAAATATTGAAAATACTTTACTTTTGCAATAGATAGCTATGACCCACTTATCACGACTGATAACCTTGTTGGCGGAAGTGCGCAAGCTATTTATTTATTTATTTATTTGTTTGTTTGTTTTTCCCCAACACTGTTAGTCCTCGTGGGCTGTTACAGGGGCGAAAAAGCCAACTACGCAGTGCTATGCACAAATATGTTCCAAAAGTCACTGAAAAACTTCTGCTGACTCACAAGCAACAAATACAGTAAAATCAAGCTTGTTCCAGTCAACAATCATGCGAGGCAAAAAGGAAAACTTGAATACAATAACTCTCGTGGAACAGGACTAAAGAGCGTACGTATGATTGGTTCGCCGTGACACTCGCGCTGGAGGGTGCAAGTATAAAGTTGGATCGATGTTTATTGTGTTACTATACAGTTGACAAAGAAACTTCGAGCGTGCGATTTGTCTGCGCTCCGACAGCTTCTGAAGGTTGGTCCTGTGAAGTAGCGCGGTCACTCATTGCGTTCTATGGAAACACGAATATATAAATCTGGATGTCTTTCGCTGGATCTGTTCCAGCTCATCAACGAGCTTCTGACTGTGTGTGTCCCAGATAGTGCCGTAAAATTCTAATGTTGAACGCACGACTGTTCTATAAGCCATCAGTTTTGTTTCAGCAATGGCATCTCTTAACTTTCACCGCAGAGCACCTAACATCCGTTCACTTTAACTACAAATATTTTCAACATGCCTGCTCCAGCTTAGGTTCGAAGCTTTTGTAACACCGAGACACTCAACCTCGATAGTTAGTTTACCTTCTTTACTTTTTATTTTAAACGTAAGCATTAATGATGCTTTCTTGATTGGCACCCACATACATGTAGTCTTGTTGAAATTAATTTTCACATCCCATTTCTCACACGACTCTTTAACAGCACACAAAGCATCGTTGAGCAAAACTTGATCAACAATACTTTTTACACTAGTAAACAACACACAGTCATCCGCGAACATTCTCACATCAACAGGAAAGGGAACAGCCTTTGCAATATCGTTATTATACAAAAGAAAGAAAATGGGACCCAAGACCAATACCTCTGTCACGCAAATAGGCGGTGACCGATTCTATAATGTCTACAGCAACACCAAGCTCGAGCATTTTGCCGTTCAGTTTTTGTGACGTTGTCAAGTGCTTTTCACAAATTTATTGCGACCATAACTATTTGCTCTCTGGACTTGAATGCGGTGGCAAATATGTGTATTGTTTTATAAATCTGAGTGACAGTTGCCAGGTGTTCGCGAAAGCCATTTATTTAGCGACATCCTTAAAGCGTCCAGTTTCAGTTACAGTTTGAAATGACACCGGGCTAGGCAGGAGCCGTTCCGAGGGCAAGGTAAACACAGCTGGCACGTGACCACGCAAAGCTGTGACGTGGCGACAACATGCACGAGCGGGAGCCGCACTGGCAGTACTTGCAGCCACTGTACCAAGAGTGCGCACACCGAGAACGCGCGAAGCCGCAGGCACAGAGGACAAAGTCGCGGGTACCGCAAGGACAAGGCGCGTTCCAGTATCTAGCCGACACAAACCCGTGACGTAGTTTTTTTTTATGTTGCTCCTCCGTTGATGGCATCGCGAGGGTCTCTGCGTCTGGCTCAGTTGGGCGGCGTGCACTTTAAAATGTGTTTTATGGGCTATATTTGCCCTTGAAATGCTGTAGATGTTGCCTTAATTTTCAACATGCCCGCTTACCAGCCTCTGCCACAATACGCGGCACCCCTCTTTCTACGACGAAATGTTGACGGGACTCCGAGTATTTAAAGGCTTAGAACTTCCTAAAAAAGCTGTTTTTTGTCCCACACCGAACCGCCCGTGCCAGGAGGCGCCGTCTGGTCGGAAGGAATGCGTTAGTGAAAGGAGGCATACACAGACCGCTGACATCAGAAAGGTGAAGGGGAGAAAGGGGAGAGAGATGAAGTGGAAGTGGAAGGAATAGTGGAAAGGGGGCGCCCAAGGGGAGTCCACCTATATTCTTTTTTTCTCTTTTTTTCTCTTTTCTTTTTTTCCTTTTTTCTTTTTTTTCTGTCTTTTTCCTCCTTCCTTTCCCTCTGATTTGAGATTGTATAAAGCTGAGCACCAACAAACTGTACCTCTATTCCTGATGAAGGCCAGACTCTAGGCCGAAACGTCGAAATAAACCACGTTGTGACCCCTCACGGAGGATCTACTGGACTATATGCAACGCTACCGCCACTCAAACACCATGCCTGCCTATATATATATATATATATATATATATATATATATATATATATATATATATATATATATATATATATATATATATATATATATATATATATATAAAGGAGAGGAGTGTATACCTAAGGGCTCATATTTCCGTGATTTAACACAATATTAATGAGATATAACAGACAGTAATGCCAAGGAATGCACAGGGGAAGTTATTAGAACCAATGGAATGTAAATAAGAAGAACGAAAAAAGAAAAGTGGATGAAAAAATTACCAGCTGTGAGCAGCTATATATATACAACTTTATATATATATATATATATATATATATATATATATATATATATATATATATATATATATATATATATATATATATATATATATATATATATATATATATATATATATATATAGGGGAAGTTATTAAAACCAATGGAATGTGAATAAGAAGAAAGAAAAGTGGATGAAAAAATTACCAACTGTGAGCAGGAATCGAACCCACGACCTTCGAATTACGCGTTCGAGCATCGAACGCGTAATTCGAAGGTCGTGGGTTCGATTCCTGCTCACAGTTGGTAATTTTTTCATCCACTTTTCTTTCTTCTTATTCACATTCCATTGGTTTTAATAACTTCCCCTGTACATTCCTTGGCATTACTGTCTGTTATATCTCATTAATATTGTGTTAAAACACGGAAAAATGAGCCCTTAGGTATATACTTCTTTCCCTTATATATATATATATATTTATATATATATATATATATATATATATATGTGTGTGTGTGTGTGTGTGTGTGTGTGTGTGTGTGTGTGTGTGTGTGTGTGTGTGTGTGTGTGTGTGTGTGTGTGTGTGTGTGTGTGTGTGTGTGTGTGTGTGTGTGTGTGTGTGTGTGTGTGTGTGTGTGTGTGTGTGTGTGTGTGTGTGTGTGTGTGTGTGTGTGTGTGTGTGTGTGTGTGTGTGTGTGTGTGTGTGTGTGTTGTAACGAAGAGCGGCGCGGCAGCTGTGGCCCATGGGCTGGACAGCGAGGAAGCAGAGGCCGAATAGAACAGCTTGCCCGATGAACGGGTGTTGTGTCTGTCTCGCTCATTAAAATGGCGCAGCCATTCAACGAACCTGTGCGCGATGACCTGCGTGAAGAAACCATCCTACGGAGCGCACGCACTCTCCAGCGTCCGCAGTCTTAGCCTTGTGGTAGAGTGTCCGCTTTGGCTGCGGGAGGTCGTGGATTCAAATCCACGTGCCGCCGGATACCCACCGGTATTACAAAATGGGCACAGGCGTCCCCCGGCCCGACACTCGGCTTCTTTCAGGGGTAAAACGTCTGGGAAAGTGTCACAGAACGAGCGCTCAAAAAGGGCGCGCCGTCAAATTCTCGCGACGAAACGCCGGAGTGACGCCGCAAGGCCAACAGAAGAAAAAAGGAGAAAACAAACAGCCAAAGACTCCCCGGGCGCGCGACTCTGCGCTCTCGGAAGCGTAGGTTCGCCGACGAACCTCCTCACCCCACAACGGCGGCTGAGCAAGCACTCGAATGTTCTAGATGGAAAGGGGCGGGGTGATGCCGGGTTGAGTCATCCGTCGCGGATGGCATTCGAACCGTCTCGCCCTCTCCCCAGCCTTCACTGCGTATCGCGCCGACGAAATGAGGAGAACTTTCTGGAATCTTGCGCGGAAGGTATTTAATGAAGCAGCCGAGGTGAGAGATCAGGAGAAGACGTAAGTTAGCGCCAGAGCGCGTAGGGATTCCGCCGTGTAGTCGGCGAAGGTTTTGTCCGTAGACACAAAGCAGGAGAAGAAGATGATTTCCACCTGAAGGGTGACGACTCAAGCTAGAGGCAAGAGTGTGTGTTTACCACTATCGAGCGAAGACGCGTGGCAACAGCTGCGTGTGTGAAGCCGACGTGTTATGGGCGAAGAAGTTTGAAGCTTGGAGAGTGGCCAATTGAAGACGCGAGGTTTCCTGGAAGAGAAACTTCGGCGAGGTTTCCTGGAAAACAAACTTCGGGGGCAGCGGATCGAACACAACGCTGGACTTTGAGTGAGTGATTCTCGAAAGAGTATTATTCAAACTCGTGTTCCAAGAACTTGGGACTGGATAGGTTTTCTATCTCTTTAGTCTTTAAGTTTCTTGGTTGTTCAATGCATGCGACTGCATTGTAGTGCGTATTGCTGTCTGTGTCTGTTGTTTCGAGTGTGGCTGATTGAAGTGTGTAGTACGTTGTTTGATTGGTGACATATTGTACTCAACTATTGTGGAGTGTGCAAACTTGTGTATTATTTTCGATGTGCCATTATTGAGAATATAATTTTGTTTGTTTATCAACTCTCGGCTCTGACTTGTTCTTTGGGCCACAGCCGGCGTCCGCTGGCGCGCCAAAAAGGACCACTTCTAAATTGTCCACACTTTCGTTGTGCGGTTCGGAGGGCCGATACTTCGGCCCTTGGAATTAGCCCGGTGATCGCCTCTCTAATTAACGGGACCTGTGACAATTAATCTGGCGTCCACGACAGGACCTTTTGGTGCACAGTGTGCCCAAAGTAGTGAGAAAGAGCCTCGAGTTGTTGATAGTGCTATCGGAACGATTTTGTGTGTTGCTCAGTGTTCTCGTTAACGAGTGCAGGAGAGTGTTCCGATATACTTATTTAGGCAGATATTTTTTGCACGCGGCAAGGTCTTATTCGCGAGATACAATGGATCTCGAAAAGTTAGTTGCTCTTGGTGAGAAGATGGGTCTTTCTGTCGTCGAACTACGGAAGTGGGTCACCCAGAAGGAAAAAGAAGAAAAAGAGAGGGTCAAAGAAGAAAAGGGGGCTAAGCTGGAAAAAGAAAGGTTGGCGGTCGAAAGAGCCAAAGCGGAATAAAGAAGCTGAGTTGGAGTGAAAGAGGTTGGCAGCTGAGAGAGCGAAAGAAGAAAGAGAGCAGCAATTGAAGTTGGAGCTAGAGAGGGAAAAGTTGGCAGCCGAAAGGGCGAGAGAAGAAAGAGAAGCGGAGATGGCTGAAAGAGACGGCAGCGGCAGCACGAGATGTAACTCGAGTGGCTCCGTTTGCAACAGCGAAGTGAAACTCCCGTCCAAGTTAGAGTTGAAAGCAGCGAACGGGAAGATCATGGCTTCCGCTTGAACCCAAGCAAGCTGCTCGTAGCGTTTGATAAAAGGAAGGACGACCTTGACGCGTACCTTCACAGATTTGAGACGATTGCAAGGAGCCAGAATTGGCCGGAACATCAATGGACAACTGCTTTGAGTACTTGCTTGAGTGGTGAAGCGCTCAGTGTGTACGGTAGGCTGACGCCGACCGATGCAGCCAACTATGCAAAGGTGAAAGCTGGTTTGCTGAAGCGATTTAGATTTACTGTGGAAGGATTCCGGGACAGATTTCGGACAGGAAAGCCAGCTGATGGTGAGACGGCTACGCAGTATGCCACCCGACTTTGCCATTATTTCGACAGATGGATTGAACTTTCAGGGACAGGGCAGGAGTACGATGAGCTTAGAGAGCTCCTAATTAGAGAACAATTTCTTGTTTGTTGCCACCCAAGCCTGTCGCTGTACTTGAAAGAGAGGAGAGCTAAGTCACTTGAAGACATGCTTGAATAAGCTGATCAATTCTTGGAAGCGCAAGGTGGCACTAATTTGGCCAAGGTCAAGAAGTAGTGTTCCGAAGATTCGCAAAATTCGGCACCCGGACAAAAGAAGCGTGCACCGGAGAGTGTGCCGCGATGTTTTCTGTGTAACCGAGTGGGTCATCGCGCGAGCAACTGTCGTACTAACTTTATGAGCCCTACGGTAGTAAAATGTTTTAAGTGTGGTCAGACTAGGCACAAAGCAGACGCATGTCGAAACGGAGCGAGTCAAAATCACCAGGTATCCTGTGTGCAAGCGGCACCAAAATCCGGTAATAATGCCGTCACCGATGGATTCGTAGAGTTGAAAAATGAGGAGAAAATTCCTATTGTGGGTGCTGAAATGACAAAACAGCCAACCGGTGTCACGAAGGGAATGCCAACGCTGCCTGGAAAAGTTGCGGGCAAGAAGGTTACGGTGTTAAGAAACACTGGTAGCTCCACTGTTATAGTGCGGAGAAATTTGGTACGGGAAAGTGAGTTAACAGGCAAAACTAAACCAGTTTTCCTAATTGACCGTACGGTTCGGATGCTTCCCGAAGCAGAAATTGAGGTTGAAACCCCGTACTTCAGCGGGAAGGTTACTGCTCTATGCATGACGAACCCCCTGTACGACCTCGTCATCGGAAACATCGATGGGGCGCGAAAGCTGAATGATCCAGCACGATTGGGAGAAGACCCGAAGATGGAGCCCTCGCCAACCCAGCGACCGCGAGATACAGTGGAGGAGCATCCCGTGACTGATCTCACTCGAGCCCAAGGTGAAACCGCGGTGCAAGAGACAATGAATGAGAAGATGATCGCGTTGAATGAGTTCACGTGCTGGGCAGCTGAACTTACGTCGACACTACCTCAACCGACCGACAGTGTAAAGGTGACGGAGTCGGCCAGCCAGGCCAAATGTCGTGACACGAACAAGCGAGTGAATAACTGGGCAGGATCGGTTGAGCGTCATGACCCGTTAACAACGTCGGAAGTGACAGCGATGGCTGAGACGCCGCCTCCGATACCGTCGTTGGAAAGGGCTCGCCGAAACAGAATGTGGAAACACAAGAAGAGATCGAGCGAGCACCGCGAGAAAGGGCGCAAGCGCCGTTCGAAATGCACAGGATAAGTGCTGAGGTCGATTTGGAATGTGGTTGACAGTGCAATATGTTAAGTTAATGTGGTTGTTATCCTGTGTCACAACTGTATGTCGAGTGAGTCAAAATGTTTGTTACAGTGATGTGATGTATAGTATGGTACACTTGTGTAAAGACACACCTTTGTACATTTGTATTGCTTGAAGTATGTGATGGAGTATTGTATTCATGTACCTGTGTCTATATTTCATGTGTTGTGAGATTGAATTACAATGCACAATTATATTGAGTGATATATTGTGAAGGTGACGTGTCATGAGCGGCGGACTAGGTTACAGTCTTTGAGAGTGTGGGGACTGTTCGCGCTCGTTTGTGTTGTTTTGAATATTATGAGATAATATTCCTAAAGTGTCACAGAACGAGCGCTCAAAAAGGGCGCGCCGTCAAATTCTCGCGACGAAACGCCGGAGTGACGCCGCGAGGTCAACGGAAAAAAATAGAAAACAAACATCCAAGGACTCCCCAGGCGCGCGACCCTCCCGTCTCGGAAGCGTAGGTTCGCCGACGAACCTCCTCACCCCACAACGGCGGCCGAGCAAGCACTCGAATGTTCTAGATGGAAAGGGGCGGAGTGATGCCGGGTTGAGTCATCCGTCAAGGACGGCATTCGAACCGTCTCGCCCTCTCCCCAGCCTTCGCTGCGTATCGCGCCGACGAAATGACGAGAACTTTCTGGAATCTCGCGCGGAAGGTATTTAATGGAGCAGCCGAGGTGAAAGATCAGGAGAAGAGAGAAATTAGCGCCAGAGCGCGTAGAGATTCCGCCGTGTAGTCGGCGTGTAGTCGTGTAGCCGTGTAGTCGGCGAAGGTTTTGTCCGTAGAGACAAAGCAGGAGAAGAAGAGGATTTCCACCTGATGGGTGACGACTCGAGCTACAGGCAAGAGTGTGTGTTTACCGCTATCGAGCGAAGACGCGTGGCAACAGCTGCGTGTGTGAAGCCGACGTGTTATGGGCGAAGAAGTTTGAAGCTTGGAGAGTGGCCAATTGAAGACGCGAGGTTTCCTGGAAGAGAAACTTCGGGGGCAGCGGATCGACAACAACGCTAGACTTTGAGTGAGTGATTCTCGGAAGAAGATCATTCAGACTCGTGTTCCAAGAACTTTGGACTGGATAGGTTTTCTATCTCTTTAGTCTTTAAGTGTCTTGGTTGTTAAATGCATGCGACTGCATCGTAGTGCGTATTGTTGTCTGTGTTCGTTGTTTCGAGTGTGGCTGATTGTACTGTGTAGTACGTTGTTTCATTGCTGACATATTGTACTCAACTATTGTGAAGTGTGCAAACTTGTGTATTGTTTTCGATCTGCCATTATTGAGAATATCATTTTGTTTGTTTATCAACTCTCGGCTCTGACTTGTTCTTTGGGCCACAGCCGGCGTCCGCTGGCGCGCCAAAAAGGACCCCTTCTGAATTGCCCACGCTTTCGTGGTGCGGTTCGGGGGGCCGATACTTCAGCCCTTGGAATTAGGCCGGAGATCGCCTCCCTAATTAACGGGACCTGTGACAGAAAGGCAGCCTGCGCCATTCAAATTCCGTCGTAACATGTGAGCACAATGAGTTGAGGTAAAACTCGCTCGGTAAATCAGGAAAATGTGCCGCGCCAAGTCGCCGCTATTTCAAAAAACTAGGAGAACGTCTACTGATTTTCTGAAATAGCGGCGTCTTGGCGCGGCACATTGTCTTGATTTACCGAGGGAGTTTTACCTCAACTCATCGTGCTCACATGTTTCGACGGGTTTTGAATGGCGCAGGCTGCCTTTCCCAGACGTGTCCCCCCTGAAAGAAGCCGAGTGTCGGGCCGGGGGACGCCTGTGCCCATTTGTGATACCGGTGGGTATCCGGTGGCACGTGGATTCGAACCCACGACCTCCGGCAGCCAAAGCGGACACTCTACCACAAGGCTAAGACTTATATGAATATATATATATATATATATATATATTGTTACACGCAAGAAGTACACGAAAAGGTTGAAAAACAGGCGAGCCTGGATGGTTCGCGTTTACTTCCACAAGGGGTCTCGAGACAGCACACCCAACGTCGTCTTCCTTCTTCACCTTTTTTCTGAATGTTCATTCGCGCTGTATGCGCCGTGCATTGCAACCGCTCGTGACATTTCCCCGTTGGCAGACGAAGCCCGCCGGGCGAGTCACTCAGTGGTTCGTGCATTGCATAGCTTCATGCGAGCGACGTGCGCCACTTCTGTTTTAGCCGAGCGCCGTCCAGTGCTTGTGAGCCGTGCTATGCGGTAGTTGACCTCACTGAGGCGTTCGAGGATAACGTAGGGCCCGACATAGTGAGCGAGAAATTTCTGGTACAGGCCACGTTTCCGTAAAGGCGTCCAGAGCCACACCTGATCTCCAGGATTGAAGTGAACATGTCGGTGACGGTCGTCATAGCGGATCTTTGACCGGTCTTGCGAGGTGACGGTGCGTAGCCGAGCGAGGCGTCGCGCTTCTTCTGCTCTACAGAGAATCTCGTTGATCGGCTCACTGTGATGAGCAGAGTAGGGAAGCATAGTGTCAAGATTATAGCGTGGTGGACGAGCATAAAGGAGAAAGAAAGGTGAGTAACCAGTGGTCTCATGTCTTGCGGTGTTGAAAGCATAGGTGATGAAAGGCAAAATTGTGTCCCAGTTTTTGTGCGCGGAGTCGATGTACATGGACAGCATGTTGGCAAGCGTTCGGTTCGTGCGTTCCACTAGACCATTAGTCTGTGGATGGTATGGAGTGGAATGGCGGAAGCTTGATGAGCACAGACGAAGGGTCTCTTCGACAACATCCGCGGTAAATTGCCGCCCACGGTCGCTGATTACGATGCGAGGAGGTCCGTGTCTGAGGATAACTTGAAACAGCAAGAAGATGGAAACGTCTTTTGCTGTGGCCGACGGCAGTGCTGCCGTCTCACAATAACGGGTTAAGTGGTCTACGCAAACGATGACCCAACGATTGCCGTCTGTGGATCGCGGAAAAGGGCCCAGAAGATCTATACCAACTTGCTCAAAGGGGGTGCTAGGAGGCGAAACAGGCTGAAGGCGACCAGACGGCGCGTCAGTTGGTCGCTTGTAACGCTGACATTGGGTGCAGCTGGCGACGTACCGTTCGGTATCATTGCGCATCCGGGGCCAATAAAAGCGTTCCTGAGCACGGTAGAGTGTTCTTGTGCATCCAAGATGTCCGGAAGTTGGTTCGTCGTGCATGGCAGATAATACGTGACTGCGAAGGCTCTTGGGGACAACCAAAAGGTAGCGCGCACCGGTAGCCGAGAAGTTCGTCTTATATAGGGCGCCGTCACGTAAGCGAAAACGATTGTCTGCAGCGGACTCCCGCGCGGCCGCGAATAGCGGCTGTAAGCTGTCGTCTTTCCTCTGCTCTGATATGAAGGTATCCATATCCGGAAATCCCGTGGACACAAAAGCGATGTATTCATCAAAGTTGTCCGCGTCACATTCAGTCGTTGGGAGTGGCAGGCGAGAGAGACAATCAGCATCAGCGTGTCGCCGGCCGCTCTTGTAGGAAACAACGAAATCATACTCCTGCAGACGGAGCGCCCAGCGTGCTAGTCGACCAGAGGGATCCCGAAGATTCACAAGCCAGCATAGAGAGTGATGATCCGTGACGACAGTAAAGGGGCGCCCGTAGAGATACGATCGAAACCGTTGCACAGCGAAGACGACCGCCAGACACTCTTGTTCGGTGACAGTGTAGTTGCGCTCGGGGCGACTCAATGAGCGGCTAGCGTACGATATCACATGCTCGCTGTCGCCGACACGCTGAACTAGTACGGCGCCAATGCCAACACCACTAGCATCGGTATGAACTTCTGTCGGTGATGACGGATTGAAGTGGCGAAGAATAGGCTGGGACGTCAACAGTAGCTTTAGCTGCCGAAACGATGAGTCGCATTCCGAGCTCCACTCGAAAGGAACACCTTTTTGGAGAAGGCATGTGAGCGGATGAGCTATGTCAGCAAATTTGGGAATGAAACGGCGAAAGTAGGAGCATAACCCTAAAAAACTTCGTAGCTGCTTCACAGAGCGAGGTGCCTCGAATGCCTCCACAGCTGTTGTCTTTTGTGGATCTGGTCGTATACCTTCTTTGTCGATCAGGTGTCCCAGCACAAGTGTCTGTCGTTCACCAAAATGGCACTTTTTAGAATTAAGCACAAGGCCGGCCTTCCTCAAGCAGTTCAGTACCAAGTCCAGGCGCTCGTTATGCTCACGAAATGTTCGGCCGAAGATCACAACGTCATCTAGGTAGCACATACAAACTTCCCACTTCAAACCGCGAAGTATAGTGTCCATGAACCTTTCAAACGTTGCGGGGGCGTTACAAAGCCCGAAAGGCATCACGTTGAATTCAAATAGTCCATCGGGCGTTACAAAAGCGGTCTTCTCTCTGTCATCCGGGTGCATAGGGATTTGCCAGTAACCTGATCGTAAATCCACAGAAGAGAAGTAAGAAGCCGCAAAGAGGCAATCGATGGCGTCGTCAATTCGTGGGAGTGGGTATACGTCTTTCCTAGTAACGGCATTTAGGCGACGGTAATCGACACAGAATCGCCACGTGCCGTCTTTCTTCTTCACCAGTATCACTGGAGCTGCCCAAGGGCTAGACGATTCCCGAATTACTCCTTTACCCATCATTTCTTCGACTTGAGCGCTGATGATCTTTCGCTCCGCAGAGGACACACGATATGGTTTTTGACGAATCGGTTCAGCGGATCCTGTGTTGATGCGATGGCGAGTACGGGATGCAGGAATCGATGTGGGGCCGTCGTGCTGTGCAAAGTCGAATATTGAAGAGTGTTTCGAGAGCAGGGCCATCAAAACACGACGTTCATGGTCACTGAGCGATGTAGCTACCATTCCGAGCATGTGTTCGTTTGCGGTGTGCGAGACACTGGTTTGTGCTGTATCCGGTAGTTCTGTAAGCACTGCCATAGGTATAAATGACTCTCCCTGAAACGTAGCAAGTTTTAGGCCTTGAGACAGCACTACGGCTTCAGTGGAGCAATTTAGCGTCCATAGCCCTGCGCATCCATCGGTAACTGAAACCATACAATACGGAACCAACACATTTTTCTTAAGACAGTTTCTATGGACCGGTTCCACCGCAACATCGAACGAAGTGCTAACAGAAGACGAACAAACAACAGGAACGCGCATCGCGGATAAAGCGGGCACAACAGTGTCTTCAGAAACACAAAACACACTCTCTTGCTGGGATGATTCTTCTAAGAGCGCAGAGGACACACTTCCGCAAATACTGAGTTCTCCTGTTCGGCAGTCAACATTGGCGCCACACAATTTCAAAAAGTCAATGCCGAGAATTACATCGTGTGTGGAACGCGGAAGCACGGTAAACTCAGTGTTAAAGGTTTGACCACCCAAGGAGACATCCACGTTACACACACCAACCGGGTATAATGAGTCCCCACTCACTCCACGAAAGCTTGTGCTGTGGTCCCAATGAAACATAACCTTGCGTCCCAGCAGATTTTTGAACACCACACTCATGACAGAAACAGTTGCTCCCGTGTCGACTAAAGCCATGGTAGAAACGCCATCAATAAGTACATTAACCTTATTCTTCAGCATGAAGATAGGTGGAGGTATCCGAGTCGGCAGCAAAGATTTTCCAGCGACCTCACCTCCATCGGCCGCGCTGGCTAGTTTCCCGGCGGTGGTGACGCGAAGCGGCGTCGAGGAGATGATGACGTCACACGCCGTCTGGGAGATGGAGATCGAGACGCTCGGAAAGCTGGTGGTGGTGTCAGAGTACGTTCGGAGGCAGGAGAGCGGTAACGGTTTCGATACCTTTCTTGTTCTCCAGAATAGCTGTCCAGAGGGAAGTGACGGCTTCTTTCTTCTCGGAAGTAGCCTTCAAAAGTGGTGTTTCCTGGCCTATTAGTGTCCATTGCACGACCACCGTGTTGCATAAACGATCCCGACTGTCCATTGCTGAATGCCCGACGTCGGTTACAATACCTAGCTATGTGGCCAGGCGTGCCACAGTTGTAACACACGGGCAGAGGGCGAACTTCCGGACGCTGATTGAAATATTCCACAGCGGCCACAGGCTGAGAGTAACTCATCCCCTCCCCTTGGATGTCGTAGGCAGTGCTGGGTCTTCGTGGGCGAACGTCGCGTGGATGCTGATCAAAACGCCGATCAATCGAGTCGTAATGGCGTTGTTCGGTCTGGCCATAATGCGGGTCGTGTCGGTAGCTGTTACAATCCGCAGCATTCACCGAATGCTGCCAAGTAGCCGCAGGAGATGCGCAGACGGCGTCTCGGAAAGCGACGGAGGCGCAACGCGGCACCGCATAACGCGTTTGTTCTTCGTGCCGCAGGAGCTCCTCACGGACAATCTGCCGAATGGTAGCTGAGAGGTCTGTCTGCGGACTCGCGTCAACGCTGGCCACAGTCGTGACATTGGCTAGCCGTCCAAACTTCGGCGTGATTCGGCGAGTTTTCAGCGCCTCGAATGTGCGGCAGTGCCGAATCACGTCTGATACGGTGTTCAGGTTGTCTTTTCCAATGAGGAAGTTATAGACGTCTTCCGCAATACCTTTTAAAAGGTGTCCCACTTTATCTTCCTCGGGCATTCGAGAGTCGATGGTCTTACACAGCTTGAGAACTTCTTCAATATATGTCGTGCAAGTCTCGCCGATCACCTGAGCTCTCTGAGCTAAAGCTGTTTCCGCTCGTTTCTTCTTAGTGTCCGAGTCGCTAAAGCACTTCTTCATTTCTTCAATAAGACTGCTCCATGTAGTAAGCGTGTCGGCGTGGTTTTCATACCAAACCAGGGCCGTGTCCGTCAAATAAAAAACGACATGCCTGAGCTGGCTGGCCGGGTTCCAGTTGTTTCATTGGCTTACCCTTTCGTAATGGGTCAGCCATTCATCGAAGTCTTCCCCTGGCTTTGCTGAGAACGGCCGTGGCTCTCGGTAATGCTGATACAGCGGTGGTCTTGCCGAGGCATTGCTGAGGGGGTCATTTTGCTCCAGAGACATGTCGGGGCGCGATGGCGAAAGTCCGGCAAGGCGACGGCTTCTACGAAGTTCTGGTGCTGACGGCTCCGTCGTAGGTCGTGGGAGGTACCCAGCACAGCTCCACCAAATGTTACACGCAAGAAGTACACGAAAAGGTTGAAAAACAGGCGAGCCTGGATGGTTCGCGTTTACTTCCACAAGGGGTCTCGAGACAGCACACCCAACGTCGTCTTCCTTCTTCACCTTTTTTCTGAATGTTCATTCGCGCTGTATGCGCCGTGCATTGCAACCGCTCGTGACAATATATATATGGGGGTGTGTGGGGGGGGGTGTATTGTAACAAAGAGCGGCGCGGCAGCTGTGGGCCATGGGCTGGACAGCGAGGAAGCAGAGGCACAATAGAACATCTTGCCTGATGAACGGGTGTTGTGTCTGTCTCGCTCATTACAATGGTGCAGCCATTCAACGAACCTGTGCGCGACGACCTGCGTGAAGAAACCATCCTACGGAGCGGACGCACTCTCCAGCGGCCCGCAGCTCCTGCTCCCGTGGCCACGGCATCCGACCTGGCCACCGCGGGTACCGAAGTCAGCGCGCTGTCTGAAGGCGTCCTTGCCAAACCACAAGGTGACTCCACAGACTTGGCTTCGCTAACCGCCATCTTGCCCAGGGGCGCCGTACACGCTCCCTTGGACTTCGCCTCAGGTACCATCCCTCGAGCAACGTCAGTACCGTCGCCAGAAGACAGGCGTTATTCCTCGCCTATAGCCGCCAGCGAACTCTGCACGGTTCTTCAGGCCATCGATACTTCAAGCCAGCGTCTTGCAGACGCCACCGTCACATTCTCAGCAGCCTGAGCACGCAGCACGTTGCCTCCTCCGTCCATGGCTGAAATTCCTGACTTCACTGGCATTTAACAAGACCCAACCATCTGGCTGGAAGAAATCCATTCGTTGGCCCGTCAACATGCATGGACTGACGACGTGGCGCTATCGCTAGCCGTAAGCCGACTGCGCGAGTCCGCCAAAGCGTGGCATAAATACAATGGCTGCAAGTACAAATCCTGGAGTGACTGAACTACAGCCTTCGTCACGGCCGTCCCACCACATCCATCCGCAAACGACGACCATTTCATGCGCATGCGATCGCGTCGGCAGGCTCCATCGGAAGACACCCGTAAATACGTCTACGATAAGCTCGGGCTTCTCGACAAATGTGGCATTACGTGGATCTCTCCGGCTGCCCGCCAGTATGTCGTTGATGACTTGGCTGACCCTACCCATGCTGCCATCTTATCTTGCGAGTCACCTGAAGCGTCCCCTCATGTTTTCGCTCAATAGGCAGCCGAACTTCAGCAGAACTCTCGTCGTCGGCTTAGCTTGGACACATTACCGACTGTCCGTTCGACTTACGCTTTCACACGACACGGATCCTTCAAGTTCGGTCGCATTGGCCACAACGCCAAGGAGTGTAGTCAAACGTTCCAGACCCGAATCCACTACCAAGCTTGTCAACTTGCTCGGATGTCCATTCATGTTGAGGGAATAGCTGACCTATCTGCCCTGGTGGATACCGGTGCGGAACGAACGGCGTTACACCGACGTCATGCTCCGGACACTATCCGACCGTGGACGCAACCTCCCCTCTGCGGGCTTGGAGGAAGTGCTATGCCAGTCGCAATGCTCTACATTTCAGTCCGGCCCCGCCGCGGTGGTCAAGTGGCTTAGGTACTCGGCTGCTGACCCACAGGTCGCCGGTTCGAATCCCGGCTGCGGCGGCTGCATTTCCGATGGAGGCAGAAATGTTGTATGCCTGTGTGCTCTGATTTGGGTGCACGGTAAAGAACCCCAGGTGGTCGAAATTTTCGGAGCCCTCCACTACGGCGTCTCTCATAATCATATGGTGGTTTTGGGACGTTAAACCCCACATATCTATCTATCATTTCAGTCCGGACAGCAGTGGGCACTAAAGTTCTTCCAGCCATTCCCGTCTTTGAAGACCACCTACCGACATGATCCTTGGTGCTGACTTCGTGTTATCTGATGACATTGAGCTCACCATACATCGCGGCCACGTCGAGCTCCGGTCTTCGACAGCTGGGACTACTGCCACAACCCTGTCACCACCGACAGGTGAGCTGTCCACTCCGCCTACCTTATCTCCTATATTGGCTCACCATCAGCCAGTATTTGCTAGCAATACCGCAGAAATACCAGGCACTAATTTGCTGCTCCATCGCATACCAACGGGAGATCATCCGCCAATATGCGTACCAGTGCGACGATACGCTGAACGAGAACGGGCAGTGATCGCAGAACAAGTAGATGAAATGCTTGCCGTCGGCATTATTAGGCCATCATCGAGTCCGTGGGCAGCGCCGGTCGTTCTTGTTCACAATAAAAACGGATCACTACGCTTCTGCATGGACTACAGTCAGCTCAATAGGTGTACAATGTCTGGCTTCTGCCCTTTACCCCGCATTGATGACGCTGTTGATACAATACTTCACTGCAAGTTCTTTTCATCGCTTGATTTATGTGCAGGGTACTGGCAGATTAACGTCGCGGACGAAGATAGATTTAAAATGGCCTTTCGCACACCTTTCAGTTTGTATGAATTCAACCGCATGCCGTTTGGACTAAGAACGGCTCCTAGCACATTTCTGCGTGCGATGAATTCAGTGCTCGGACCATTGAAAGACCAAGCCTGTGTGGTGTTCTTAGACGACATCCTGGTCGTTGGCAGGACGGAGGATGAACACCTTCGCAATTTGGACGATGTACTACACAGACCATATGCAGCAGGTTTTTATTTGAACCAAGAGAAATGCCGGTTTGGGGTGTTCAAGATTTCGTACCTGGGACATAATATATCTTCTGTCGGCATTCAGCCACTCCCGGAGCGAATAGCTGCCATGTCGCAGTATCCCACACCAACCTGCTTGAAGCAGGTTCAGTCATTTCTGGGTAGGGCCTCATATTTGGGAAGGTTTAATCCCCACTTCACTTCGACGCAGCTCCCTTGAACGGACTTCTTAAAAAGGACGCGTGGTTTAAATGGGGCGTCTCACAAGAAAATGCTTTTCGAGCTATAAAACAAAAGCTCACTTGTTGCCCCATACTAAGTCACTTCAATGAGAACTGGTCCACCGAAGTGTACACTGATGCCAGCCAAGTCGGCCTAGGAGTTGTGTTAGTGCAGCGTGATTCAGATGGCGTGGAACACGTGGTCGCTTATGCCAGCCGAAAACTTTCAGACACCGAGCACCACTATCACTCCAACGAGCTTGAATGTCTTGCAGTGGTATGGAGCGTCGATGCTAAGTTTCTACATTATTTTTTCGGGTGTGAATTCACTGTTGTGAATGATAATGCTGCTATAGCATGGATGTTCTCCAAGCAACAACTTAAGCACAAATTTTCCCTGTGGATAATCACACTGCAAGAATACGATTTTGACGTGTGCCACCGCGCCGCGGGGCTAAACAACGTCGCCGATGCACTCTCGCGAAACCCCCTTGACTACGCGCATCAAACCAGGCAAACCCACATTTTTTTTGCCTAGATGGATATATCCGGAGCCCAACAGGAGGATAAATATTTGGCATTCATTATTGCATCTATCACTGACAAGGGAAATGACAGTACTTTTGTGATGCGCAATGCCGCATTGTACCGGCGTCACTGGCGAGCGCACCGATCCGAAGAACGTTACCTCCTGGTGTTCCCGAAATCCCACAGGTCAAAAATATTACAAGCCATTGACGACTCCTCAGAAGGCGGACACACCAGCCAACAAGCCACGCTCCGGAAACTACAAGAACGTTTTTGGTGGCCGAAGATGCAAAGTAGCGCCCGTTCTTATGTCGCCAGTTCAAAATCTGCCAGCAGTTTAAGCGACTGCCCGTGTGTCAACCTGGATTACTAACACCAATACAGATACCCGAAACAATTTTCGACACGATTGGCATTGATTACATGGGACCTCTATCCATGGACACTGCTGGAAATCGTTGCGTCATTGTAGCAGTAGCCTTGTACCTGTCAATACGTGGAAGTGGAGGCCATGCCATCTCTTCCATCCACTTACCTAATCGACTTCTTTAAGCACCGATTCGAATGGAGACATGGCTTACCAAAAAGTTAATATCTGATCGGACTACAACGTTTCGTAGCGGGGAACTGAAAAAGTACCTTTGCACGGCAGACGTGCAGCACCACTTCGCATCCGTGTTTCATCCTCAAGCAAACGGCCTTACTGAGAGAACTAACCAGAGCATCCAGGCACGACTGGCTCCATATACGAAGGCAGAAAAAAAGGAGAGGCCCACTGGGACGTCCACCTTCCGTCAGCCACTTTTGCGATTAACACGGCACTGCAGACGTCTACCGGGGAAACGCCCTACGAAATTGTTTATGGAAAACTACCACAGCTGAAAGCGGTCCTCAGTCTGGATGCTCCCATTATAGTTCCACGTGCCAACGATCGCAAAGCGGCCTGTCAGAAGATCCAAACTAAGGCAATCAAGAAAGCTACCCACACACAAGAAAATCAAAAGTGCCACTATGACAGACGCCGTAGGCCCGCTCTTGCTTACAACATCGGTGACTAGGTCTGGGTGCAAAGGGGCACCAGCGGGCCCGGCAAGAAGCTACTCCCTAAGTTCGACGGGCCATTCATAAATACTCAGCGTGTAGGAGAAAATACCTGGCGTGTGAACACCTTAGATGCGAACTTCACTCTCAATAAACGCAAAAGAAACAACTTTGCCGTGCACGTGTAGCGCTTGAAAAAAGCAGTCGGACCGCTGCAAGTCCAATAAACTGTAATTTTTTTTTCTTAGTCAGGTCTGCAGTGTGGCCGAATGTAACGAAGAGCAGCGCGGCAGCTGTGGGCTATGGGCTGGAAAGTTGCCCGACGAATGGGTGTTGTGTCTGTCGCACTCATTACAATATATATATATATATATATATATATATATATATATATATATATATATATATATATATATATATATATATATATATATATATATATATATATATATATATAGTACAATTCGTAAAAAGTGTAAACAAACGCTGAAAAAGGGATCGGGAAAATGACAATGAAGGCTCTTTCCTACCTGCTTTCTCCCATTGGCCAATTATTGCTTTTATTTACCTCGTTGTAACAAGACTGAATGTGATTTCGTAGATTAATCAAAACTGACGTAAATAGGAATCAACCGTTGGGAATGATTTAATCACTTTTTTCACATACATCTCATTGAACTTTCCCATACAAGAGTTCTTTATTGATTTTCGGTAGTAACATAACAATGATTCTGCTCAGCCTTCTTCCAAAGAACTGTGAAGAAGTTAGAAAGCAAAGATTATCAACGTAGGCATTAAAATATATTGCATAAGAGAACATGACAAAAAAAACAGTTTATTATTGGTAGCACCGTCGAGCATAATTGCTTTTCGCGTGCTCGCAATCTTCTGAATGTCCTTTGTAAATATCGTATGCTTTGGACCCGCCTGTACAGCAGCTCCTGAAAATTTGATGATGATGTGTAGTGTTTTATGGCGCAAGTCGTTGTGAGGGCCAAACGGCGCCAGCGCAAAGTCTATGGACAAGCGATGCGAACAATAATTATGATCGGTGGCTGTAAAAGGGCATTAAAATTGCTTGCGCTAACGCGAGTGAACACGCCGAAGCCTCCTTAAAATCATGACGTTGACGTGAAATATGTGCAGTGCGATTTAATGGCGAAACGTCGTGATAGTAAGACAGTGACGCAGAAGCAGCCACCACGGCAAGAACCTCTCTTCTGAACTGGGCTGGGCAATATCGCGACACGCGAGTATCGCGATAGTATTTCAGAGATACTTTTGAGTATATGTAGTTCTGTATCGACGTACTTTTCAAAAATGTATTTGCATCACAGTAGTGAAAATTTTATACGATGTGTCGCCCGTATCATGATACTGTCCAGTACATGAGTATCTCGTTGCTTTTTTTCGGAAATTAGCTGAGACGTGTTTACAATGGGAATTTTTTTTTTCTGCTGTGCCTTTGGCAGTCCGCGGCGAGATATGCACTCACCATTTCTACATTTCTGCTGAGGGGCGAAACTGACTCCTACCTTTTTGAAAGCGAGCTTGTCACTTTGTTGCCCGCATCTCGTTGTGAACCTTCAGGCAGTGCTGGAATGTGTTTGAATGATCACCTGCTTGAGCTTGCCAACAATGTTACACAACCGTTTTGGATTCCAGCTGGGATATTTTAATTGTGAGGAGCGATGTACACTGCACAATGGGAGCCAACCAACAGCGTTGTTTTTTAAATGCGTATCCTCACGACATCAACGGGATCCGAGCTCGCCGCTCTTCCAGCCGCTGTGGAGTTTGTTACACTAGAACCCTTAAGTAGATGGGCCATATTCTGCAACTCCAAGGCAGCCCTTCAATGCGTGCGAAGTCTACGACGTGGAAACTGCCACCAGATGGTGTATAGTGAAATTTGTCATCGCGCCGCTGATCAAGGACCTGACATAGTTTTACAATGATTGCCGGGCCACTGTGGCATCAGTGGTAACCACCTCGCCGACGACGCTGCCCGATGTGCCCATGATGGAGCACCCACACTGTTAATACCCTTACCAAGAGTAGACGCAGCTAGAGAACTTCGTCACATCGCGCATATTGCCACCCTTGCGCACTAGAATTCTCCACTTAACTCCAATCATCGCCCCAAGAACCTTAAGTCATTACTCCAGAAATAACTACCATCCTAGATTTCTCGACGTGACGCTACAATGCTGTGCCGGCTCTGAACTGGGGTAGCATTTACTAAGTCTTTAAACCATCACATTGGCATGGCAGATTCACGCATGTGTGAAAGCTGCAACTGTAAAGAGACTATTGAACATCTCTTGTGCCACTGTGCCCAATTTGATGAAGATCGCCGGACTCCCCAGTGTGCCTTGAATAAACTCGATGACCGGCCATTTAATGAAGCAAAGATCTTAGGAGCCTGGTCGCGGAGCACATCAGCACAGAAAGCCACACGAGCCTTCCTGAGATACTTGACAGCAACTTCATTGAGGGACCACCTGTGAAACTTGGCATTGTGTGTGTGATGTGACATGTGTCTATCCTTCTCTCTCTTTTTTAACTCCCCTCTCCCCCTACCCCTGTGTAGTGCAGCAAACTGGACGCATAGTCTAGTTAACCTCCCTACCTTTCCTACATTTTTTCTCTCTCTCTTCACGCCAATTGAGCGAGCAAAACTTTTTTTCTCTCGTTTTTTTGTTTTTTTTTCTTTTAGCGGCGCTCATTTGAAAAACCGGAGCTTATCGCGGAAAATACAAACCACCCAAAGAATTCAGTGTTTTGTACCACGTGCAATCAGCGATACTTTTTTCGCCAAAGCATTTCTAGAAGACGCCAGCGCTGCCACATGGCGATTGGAAGGCAGTCTTTTTGCGTTTTCTTCACATTTCTTGCTTTTTTCAATCTTTTTTCTGCTTTTTTCGTGTTAATAGGAAACACTAAACCTTCAACTGGAAGTAAGCGCTCGTCTTCATTATTTATTTATTGCCCTCCTGCTTCGCGCTAGGCCACTTTAGCAAAACAGGAATGCAACTTGCCTGAACCATCAAGTAGAAGGTCGCTGAAGTAAGCGCCGCCATTTAAGCGGTAGCAAGGAATTCGGGAGTCTTCCTTTCTTTTTTTTTTAATGAGACACATTCAGACATCTCTGAATTAGAGAATACCTTTCCTTTATTCGTTTGTGTATTGCTCCAGCGCTTTGCTTGAACTATGCTACTTTTATAGTAGAGTTGCCGCCAGGTATATCGATATTGGTGTACAATTCATGCGACTATTGCTCTCATACAGCATAGTTTTTATTTCAACTGAAATATGTTAATATGTCGTTATCAACAATTATGTGCAGTGTGAGCCTCTTTTGTAATGCCTTATTGGCACTCAGACCACGGCGATAAAATAATGAATAAATTCGGTTGGAAGTTTTAAAGCGCTGCACATTCTAAACATTATGCTGCACATGACAAATGTCTGTAAATAGTATGACTATCTCCGCCATAGAGAAAAGCAATGTACGTATCTTTATTGCTGTATCTGTAATCAAGAATACTTTTTTGGTCTTTTTGCAAAAGCATCTCTGAAATGTCCCGTCATTATGAGAATTGTATCTCATTATCTGTATTTTAGACTTTCAAACCGTATATTTCGATATCTGCGTTCCAGAATACTTTTCCGGGTATCTCTGCCCTGCCCTTCTTCAGAGATCGTGCTACGAAGCACATGGGTATATGGCATTAAAAGTACGAACGTCTGCTAAAAACACCAGCAATGATTCATGGGGTAAAACGGTTCTCTATCGATGAACATTGATTGGTTCAAGGGTATCTGTTGTCAGGGGGGCAAAAGAAGTGCTTTTTCCTCAGAGAATCTAAATCGCTGCACTGGATGACGATGTAGAAAATCATCAGCGGTTCTCCACATTTCCCACACAATGGTGCATCACCAACCGACAAAAGGTATGAATGTGACGAGTGTGTTTGTCCTATCTGTAGTCGTGGAGGTGTGAATTTTGTCTAGCGTTATCTGGATACTGTTGGCCGATTTCCAGTTCTCGGCTTGATAACATGTTTGTTTTCTTTTTCACTATCTCATAAGCGCTGCTAGCATGTATTGAGCTCCCATCGTAGAAATAGCTTCAGATCAAGTGCAGGGACAGCTACAGATGTATTAGCGGCAGCGTTGTCATAACATAGATGGCTAGCTGATCCACGAACACGTTTTCAGAGATTTCGTGGTGCCCTGGCACCCAGCACACTACAACATGTTGATAGTTTAAGAGCATAGATCATGCATAACAGCGAGTACAAAGACGCAAAGACAGGATTTTTATGTTTTCGCAGAGTTTCTGCTGAAAATTTTGACTTAATTAAATGTTGTTGCCAGTAACGGTCCCTTTGTTTATTGGAATGACATCACACGTTATTTGTTAAGTGCTTGAAACTCCGAATGACGTAATTTTCTCGACGGAGCAGGCTTCGCAACCAAACACGTGCAGCACACTGTTTTTTCGAACCGCTACGCAGACAGGGAAGGCAAAGCCTAAACGCTGCAGTCAGTGATAGAAGTCAGACGATCGAAGATCGAGCAGAGTCGCTGCCTGGCGGCAACTGGGCGAAATGGTGAAGAGTGGATTGCTCCTTGCGTCGTCTGCTAGCCACGTCGTGTTTCTATGTGCGCGTACGTCATGCACGTTCTCAAAGTGTGGTTTGTCCGGTCATGTCAGTGCGAGTGTAACTGTTTTTACGTATGCCTGAAACGACGTACGAAAGCATTTGGCCTTTCTCGGCTGCTAATGCTCATTAATAAGATCGGCGATTGCAACTTTCAAGAGTGATGTTTATTTCCGTCGTACCCTCCATTCCCCAGAATAATTTCAGAGTGGTTGCTGGTTTCTGGTCCTGGCACAAAGCAAAATGCTCTTGGCGTCCTCCCCAACACGGGGACTAATAAATACTTGGTGGATGCAGCGTCTTATAGCAACTCGGTTGTAAAAAAAAAACACACAGACTACCAGCCATGCCCTGCGCGCTGTTGGTAGGTGTATAACCACGACACTGTAGTTAGGCGATCATGCGAGGAAATTTAGTTGTGTTTATCGGGCCGTTGTACCACTGCAGAGAAATATCTATCACATAAAATGTGAGACTTCGGTACTTACACTGTGCCTAAAACATGGTTACCATGCGCACCCAAGTACTTAAATTTATGAAACACTTTAAAGAGCCTTTACGTTGAAAACTATTTCTGGCGACAGTTTCATGTATATTGTCGCATCAATTCACTGAAAATTTCATTTTTTACATTGTTTTCAGCGTTTGTGTGGCATTGTTAGTGATCGACAGAAGGCAGTGGTAATTTTGTCTGAAAAAAAAATGCTTGTCCCATTTACCAGGCCTTTGTTGTAGCACCTTATTTCATCGATAAATATTTTCTGCCGAACTCTTGCATATTATTTTTACTGGTGCAAGAACGCGTGTGTACACGGGATCAACCGCAGTGTAGCGCAAAGCACTGTCAGCCACTAAGCTTTCCTGACTAGACTTATCGACCGTTCCACAATCTGTGGTGAACAGATTGAGAAAAAAAAAACATATGCACTGAGGTGCGAACGATGGTACTGAACTAATCGCACAAATATGCGGGCCTTCTATCATCTTTCTCTTTCTCTTTTTTTAGCATGCAGATGACAATAATGTAAATAAGTAGTTTAGTCACGCTACAGCAGTGCGTAGCAGGCGTAATACAAGGTAACTACGTACGAACAACACAACAAAGGCATCATTTAGTGCGAAAGCGTGAAGAAAGTCACCCAGGGCGAGCATCCCTATGAACGGCAAAATGCGCTTGACTCGCGGTTAGTGTTACCGTTGCATAAGAGTCGTGCACCGATTCAGTAGAAAAGAGCGTAGATATTCCTAGTAAACTGTAGTCAACGCGTTTTATCAGCCGACAATCGGATCGAATCACCCGCAACGAAGCGCTCCTGCATGCATTTGTATACGCGCAGCCGACCGCTTATCCACACTTTCGCGGGGCAGTCCTGCCACATAGCCCAATCTAGCTGCGAATAGGGCGCTGCTCTAAGGTCTCCTGTTAGGGTTCCTCGATGCGCGTGCCGCTCTCCGCCGCTTTGGAGAATAGAGACAACCGCGTCATCTGCTACGGAGTCCGCCATTACGATGCCGTCTCAGCAAGCCTCCTTTAGCCACGACGGCCAGCCTACGAGTGTTGCGCGACTGCAATACAGAGTTTGTTGCGTCAAAACATGTGGTATTCAAACAACATGAAAGAATTACAAAGTTTTTTTTTCAGCGGGAATATATCTAGTCCCCAGGCTTCATTTTTAAAATGACATTAGCAGCTGGAATTACTCTCAGCAGAAAAATACCGTAGACACAAGCCGCGCAAACATAGCGTCTTTTAAGACTAGTCGCTAACTATTTATATAGGTTCAAGATGTGAACCGTCCGCACCTAAGTAACATGAAATTTCAATGTGTCTGTGTGTTGTGCGCATTCCCGCAAGAGTGGTAAAACAGTTTGCCATTTGCCAACTGGCTGGAGAAAAAAGAATCCAAAATACGTGCTGTCGAGGAAAAAGATAAACATCCCAGCATGTCAACATAGTGAATGACGATGTGTGCGGTGAAGCGTTTACCCATGCTTTCGTCCGTGCTTCTTACAACATGTCGATCGTGCTTCCAACCGTGTTATCCATGCTTCCTTCGGTGCGTACGTTAATGCATTGGTCCGTCCGTACGTCCATTCATACGTCCGTCGTCCAGCATATCCACGCAGCACAGCATAGCACGGACGAACGAATGCTTCGTTACACTCATCATCATTCATGGTAAGTGGGACAAAGCGTCCATGCGTCCGTTCACCCATGCTTCCGTCTGTCCGTGCTTCTGTCTCTCTATCCGCCCGTCTGTCTGTCACTCACACTAGTGCCACAAGTTGATTGAGCTGTACAACTAGGTGATTACGAACCGGTCACAGACGTGCATGGGCAAACCCATGGCTTAAAACTGTGACTGCGTACCATATTTTCACGTATTGTTTTTGAATTATTCTATAACTACCTCATTTACAGACCGCACCTTGCAGCACACAGTATATTGCACGTTGTTTTCATCTTTTATACCTTAAGCCAAACAGCAGATTAACAAAAAAATGGTTGAAAATATATCATACCACTTGGTACTCTACATGTGGCATTTATGTCAATAAATCATGACTCGGACGCAGACATTGACTGTCAAAGCCGGTTTAGCGTGTTTTCAACAGAAATATATTGTAAATTAGCAACTCTGAAGCGTTCATTGATATGGCCTAAATGAAGCGACCGCACGGCTTTACAACAATGAGAGTAAATTGCATTCATTATGCAGCAATTTCAGATGCGACAGCTTTATTTGGGCAATACCTTCATTATACTTCAAAAACAAGCGTTTTGACTAACTGCATGTTAACCGCAGCGCATGTCTTGCTTCCACTTCCACTGGTTCTCCTTGTTTCGAGCTGGCGCAGGTGAATATGCAGCTTTACTCGTGCATAACATGACATCAACATTTCTCCAGAGAATGCTTATCTTGCTGGCATGCCTGCACGCTGCACTACTCCCTTTTGAACGACTATTCAGTTACAGCTTTGACAGGGGACATATAGAACAGGTTGTCTGCTTAGGATGTGATTTTTTTCAAGTCCTCTTCGCAAGATATGAGCAAGTTCATAACCTTATTACTAGGATAACACAAGTTCTCGCGATCCTGAACATACTCCTTCAGTGCAGTTAAATATGCGTGTTCGTGGCTTGCCGAGTCTTTTTCAGTGCTGCCCTGCAATGCCCACAATCCGTTCTCTTCAACATTCCTAACCAAAAAGTTACACCTATATGATGCAAAATGATGCCTTCTACTGAAGTCAACGCTTCAGTGAAAAGCTTTCCCCACTTAAAATTTCCTCTTCAGCATCTCCATAAGACTCTATTTTACCTTGAGAAATCATGTCAGCCAGGTACTGTGAGTCATCATTTTTATAACTAGAGTTCGCCGGCATGTGCAAAAACTGGCTGACGCATGAAAGCTTTAAAGCACATTTCATGTCGTAGGCGTTAAAAACGGGCACACGGGTGGACGCACAGACAGACCGACGCGTGGACGAACGCAGGGATGGATGAATGGATGGTCGCACAGATGCACGGATGGACGGGCGGATGAACGCACGTACTAACGCAGGGGCAGACGAACGGACGGACGGAAGGACGGACGCACGTAAGCACTGACAGACTGACGGATGCTTCGCCCCACTCATCCCCATTCCCTCCGTGGATATGCTGGGACGCCGTTTTAATTGATATGCAATGCAACTGGCTATTACGACTACGACGACGCGCAACATACGACCCACGGTGTAAAGGGCTTTGCCCCTAAAAGAAATAGTTGAAGGCACCGGCAGAAACAAGTACACAACGTAGGCGAACATCTTCGCAAGCGCTGCTAGTGTGGAAGAAGCAATTGAGAACAACGAAATTTTTGCGATCCAAAATGAACGAGTTAAATGCGCATGTACACAGCACGCAAGTGAATGTGTATTGCAACCGGTGCGCTGGTGATTGCCATCAAGCCTGATCGGAATCAAATTTCTCAAAGTGATTGGCACCGTTCTGCAGCTGGTGTAAGAGAGCCAATCACATCAAGCTTTATCGCGATTGAAATTGCCCGTGTGACAAGCGCTTTAAGGTATAACTCTCGAAATGCTGAATTGGCATAAGTTACGCTGCACAAACATGAACGGTCCGTGGGTTGCCACTTTTTGTGCTTGATCTTTACAAGCCACAAGAGTCGCCTTTTCGGATTGTAAGGTCTGGCGTAGCAGGCCAGGGAATTGAGTCGTCTTGGTCGCAAAAAGGCGCGCTTCCCAAAGAGCTGATTCTCGGGAGACGATAATCTCGGCGTACGCGCGCCCGTTTTGGCAAGAAGGCCACGGTCGTTCGCCGCTTTTAACAGCCAGCTAAAGGGTCCCCAGCCAGCGGATTACCGGCGGGCGACATGAGGACAGGGTATAGGCACCTATCCATCAGGATTAGAGTCCGCGGGACGGATGTCACGCTGGATAGCGTAGTCATCTCGCGGTAATGGCAGGAGGCCCGCAGCCAAATGGCGTCACGATTGTGTGCGTTCGAAGAGTTCGCAGAACGTAGTGGGTGGGCCGGTCCTTTTGTGTCTCTCTCTCCGACCGAGCGATCGAGTGCTGGAAGAAGAGAGCAAGAGGAAAGGATGGCAACAAGTGTTTAGTCTCTCGAATAAACAGACTGAGTTGCTTTGGTTGGCCGTGAGGAGAATCTGGAGGGGCAACCGATGGGTTAAAACCTGGCTTCCGAGCACTCACGGTGGTTCTGGTCGCAGCAAAGAGTGCTCTGCTTTATCGGCTCTGCCGAGGCAACATGTGACGGTTCCAACGGTGAAAGTGTCATGTAAATATGCACATAGTTTTCTGTACATAACGTCGAGTTGTTGCAATGTATCTAAAGGCTCTGGTCTCATCTTTGATAAGCAGCAGCAGCAGCCACGACGAGACAAGACGGAAACAAAGCAACCAACCTTCCACTCTCTTCTGCAGCAACAGCCGCTACGCAGCTGAAAGAGCTCTGCTCAAAGGAACAGAGGGAGTGGGTAGAAGGTTGAGTTTTACTTGGATCCTTCGGGAATCTGAAATTGCTGTAGCCATTTCGCGAGTGGTTTGTGCACTGTGGCACGCAACACCCAGGCAATTTGTCCGAGAAAACGCCACGCACGTGTCTCACTCAACCAGCCTGGACGAGATGGGAGAGCCGAATGGCGGCCGCCGATCGGAAGGCGGCACTCGCCCCTTCAAAGTGTGGTTCCATCCTCCAAGGGGGCGCGCGCATCGAGGAATCCTAGTCTCCTGTAATATTGGGATGAATGTGCCACAAGTGTTCGGCCCCTCCGCTCGGTCGCTCAGATTTTACTGTATAATGCGTCAACTGCTGGCTGGGATACACGCTCGCTGCTAGCTATGCAGCTCGACAGACCTGCATGAAGCAGTACGTTATACAATAAATGGTCTACGTAAAACACTCTTAATATTTTGCTGAGCACTGACTTCCTAGTTAGTTTAAAACCGTGTTGTTCACCTTGGCTGGAAATAAAGTTTACGCATTTCAAGCAACTCAAACTTTCAGAGCGGTCAAAAAAGATTTTTTTCTCTGTGGCCGATACGGTTTAATGGGAAAACACTACACCTCATCACCTGTAGTTTTTTCTTCGTCACCTCTGTGCCAAAAAGGGTAGCCTTCGGAACGTCAGTCACGGCTCGAAACCTTTCTGCCATCATGAAACAAAGTGCCACTGCGGTCATTGCAAGGACGAAAGGCCAGAGCGAGCACATGTGCACGCAGTACTCTCGATCGTTAATAACAACTTTTTATCTGAAAAAAAGATTAGGTCTCTGCGTACAGTAAGTGTCGTAGATGAAGGTGGCTCAAATTGATCGCCTCTGTGCAACAATTATTATTTTTTTATTCAAGAGCACAATCTGCAACAGTTGCGGAGTACTCAAATTAATAGAATTGCCTCATCTCGCTCACGCAAAGCAGCATCAGAGATTGCAACTGAGCGTCACTGCAATCATGCGCACGTGTCGATGTGAAATGAAGCAGAGCAAGGCTTTCCGAATACGAACCCAGCTGCTGCGATCTCGCTAGCACAATGAGACTGAAAAAGTGTATCACGCAAACAATGGGAAGCATTTCCCGCGTGCTACACCTTGCGCGCTGTTGTCATGGCCTTATGACAGCTCGTCGCGTCCGAGCATTCAAGGCTTCTGTGCAGTGTGGATGCAGTTTGATTGGAGGTTCAAAACATCTTCTCGCGCCACTACTGTCATTCGCAAACACGTCACTTTCTCCTGACATTTGAGAAACTGTGAGTTCACCCAGTTCCCAAAATGAATCGCTTGTGTCCCATTAGTGGCGTAGTGTGGTAGTCTGACGGTGGCAAACCGGGCTCAGGCCGCCCCCCCCCCCCAAATTCCCAAATTTTGAAGTCTTGGCATATAGAGCATAAATAGCACTCGACCACATCTGGCTGCCCAGCCCCCACTAAAATCGAATAGGTGCCCCCCCCCCCCCGAACACAAATTTCTGCTATGCCACTCAGTCCCATGCTTCAGGTTCTGGTATTAAAAAAAAACGTCACCGCGTTTTAACGCGACAGCCTTGAGGATCTTTTCGTCGCAGCGATTCCCGTGTTGGTGTCGGCGACGGTGTCGTTAGATTGTTTGATGCATAGTGGAACAATGAAATTTCGCAGGGTGCGCGTTACCTAAAAACGGGCTGAATCCTTAGTCACTCCCAATCTTTCAAGCTACACAGTAAAAAAAAATTACTCCGAGGTCAGAGTAAAACGCTTGTCCTCAAGCGTCCCCCCTATTCGGAGCGATTTTTGCTTCAGACACCCGGAGAAAAATGTTTGCTCCAGCTCGCCGGAGGAATTGCATGGCGCACCCCGAGTACTTTAACCAATATTTCACTCCGGCTGATCGGAGCAAGTGCGTGGTACCGCCAGAATACTTTTTACTGGCATTTCCTTCCGACTGACCGGACTGAATACGTAGCATATTGGGAGCATTTTTCGCGGGTTTTTCACTCCAGCTATCCGGAGATTTTGTGTGGCACCTCCGAAGTATTTACTAATGTACTTACTTCGTCCGGACAGAATTTCAGTAAGATGTACCAGTACTCTTTTCAAGTGTTTGCTCCGCTGTTTATTTATTTTATTCTGATCATTTCATGCACTGGCTAGGTGAAGTAAGTCCCTATTCTCATGCAAGCACTGCATAGTTACTGTATATCCTTTTCCACAAAGCTCAAGCACATGAAATTCAAGGAAACACGAGTTCTTATTGTTTGATTTATTCAAAAAAGTTGCCAATTCTGGATGATTACTCAGCGTTTAGGAAAAGGAGACAGAAATGAACAAACATGCAAAGAGCCTCCAAAAACAAAGCCCAATAAGACAGAGCAGATGCAATCATGAGCACTAAAGTTGGAAGCGCAGCGCTTCAAAATGAACCCCATAATGCTGCAAAACTATGCACGACAAACGAAGAAAACGTGGCCACCGAGAACAACTCTTCACCATTTCCGAAGGACCATCCATTAGATTCATTGATGACGCAAGCGTTGAGCTGATTGCTTCCTGAATAATTTAGAAAAAATAGTTGTACATGAGAACTGCAAATCATGCGAGAGGCGTCGAAAGTGAGACCACTCAAGCCACGGACACTATACAGTCTGTGAGTCTATGAGAAGAAGCAACTTCTAAAACGGACCACACATGCGCACCCACACCCACCTACCCACGCACACACAAACAAGCAAAGGCAGGATGAGCATTCAATATAAAAAGCACATCCGATGTAATCCGGTGTGACACAGCCGCTACATGATGAAGACATACCCCCCTGACGCGAACAAAGTTCAAACCTGGCCGAAGTTTTCTCTATATTTCTAAATCGATAGCTCTATTTTTGCTTAAACATTCAAAGGCAATTTCTGACTAAAATTGTTATACTTCGGTACTCTTGTAGACGGATCAACAATGCCCCTCCTGATATATTCCTAATTTTATCAAATAATAATTCAGAAAATTACCGTCACACGTTAGTGCGTGCTCCTCGTCATACTTCTAGCAAAGTGGGCCCTTACAGTATGCATGGTTGCGGCCTGAATTTCAGGAAAGCCTAGCTTCATCTACTTCGTTAAATAATTTTCCAGATAAGTTGGCATTGTTTTATTTTTTTTAATTTTCACTGCCCGCTCTGTTTTTATGCTTGTCGTTATGAATATTTTGTAAGTAGTTATTGTATGAGCATGTATTTCTTCAAGACGAACAGCTTGAAGCACAAAATAAGGAAATGTTCACTACAACGTAACAAAATATATAAGCAATAAAAGGCACAAACAGTACTCCACCTAAGCCAACTGCATTTTCACAGAAATAAGGAAAAACCGCTCAGTTTATCCAACTAAACGTCCATGCACACGTTCGGGGGCCCCAGAAGATGATGCACGTGGAAGCATCACGACGAGCGTCCCAGGCTTGAAGAAAAGTTATTTTCCTCTATTCTGCTCACGGATTTGGCCCACTTTGAAAAAAAAGCTGCTCGATTGTATACTTTCCACACAAACATTTATTTTCCTAAAGCAATTGTAAGCGAACACAGCTAGCGCACTCCCGCACGCGGGCGAGCGGCCGCGAATACCGCGCCAGCTGGGGCAGCATGCCACCACACTCGCCGCGCCCATGCGGTTTACCCGACCTCCTTGGTGAATATGGACCCATTTTCTTTTATTGAAAACATTGTTGAACTCACCCCCCTAGGGGTCAGTGGCCGATCCCCAATGTAGTAGAATACCGCGCCAACCCGTGGCGGAAGTGAAGCAAGCTTCAAGTACTCCGCCCCATTACAAAAATAAGTTTAATACCATGGATCCAAAAACGATCCGTATCAGATATTAAGCTTACAAGAAAAGACTTTTTTATTCTACTTGTTACACAATACATCATAATAGGTTACAAAAGAACATAACAAAACAGCGATAAAAGCTGATAAGAACATACTTTTTATTAATATTAACGTACAAAAAAGCATCATAAGGGTTACAAATGAACTATAATACAAAACTGGATAAAAGTGTATAAGTTAAAAGCCGGTAACAAGACGGCTAAAACAGTTAGTAGAATTAGGTTGAAAACTGTCAAACTGTAAAGGTGTACACGTCTAAAAACATGAAAAAACCGGTTCTCTAAAAACATGGCTATGTACAAATATTTAAAATACTCTGATGTGGTGGCAGTAAATGTTAGTGAAGGCCGCAATCGTGTCACTAACGCACAAGCGCTTCATGGTGCGCTAATAGTTCTTAGAACGCAGCCTGCGGGCGACACGACCGTTAGCCGGGTCCCACGACCCCAGACAGCCCACGACGATGGCTTCGATGATGACGCGCTGGAACCGCTGGAGGAGATGTCACTGTAACGTGGCGTACTTCTCCGCTTTGAGCCTCCAGACCTCCTGGAACTCCTGCAGTCGGTTGTGAAAGGGCAGCAGACGTCCAGGATCAGGGCTTCCTCAACTCAAGCCAGGACCAAGTCGGGTCACAGTCCGGGAAGGCCGACCTGCTGATTCTCCCCGTTGACAGTGAACCTCCCAAGAGCAGCCTTTTTAATGCGTGCGACATGGCGTTGTGGCGCTCTATCATTGCCCGGCTCTGCCGCATGCAGTGGCAGAGAGCGTGCGGCAGCGTCTCCTCTCTGTACTCACAGTTTCGGCACCATTTGTCCGCTGCAGGTATCCAAATGCGTGTGCCGTTTAGGGGGAGGAGATGAAGTCCTACTCCTTGAATCTGGTGTAGCAGCCGGATCGCATGAAGTAGGATTTAGCATGGCTCCGTCGCCACACACGCCATCGCCTTGCCTTGGTTTGGTTTTGCCTCGAGGCAATGGTCGCGGCTCTGGCTAAGGATAGCACGGAGGGTTTTCACAAGCTTGTTTCGGTTCCGCACAGACACCGTGGCCTCCCCGCTGGTGATGTGGGCGCCCTGGTTTTGTAACTTCCAGGCGACAATTAGGTGACGGGAGGCTTTGCGGGCCTCCGTCCAGACAAAGTGAAGCTGAGTGGGAGTCTGAAGTCGCCCTCCGTGTCGCCCGAGAGGTAGGCCTCAATGTCCTCGTCGTCAGCGTCGTGTCGGAGCTGCCTCAAAATCACCTGGTGAAGCACCTCCCTCACCGGCTTCCTGACCTCCGTGTTCATCGACGTCACAAGTTTGAAGGCTGCGTCCACCCGACAGATGTCGCTCAACTCCGCCACCATAGGAATCCTTGCAGTGCCGGCCCGTGCGCTCCCGTACACGTAGTCGTTTGATGCTCTGGCTGCCACATAGAAGGTTTTATTGATGACGGGGCGGAGCTCGTCGTCTAAACGCTGCCACTCTCCTTTGCTGGCGAGGCCCATCTGCATGGCAAAATTGAGAGCTGCATAAAGAAACGTCTTAATGGCATCCAGCCTCTGCCACGGGGTGAATATTGCTGAGAGTAGCTTCCTGCAAAGGTGGATGGCCCCGTCGATGGTCATTTGGTCCGGGAGCATCCTGAAGTCCAAAGGCCGCCCCAATAAACAGTGCTCCTTGTAGCCCGCCAGTGCCGGGACCGGGTCGCTCCCAACGGTGAATATACTGGACAGTGTGCCCACTGGGTAGCGCCCGGTCAGGTGGAGTGTGCGGCACTTGCCGGTCTTCAATCGCAGTCTCACCCGGTCCGAGAAAGCTGCCATGACGTTCAAGTGGCGCTGCAAGGTGGCGGGGTCCTCGTCGTGCAGAGTCAGATCGTCGGCATAAGCAAGGATGGTGTGCTGCTTATCGCCTTTCTGCACTGCCCTGATGACCGGATCCACCACCAAGTCGAAAATCAGGCCGCTCAGTGGACATCCCTGCCTCTGGCCAGCTCAGATGGGGATAGGCTCCACGATTCCGACTGCTGCCACGGTGAAGATGGTGTTGGCGTGGTAGAGTTCCTCCAGGATCTCCGCGAAGGTCTCCCCAACACCAGTGCCGCGGACAGCATCAACGACGGCCTGATGGGCGACCGAGCTAAAGGCATTGGCGAAGTCGAGGAAACACGCACAGCTCTCCAGCTTTTGTCCAGGCGTCATCCAGGCATCCCTGCAGAACAAATTTGTGTTGAAATACCCCGTAGTATGGCAGGAAGCCCTTCTGACACCTGGACAAGACCTGATGGTCGCTCAACCACCTCTGCAGCCAGGTTGTGAGACACCTGACATACACTTGGCGATCGTTGGACCAAGCGCAATGGGTCGCCAGTTTGTAGGATCCTCGCGGTCACCCTTCTTGTAGATTAGGATTGTCCTCCATGATTTGCAGCTCTGGGGTGTGTGGTGGTGTAGGAGGCAGACGTTGAACACCGCCGCCAGGAACCGCCAGTCGAAATCCACCTGCATGCAGTGGCGGTAGGTGTCCCAAACGAGCGCTCCGAAAAAGCGCGCACCTCCGAATTCTGGCGACAGTAACGATACCAAGCGCAAAAAGGCGCCGTAGGGTCGTAGGGTCGTAGGGTCGTAGGGTGCGTAGGGTCTTTCCACCGTGTGGGCGAAGCCTCAGTGAAAAAGGAGGAGAAGACGAGAATTTCCACCTGAGGGGTGAAGACTCGTGCTACAGGCAGGAGTGTGTGTCTACCACCAGTGAGCGAAGACGCGTGGCAACAGCTGCGTGTGTGAAGCCAACGTGTTTTCGGCAAAGAAGTTTGGTGCTGGGAGAGTGGCCATTTGAAGACGCGAGGTTTTCTGGAAGAAAAACTTCGGGGGACAGCAAAACGACAACAGCGCTGCACTTTGAGTGAGTGATTCTCGCAAGAGTGTCATTCAGACGTTTGTTCCAAGGACTTCGGACTGAATAACTTTTCGAACTGTTTAGTCTTTAAGTGTCGTGTCTTGGTTGTTCAATGCATGCGATTGCATTAAGGCGCGTTTTGTTGTTTGTGTCTGTTGTTTCGAGTGTAGCTGATTGTATTGTGAAGTGCGTTGATTGATTGGTGCCATATCGTATTCAACTATTGTCAAGTGTGCATATTCTTGTATCGATTTGATCTGCCATAATTGAGAACGTAATTTTGTTTTGTTTATCAACTCTCGGCTCTGACTTGTTCTTTGGGCCACAGCCGGCGTCCGCTGGCGCACCAAATAGGACCACTTCTAAATTGTCCACACTTTCGTGGTGCAGTTCGGGGGCCGATATTTCGGCCCTTGGAATTAGCCTGGCGATTGCCTCCCTAATTAACGGGACTTGTGACAGTAGGTTGGACGGTCCTCCCCAGGAGATGTACTTTCACACCTCCGGGGCTTGGCTGTGACTTCATGTAAGAGGAAGGGGGCACGTATCCATTTTGCTCCGTCACGGAGGCTCCGTCACGGAGGCACGACCTAAGAAGCGTCGTGTCCACGGCTACTGGGGCACAGAGTTGTGTGTAATGGCCTTGGAGGATGGCTGGGTCGATGGGGCAGCACTTGGATGGGCCCTTCGCGATGAGGCAGATAGCCTGCCACCGGTTCCTCCTGTATAGCTCCTGTATCAAAAAAGCATTGTCGGGATTTATTTCGCGCTGAAGTGGGGTTTGGCGCGAGCCCCGATAGGGCAGCCACAGGTGGTCAACGATGGCTGTCTCGGCGTGGTCTACAGTGGGCTCGAGCCATGCCCACTTCCCCTCCAATACAGGGCTCCGGCTGAGGTCCCGTAGCTTCGCCATCACTTCTGCTAGGTACCAGGCACTCTCAGGCCCCAGGGAGTCAGCCGCCTCCTCCTGCATGCTGTAGTGGCTGCTGGTGACGTCACCAGGGGGCTTTGCCAGGTCGGCGGGTGCTCGCCCCGCCTCGCCGATGTCGTCGTCCTCAAGTGGCGTAGCCCGCTCAGCAGACATCAGTGACGCGCCCTGTGTGTCGTTCATCTGGCTCTCCGGTGTCATCTGCAGCTGGGCTGGCATACTCCTCCGTGGAGCTGACGTCTACAGGTGCTGACTGGTCGACAAGGCCGTCTGGTGGGTCGTCGCCTCTGTTAGCCGCCTGGTGTATTGCACCACTCTCCATGGCGTCGTCGTCCGAAGAGCCATAGGACGAGGGGCTCGTCGGGACAACGGGCGCCAACCCGTATATGGGCTACCCCAGAGCCCCATCACTGTACGGAAGGGTAGTGGGTGGGACCTCCTGTGAGGAGGGCCCCACAATGGTGCTTGGGGTAGGGGAGTGGCGGTCCACAATGTTGAACTGCTCCGCCGATGTCTCGCCTTCGCCCTCCGTAGGAAAAAGCGCCAGCGAAAGGGGCGGACATGGGGGTGCAGCTGGTCCAGGTGGGGTCTGCTGGGGTGTGATTCTCGTGCCCCCCGCACGACAGGGCAATCCCGATGTACCGGCTGCCACGGCTGGAGATGGACCGGCGGTAACGTTAAGCCTGGCCAAAACTGCCTCGTCCCTCCGGTGCCACTGCTCGTGGTTGTAGAGCCCCTTTTTTGATGTGAAGGAGCTTGAGCAAGTCGGGCAGTGGTGCTGGTGAGGGGGGAGGAGGAGTGGCATCAGCTGGGAGGTTCACCAGCCGGCCGTGGGTCGTTGGCCGTTTCCCAAGCGTGGCGCTGCAAAGGTACACCGTGTCGATCATCCACACGCCATGCTCTCACTCGAGATGCCGCTGCAACTACTGGCGGCGCGACGTCCAGACCTCCAGGTTATAGGCGGTCGCGCAGCCCTCCTCGCAGCACTGGAAGGTCACTGGAAGAAAGAAAAAGAGCGTGAGGATGGTGCCCTCATGCTCAGGCTGGCGCTCCACGGGAGGGTCGCCGTCGTCCTCGGTGTCATCAGGGGTAGGGCAGCCCCCAGAGGCCATGTTCCAGCGGCCCCGCTAGGCGGGATGGCCGGGGAACCGAGGCGACTTCATGGGAGATGGCGGCCACGGCCGGTCTGGGCTTTATCAAGCACGTGTTATTCCCCTACAACCGATACAGCACCACACATGCGCAGTGTAAATGTACCAAGGTACACTGCGCATGAACGGCACATGCAATAAAACGAGCCATTCTTCTTCTGCACCCTGCTGTTGCCTCCGTCATTTATCAACACGATACATGGTGACAGAAGTGTCAGCCATGTGGCCATCGAAGAAGCGGTGATGGAACTAAGGCCCCCGGAACCCTTTCAGCTGACGGGTAACCTGGTGTGAGGCAGCGGTTTCTGCTTGCGAACCGAGAACTATACGCGCTGGACACTGAGTAAGCGTAGCCGCGAGTTCTCCGCATAATAGAGGTCTGACTCTCGTGCAGGTGGCGTGATGCTTGGCGTGTAAGGTTGGATATATAGTTTTATTTTCACCTGGCATTTCCTCTCTATTGTGCAATCTAAAGCTTCTTTTGTTCAAATCAATTGTTGATGTTAATCCTTTCTCGTCCGCTATCGACTAACATAGTGACGAACGTCCTTAACCATTACAATTTCTGGCGTCCGCGAGACAGGACTAAGCTCTCGCGTTACATCTGAGAGCCTCACGTTGTTTGTGTGTGGCGGACGAGGATGGACGACAAGAGAAAGCTAGTTGAGTTAGGAAAGGAGATGAGGCTGAGTGGTGAGGCTTTGCTGGCATGGGTGAGTGCTGAGGAAAAAGAAATGAGGGACCAGAGAGCGAAAGATCGAGAGGAGGCTAGGCTAGCAGCACAGGCAGAGCATGAGCGTGAAATAGCTCGCATGGAGGCTGAAAGGCTCCTGCTCGAGGAGCGACGTCGTGTCGCAGAAGCGCAGCGTCCGAGCACGAGTTCTGCGGACGATAGTATGGGTGGTGGTCAGAGTTTCCGCAGCCCACACAAAATGACTCCGCCATACAATGAGAGTAGGGACGAACTGGATGCGTGCATCCAGAGATTTGAGAGGGTTGCCATGAGTCAAGGCTGGCCAACCGACAAGTGGGCCCTGTCACTGAGCTTGTGTCTAACGGGAGAAGCCTTGACCGTGGTAGGACGGATGTCTGCAGAAGACTCTACTGACTACGCAAAGCTCAAGCAGACGCTCCTCCAGCGGTTCCGTTATACAGAGGAGGGATACCGCACGAAGTTTAGGGATGCCCGGCCCGAGAATACTGAGACCGGTCGACAGTTAGCGGGACGTCTCTGTGGATACTTCGACCATTGGCAGCAGCTGGCGAAGACTCCCAAAACATATGATGCACTGCGACAGAAGATGGTGTCCGAGCAATTCCTCAGGTGGTGCGACGAGAAGTTGGCTGTCTTCCTGAAAGAGCGAGGATGTCATAACCTGGACACGTTGGCAACGACGGCTGATCAATATTTGGAAGCTCAGGGAATTGTGAATCTCGCCAAAGAAAAACACGAAAAAGGGAAACCGATGGCTACAGCTGAAGTTGACACTGTCAGCGAAAGCAAAAAAAAAACCGCTCTGTTTTCTGTGCAACAAGCCGGGTCATCGAGCTTCCCATTGCTGGACAAAGTCTCGAGCGCCCAAGTCGACGTCATGCTGCATCTGTAAGAAGTCAGGGCACAGATCCGATAGTTGTCCCTCAAACTCGGGAAAACGTAGAGAGGCATCATGTTCCGTCTTGGCATACCAGAAAGCGCAGCATGAGAAATCAACGGAAGATGCGCCTGACAATCAGGATGAGAAACATTGTCATGACATGTGTGATGGGACCCAAAGCAACGCAACTTGCGACAACGGGTCAAAACAAATGCCAACTGTAAAGGGCTATCTTGAAGCGAAGCTGGTTACCGTATTGAGGGATACCGGTTGCAATACAGTAGTGGTGAAACGATCACTAGTTCCTGACTGCAACTTGACTGGCAACACCCGTACCATTCGCTTATTGGACCGATCTGCAAAAGACTTACCAGAAGCAGAGGTGTACATAGATTCTCCGTTTTTCAGAGGTCAGGTGCTTGCTGTTTGTAGGGAGAATCCATTGTATGAAGTCGTGCTTGGCAACATTGCGGGTGTATTGTCAGCTTCACAACCAGCCCCGAAGCAGCCAGCAGGACGTCCAAAACTAGCACAGATTCACCGTGATCCAGTATGCACTGAAGAAGAACCTGAAGATGCAACCTCATCAGATAGAAGACGACAAGATGACATGTCGGTGGCTGCAGGAAAAGAAAGAAAAAATCCCAGTGACCTGATTGTTCCTCGGATCCAACCCCTGGATATCAGCCGGGAAGCGCTAAAAAATTTACAGCACGCAGATCCCACGCTGGAAACCTGCTTCGCCGCATTGGGAAGGATCATATCTAAAAAGCCAGCAGTCACTGAGTTTGTGCTGGTACGCGACATTCTTTTCCGGCGCCACCGCACGGCAGAAAGGCGAGACTTGGAGCAACTTGTAGTACCCAAGGATCTTCGGAACACCGTAATTAAGATGGCTCATGAAGGCCATCTGTCTGGTCACCAAGGGCAAAGAAGGACAACAGACCGTGTCCTTACAGAGTTTTATTGGCCGGGTGTACTGGCTGATGTGATACGGTTCGTGAAGTCGTGCGACATATGTCAGAGGACCGTGCCTAAACACGTCGTCGGACGAGTTCCATTGGGAAATATGCCTATCATAGACACACCTTTTCAGCGGGTCGCCATCGATATTATTGGCCCTCTGTCACCAACGTCATCCAAGGGCAACAAGTATGTCTTAACGATGGTAGACTTCGCTACGCGTTACCCGAATGCGGTGGCACTACCGAGCATCGAGACAGAGCGCATAGCGGACAGAGCGCATAGCACTAGTAGAGATGTTCTCCCGCGTTCGAGTGCCCCGTGAGATAGTGAGCGACCGTGGAAAGTCGTTCACTTCGAGTCTCACGCAGGAACGCGGTCGGCTACTTTCATTTCGTCAGCTACCCACAACGCCTTATCACCCGAAGCCAACGGACTTGCGGAGAGATTTAATGGCACTCTCAAACAAATGGTTCGCCGCATGTGTCAAGAACGGCCGCAACATTGGGACAGATACTTGGATCCCCTGCTCTTTGCATTCCGTGAAGTTCCCCAACCGAGCCTTGGATTCGCGCCTTTCGATCTCCTCTACAGCAGATTTGTACGCGGGCCAATGTCGATCCATAAGGAACTGTGGACAGGGGCCAACATCGATCCTGAAACGAAAACAACATATGAGTATGTTATAGATCTCCAGAAGCGACTGCAAAACACCTGCAAGGTAGCACACAAAGAACTCCTGAAGGCGAAAATGACACAGAAGAAATATTACGATAGGAAAGCAAGAGTTCGACAACTACCACCCGGAGACACAGTATTGCTGTTGCTACCATGAGATAACAATAAATTGATCTTGACATGGAAGAGACCCTTCACAGGGCTTAAAAACGCAGTGACTATAATTACGAGATAGATCTCGGAACACGGAGAACTCTTTTTCACATTAACCTTCTCAAGAAATACCACGAAAGGGAGCCCGAAAATGAAGCACAACAAGCTGCCGTTTCTGTGCAGTCAGACACTGTGGACGAGCGAGAAATTCTCTTTGTTGCCCTGTACCAAAGGGAAACATAAAAATGGGTTAGTAGCAACTAACTTTGAACAGCCCGCGGACAGACCAAAGAACTCCTGAGAGAGTTCCATGATGTATTTTCTGACGTGCCAGGGAAGACGGACCTCGTCGAGTGCAAGTTACGCCTTACCACTGAAACACCGGTAAAGGTACGCCCGTACCCTATACCATTCGCCATCCAAGAAACTGTAGAAAAAGAAGTACAGGACATGCTATCACAAGGTATCATTGAGCCCTCGGAGTCCCCGTATCAAGCTCCCATCGTCGTGGTCAAGAAGAAAGACGGGAACAACCGACTTTGCATTGATTTCAGACAGCTGAATCGAGTCGTCGTTACAGACAACGAACCGATACCTCGAGTGGACATGATATTTGCCAAACTAGGTCAGAGCCGCTACTTTTCGAAGTTCGACTTCACCAAAGGGTACTGGCAGGTGCCGATGCACGAAGCATCGAAGGTCCTCACCGCTTTTCAGTCCTCTTCTGGCCATTACCAATTCAGATTCATGCCTTTCGGCATCAAAACAGCACTTGCTGTGTTCACCCGACTAATTTGACGAGTGGTAGATAAAATACCGAACATCTATCACTATTTTGACGATGTGCTCATAGCCACACAAACTTGGGACGAGCACATAACAACTCTCACCAAGTTTCTGCAACGTATCACGGCAGCTCATCTCACAATAAAGCCATCGAAAAGTGAGGTGGCTTTTGCCGAAGTGAAATTCTTGGGACACATTCTCGGAAACAATCTTCTCCGACCCCAGATTGAGTCATTGGAGAAGATTCAGGCCGCAAAAAGACCGAAGATGAAGAAAGAAGTTCACTCCTTTCTAGGTTTAACCGGTTATTATCGGGATTTCGTCCCCAATTGCTCCGCTGTAGTACCACCTCTAACGGAACTCACTAGGAAGCGAGGTCCAAATAAGGTCATCTGGGAAAAATGCTATGAACAAGCGTTTGTAACACTACAGCGTATACTATCGTCTGGTCCGGTACTGCGATCACCGGACTTACAAGAGCCAATCGTATTGCGCACAGATGCATCTTCATCCAGCATTGGAGCCGTTTTAATGCAGCGTCACGACGGCATGTTGCATCCAGTAGCCTACGCAAGCCGTAAACTGCTTGAACGGGAGTCACGGTACTCAACAATCGAAAGAGAGGCGCTGGCTCTTGTGTGGGCTATCCAAAAGTTTCATGTGTACCTCTTCAGAAGCCGATTCGTGCTGCAAACTGACCACCAGCCTCTTGCTTACATAAATTCCGCAAAACACATCAACAGCCGAGTACTCTACTGGAGCCTATTGCTTACTGAGTATGACTTGGTTGAGTACAATGACGTGGTTGACGTGGTTGAGTACATTAAGGGCTCCGACAACATAGGTGCCGACTACCTCAGCCGCATTTGACTTCTCCGCTGGTTAGCGTTTAGTGGTGCCCGCAGGGGCGCTTGCGCAAGTAGGCGTTTGGTGTGTAGCGACACCACGAACCCGAGCTAACGGGGGAGTTTTGACTCCCTCCCACACCTAGCCGTGCATGGCTGTGCCGTGTCCGGGGAAAAGGGGATCCTGGGGGTTGAGCCGATGCTGGGTAATTGGACCTTTAAGGCCGCCCGGCAGAGGCAACACACCCCTTTGGCCCCGGCTTCACGTAGACGGCACCTCTGGGCTGACCCACCCAGGGGAAATCGGCAGTCGCCTTTTCCTATCTCTCTCTCCCTACATCTTCGTCTTTCTTACTTTTTTAGCTTTCCTGTCTACTTCTCTCTTCTGCTTACTTCCAATTTTCTCGGCGGCAAGGGTTAACCCTGTGCAAATAGCCTACCTTGGCCTAGGCGCATTGGGTTATAGCAGGGTTGTACAGCTGACGTCTGCAAGCTTTTAGCAGCCGCAAACTTGCAGCCTCCCCTCGTTGGGCTCCGTGGTGGGTGGCCGCCAACGCTGCCGAACAACATACAATTAGCATGCAGAAAGCATTCCCTTTACTTAGTGATCGTGCCTCCTCAAAGCGGGTACGCACCGAAGACATCAATTTTTTCATCCGGCCGAGACAAATGTTTCCTCGTTTCCACGTTATACACTGCGAAAAAACTAACAAGCAAGCCAGAACTGTATCCCCCTTCATAGTGGCTAGATGCTTAACTGAAACTCTCGGTGCTGGGTACAAGGTTACCAAAATGGCCAGCGGAGATATACTCCTTGAGATACGTGACAAAGACCAATTCGATAAACTGAACACCCTCACAACGTTTGCAGACACACCCATCAGTATTACGCCACACAGGTCCATATACTCATCTCGCGGGGTCGTATCGGACGCAGATTTGCTTGACCTGACCGAAGCTGAACTTCTGGAAGGATGGAAGAGCCAGAACGTGACAAACGTACAGCGTATTAAGATAAGAAGAGATCAAAAAGAAATACCAACCAAACACTTAGTACTGACCTTTGCTTCGAGCGATTTGCCGGAAACCATTCAGACTGGGTATACAAAGACATCCGTGAGGCCATATATTCCCAACCCCCGCCGTTGCTTCCAATGTCAGAGATATGGCCACGGCTCACAAAGCTGTCGAGGCCGGAAAACTTGTGCTCTATGTGGAGTCGTGGGCCATGCCTCCGACAACTGCGAAGCACCTGCACACTGTGTGAACTGTGGTGGTAATCATGCCGTGTACTCGCGTTCCTGTTCTTTCTGGAAAAAAAGAAAAAGAGATCATCACTTTAAAGATAAAAGAAAACATTACATTTAAAGAAGCAAGAAAAAGAGTCTCGCCATTTTATGGCCCCACATATGCTGATGCGTCGCGCCAGGGGGCAGTGTCGCACCAGCCCTCGCCCCTCCTTCGGCCTGCGCAGAGCGAGCCATTGGCTGTGGCACCTGCCCCCAAGGCGGCAGTAGCTGAGTCTACTCCGCCTACTATTGAACAGAGACCAGAGACTCCAGGGTCCTCGGGTCTCAAGGCCTCACCTCGCCAGGCGAGGCCCAAGCTTCGAAAAACCAGCTCGCATGAGTGGGCATCCAGTGCCTCCGAGGAGCCAATGGATACGGCGGCACCCCTTGTGCCAAAAGAACGGCGTGGCTCTCTGGGGCGCGCCAAGAGAACTAAAAAGCTCATAACAGGGCCTGATAATAGCCCTGTTATTTGAGCTTGACCTTTCAGTTTAAACAAGTCACTCCCTTAACGTACACACAGCACTACTTTACTTCCAATATGGAAACACAAATTATACGTTGGAACGTTAGAGGACTCCTTAAGAACCTCGATGACGTCGAAGAGCTTTTATACAAACACTCACCTCAAGTGCTGTGTGTACACGAAACACACCTAAAATCCTTCAATACAAATTTTCTACGTGCTTACGTCATATACCGAAAGGACCGAGACGATGCTGTTGCGTCATCTGGTGGCGTAGCCATTATTATTAACCAAGGAGTAGCGTGTACATATTTACTACTCCAGACATCCTTTGAGGCGGTGGCTGTTCGAGCGGTACTTTTAAACAAACTCGTCACCATCTGCTCTTTGTATGTACCTCCCCACCACCGTCTTGAAAGACGTGAATTTCAGTGTTTAATAGACGAACTTCCTGAACCCTATTTGCTTCTTGGGGACTTAAATGCACATAGTGGACTCTGGAGCGATTCTAGCTGTGATGCCCGAGGCCGTCTCATTGAACAATTTCTCTTCTTTTCCGGTGCCTGTTTGTTGAATTGGAAAGAGCCAACATACTATAACGTTGCCAACAAAACTTACTCGTCTATAGACCTCAGCAACGTATCACCTTCACTCCTACCCCTACTGAAATGGAAAATTATAAATATTCTATATGGAAGTGACCATTTTCCTGTAGTGTTGAGTTCACAAACAACATATGAATGTCCTCTACATGTTCCCAAATGGCTGATAAACAAAGCAGACTGGGGACAGTTCCACAACACTACACGTTTGAGTAGGACAGACATATGTAGGTTAAACATAGATGAAGCTGTGCAGTACTTCACAGCTTTTCTAACTGACGCAGCAGCCAGGTGCATACCGCAAACATCTGGAATGCCCGGCAAACGACACGTCCCATGGTGGAACACAGAGTGTCGTAATGCGCGAAAGGAACAGAACAGGGCATGGAGATTGCTTCGTAACTCACCAACAGCCGAAAATCTTGACACCTTCAAGAAAATAAAGTCTCAAGGAAGGAGAACGCGTCGGCAGGCCAGAAGAGAAAGCTGGCAGAAGTTTTTGTCAGGAATCAATTCATACACACAGGAGTCTAAAGTCTGGAACTTGGTCGGTAGGATAGCAGGGAAACAAGTACACACACTTCCACTCGTAAACACTCAAGGTGATACCTTGGAAGATCAGGCAAACTTCCTCGGGGCACATTTCGAACGGGTATCCAGCTCGTCCCACTATACTGACACTTTTCAAAAATACAGAACAAGAATAGAAAAGCAGAAACTCCAACACAAATCCACTAGATACGAGGCATATAACCAAGCTTTCAGTCTAGCGGAGCTCCGAACATCTCTAAACTCCTGCAGTACTTCTGCCCCAGGTTCTGACCGTGTGGTGTATGAAATGTTAAAAAACCTACCAGCCGAAACACGAAAAACCTTACTTTGTTTGTACAATGCTATCTGGTTTTCTGGCACTATCCCTACCTCCTGGAAAGAGGCTTTTAATAGTCCCATTATAAAAGAGGTCAAGGACCCTTCTTTAGCTTCAAGTTATAGGCCCATTGCACTTACAAGCTGCTTGTGCAAAGTATTCGAAAAAATGATAAACTGGCGACTTGTACATATTCTTGAAACAAACAATTTGCTCGACCCATTTCAGTGCGGGTTTCGAGAAAGTAGATCCACCACAGACCACCTTGTTCATATCGAGGCACAGATCAGAGACGCCTTCGTTCATAAACAATATTTTCTCTCTGTGTTCCACGATATCGAGAAGGCTTATGATACAAAATGGCGTTTCGGAATTCTAAGAGACCTGTCCCACCTTGGTGTGCGCGGAAGAATGTTTCATATAATCGAAAGTTACCTGTCAAACCGGACATTCCGTGTCCGTCTGGGCAGTGTGCTCTCCCAAACATTTGTCCAGGAAACAGGCGTGCCACATGGTGGTGTGCTTAGTTGCACACTTTTTATTATCAAAATGAATTCTTTGCACTTGTCCATTCCCCGCAATATGTTCTATTGTACATATGTCGACGACGTTCAGCTTGGCTTCAAGTCATGCAACTTGGCCATGTGTGAGCGGCAGGTTCAGCTGGGTTTAAATAGGGTCTCCAAATGGGCAGATGAAAACGGATTTCGACTTACCCACAAAAAAGCACGTGTGTCTTGTTCTCTCAAAAGAGAGGCATGCACTCGGAACCTGACATTCGACTGAACGGGCAACGTCTGTCCGTCAAAGCCGAGCATAAATTCTTAGGCTTAATCTTGGACAAATTGACCTTCGTACCGCACATCAAGTATTTAAAAACAAAATGTTTAAAAGCCATGAATGTTATAAAAGTGTTGTCACGTACTACTTGGGGTAGTGATAGGCAATGCCTCATGAATCTGTATCGGAGCCTCATTCGCACCCGCTTAGATTATGGGGCCGTTGATGCGGTCGTCACCTTTGCCCTCGCGCACGTCGACGACCGCATCATGTCGGGACGACGGGGACCCAAACTGTGAGGCAGCGGTTTCTGCTTGCGAACCGAGAACTATACGCGCTGGACACTGAGTAAGCGTACCCGCAAGCTCTCCGCATAACAGAGGTCTGACTCTCGTGCAGGTGGCGTGATGCTTGGCGTGTAGGGTTGGATATATAGCTTTATTTTCACCTGCCATTTTCTCTCTAGTGTGAAATCTAACGCTTCTTTTGTTCGCATCAATTGTTGATGTTAATCCTTTCTCGTCCGCTATCGACAAACATAGTGACGAACGTCCATAACCATTACACCTGGCTTCGAACTGGAAACGCTTTAAGCAAAACTTTCACTTGTTTCTCCAGGCGACAGCGTCGAAAGAACATCCCAGGACCGAATCGTCGGAAGCAGCCCTCCTGCTCAGCGTTGCCGGAGACGACGCCCTTGAGAATTTGAATTTGAATTTGGTCACTTGAGAATTTCATCCTCAAGTGACCAAATAACCTGCAATGTAACCTTGATGCTGTCTCTGATTGGTGTGAAAATGGTCCATGGAACTGAACTGTGACAAATCTGTATTGCTCCAGGTAACTAACAAAAAAAATGCATTCACGTCCTCCTACAGGCTCAATAATCACACGCTGAAACAAGTAGACGAATATAAATATCTAGGAGTTACTATAACAAGCCGACTAACTTGGTCCAGTCACATTAACAAAATTTGCGCATCGGCCTCCAGAAAACTCGGGTTCCTCAGGCACAAACTAAAAGCCGCTCCTCCACGTGTTAAAATGCTAGCTTATAATTCCATTGTTAGGCCGCAACACGAGTACGCAAGCGCAGCATGGGACCCATTCCTTAAAAAAGACATTCACAAATTAGAAATGGTGCAAAGAAAGGCAGTCTGGTTCATCTTTAACAGCTATCATAGCCGAGCTTCTCCATCGCTTCTCATGGAAAACAATATAATGACCCTGGAACACAGGAGGCAGGTTGCGCGTCTAAGATTTCTGTTTTTGCTTAATTCCCAACAATTCAATATTAATCCAGGACTTTATATTCAGCCCCGCTAATCTCGTTCAACTCGAAGCACCCATGAGCACAATCTAACTCCAATTTTTGCACGCACTAATCTTTTTAAGCACTCCTTTTTTCCCCGCACAATCGAGCAGTGGAATAGCTTGCCTGTTGATGTGTTTTAGTCGCTTGATGTGTCGGATTTTGAAAAGCGTGTACTTTCTGCAATATTTTAAACATTCACTGTGCCGCTATGTTTCTTTGTGTACTGCTATATTTTTTCTCACACTTGTTGGACTGTTTTCAGAATTGTGTACCAATTTACCATGCGGATTGATGCTTTCTATGTTATTAATCTCTGCCCACCTGCTTGGTCTTCGGACTGCAGTATGTCTTAAATAAATAAAAAAATAAAAAATAAATAATAATAGACACGTTCAACACCTTCTAGTTCGTGGATGGAGAAAACCGGGAAGACTACGGAACTATCGTGCAAAAGCTTGAAGCCTACTGCTCTGAGGTGGGAAATGAAGTTCATGAACGATACTTGTTTCGCTTGAGGAACCAAGCTGAGGGAGAGCAGTTTGAAAAATTTCTTCGTGACCTTAAGAAGCAGGCAGAGCAGTGCAACTTCGGTGTTTTAAATGATTCAATGGTGAGAGACCAGCTAGTGTTTGGCACTAACGATGCAAAACTTCGAGAGAAATTGCTTCAGGAAAAGAACCTAACGCTGCAGAAATCCGAAGAAATGTGCAAAGTTGCAGAAGCGTTGACGCAAAAGAAGGTAGTATGGCGCAAAGGCAACAATGTGACACACGCTATCGCAAAAAGGACAGCAACGAAGTATATAGAATAGACAATCAGCGTCAAGGCAGTGATTATCAGTGTACGAAGTGTAACCGCCAGCACAAACCACGCCAGTGTTTCGCTTATGGAAAGCGATGCAACGTTTGCAATAGGCTTCATCATTTCGCGGTGTGCTGCCCGACACATATAGGCAAGGACGAAGTAAGGGAAGTAACCGAGCAAGGTGTCGTCGATACCTTCGACATCCTTCAAGTAGGTAATGAGAGCGGAAGAGGCAAGGATTGGAAAGTGACGGCACATGTTGCCAATCAAGAAGTACTGTTTAAGGTTGACACTGGCTCCCAGGCTAACCTCCTTCCTTTTGCTGTTTACCGAAAGATGGCAACAGAATGTCAGTTGAAGTAAGGTCTCTAGATGAAACAAGGTAGCGTCATTCATTGTTCTCGAGCCATCCTCCTCACTCTCTCGATTACTCCTCTTTTTCTGTGCCATCGGCGTCTGTAATTGGTGCATTACTTGCACATGATCTTGAAAATGGCTGGTGGTGTTATTTATTATTATGCAAAAGGTTCAAAACGAGTACGCATGCGCATATGGCTCCAGCCGGATTCTCACCATGACCAAAGACAAAATCGTAGCCAGAACATAAACTGAAGAGGAGGAGCGTTTCGGTGTGCGCTAAGTCGACCAAGATTGTTTCGCCATGCTCGTTCAATGCAACATCTGCGTTTTTCAGCAATGCTGCGTTGCCGTAAACAACAGTAAATGGTTTCGCTCTCTTCAACTTACCTCGTGCTTTCCGAGATGAAGCGCACCATGAAGTGCAACTATGAACCATTTCACGCGAAGGCTTTCGTGCAACTCCGTCAACGTATGTCGACGTGGATCTGCGAAGCAAGTTCACTTGTCGGTTTTTATTGAAACGCCAGGCGCGCGTCTAATGCGTGTCTAGTGCATGCCAGTTGATACAAATACATGTGGGTATGCACGTATACAGAACAGCTGTAGGTTGTAATAAACGCACCTTCAGAAACATTTCCCTCTTGACCAGTTCCCGCTTGAGCCGAAACGCGCTGCTTCGAGACACCTCACCAGTAGAACTCTCACTTTTCAGGAAGTTCCCAGCACCCCATCAGAATCACTTGGCATCACGATTGTCCAAATGGGCACATTTAAAAAAAACGTCATCGCAGTGCTGCTGGACGAGTGTTCGTACCAGTCTGGTCATAGTTTTTTTTTTCTTGCGTGTGCACAATCCGGTTGTAATCAATCGTCACAACGTCACGCCTTGTGGCCACTTACAGGATCCAGCAAGAAGCACGTTCACTGTGTCACTGCACGAACGAAACACAATCGGAGAAGTGGACTAGTTAGAACTGGACGAAATACCACGGCCGTGGAACTAAAATGTACCACGCGAGACGCCATGGCTAGTGGTGTAAAGTATAGAACTGCCCAACGTTGCCAGTTGAGTAACGCACATCCCGCTTGCTCTTGTGTTGTGCCATTTATGTTCATAAAGGTAACTGTTTATTCTACGTCTTATTTCGTTCCATATTGTTTCATTTACATCTATTAACCGTAGCAACAGAACCCAAACATTCGCTTTTGGATGAAAGCTTTAAACCTTCTAGGGGGCGCTTCAGGCAAATAAGCGAGGAGGAAAAGGGAGGGTGTCGCTACATTGGAAACTTGTTTCATCTAGGGACCTTAAGTTGAAGCCCTCAAATTCAGTACTTCGAGCATACAACGGAGGAGAGATCAAGAAATTCAGGAGGACGTCACAAAGTGTCACTATAGGAGAGACAAACTTTCTTCGTTGTAAAGCGTGCTCAGGTCATACTTGGCTTGGATGCTAGTGAAAGTTTGGGTCTCTTTAACGTACTGTAGGCATAGTTGATTGATTGATATGTGGGGTTTAACGTCCCAAAACCACTATATTATTATGAGAGACGCCGTAGTGGTGGGCTCCGGAAATTTAGACCACCTGGGGTTCTTTAACGTGCACCCAAATCTGAGCACACGGGCCTACAACATTTCCGCCTCCATCGAAAATGCAGCCGCCGCAGCCGGGATTCGAACCCGCGCCCTGCGGGTCAGCAGTTCTGTAGGCATAGTTGACGCTTGCCACAAGCATGGTGTACTACACGACTTCAAGCACGTCTTTCAGGGTCTTGGATGTCTCGAGCAGCCGTACGGCATGGTGCTGCAACCAGGAACAGTGCCTGTCGTCCAGCCAGCACGCCGCGTGCCGCTCGCATTACGTCAGCCGCTTCGTCAGGAGCTTGAAAAAATGGCGCCTGCTGGGATTATCAAGAAGCCAACCGCCCCAACAGACTGGGTGAGTCCTTTGGTTTTGGTGCAAAAGAAAGACCGTAGTCAAAGAGTATGCATGGATCCGAGGCGCATCAATGAACATATCAAGAGGCAGCATTATCAGCTTCCCAAACGGTAAGATATCGAAGCAGTACTTACTGGATCTGCATACTTTAGCAGATTGAACGCGAATTCCAGATTTCACCAGAATCCTTCAGACGAGCGAACTTCCAAGATATGCACTTTTGCAACCCCACTCAGCAGATACAGGTATCTTCAGTTGCCTTTCGGCATTTCATCTGCACCGGAAGTTTTTCAGCAGACAATGAGCCAGGTTTTTGACGGTTTGCCAGGCGTTCATATTTACATCGATGACATCCTAGTGTGGGGCGAAACGAAAACTGAGCACGATGATAGACTGGCGGCAGTTTTGCAGGCGGCTGAGAAAGCTGGCTTGATGCTAAACGCACAAAAATGTGAATTTGGGTTGACAGAAATACAGTTCTTGGGTGACGTGATCAGTCGGAAAGGCATATCGCCCAGCCCGAAGCTCATTCAAAGTTTGAGGAATGCGCCGCCGCCAGAATCGAAGGCCGATGTTCAGCGCATGCTCGGGGTACTAAACTACTTTCGCAAGTACGTCCCACGCCTGTCGGAAAGAACTACGCTACTACGTGATCTTATCAAGTCCAAACACATTTCTGAGTGGACTGAAAACAACGCAAAAGAATGGAAAGCAGTCGCTCACATCTTAACTTCAATGCCAGTGCTAGCCATCTTTGATCCCAGAAAGACAATTAGGATAACATGCGATGCTTTGAAAGGTGGTGTAGGTGCAGCGCTTCTGCAGTGTCAGGTGGACAACAGCTGGCGACCGGTTGCCTACGCTTCCCGTGTCCTGACTGAAGCCGATCAACGGTATGCATAAATTGAGAAAGAGGCACTAGGCATTGTTTTTGCGTGCAAAAAGTTCTATCAATTTGTGTACGGCCAGAAATTCATCATCAAAACCGATCACAAACCATTACTTTTAATAGCAAGCAAGAAAATTTCTTACATGCCCCTGCGCTTGCAGAGATCTCTTCTGAGGCTTATGAAATACTATTATTCTTTGCAGTTCGTCCCAGGAAAGGATCTTCTACTAGCAGATATGCTGTCACTAGCATCTCCATCGATTATAAATGACAACACTGGGGCAACGTAGGACGTCAACGTTCATGCCGTACAACTCATGGGCGCAATAGTCACCGTAAATACGCGCCGTAAACTAGCGAACGCATCTGCCCAGGACTACTACTTAAATGCGGTCATCGGCAAGGTAACCGCTGGTGAAGAGGTACAAGGTGAATTAAAGCCATTTTCCGCGGACTTGACAGTCGTGAATGGAGTTTTGTTGAAGGGCAGCAAAGTCTTGGTACCGAGAAGCATGCGGCGCGAAATCCTAGACAGAGTTCACGCCGGCCATATCGAATTGCGCAAGTGCAAAGCAAGAGCCAGAAGTCTGATTTTTTTGGCCAGGACTTAACAGTGACATAACTCAGCTTATTCAGAGCTGTCGCACTTGCAAGAAATACGCCTACAAGCAACCCCAAGAGCATCCGCTTTTCCGCGAGACTCCAGCATGCCCATGGTATAGGGTTGGTGCAGACATATTTCAGTATGCCGGGCAATCATATGTCGTTGTGTTTGATGCTCTTTCAAATTTCCCAGAAGTCAAGCAACTATGTAACAGAACGGCAAGGACCACAGTAGAGGCTCTCAGTGCTATCTTTTCCCGCCAAGGAGTTCTGGTTGAGGTATGCACGGACAACAGCCCACAATTCACCAGTTACGAGTTCGCGCTCTTCACGAAACAGTACGACTTCGTACACGTCACATCAAGCCCGGGCTACCCCCAATCCAACGGACTGGCAGAGAAAGGCGTCCAAGTAGTCAAGCGTATCCTGAAAAAATGCGCCGACTCAAGGAGAGACTTCTGGTTAGGTCTGTTGGCCCATTTATCATCACCTTTAGAAGATGGACGATCACCAGCTGAGCTACTGCAAGGCAGGCGCCTTAGAAGTAACATTCCTGATTTTAACGAAGTCGCCAAAACGGAAGTGAGAAAGCACCCGCAACTAAAAGAAGGACGACCGATTCCAACTTTGACGCAAGGCACTGTACGAATACGGGACAATGCTTGGTCGCGTATGGGCAGAATTGTCAACACAGCTGGCCCGATGTCTTACATCGTGCAAACAGGACCTCACAACGCGCTCAGACACAACCGACGTCACCTACTTTGCACAAGTGAGGACTATAGTCCTGAGTCAACTGACGAAGAATGTAGCGCGCCTTCTACGCCATCTTGTCCAGCTGCGACTGCCTCCAGAGGGCCTACAGAGTTGCCAGCCTCCAGTGATGAGACACCCTCCAGTGGCTCTACAGATTTGGCACAGCAAGCCTGCATGCTACCTCGTCATGAGCAGTCTCCAGTCATCCAGGCTGAAGTCCCAACGGCGCCAACTGCAGCAGCGATTGCCTGCGCATCAAATTCAGCTCCGAGAAGGTCAACACGCTCAGTCAAGCCACCTCGGCGCCTTGCGTACGATGCAAACTTTCAGCAGCTAGTATAATCTCTTTTGTAAAACTTTTGTACCGACAGAAGAATGCACTGGGCACCTGTTATTCCCCTACAACCGATACGGTACCACACATGCGCAGTGTACATCTACCAAGGTATAAATACGGTGCATGCAATAAAACGAGCCATTCTTGTTCTGCACTCTGCTGTTGCCTCCGTCATTCATCAACACGATACATGGACAAGCCCCAGGGAGCGTCGGTAGGGAGGCCAGCAGGTTGATCGCATAGCTAGTGAGGCGTCGGAGCAGCGGGCAGGAGCAGAGGGCGAGCAGGTGGCGAGGCCGAGAGCGGATCTAGGCAACACGCGGAAGCGAGCGGTGGGGCCACGCAAGCACCCCGCGGTAGCTGCAAGCGAGCGTCACCCGGCAGGCGGTGAGGCGGAGAGCCAACCCAGGCAGCAGGCGGGACCGAGCAGCGTAGCGGGGGGCGAGGCCAGATGAGCAGAACCGGGCGGCCAAGGCAGCAATACATCAGGCAGGTAGCAGGCAATATACAGGCGACCGAGACCAAGGGTAGCCGTGGATATGGGGTGGGTATGGAAAGAGAGAAAGTTGCTGCTGTAGCCGAGTGGGCTCCGGTTGCTTCCACAAACATTGAAAGTGCAGGGAGGTCAAGCCACACAACTACAAAAAGTGAAGTTTATTGTCTTCACACACAAAAACATGATTTGCATCAATCAGCGAATCTTTGATAGAGCACAGGTTGCAAGGCTGCATTGCGTGTGAACACACACACACACACACACACACACATACATATATATTGCAACAGCGAGCTGTGATAAGATGGTTTTATTTACAGGAGGTGAACGATGGTCGTTTGCGGCAGCACACTGCGATCGTGCCAAGACTCTTCGTCTTCCTCTGCTTCTCTTCTCTACCTTTTTCTAGTCTGTTGCATTCCCCCGCAAGCAGACGAAGCCCGTAGGGCGAGTTATGATGCACAAGGAGGGCAGAAAGGTTTCAGGCGAGCAACGTCAGTGAGCTGCGTTCTGCTCGATCGTCGATCATTGGACAAAAGACGACCTATTACGTAAGTGAGCTGACTTAGACGCTCCAAAACTACAAATGGGCCTGAATATCATGACAGAAGCTTTTGAAACAATCCACGCTTGCGTTGCGGTGTCCAAAGTAACACCAAGTCACCTTTTTCGAATAAAACCTGTTCGTGACGGTCATCGTATCGTTCCTTCGAACGACGTTGAGAGGCCAGTGTACGAAGACGAGTGATTCGACGGGCTTCTTCCGCGAGGCACAGGGTGTTTGATACAGAGTCGTCATTGTGTAGAATGAAGGGTAAGAAAGTGTCTAGAGGGCTTAGTGGGAACCTGGCGTACAACAGATAAAATGGGCTGAAGTTCGTTGTTTCATGTTTTGCCGTGTTGTACGCATACGTGATAAAAGGCAGCCCTTCATCCCAGTTCTTGCGATTGGAAGAAACGTACATGGCAAGCATGTTGGTCAGCGTTCTGTTTCTCCGTTCAACGAGGCCATTCGTCTGTGGGTGATACGGTGTGGAATGACGGAACTGTGTCGTGCACATGCGTAGTAATTCTTCAACGTCATCGGCAGTGAACTGGCGACCATGGTCGCTCATAATAACACGCGGTGGGCAATGGCGAAGGACCACGGAGTGAAGCAAGAAGTCCGCTACGGATGCAGCGGTAGAAGAGGGAATAGCTGTGGTTTCGGCATACCGCGTAAGATGATCTAGGCAGACGATTATCCAACGCTTCTTATTGTTAGATAACGGAAATGAACCCATAATGTCAATTCCTACTTGTTCAAAAGGTGTGCTGGGTGGTGTTAACGGCTGAAGGGGACCTGGTGTTGCGGTGACCGGGCGCTTGTGACGTTGGCACGTCTCGCAGCTAGCGACGTAACGCTTCGTCGTTTCGTACATCTTGGGCCAGTAAAAGCGTTCCTGCGTGCGGTTCTAATGAAGCCGAAGTGACCGGACGTCGCATCGTCATGCATGACACGTAGAACATCGGAGCGAAGGCTCTCGGGGACAACTAGAAGAAAACGTGCTCCAGGTCTGGGGTAGTTAGTTTTATAGAGCAACTTGTCTCGGACAGTAAAGCGACCGCTGTGTTGGGAGGCACGTGCGGCGGCAAAAAGAGGATCCAAGTTGAGATCGTTGCAATGTTCTCTCTGGAAATCAGCCGCGTTGGGGAACGTGCTTGTAACAGCAGCAAGGCAGTCGTCAAAATTCTCAGCGTCGCAGTCAGTAGCCGCAAGAGGAATCCGGGAGAGGCAGTCTGCGTCAGCGTGACGACGGCCACTCTTGTACGACACCGTAAAGTCGTATTCCTGAAGTCGCAGCGCCCAACGTGCGAGGCGGCCAGAGGGGTCACGCAAACCGACCAGCCAGCATAACGAATGGTGATCGGTAATTATCTTAAATGGCCTCCCGTAAAGATAACAACGAAACTTCTGTACAGCGAAAACAGCTGCCAGACATTCCTGTTCCGTAACTGTGTAATTGCGTTCTGATTTCCTCAGGCAACGGCTGGCATATGCCACGACATGCTCTGTGCCATTGTGACGTTGTACAAGCACCGCGCCTACACCGATATAACTAGCGTCTGTGTGGACCTCAGTCGGGCAAGATGGATCGAAGTGACGCAACAGTGGTGCTGACGTTAGTACAAACTTAAGTTGTGAGAATGCGGCGTCACAATTTGGTGTCCAGTTGAAGGTTGCATCCTGTCGCAAGGCGTTTGTCAGCGGATACACGATCTCCGCAAATCGTGGAACAAAACGACGAAAATGTGAGCATAGGCCGACAAATGAGCGAAGTTCTCGTGCGTACTGCGGTGATTTAAAAGAGCTCACTGCTTTCATCTTGCGAGGATCGGGTCTGACGCCTTCTTTGTCGACCAAGTGCCCCAGCACGAGAGTTTGACGTTCGCCAAAGCGACTTTTTTTTAATTCAGAACCAACCCAGCTTTTTCGATGCAGTCGAGAACAAGACTGAGACGGTTGTTATGTTCCTCAAATGTACGGCCAAAGATCACAACATTGTCAAGGTTGCACATGCATATCTCCGATTTTGGACTACGTAATACTGTGTCCATAAATCTTTCAAAGGTGGCTGGAGCATTACAAAGGCCAAAAGGCATGATATTAAATTCAAATAAGCCATTCGGAGTTATTAAAGCAGTCTTTTCTTTGTCGCCGGGTTCCATAGGTATTTGCCAATAACCTGACCGCAAATCAAGCGTTGAAAAATAGGAAGCGGCATGCAAGCAATCTATGACGTCATCAATCCGTGGTAAGGGATATACATCTTTCTTCGTCATAGTGCTTAGACGCCTGCAATCTACGCAGAATCTCCAGGAACCATCCATCCTTTTTCCTGACAAGAATTACCGGGGCTGCCCACGGGCTGGACGACTCTTGCACGACCCCTTTGTTCAGCATGTCCTTTACTTGTTCGGCGATAACTTTGCGCTCAGAGGATGACACTCGGTAGGGCTTTTGGCGGATGGGGTGTGCAGAGCCAGTGTCTATTCTGTGACGAGCGCGGGACGAGGGTAACTGAAGGGGTGCATCTTTATGTTTGAAGTCGAAAGCAGCAACATGCCGGGAAAGGACCTGCACCAGCGCTTGCCGTTCCGTCGTGCTGAGAGTCTTGCTGATCATAGCGAGCATTAGATCTTCATTATGGCGAATATCACAAGCAGAGGAAGAGGTGGGGAGGTCCGTAGCTATTGCTGCTATCGAGTAGCATGAGGCTTCATCAAAGAGAGCTATCTTCATTCCGCGAGGAAGCACAACCGGCGTGGCAGAACAGTTCAGCGCCCACAATGTTGCTACTCCTTTTGTCATGCACACAACAGAACAAGGCACAAGTATGTCCTTCTTAAAACAGTTCTTGCGTAGAGGCCCCACTACGAGGTCAACACAAGCATCATCAACCGCTGTGGAAGAGACTCGAACGGGTGTCAGGCACCAAGATGGTGCTATCACTTCATCAATCACACTAAGTGTGTTCCTGTCTTCGCCACGGTAGTCTTCTTCGGAAAGCGACGGTAAAAACAAATTGTTTAGTGATATTTCCCCACTACCACAGTCAACGGAAGCACCGCATTGCTCCAGGAAATCAATACCAAGAATGACATCGTGCGAACAACGAGATATAACCAGAAATTCCTATACAAAGACTTTTCCAGCCAATGAAACACTGACAGCACATACACCAAGAGGATTAAGCCACTCGCCACCTACACCACGAAAGGTGATTGTATCGTCCCACGAAAACATAACTTTGCGACCTAAGCGGTTTCTGAAGGCGAGGCTCATCACAGACACAGTCGCCCCAGTGTCAACTAACGCCATCGTCTGTATTCCTTCACTCAACACATTCACTTTGTTTTTGATCATAACAATAGGCAGAGGTATATCTTGAAAAGACCGTCCGGTGACCTCACCTCCATTGGCCGCGGATGCTAGCTTCCCGGCGGCGGAGAAGAACGACGCAGAGGAGATGGCGAGCGACGAGAACGGTTGGATGGTGGTGTCAAACTCCGCTCGGATGCTGGCGAATCACTGCGTCTGGTCTCACGCGAAAAACGGTCCCTTGGAAACAAGTTGGTTGTCCGCAGTTCATATGAAGCACCGGATCTTGGTGGCGAAGACATGGCTGGTGTCCTTCGTGATTGGCGGCGTCGTTTGCGGCAATACCGAGCAATATACCTAGTGAAACCACAGTTGTAGCATACGGGAGGGTCACGATTTATACTATATTCAATGGAACGAATCCTGGGCCGCTACTGTTGGCGAGGAAGTTCGTTATCACGCGAAGAACGGGTTTCTGGCACTCTCTGTAATTCATTGTATTCGTCGTAAGTTACATCTTGGTAGTAGGGTTGGTACTGTCGTTGCCGCAGCGGGACGTAGTCCGGCTGAGAGCCCTGAGTATAAGAATGTGGCTGTGCTCGTCGTGATCGTGCGTCATAGACAGGGCCTCTATCGTATAGACGTGGCTGATACTGAGGTGTGGCATCAGAATCCTCAAAGCCCTCCGCCACTCGGTGCGAGGAGAATGAAGCAACGTTTCACTCAAACTCTGGTGGCTGATAGGGGGAATGAGTGCTTGGACGGTTTGCCACTTGCGCGCACAGGCCGAGTTCTTCACGTACTATCTGCCGGATTGTTGTTGCAAGATCAAGCGCCTGGTTGCTGTCTATGCTCGCGATGGTCGTCACATTGGGTAGCCTGCCGAACTTTGGCGTGATGCGCCTCGTCTTTAGCTGCTCAAAATTGCGGCAATGACGAATGACATCGGTGACAGATGTCAAGGTGTCTTTCGCGATGAGGAAACTGTAAACATCCTCGGCGATTCCTTTTAGAATGTGCCCGACTTTGTCTTCCTCAGACATTCTGGAGTCAATGGTCCTACATAGCTTTATGACTTCCTCAATGTAGGTCGTGCAAGTTTCACCTGGCACTTGAGCGCGTTGCATTAGCGTCTGTTCTACTCTTTTCTTTATCGTTGTTGGGTCGCCGAAACGCTCTTTGATTTCAGAAACAAATCTGTCCCACGTCGTTCGCGTTTCCTCCAGATTCTCACACCACAATACTGCAGTATCCGTCAGAAAGAACGCGACGTACAAAAGCTGAGAAGCGGCATCCCATTTTTTAGCGGCGCTCACCCGTTTGTAATGAATGAGCCAAGCCTTGACGTCTTCATCTGGTCAGCCGGTAAAGGAACGAGCATCTCTCAATTGTGGAGCCAAACTGGTCGGCGCAGAAGTCGAGAGGGGTCGGTGTTCATTTGCGTTGTGGGACATGTCCAGACCAGTGGATTCGGTGGAAGTCCAGCAATGCGACGGCTCCATCGAAGAACTTGCGGTTCACCTTCCGTCTTCGGATGTCGATTACCTAGCACGTCCACCACAACTGTAACAGCGAGCTGTGATAAGATGGTTTAATATACAGGAAGTGAACGATGGTCGTTTGGGGCAGCACACTGCGATCGTGCCAAGACTCTTCGTCTTTCTCTGCTTCTCTTCTCTACCTTTTTCTAGTCCGTTACAATATATATATATATATATATATATATATATATATATATATATATATATATATATATATATATATATATATATTGAATTAACTTGAAGATAGCACATAAGAAAAGGATCGTATTTACTAACGTTTCGGCCGTGGCACGGCCTTCGTCAGAGTAACTAGGTATGATACAATGCAGTCTCCTTTATATAAAGGAGACTGCATTGTATCATACCTAGTTACTCTGACGAAGGCCGTGCCACGGCCGAAACGTTAGTAAATACGATCCTTTTCTTATGTGCTATCTTCAAGTTAATTCAATATAGAAAATACCCGGACCTGTCGTGCCTTCCCTTCAAGTTCTATATATATATATATATATATATATATATATATATATATATATTGTCAGGGGTAAAGACAAAAACGAGAACAAGCTGCCTGTATGCATATTTACATTACAAATGGGTACATACCTGTTTGCGAAGCCTGCTGTTTATGTACCTTTCTGATTTCTGCAGGGTACCAGCATAGAAGCGCAGAGCATGTATAAATTATTGCAATAACAAAGAGAGCGTATGCACGCTGTGATATCAATGGGCGGCGAAATTCGTCGGTAAAAAAAGTGTACACAATGTTTTATCCGACAAGGTTGCGGGGAAGCGTGGCCAGCCCAACAATACATAAATTCTAGGTATGGAGGGAGCTACACTCACACAGCGGTTACTAGAGGACCAGCGGAATAGCCGAAAAAAATGCAAACGAATAATGCACGTTTTGGGAAACACAGCTCGTCCCTCTCCTATTTAAAAAACAGGAGGGGAGAGGAGAAAACTTCAGCCTGGTCGAGAGAAAAGGATGGGTACTTATTGCCCAGTAGGCGAGGGTTAGGTATGTTGTTTGGAAAGCATTGAGGCCCTGGGACCGACGAGGGAACCATAAAGGTGATTAAAAGGAGGTGACAGGGAAGCGCAGCTTGCCTCTATGTATTAAAGAAAACCTCGTGTACCAGCGGCGGAGGAACTTGTCTTTGCTGCTAGATTTGAGTTGCTCGGACAGGTACCGCAACAGCACTTGGCGGATCCTCGCGACCGCTGGGAAGGCTGCCCGTTCCGGTTTGTGTCACGCCTCAGCAAGGCTGCGCCGCTTCCACAAAACAAAAAGCGTGCACAACACCATCAGCTTGGCAAAAGAGCTCTTATTCCTGCTGAGCACTGAAGGTGGACAGAGGCGAAATTCCCTCACGATTAATCGCCACACTAGCTTGACTGCGGGGCACTCATACAGAGCGTGTGCCAAGGTTTTGTCGTAGCGTCAGTTGGGGCAGCGAGGGGAAGGCACCATGTCTAGCCTGTGCAGGTGCTGGAGGATTGGGAGCACGTGCCAAGTCTTGCACCACACGAAGTCTTTTGCAGGTTTGGTGATTGCTCACCCGTCCCTAGTCGCTTTCCTTTGCCACTTCCTTGACCACCTGTTTTGTTCCGGAGTAGTCTGGTGCCGTGCGATGTTTTCTGCAATGCGGTCGGGCAGGGATTCATTATTGTCACAATCGTGGGTCTTTTTCTCCAGCATCGGCATCATGTTTGCGGCCGCCCTATACAAGCATGATGGTGTTTCCACGAGCGGTGCGAGGGGTCTATCCACGTTCAGGAAGGTCGCGCTCATGCTGCACCAGTATCGCATGATGTTTCTCCCCCACGTACTCTGTTGTTTAGAACAGTGCTCTTGCTGTTCTCAAGGCCAGCACTTTGCTAGTAGATAGTACGTGGGTGAGGCCGAGGCCGCCCTCATTCGCTGGGAGATGCAACAGCGTGCGACGGATAGGCGGGGGTATGCCATCCCATATTTAGGCACCGATCTTGTGCGTGAGCCACACTGCCGTCTAAAGGGCATCACGGCGATTCGACTGGCGTAATACGCGAAGGCACAAATGGTGGCCGTGGCCGCTAGGGCATTTTCGCGTATCATCAAGTCTTTGCATCTCAGGCGGTTTATTGCCCCCTGTGCCCGCTCGAGTGCTCGCTGCCAGGTAGTCCCCGCCACGCCGCCGCAGCAAAAGTAAATGCCGAGAACCTTGACGGCGTCCACAGCGGTGAGCTCGCCCAACGCTCCGCGTGGGAAGGCCCCGAAAGAGAGTGCTTTGCTCTTGTTTATGTTAAACTGGACACCAGAGACATTAGCATAGGGCGTGAACGTGAGCCAGAAATTCTGCAAGGTAGCCAGGTTTTTTTTTTTTTGAACAGCGACACGTCGTCAGCATAAGCCAGGACTTTGATCGTGGCCTCACCTGTCAATGAAAAGCCTCCGATGCAGTCGTTGCGGTCGATAATGGTTAGGAGCGGTTCAAGCGTGAGGATGAAGAGGGTCCGAGTGAACAACTCTGTCGAGTACCTCTCACATACCTGAAAATGGACGTACAGTCACCGTTCAGTCACTACTCGGCCAGTCAGGTTGCTATAGAGCAAGACCATGATGTCCACGAAGCTTGCTGAGAGCACGAACTGGTGTTACACTTCAAACATGTACTGGTGTTTGACTCTGCATAATGCCTTCACCTGCTCTAAAGATATGAAGACCCTCGGCAGGGACTTCCTTGATATGTATTAAACACCTCCCTTGTGACTTTATGTTCGCGAAGATTGAGCGACCGAAGACCACGCAAGATTGTTGCGGTGAGACTATGGTGTGCAAGAAAGGTCTGAGACGACCTTTTTGTTCAAGAGGAAAGCTACTATTTTGTAGTCTACATGTAGCAATGTTACTGGACGCCAGGCTGAAAGCTCCTCTTGCTGGGCACCCTCCTATAGAAGTAGCACTAGCTTCTCCTCACCATAAGATGGAGGTTTCAGGTGTTGTGCCACTACCATGTTTACCATCAACAGAGTAATATAAGCTGGCTGTCAGGCCGTCTGAGCCTAAGGCAGAAATCAGTGGCATGCTCTTAATCGCTAACCGAACTTCTTCCTCTGACGCCTCACTGTGCAACAACTCGGTCTCTTCCCACGCTAAGCGTGCGAGGTTCTGACAAATCTCTCCAGTTTGCCTCTTCACGTCTAGTGCGCTGACTCGATCTGCTTCCCCGAAGAGGGCCGCGAAGTAGTCATGAAAAGTCATTCTAATCTCGTCCGCGTCAGTAGCGAATGAGCCATCTGGGCGCTTCACCCGCGTAATACGGATCCGACCGTTCCCGGTTAATTCGTTAGAATCTGCGTAAAGGCAGTTAGTTGAATTATCCCGCTTCCTGTGCAATCGCAGCGCGCGTTCTTGGAGGAGACTTGTGTGCTCAGCCTCCAACATGTCCAAATAGCCCCTCGTAAATGCTGTCAGGGTTTCAGCCCCTCTGATGATGCGGATCCTGCGCAGTATTTCGTTGATCCTCCCTGTGATGCGGCGCTTCTTGGCTTTCCCTTCCTCGTTTATGATTCTTCTCCACTCTGTGTTCAAAGCGTCCCAGGATTCCGGGGTTACGTCTAGGACATTTCAGAAGCTTGCAGGCACACCCTGGTGTGCAAAGCGGTGATTTCGTCCCGCAAGAGTGCGGAGTCTAGCCGCCAGCCTTGGTCATCGTTACGGGTTCCAGGGGATTCCTTCAGTGTGGTGACGACAGGGAAGTGGTCGGAATGGCGCGCTAAGTCAGTTGGAGGGGTCAAAATCTCGCACGCATCTGCCGAAGAAAGTAAGAGGTCGGGCTCGTACGTCTGATCTATTCAAGACGCGGCTAGCTGTGAGACGCGCGTCGAGACGAAAAGGTCTCTGTGAGCGTGTAGCCAGACGTTCCTTTGTCACAAATGCCTCAAGATACCGAACAACTCCCTTGCATAGTATGTGGACGTTCCTCGGCCCGGTCCCCTGATTGATTTATTGATTGATTTGTGGGGTTTAACGTCCGAAAACCACCATATGATTATGAGAGACGCCGTAGTGGAGAGCTCCGGAAATTTAGACCACCTGGGGTTCTTTAACGTGCACCCAAATCTGAGCACACGGGCCTACAACATTTCCACCTCCATCGGAAATGCAGCCGCCGCAGCCGGGATGGCCCGGTCCCCTGATGTGTCTCTGAGAGTCTATGACCCAGTTGAAATCTCTCAGTAGAAGATGCGGGAGAGGATCTGCAAAAGTTAGGTCAAGTTCTGATAGAAGTTATTAGTAAACTTCCTCGTGGCCGTAGTGTAGACGTTCACAAAATGACATCGCCTTTCATTGACGTAAATATCGCACATTATTGATCTGCCATTTGCACTGAAAGTGCAAAAAGCTTTCTGACGGAAGCGCCCTGTGATGAAGATCACCTCCACACCATGGCGCCCCGCATTAGTCAAGGAGAAAAAGGTGTCAACCTGGAAGTCCTGTTTGAATTTAGCAACCTCTAGCGGCGACCAAAGGTAAATTCTTAGATGAACAAGATATCAATCCCCTGGGCTTGGGCAAATGCTAAAAAGTCGCGTCATTTAGCCCTACCTCAAAAGCCGCGGACGTTCCAGGTGGCAAACTTAAAAATGTGGATTGCCTAATGATGTGGGCTCGGGAGGGCGGCGTTGACTTGGCGCAGTAGGAGAGCAGCGAGCGCTATGAGTCGCATTCCTCCGGGTTAGCCCCGTAGCGTTGGCGGGAGGGAAGGGGAAATACGGGAACAGGCTTTCGCTGACACGTGGCTCAAGAAAACAACAAGACAAGACAAAACAGCAAAAAACTACTATTCTCATCTGGCTGCCTCATAGGGTGAAGATAAACAAAACCATTGCCCTGGCCTCGGCTGACGCAAGGAAAAAGGAGAGAAGGAGTAAGCGGAGTGGCCGCCACTGATAGCAGAAATGTGCGAGATGGTGTGACCATATGTCGGATAGCAAAGCGATGCATGAGCGAAACGACAGAGGAGAAGGGGGGGGAGAGAACTGTCGTACTGTGTTGCGGCGCCTGCTCTAGCCTTCACCTTACAACAGAAGTAACAAAAGCACCTGGATGCTTCGGCGAGAAGGTGATTGATTTTGCCGCTTGCACTTAAGGGTGGGTGCGCTTTCCCCGCATGGGGTTCATTTTTGGCCCTGCGGCTGGGGAGGGCGTTAGCCGACATTCTGACTGCGGTGAGACGCGTCTTCACCCATGGCCACCGCATGCGGCCTAGCCCGTCTGAGTCTCATTTTGGGGGCCGCTGGTTCCGGGGTCTCTCAGCCCGCTGAGCCCTTTTTCAATTTAGGCGCTATCGCGCGCGGTGGAGCATCGCTTTCGCTGCTGTGTGGGGCGGGTTTGGGCTTGCATGGTCCAACCTCTGGGTCGGGCTCTTTCTCCCTCGCCTTCTTCTCTTCCACCATCCTCTTATGTGAGAGTGAGCGCGAACGCTGCCTGGTCACGGAGGTCGACCTTGCCCAGTGAGACTTCGCGGACGCATCGGCCTTCATACTGCACCTCGACTTTTGAGAGTGCGGGCGTGATTCCGGTGTTCTTTCGAAAGGAGTGTTGTCGTTGGGGAGGGCATAATCGCCGCGGCTGACAAAGGGAGGGTCCTCCGGGCTGGACACGCGGTCAGGATTACGGTACTTCTGCTCTTCACCGTCTGCCGGTTCATTCTGGATATTTGCCTCGCCTGAGCTCCCCGACTCACTTGCCTCGGGCGTGACGCTAGTCGAAACCATCGCACGTGGTGAGAGGGCCTGATCTTCCGTGCTCGGAAGGGGTGCCGGTAGGTGACGCGGTGGGCAACGACCGTTCTGAAACCGCTTCGATGTCGCTCGTGTCGTCGTCTGACGACAGATCGTGCGAGACGTCCGCAGTGGTGCACTGCTCCGTTCGACTAGCAGACGCGGATGCTTCAGCGCTTTCGTTGTTTCGCTCCGACTCCGTCTTGCCGTACCAGTAGTTTAAGAGTTTCTTGTGGGCAAGAGGTTTGGGCTCTGGGGTAAGCACCTGAAGGCACAGGGCAGACGCCGATGCCTTGCACAAGGCGAGGCCCCCTGCAAGGCCACTGTATTCGCTGCATCTCACTGTATTCAAACACCACCCTGTGCCCCACGACGTTTGTGAAATTGGGCACTGGTTTCGCCATTTCCATACTGACGACGCGGACGCTGTTTAACTTGTTTTAGCGGTTAGCCATCGTCGCGAACACGACACTTGTAACTTTCCCATACTGGAAGAGCGCGTTCGCCAAAATGTCGTCGGGAAGGTACGCAGGATACCGGTACACGTTGACAAAAGTGTTCCGCGGCCCCACGGCTTCCACCTGTATTTGAGCCGCCTCAAGTCGAAAGCCTTCGCCAACCAATAGCCTTGTGGCTTGGCTGGTCGTGCGAGTGCAGACTAAAAACTTCAAGCACCCCAAATGCTGGAGGACTATTAAGCTATCCTCACCCGCGGCGAGCTCGACTGCATCGATTGTCATGAATTGAGACGTTCCCTTCCGGGTCATTAAAAAAGAAACAATTCTCCCTCACCGGAACCTTCCCATACGTAGCTGATGTAGTTGGCGTAGCCATAGTAGTGGGCGTAGCCGGTTGCTCCACCAGACCAATGTGGAGTGTAACTGGTAAACTGGTGTCACGCAGCCTCTGCCACGCCCTGGTAGATGGACTGCTTAATGGGGGCTGAGTCCGTGGGCTGATAGGAAACGTCAGCCTGGGAGTCGGAGGCTTCCGGGGCAGCGGGTGAAGTCCTGGACCCACGTGCCTCCAGGCATATGAAGGTAACGACGCGGGAAAGCCTGTGACCAGGGTCCGGGAACGGCCGGCAGAAACCGCAGCAGTCCGGAGGAAGGGTAACGTCGTTTGGTTTTGGAGAGCAGGATGTCGCAGGACTCATGGCCAACGTGACCCCAGGAGAGGCGCGATTACTGGTGCGAAGAACGGCTTGCTCGATACAAAGAGAATTTTATTTTTCTCCAGAATAAAAGTGCGTAGGCAACAATTGCAAACTGGTACAGCACACATGCTTTGTACGGGCAAGAAGCTGAACTAAGAATTTGAACAAAATTGTTTGAAGTAAGTGTACTGCTTAGAGCAGGCTAGGACAGGGATGCTGCGAGTACAGCCCAGACACGCGATTACACACGATTACAATAGATGCGGTTCGATGCACCAACATCGTACAATTGTAAATGGATTTTCCGCATGGGTTCATGAAAAAAACTGCAGGGGAATACAAAAAAATTAAATTTACAAAACGGGAGAGTCTTGCGTAGCGCAAGCTCCTATACCTACATGACTAGAAATTGTTTACAATACCACAGTGCTGAGCTCGCTAAGGTGGGTTAAGTTGAACCACATGTTTAAGGTAAGTAAGCTAGTAGGAAATTAAGCGAGCGGCCAGTCTACCGTTGCGGACAAAGAAGGACTTGGTGTGCCAGCGGCGGAGGAAGTTCTCACCGCTAGCCTCCAGCTCCTCCGAAAGGTGCGCCCACACCATTCTCTTTACATGACCAACCGTGGGGTAGGCCGCCCTGACGGGTTTCCTGCATGCCTCAGCGAGAGAACGTCGCTGCCAGATCACATAAAGAGTGAAAGCTACGACAACCCTCATGAAGACGCCCCTATTGCGCCTGAGGTTCGGCGGGGCTCGGATGCCGAAGCAGCGCACAACCATGCGCCACACAGGACGGGCCACCACGCATTCATGCAACGCTTGGTCCTGCGTCTCGACATCTGAACAGTTTGAGCAGCGGCCATCGGAAACGATGACGAGGTGGTGTAGTCTCTGCCTTGTGGGAAAGACGCGCCAGGCCCGTTTACACAGGAAATTGTGAATTTCGCGGAGAGCGTTGCAAGCGAGAGAGGCAATGTCTCGTTTGGCACGTTTCGCGCGCCTTCTGTCGTCGGCGTCGATTTGATTGATCATGAGGGTCTCGACTAGTCTGGCCGGTGGGTGAGAATTGATCTCGCAACCTGGAACCTCTTTAGCGAGCATGCGCATATTCATGGCAGCCACTTTGTAGAAGAAGGAAGCCGACTGGGCGAGCGGTCCGGGGCATCTGCCCACATCTAGACAGTTGTTGCAGACGCTGCTTTAGTAGAGCAGCGTCTGCCCTGCCGGCATAGTCTACCCATAGATTATGCCTGGTCCCCCACTATTCTATGCCGGCAGTTCTATGCCGGCAGAGTCTGCCCTGCCGGCATAGAACTCCTGCCGGCATAGTCACTCGCTTGGGCCAGTGCACGGGCAGTCTTTAGGGCGAGGATTCTGCCGACAGTCTCCACATGTGGGAGCCCGAGGCCTCCCTCGCGGGGCGCAAGTTGCAAGAGCTGCCGCTTAACAGGGAGGCTTGTTATCCCACACGAAGGCTGTTATGATCTTCGTCAGCTGATTGGCAATTTTCATGGGAATGATGGCAACTCGGCTAACATGTGAGGTGAGGGTGCAGATGCCCGACTTGGCTGCCACGGCCTTACCACGTAAAGTTGGGTCAGAGAGCTTGTCACGTTCAATGAGGAGGTGGGCCGTATCCAGAACCCTCGACCAAGTAAAAGACGCCACACCGTCGCAGGTGAAGAAAACACCTAGGACTTCGACCGTGTTGACAATCTCTCTGTTCCAGGATGGTGTTGACCAGAGCGAGCAGTGGTTCGCCCAGAATATTGTTAATAAACCTCTTATAAACCTCTTCACACGGGTACCTTATTTAATAAAATAAATACGATGCACCATGCTCGGCGAACAAGATGGCGACAGTTTATTAACAACCACCCACTAACATCGTCTTTCTTTTTCTTGCAGACAGGCTGTGCCGGCTGTTGCGTATCACAACCCCCCGGTGGTAGAAGCACCGTCTCGGTGCTTGAGCAACTCGGATGCAGTAGAAAGAGGGTGATAAGGCTTGAGTCGAGCTATGTGCCCGATGTCACTCGAAGGTGACAATGATGACGTTGAATCGGCTGGAACGATCTCGTATGTAACGTCAGTCACCTGACGAACGACGCGGTATGGTCCAGTGTAGCGTGACAGCAGTATTTCAGAAAGCTCTACACGCCAAGTGGGGGACCAGACGAGGACAAGGGAACCCGCTGAAAAGTGCACGTTTCGATGATGGTAATCGTAGAGCTGTCTTTGGTGCTCCTGTGAAGCCTGCAGGCGGCTGCGGGCGAGTTGGCGTGCATGGTCGGCTCGCGCGATGGCTTCGCCGGCATACTCAGTGACCGAGGGCAGCAAGGTGTCATATGATAGGGCGGGTTCTCAGCCGTATAGAAGATAGAATGGTGAATAGCCGGCAGTGTCGTGACGTGACGAATTATATGCGAACGTCACAAAGGGCAAATGAACGTCCCAGTCCTAGTGGTCGGCCGCTACGTATTTAGAAAGCATGTCGGTTATGGTGCGGTTGAGGCGCTCCGTAAGACCGTTCGTTTGCGGATGGTACGAAGTGGCAAACTTGTGCTTGGCAAAGCAAGAGCGCAGGATTTCATCAACGACAGCTGATAGGAAGGTCCGCCCCGGTCAGTAAGAAGTTGGCGTGGAGCTCCGTGTACTAAAATAATATCATATACCAGAAAGTCCGCCACATCGATTGCACAACTCGTCGGAAGTGCTCGAGTGATAGCGTACCGTGTCGCATAGTCAGTGGCGACAGCGATCTATTTGTTGCCTGAGCTGGAGATCAGGAATGGGCCAAGCAGGTCGAGGCCAACTCGAAAAAAAGGTTCAATGGGAACGTCGATTGGCTGAAGGAATTCAGCTGGTAGGGAAGATGGCTTTTTGCGGCGCTGGCAGGGCTCACAAGCGGCGACGTAGCGTCGAACAGAGCGGGCAAGACCAGGCCAAAAGAAACGACGACATACACGGTCGTATGTGCGAGATACGCCCAAGTGGCTCGCCAAAAAAGCGTCTTGAAGTTGGTTGAGAACAGTCGCACGAAAGTGTGATGGTATGACGGGGAGCAAGTCATGGCCACATGGATCGAGGTTACGGCAATACAGGATGCCGTCTTTTACCAGGAACATTTGTAGAGATGCGTCGCGAGGCATTGACTCAAGCTTGTCAATGATGGTTCGCAGGGAAGCATGGCGGCGTTGTTCGTGGCCAAGGTTGAGTAGCTGCGTGAAAGACAGAAGGTCTGGAAGGGTGTCAGTATGGGCAGCCTCTTCCACAGGGTAGCGTGATAAACAATCAGCATCTTGATGTGACCGCCCTGTTTTGTAAGTTACGGTGAACGTGTATTCTTGTAATCGTAGGGACCAACGAGCGAGGCGTCCTGTGGGATCCTTGAGTGAGGCGAGCCAGCAGAGCGCGTGGTGGTCGGTGACTACCCGGAATGGACGCCCGTATAAGTATGGGCGAAACGTGGCGACTGCCCACACAAGAGCGAGACACTGACGTTCCGTGATTGAATAGTTGCGCTCAGCTGTAGATAGCAGGCCGCTTGCATATCCTATAACACGGTCATGTCCGCGTTGATGTTGCATTAGCATTGCCCCGATGCCATGCCCACTAGCGTCAGTGCGAACCTCGGTTGGAGCTGATGGATCGGTATGAGCTAAAATCGGCGGTGTTGTAGAGAGCGTCGAGAGCTGGGAAAAAGATGAGGCTTGATCAGCGCCCCAGAAAAACGAGGTGTCCTTCTTCAGGAGGTTTGTGAGTGCGCGTGCAATGATGGCGAAGTCCTTAACAAATCGTCGAAAGTAGGAGCACAAGTCCACAAAACTACAAACGTCATTTCTTGACTTCGGAACGGGAAAGTCCGTGATGGCGCGAATTTTCACGGGATCCAGGTGGACTCCTTCGGCATCAATGGGTGGACTCCTGCGGCCAAGCACGGTTATTTGACGACGAGCAACGTAGCTGTGATGTTACGTTTGGGTTCAGGATTTGCTCCAGAAAGAATGATGCAGCACGCAAGTGGACAAACACGCGTAGGACATCTTTACACACACGACATGACTCAACGAATAGTAAAAGTTACATTTGACATAAGGGGTGCCACGCGAAATAGTCAAGCAGTAGCGTACAGTTTTTTGTCGGAGCCGATGAGGTCGACGAGTCGAAGACGTCATGCGTAGACCGCCTGTCCGATGGCGTAGCTCGGCTCTTGGTCTGGCCGCGTGAAGTCCCGGAGGTGCACTCCGCCGCAGTTGATACCGGGACGCTGCGCCCAAGAGACCCGCTCCACGGTGGACGCCCTCGGCCTGTGCGTGCTCGTGGGCCGAACCCCTGAGTGTGCCCGTCTGCACACAGCGTCAAGGCCTTGGCCCGGCCTCGTGCACGTTCCCTGGCCCGATCTCCTCGTAGCGGGACAGGCGGGAGCGCTCTAAGTCGAGGCAGCAGGGGGTAGGGCTCCGGGTTCTCCCATGGACCGGATGCCCAGCGAAGGATAGCCCAGCCTTCCAATTCCGACCCTCGCGCACCACCCCTGCACTGCCCACGCTGTCTCGAGGCACGCTGCGCACACGATCGCCGTCCTCTTCGCCACCGCACGGCACATACGCGATTCGCCCCCGCACGGCGCACACATTCAAAAGGGTCGACACACAAGTCACCACCGCACGGCACATACGCGTTTCGCCCCCGCACGGCGCACTGTTTTGTTTTTTGTATATTTTAACCCCGCGCGCCATATATTATGACAGTGGCATTTCGACGAGTTCAGTTGAAGTCCGGCTCACCAAAAAACTTCAAGAATCGCCGATAACCGCTTGAGATGGGAGTCTAATGGGGGCGAGAAAACGATAACGTCGTCTAAATAACGTAAGTAGGTTGACCATTTAAACCCTTGGAGCAATGAGTCCATCATTCTTTCGAATGTGGCTGGCGTATTGCAGAGACCAAAGGGCATAACTTTGAAGTGATAAAGGCCGTCAGGAGTGACGAATGCGGTCTTCTCATGGTCTATCTCATCTACAGCGATCTGCCAATAGCCAGATCGAAGGTCGATAGCGGAAAAATACGTAGCACCGTAAAGGCAGTCTAAGGCATCGTCGATTCTAGGCAACGGATAAACATCTTGCTTCGTAATTTTGTTACGACGCCAATAATCTACACAAAAGCGCCATGTTCCATCCTTCTTTTTGATCAGGATGACAGGAGAAGCCCACGGGCTACAAGAGGCTTCGATTATGTCTTTTGCAAGCATCTTTTCGACTTCCTGTTGTATTAATGTGTGCTCGGACGCGGAAACACGGTATGGACGTCGGTGAATGGGACTCGCGTCACCAGTATTGATGCGATGAGTAACAACACTCGTTCGGCTTAAAGCCGTGCTGGCGAAGACGAAAATATCACTTTAGGACTCCAGGACGTGACGAAGGGCTTCCGCTTGATCAGGAGCGAGGTATGATGGTACCATGTGGTCAACGTCGGCGCCCGATAAACGTAATAGAGTTGGTTCATGGTCTGAGGTACAGCAATCATCCACTCTGAAGGGTTCAACCGTATGGTCGTGTAGAGCAGCAATTTCGGCCAGGGAGATACCTTGTGGAAGAATTTGGACAGTGAGGGCAAAATTGACAATAGGAAGGCATGTGCGCTTTTCAACGATTGTCAAAATGGTGTGCAGAACAGCGACGCCATGTGTAAGCATCACGGCGTGAATTAGTGCCACCATGTAATCGCCGTCAGGTACAGGTGGTGTAGAGAAGAGGTCGATATGTGTGACACAGTTAGGCGGAAGGCGTGCGAAATCAATGCAGCAAAGGCGACATTGGGGTGGGTTGGTCAGATCAGAAAGTAGAGGCATTTCAAGGTCAAGACAGCCGGCTGAACAATCTACAAGGGCCGAGTGAGCAGTTAGAAAATCCATGCCTAGAAATACTTCATGAGGGCAATTTTCTATAACAGTGAAAAGAACAGCAGTGCTTCTATCGGCGATAGTCACACGGGCAGAGCACATGCCAATACTCGCGGCACTTTCCCCGTCGGCGACTCGAACGGCTCGGTTCAAGGTGGGTGTGCCAACTTTCTTTAGGCGGCGACGAAGAGCAGCACTCATTATGGAAACATGCGCGCCGGTATCGATCAACGCGCGCACAGGTACATAGCCTAAAGTAACGTTCAACAGATTCCGGGTGGTCGGTAATGTTAGACGAGGATTTTTTGCAGAGGTCGTCGTCAATGCAGCTTCACCTCCAGAAGCTGCACTGCCTAGTTTTCCGGTCGGGGGCGCTGCGAATAGGTCGGAGAGGCAGGACGGCGTTATGGGGGCGAACGAGATTGAGGGTGAGCAGGGGATGGTGAGCGGGCGTAGCGAGGTCTCGTCAGAGGTGCGACAGAATCAGAGGATGTGGTCGGCATAGGGGAATCAAAATCAAATGTTGAGGACGACTGATGGTCAGAAGTGGCCTGGGTAGGAAACCCATAGCGTGCCCGCGGAGCCCAGTGATTGCGGCAGTGGCGAGCAATATGACCGACACGTCGGCAGTTGAAGCATATGGGCTTGTCGTCCAGTGTACGCCATTCGAACAAATTGCGCTGTCGAGGCGACAGTTCATCAACAACCAGCCACCAACGTCGTCTTTCTCTTTCTTGCAGACAGGTTGTGCCGGCTGTTGCGTATAAATATCTACAAACGTCACATAGAAGCCAGCTGTGAGGTCGTCCGGGCCCGGGGCCAAGTTGGGCGGCATTGACGTGACAGCGGCTCTAACTTCATCGAGCGTCGCTGGCCCGCACATGGTCAGGCATTCATCCTACTCGAGGCGCTTCCAATGCTGCCACAGTTCACCGAGGTGTGAATAAGCCGGATGGAGCGCGCACTTCCGGGTTCTCGGAATACCTCCCTGAAATTGTTCAGGAAGGTACCCTCTATCTCGTCTGGGTCCGACATGAAAGAGCCGTCAAGGCGCTTCACCTCCGTGGTTCGTACTGACCCATTGCTTCTGATTGCGCGCTGTTCGAGCTCGAGTCGATCGTCTGCAGTGGCTCGAGTCGCGCCCGCTTTCCCAATAGCTGCGCGAAGCCGGCGTTTATGCTGCACCGCGAGTGAGGCCAGATAGTCGCAGGTGCAGGAAGTCAGAGCGCCGGCACCTTGTATGATACGCATCCTACGGAGGAGTTCGTTCAGCTTGATGGAAATGCGCTTTTTTTCTTGCTTTTCCCTCACGTTGGAGCAGTGTCCGCCAAGCGACCTTTAGGTCTTCCCAGGATGCCGAGGTGACGCGGGGGGTCTTTCTGATCGAGGCCTGCAAAGGCGTCTGGATGATAGAGATGGACTCGGGGTCGTGGACGAGTGCTGGGTCAATACGCCAGGACGCATCAGTAGATCTGGGGCAGGGTTTCTCTTGTACGGTCACCTAAAGTGGGACGTGGTCAGAGACGCCAGCCACGACATGCGACAACGCAAGGACGTCACACGCAACTACCGAAGGGAGGAGCAGATATAGTAATTGAACACGGTCGAGCTTACTTGTTGTGGTCCTCGGCATGCGGGTTGGGTCAAAATTATCACCATGTATGAAGACCCAAGCGTCCGTGAGCTGTCTGTGGCGAAGTCCTTTCCTCAATTCTTTCGCATGATTAGGTGAGCCTCTCGGACCCGGGCCTCAGATGTCCCTTGTAGAGTCAATGACGAAGTTGAAGTCACGGAGAACTACGTTAGGAAGGGGGGTAGCAGGTGTTCGAGGAGCTCCCTGAAATGGGAGTTGGCCTCTGACCTCGTCACTGGTGCATACACATTAACGAAACAGACTTCTCACCCATCAATGAAAATGTCAAGAATTCACGAGCGCCCATCAGCTCCGAAGACACAGTGGACCTTTTGCCTGTATCTTCCAGAAAAAAGGCGACCCTTACTCCGCACAACTTAGTCGTCGCGAAGGAAAAAGAAGGCATCGACACAGAAGTGAGATCAGAAGTGGGCCACGTCCAAAAAGGACCGGAAGTTTGTTTTTTGTATGAATACGAGGTCGAATGCTGTGCAATTCAGCAAATGATAAAATGGCAGCCTGTTTTGCCTTGTCGCTGAACCCACGCACGCTTCAAGTCGCGAAGCAAAGTTAGTCAGCCATCAGCCAATGCTAGAAGTGAGTGGGCTGAAGCTTGAGGCAACAAAAAGCGAGGAGATACAGCTTTAAGGAAAAGGTACTAATGGGGGGGGGGGGTCGAGGTGGCGCCACAAGAGGGCCGACACACCATACACACCACACCGACGCAAGGGCGCATCGCACGGCGTGACGCTATGCCAGCGCATAGCAGGCACTCCACAGCGCGACGCTAGTCACGTCCGACAAAACCAGCACCCGCCGGCGCCAGGCACAGTCGCCTCAACCAGCTTCCGCACACACCAGGCACCAAAGACACGAGAAACGCTCAACGACGAAGCGGAAGCCGACGTGCCGGAGACGCGGGATCGAGTCGGGTCCCCTGGCGCCGCCCGCCACCACGATGCCGAGGGGTTACTCAGACGACTCGCCGCCATCCGGGGAGGGAATCTCCATTTGTCGCGGTGTTCCTGCCCAACCTCAGGGTTTTCGCCCTTGGTGGGGCGTCACTGTCGCTGCTCCGAACATGAGGGCTGGGCTGTCACTGGTTCATCTCGCGGCTTGGGGAGCTCTTTCTCTAATTGCGCTTCGGCTCGTCTTCCTGACGACGGCGCAAGCGAGACCTCGGCTCGCGACCCGCGTCACGGCTTGTCCGCTCGCCCGGGTCCGCCTAAACCTCGTCCCGTGGTGACGACGTGAGCGAGAGCGCGTCCTCCACTCGTGACCGGACGTCGGCCGGGACGCGCGCGGGTACGGTCTCCGGCTCTTGTGAGGTGCTGGTCGCTCAGGGGAAGGGTCTGAGAGGGCACGGTCGTCAGGAAGGGCATAGTACCCACGACTCACCATGGGCTTGTCATCCCAGGCCGAGGCTTGCGGGGCCTCTCCCAGTACCTGGGCCATCACAAGGGCCAGCACGTTGGAGGGTGCATTGGGGGCGGGGGAACTCGTCTCTTCATGCCCAGAAGGTGCAGGAGACGTTTCTGCTGCAGTGGCCGAACGCAGGCATTCATCGGCGCTCAACGGGCTTGGCGGGGGGAAGGGGGGCTATGAGACGACGATTGCATCGGGGCTGCCTCGAGGTCACTTGTCTCCGTCTAGAAGGCGCGGAGGTAGCCGTGTCAGACGGTCCCGGCGTCTCCTCCTCATTGACGCATGAAGACGCCGTGCTGCTGCTTGAGAGCAGGTCAGAGACCGAGTCACGACGCCAGAGGAGGAGCCTCTTCGCGGTCATGTGGGCGCTGACTTAGGCGCAAGCACTTGTAGACGCGCGGAGGGTTAGCCCGACCTAGGTGAAGAGGGGCCGCTTAGATGGTTAAACGTCGGGGTAGAGACAAGTAACATTGATGAACCGCGTGCAGCAGACGCGTAGGAACGCTTGCGAAAACATTCGCGCGTCCCGTGACGGCCCCCGCAACGCATGCACTCGACTGTGCAGCCCTCCGTGTCGTGGCCGAAAACGCCGCAACGCTTGCAATACGCTGCTGTACATGCGGTCGCCATGTGCCCGACCTCGCTGCAGTGCGCACACACACGGCGCATCCTGCGGTACTCAAACATACACGTTGCCCTGCGATGGTTGCGAAGTTGGGCACTGGTCTACTCATCTCAATTTTAACGATACTGACGCCTCTAAGCTTATTTAGTCGCGTGGCCACGGGGACAAACGAAATTGCTTTAACTTTCCCATATTGCGCAAGGGCGTTGCCAAGCGTCTCGTCAGAAATGTACGCGGGTTACCTATAAACGTTTACGAACGTAACCGGCGGTTCGACGGCCTCAACCGCAATGTGGTGGTCGTTTACGCGGAAACACACCGCAACCATAAATCTTGTCGTCTGGCTGGCGTTTCGGGTACAGACAAGAAACTTGGCACCGTCCACGTGCTGCGAAACAAGAACGCTGTCGTCACCGGCAGTCGACTCAATTGCGTCAATAGGATCGTCAAGGGATACTTCGCCTTCCGGCGCCGAAAACAGGAAACAGTTCTCCCGGACTGGGAGGTCCAATGTCGCCGCCATTGAGGAGGACGTTGGTTTCAGGAGGGCGGAACTGGTACAGACTGGTAACGTGAAGACGGGCTGCACTCTAGTGGACTGTGCGGCTCAGCCGAGGCAGGGACCATTCAGGAACGGTGGGCGCCAAGAACGCGGCAGGAGGGCTCCGGTACGGCAGGCGTTGACCAGGGTCCTCGCGTCTCCAGGCATAAGGGCACCAGGCAGGGGCTGGGGACCCGGGAGCGGCAGGCGCGCGCGCAGAGCGGAGCGTCGCTGCTACAGCAACGACTGCCGACTTTGGTCTTCAGAGAAACCGGGACCGACGTCAGCGTGACGTGACCCCAGGTCTCGCAGGGGGACTGAAACGACAGCGACTCGAACACTATGATCTTGGCCAAAAGGCCAAGAAGCGATGTGAAGTAATAGCACGCAATTAGAGAGAGAGAGATAACTTCATTGGGTTGAAAAAAAAGAAGGGGTTTAGGAGCTATATGGGTGGGGCCCCATGTCCAAGGCTCCACTGGCTTGCGCCACCTGCCGGACGTGGTCCAGGAGTGTTAGTTGCACCTCCGGGTCCGAGCTAGCGAGGAGTGCCTCCCACTCCTCCAGAGAGTTTTCCATTCTTTACATACGCTGTAAGCGATTGAGTTTATTTGGCCGTTTAATGATTGATTGATTTGTGGGGTTTAACGTCCCAAAACCACCATTTGATTATGAGAGACGCCGTAGTGGAGGGCTCCGGAAATTTCGACCACCTGGGGTTCTTTAACGTGCACCAAAATCTGAGTACACGGGCCTCTAACATTTCCGCCTCCATCGGAAATGCAGCCGCCGCAGCCGGGAATCGAACCCGCCACCTGCGGGTCAGCAGCCGAGTACCTTAGCCACTAGACCACCGCGGCGGGGTTATTTGGTCGTTTAGAACAACTCCATGAGATATGATAAAAGGTCAGTGGTGAGTCGCGACACCACGGACAATTGCGCCAATACAAAGATGGATGAATTTTGTGCAGTCGAAATAAATTTGAGTAAACTCCTGTTTGAATTTTACGGAGTTCTATGGCGTCTTCCTCTTTAGGAGATTTGTGGGGGGCGCCATATTTCTGCCACGTGCATTGCTGGTGAGCAAGAAGCTCTCGCCGAGCTATCCGAGCCGGGTCGTTTTCCTCGTCCTCGCGAAAGCCGTCGTTGCTGGGTGGTGGTAACAGCGAGAAAGGCTGCGCTGCTCCGCTTGGTTGGTGAGCACTCGAGCTAGAGCGTCTGCCCTCTCGTTACCCTCTAGGCCTGCTTGTCCCGGGCACCAGACCAACCTATAAGCGTTGCTCAATACGCCGCTTAAAAATTTGCAAATGTTTATTGAGAGGTGACCTTTCGAGAACAGCCGGCACACCTCTTTCGAATCTGTGAGTGTGGTGATGTACGTCCGGCCATCGTTGCGCTCTCGACTTTTAATCGCCAATGCGATGGCGAAACACCCGGCCCTGCTGATCGATGTAGTGTACAGTGATGCGCTGGACGCCATGCTTCTGGTGTCGCTCTGCTTACCATTGTGACGACATTGCGCTTCCAATTATACCTGGAAACGTCAACGTATAGCACGTTCTTATTGCCTCTGACAAATTTTCTGATCCATTTTACACGCTCCTCTCACCTTTCGTGATGACACTTTTGGTCATGTTCCTGGGGATAGGGGCGATCAAAATATGTCGTTAGATTTGGTCTGGTACGTCTACCAGCTCCTCGTCCAAGTTTTTGGGTTGCGGTGGTATACCCGCCCTCATCAGTATCTCTCTTCCTGAGTTTGTCTGGCTGAGGCGGACGCGCTGAGAGATCAATGTTGCTGCTTTCAGTTCAGCGTACGTGTTATGCAGGTCGATCTCGAGAAACCTGTGTGTCCGAGTGCTTATCGGTAAGCCTAATGCTGCCTTGTAAGCCCCTCTGATGATAGAATCTGCTTGCTCTTCCTTGCTCTTACTCAGCGTGTGGAAAGGAAAGCTGTATGTCAACTTGCTCATCACGAGCGCCTGCACTAAACGGACAGTATCACTTTCTTCCATGCCCTTTTTGTGGAAGGTGACCCTCTGAATCATGCTGGCCACTTCATTAGTTGCCGATTTAAAAAGATCAATAGTGTGATTTGCCCTACCATTGCTTTGAACACAGAAACCCAGGATCCGGACGACGGTAACTTCTTTAGTTTTCTCTTTTTTGATTTCAATTTATATTCTTCCATTACTTTTGTAGTGTTTGCTGTGTATTCTGATCCCCTCCGATTATTCGGGTGCGCAGCTGAGACCACTGGTTCTGGCAAAGTTTTCAAGTTTTCTACAGCCCGTGCCACCTCTTGCAGAGTCTGCTCTTTGCTGGCCAGGGACCCCCGTGTTGCCCACAAAGTAAGGTCGTCCGCGTAGAGAGTGTAACCTAGTGGTGGTACACGATTCAAGGCCCGAGCGAGTCGACGCATGGCGATATTAAACAAGAGAGCAGATATTATGGCTCCTTGAGGCGGTCCCTTGTTCGGCATTCGGAATGGTTCAGACCTAACACTTGAAATACCAATTGTCGCCTCCCGATTGGTGAGAAAATTATTTATATACTTATATATCTTTTCCCCGCAACCAAATATATTTATCTCTGAGAGTATAGCTTCATGAGAGATATTGTCAAATACTCCTTTTAGGTCCAAAGCAAGCAGCAAATGCTCTCCACCCTTAGGAACGCCTTTGAGGGCCTCTTGTATCAGGAGGAAAGAGTCCTGTGTTAAGACACCACTGCGGAAGCCCAGCATGGTGGCCGAAAACAGCCCATTGTCCTCAATGAAATTCTGAAGTCTGGTGTGAACGACCCGTTGTAAAAGCTTCCCCATACATGACGTAAGTGATATATGCCTGAACGCCAGCAGGGAGGGCTTTTTTTAGGGTTTCGGAATGGTTACAATTTTGGCGGTTTTCCATTCTGCAGAGAACTTCCCTTTGAGCCAATAGCGTCCATTGAATTGTTTTGTCAGACCATTGAGTTCAGGGAATTGTTTTGTCAGGTTTCTCATCATCGCATTCGTAATTTGGTCTTCACCGGGGGCTGTGTTCCTCTTGGCTGCCAAGGCTGCCGCAAAGAACTCCTCCTTTGTTATCGGCTCGTCTAGTTTTCATTTCTAGCTCCGCTGTAACGCATGTGATTAGCAAAATTACTTGGTGGACTATCGCCAATATATCTTTCCTTGAGGGCTTTCATGAGGTCGTCGTCTGTACCCGGAACTGTTTCTGCGATTTTCTGCAGTTTTCTGCTTGTTGTGGATTTGTACTTACGTGGATCTAGAAGATTTCTTAGAATGGACCAAGTTTTCGCGGTGCTCAGTGCGTTCTGAAGCGAACTGCAGAATTTGACCCATCCCTCGGTAGCTTATTTGCTTGCATAGTCATTTGCTTACTCTGCAAGAGCAGCGATCCAACGCAGTAGTTACCTATTCAGGCGTTTACGTTTCCAACGCTTTAGTGGGCAGGGCCTGCTCTCCCATAGGTGTAGCAGACGGCTGTCTACTGCTGGCATCTCTATGGTTCTGGCGATTATCTTCGTAATGATTGCGTGTACCGATTTTATGTACTCCGACCATACCGGTATGGTCAGGTGGAGGATCTCGTTCCCTGAACTCACTCCAATCTGTGATCGGCACGTCGCCTATCAATCTGCGCAGTTTGAGAGTCAATATGGAGACGCTTATGTTATAATGGCCGCTTCCTAGATTTTCCTCCAGGTTTGTCCAGGATGTGTCTTTGAAGTTCAAGGTGAAAGTGAGGTCCGGGAACGTGTCTCTACATACGCTGTTGCCCACTCTCGTGGGTGCGATCAGGAGAGGTATTAAACTCAGGACCAGCATAGACGCAGCATGTTCCAGAGACGTTCCCTTCGGCGAGTCTTTTGGGTAACCCTATGTGGTGATGGGTGCGTTAAAATCACCCAAATCCAATAGGCGGTCCTTGTTGCCTGCGATTTTAACCGTCTCGCCAAGAAGCTCATTGAAGTCTTCGCCTTTTTCTTTTGGAGGACTGTATAGGTTCACTATTATAGTCTTCGCTTTGTCTCTATTTTGGAGGAATAAACTGATAATGGTGATTGATCTGTAGCGTTCCTATGTACTCATCTGTTGCCGCAATCATCTTGCTCACCAGTGTCGCTACGTGGGGATAAGTTCAGTTCTGAAAAACATAACCCTGAAGCTTGACTATTCTGGCACCAAATTGTTGCATGCATATAACGTCGGGTTTAATTGGTGCCACATTCATATAACTCTGGAGTGCTGTGGCACTTTTGTGAAAAGTGCGGCAATTCCACTGCCAGATCTCTCATTGTTCCACACTTCTTTCGTTATTTTTGGCCACGATGTATGGGTGCTTCCGCGTCGTCGCGATTGCCCTTAGATTGTGTGCTATTTTTAGCGGACGTCGAGCGAGAGCGCTTCTTTATTGCCCTTTGCAAGCTGCTCCCAGCGTCATTCATGTACTGCCTTTCAGTTTTTAATTCCTTGCCGACGAAAGATTTTGTTTCAATTCATGAAATTGACTAGCAGTTTATTACTTTCGCTGCACCTTCCCTGTTTCCGTCTAGTTGCACCTGTGTTTGCTGCGTTATTTGGTCGTGGTTATTTACTGTTGTGCTTGGGATAGGGGTGGTTGTACCTGCGTAATCCAACCCTTCTTCAACTTCAGCTGACGCCGCGCTGCCCCCCGAAAGGGTGGGTTTTATTGACTGTTGATTCGTAGTTTTCTGACTACATCCTCCAGCTATTCCTGTCGGGTTTTGTGGTCGTAGTTTAGTCTCTAGCCGTTTCTTTAATGAAGATATTGCTGCCTGTAAATTATTTCGCTCTTCAGCCATTTGTTTTTTAGCTGTTTGACCCCTTGAGTATATCTTATTTTCCTCCAATATTTTCTTATATTGTTGATTTTCTGTTATATGAGCATTGGAAAACACTGCCCCCGCAAAGCTCACCTGGTTTATGTTTGTCCAGCCGGCGGCTAGGGCGTCTTGTGATTCCTGGCAGGAACCCATCTCGGCCGGAAGTCCGCGATGCTTTCGTTGGTTCTTGAAGCTGGATTTCCCAGGGGCCAGAGGTGCCGTGATAGTGTGATGTTGTTTGTCACTCCTTGAACGAGATCTCGATTGTGACCTTGACTGGGATCCCGATCGGGATCATGAACTTGACCTTGAATGGCGCTGTTCCTGCCCGTTTGAGCTAAACCATCGAGGCATGTCCAGCCTTAGTGGAGGGAATTCTTTGGATGACTTGGCATCGCCGGTACATTCAGGTTCGCCTACCCAGTGTTTTGGCTGATATGTCTTCATTTTCTTGGGAGGAGCGACGTCCTAAATTTTTTTCTTGCACAGACTATCTCCTGTGGGTGTTCACCGTCACTGATGACACAATTGGGGATGCAGTCGTGTCCTTGCATTGGTTTTCTTGCCCCGCACTCGAGGCATACATTGACATGTGAAGTTGGACATACGTCCGTACGGTGTCCGGCTTGGAGGCATATCTTGCACACCTGTACTGTTGGCTTGTATGGGTAGCATATTAACTCGGCACCCATTATGTGTACGCTCCTCGGTAGCACATTGCCCGTGAATGCGATAATCACCCGTTTAGACGAGCTCAACAATCTTGCTATCTCAATATTCACACCTTGAGTCCGAACACGTAAGTTCTCCATTAGTTCATCTTGCTAAGTCCCGGCCAGTATTCCATGTACAATTCTCCGCAAGACGCCTTCGGGGTCGGCCACGTATGCATTGAAAGCGTTGATTTGTCTCCTGATCTTTAATCGACTGACACATCGCAGCGTACTCGCTACCTTCATGCTTGGCGTAGATAGGATTACAATGCTCGACCCTGGGTGAACCCGCACAAGAAAGTCATTGCCATTGAAATTTCGTTGGCAGGCATCTATCACAGCCCTGGAGAGTACCAGTCCTAATATATTTTTAACCCAGAGACACTTATGCGGCCTCAGAATAATCTCTTTTGGTATAGGAGGTGGACCGCGTCGCTTTCTTCGTTGGAAGCCCTGTGTGGCTTCACGTTTTAGTTTTTCGGCGGGTGAGTCCCTTTCTAATTTCTTGTTCGCATTCAGAGCCTTCTCCATATGGGATTGCTGCTTTTAAAGGCGGTAGTTTTTCTTGGGGACCTTCGACGGAAAAATTTTGGTCTGTCTGTCTGACTGTCTGTCTCTACATTTGTCTGTCTGCCCTAATGATACCTTAAACAGCAGCAAACGGCCAACCTCATCCGCAGCGCCCACCAATATTGCTCAAGGTTAAGCTTTTATAGATGTCCGATTGTCAGTTGAAAAGCAAGTATCGCTTCTCGGCCTTTTGGCTAAGATCAAAGTGCACGTGGCTCTCCCACTTCATATCTTTATAGCCAAAAGACGAGAAACGGTTCCTCCCGGGAAGCCAGCCGCCCTGGAAGGTCCCCCTGCTCCTGGTCGCACGGATAAACGCTGCACCAGGGTCCACCTGGTTCCTCGGCCCTGCTGTATCATTGAAGGAGTCTACGGCCATCTACCGACTCGGCGAGCCCACCAGCGGGAGCAGACGTCCTCCGGGAGTGGTAAGAGTCTACAAGCCTTTTCTCGCCTGCCACTCCCGACCCAGTCATCAATGCCTGCTGGCGACATTTACGGGCCTCGGTCCTTGTGACCACCTCGCCGCCATCGTCATCCGAGCCTACCGGCCCGGACATCAAGCCACGGGAACGTGGAAATCTACAGACGAAGCGTTCCAGTCCAGCCAGCGGGAGAAGACGCCCTCCGGGAGCGGTGAGAGTCTTTTTTTTATCACATACAGCGGACCAAGTATGGTCCATGCAGGAGAGGGCAATACAGTTCAAAATTCTTCTACATACATACACTTCCGCTGCAGTATACATTCACTGCAGAACAAAATTCATGTACATTAAAAATTCGTGAAAAACAAGGGACAAATACAGGCAAAAAAGCAGACTTAAGCGACAAGAAAAGGGTATAGTATCATCTCGGCGTGTCGAGCATAGGGGAATCATGGGGCAGAGCATTCCAATCAGAGACAGTTCTCGGGAAAAATGAATACTTGTAAATGTTAGTGCGTGCAAATATAGGTGTAATGCTACGACTATGTTTATGACGTGAAGCCCTGGTTGTGTCCTGTGTTATGTAATCTGGTGCATGCAATCCTGATCTGGAAAAGTATAAGTCTACAAGCCTTTTCTTGCCTGCCGCTCCTGGTCCGGTCACCAATGCCCGCTGGTGACACCAACGGACCCCGGTCATCGTGACCACTTTGCCGCCGTCGTCGCCGTCGCCCGGGTCTTCCTGCCCGGACGTTCGTCTACGAGGTCTTGCCACCTGAAGGAGTCCCTGCCTGCCTACACCCCGCCGGCCACCTGCCGTGTCCATCGAGCCGCTCGTCCCGGGTTCCGGTCGCCATCGGCGACGTCCCGCTCCCCTTTCGGGGTTAAGCACCCCGGCGCCGCCACTGGCCCACCAGCCTCGTCTTGGCACCCCTGCGTCTACTGGCGTTTCTGCGGCAGCGTCAGGCCCTTCTCGCTCTCGACCACCCACCGTTCACAAAGGCATCATGACGGTGTACCTGCCGGTGCCCAGGATGCTGCGTTGCCCTTATCTCGGTTGCGGGGCCCTCCGTTGCGGGGCCTCGGTTGCGGGGCCCGGTTGCGTTGCCCTTATCTTGGTTGCGGGTTGCCAAGCCCGCACATCAGTTTCACTCCGACTGTCCGCGTGGCCGCCCCACATGGAGCGAAAACACGGGCTTCGGCCAACGAGGCATCTCTACCGGTGTGTCGCCTGTGATGCCCGGTTGACTTCGCTGTGCGCCCGCCATGACTGCCCGGGTCCTGCCAAGAACGAGCCCTTCCACCCCTGCTGGTACTGTCTGTGTTACTTCAAATGCGAGCGCTCCTTGACCCGGCATACCATGGCACGGCATGCGAGAGAGGAATCCTTCGCCTATGTATCTCTTCGCAACCCACGGCAGCCTACGGCGACTGCCTCCAGTTCTTCCGGTACAAAGACCCCACCATCTCCCGGTCCAGCTCATTCGGGTACAGCTTGCCGAGTCTCACCAGAACTACAGACCCGAGCAACCGTTTCCCCATCTCGAAGACATCGTGGAGGAAAGTGTTCCACAACGACGCCATCCTCTAGTACCGGGTCGGTCTCCAGCACTTCGGCTACTGGTTCTCCGTCGGCATCAAGCTCCGGGGCGTCTACCATGCTTGGCCATTCTTCAGCCACTTCCGGCTCCGGTTCTTCCACGCCTCGGCAGTCGCCTTCGGTTCCCGGAACGCCACCGTCCGTGCCACCAGATCCTGGTCCCCCATCCACGACTGGCGAGGTTTCGTCCGCGCCCGGCTCGTCTTCTCGTCATCACACCGGTCCCGGCTCCGCGTCATCTGCTTCGAGGGCTTCCCCACGGATGTCCACGAAGCTGGCCGACGTCCCCGGTGCCGACGACTCCGACGACGCATCGGCCAACGAGCCGGTGGACGAAGAGAATGTCCCAGCTGCCGGCACCGTCATCGACCACCGTCCTTCGTCAGCCAGATCAAACTCTTCCTCATCCCCTTCCCTTTCCGAGCGGCTGGAGCACACTGGTGCGGATGATGTCGACAACGGCGCACATGACACTCCTTTCGAAGCACGGACTATGGACATGCCACCGGACCACACCATGCTGCTTGCGGAGCAGGTCCGCGTCTTACGAGCCACACTCCGATCAGCCCCGACACCAGACTCCAGGGCGACGTGTGAGCAGGCGTGTTCTCAGGCTATTGCTCTGGCCACGGAGGCTGTCCGCCTCCCACCGTCAACACCGGGACGCCCTGCTCGAGACGTCAATCCAGATAATGCGACGCAAATCCAGCGTCTCTATCGTAGGAACCGCCGACGTTCCGTGCGCCTGATCATGGAGGGACCCACACGATCCTGCACCATTCCCATACGTGACGTCCAGGACCATTGAGCCTCCACCTGGTCACCTCGAATGGTGGAACCGTCAGCGCTTTTCCAACGACCCGCGGCTTCTGTTCCGGTCAACACGGCGTCGTTCTCGGCAGACGAGGTTCTCCTCTATCTCCGGAAGTCGGAGAACACGGCTCCCGGTCCCGACAGATTGACCTACCACCACTGGAGGTCCGTCGACCCGGAGGCCCGCTTCCTGTCTGCTCGGTTCAATGCCTGCATTCACCACCGTCGCACCCTGGACTCATGGCGAACGTCGCGTGCGGTCCCGATTTACAAGAAAGGTGATCCCTCTGTCTCGGGCAACTGGCGACCGATTGCACTCGGCTGTACTGCCTCCAAGCTGTACACCAAGTGCCTTGCGTCGCACCTGCAAGCTTGGATCATGGATCACCAAGTCTTGTCAAAGTGCCAGAAAGGCTTTCTCCTATATGACGGCATCTTCGAACTGAACTACCTCTTCCAACACCGCATGGACGCAGCCAGAGCCGATGGTACGAAGTTTTGCGCAGCTCTTCTGGACTTCGCAAACGCCTTCGGGTCCGTGCCTCACCAGGCCCTCTTGGACGCCCTCCGTGGTTCCGGTGCCGGAGAGACGTTCACCGCCCTCATCGAGGACCTTTACCTAAACAACCAGACTGTTATCGTTGCTGCAAAGGGCACAACAGAACCGGTCGTCATCTGCTCGGGTCTACGCCAGGGCTGCCCACTCAAAGGGTTGCTCTTCAACCTGGTTATAGACCCTGTGGTTCGAGGCGTCCAAGGTACAGGCGACGACCACAACATCCTCGCCTATGCCGACGACCTGACGCCCCTGTCCGACTGTCCTGCCGTCCTCCAACAACGCATCGACATGGTCGAGACGCTGGCAACACCGCTCGGGCAATCCCTTAACCCGAGCAAGTGTACGACCCTGCACCTCAGTGGCGTCACCCCAGTCGGAATGCGGCCAACCGTCTTCCAGGTCTCCGGCGTCCCGGTCGCTGCTTTGAGCGACTCCGAGCCGCTCCGCTACCTCGGACGCTCGGTGGGTTTCCGCCTTCTACATCGAGTGGGGACCAATGTCATTGACGACACCATTCGCAATGCCACGGCTATTTTCTCCTCCCTATTAGCTCCCTGGCAGCGTATTGGCGCCCTCAAGACATTCATGTTCCCCACCCTGAACTTCTCCATGAGGTGCGGCGTCTTGACAAAATCTGACTGGCACCGCTGGGACCTCGCCATCAGGCCCATGGTCAAGTGAACTCTCTACCTGCCGGTTAACGCCTCAACCAACTATGTCTACGGGAGTGCCTCCGGAGGAGCTACAGTGATCCCCGTGGCAGCGGAGTTGTACGACATCTGCCATATCGACTCCGCTTTTAAGCTCCTCACGACTTCGGACAACTCGCTACGGGAACTCGCCCTGTCTGACGCATACGAGCTCGCCTCCACTCGTCTCGGGTGGGAGATCCCCCGGTCCGAGCTGGAGGCGTACCTCTCTGGCGATCTACAGGTAGTCCACTCATTACCCGCAACCCAGCTGCGCAGCGTGTGGACCGAGGCCCGTAAGGCGTCCCGACGGTTACAAGTTTCGTGGTCCCTGCGACCGGACCACGTCACCGTCACCTGAGCAGCGCAACGCTTCTGCCCACACAAAGAAACCGGGTCATGCAAACGCTACGCGACGTGCTGGCCCACGTCTGGGACAACGCCCTCCACGACCAACCAAACCAGGGGAAGGTGATGGCATGCGTGTCGGCGGATCGTGCGAGCTCCCACTACACCACGGAAGCATTCACGCACTTCGCCGACTGGCGGTTTATCCACCGGGCGCGCCTCAACCTGCACCACTGAACGGCACCGTCATGTGGGGCCCACCTGACCGAGACCAGCGCTGCAGGGTCTGCGGCTACGCAAGGGAGACGCTACCACACGTGCTATGCCACTGCATGATGCATAGCGCCATTTCCCTGTCGCGGCACAACGCGGTGGTCTCGCCCCTTCGCACGGCTGCTGCCCACGACTACACTGTAGCGTTCGAGAAACGGCCAGTTGGCGACACTGGATTGCGTCCCGATCTTGTCCTGGTTCGCGGGGAGGAGGCCCTGGTGATTGACGTGGCTTGCCCGTTCGAGAACACACCGGAGGCCTTTACCAACACCCCAAACGACAAGCTCGCACGCTACCAACCCGTCACCGACTACCTGCGTCGCCGCTATCAGAAAGTTACTGTGGCCGCCGCCATCGTCGGGGCTCTCGGCGCTTGGGACCCGGCCAACAACCGCGTCCTCCTGTGCCTGTGCTCCCGCAGCTACCTGCGTCTCATGAAGAAACTCTGCGTGAGCGAGGTGGTGGCAGCGTCCCGCGCCATCTACCACGCGCACGTGGGACATGGACGCAGCTAGACGACGGCTGACCCATACAAGACATGCCCTACCACGTCGCCACTTCGCCTGGCGCCTGCCGAGAATCCTGGTCCGCCCGCTGCTGTTCCGGTGGTTCCTGCGATGTCCAAGCCATCCAATGTCCTGGTGTCCCAAGTGCTACCACCCGTGTCCGGACTCCATCTGACTATCCCGGTGCTACGTACAGGCTCACAACAATGTCTATGGCAGACTCAAGACCTTCCATCTCTTGTCAATAGCATAATACAGACTCAAGACCTTCCATCTCTTGTCAATAGCATAATAAAGATACACTCTGTTCTTATCAGCTTAATATATGATACGGATCCTATTTGGATCCAAGATATTACACTTATTGTGATGCGGCAGAGTGCTTGAAGCTTGCTTCACCTTCGCCACGGGTTGGCCCGGTATTGCACTACCTCCGGGATCAGCCCACTCACCCCCGCAGGGGTGAGTTCGACATTAAACTCAATGAAAGAGTGTTCGGATTTACCAAGGATATCATGGTAAACGGCGTGGGTGCGGCGAGTGTCTGACACGTTGGCATCACGCCACCCCGGCTGACGCGGTATTCGCGGCAGCTCGGTATTCGCATGTGGGGTGTGCGCTAGCTGTGTTTATTCACACTTAAGATTGCTCTGGGAAAATAAATGTCATACTCCAAGTTTTTTTTTACATCCCTACTCATGTTATTGAATCTACTGAGTAATTTATGATTACTGTTTCAGAGAAAAGCTAAAAGTGTGTTAGTGCCAAGCTATTTCCGCCTTTCGGATTCACCCATTTCGGAATGAAAAACAAAACAGCTTCTAGAAAATGGGTGTTGATGTTTCTGTTTACAGCTGCAGCGACAAGCGAAGGCATTTTTATTTCACATCTTCACGCGACGTCTTAACATGAAGACGCGTGCTCTCGCCACGTCTACGCATCTGCACTATTCCCCATCACAAATTAAAATCGCAAAGAACGCCACAGGACCCACCACGCACACACCTGCAGTACGGTGGAGCGGCAGAGCCCCGATGTGCTTTTCCTGTGTCCACTGACCTGGGCTCCAGCTTTGAGTTTCAGCGGTAGCTGTAATTCGTTGCCACGTGGTCAGCTACCTCACTGGCGCCCTCAGCCATCGCATTGTTGATGAAGATATGATGATATGTGCGGTTTCACATTCAAAAACCACCATATGATTATGAGAGACGCCGTAATGGAGGGCTCCGGAAATTTCGACCACCAGGGGTTCTTTAACGTGCACCCTAATCTGAGCAAACGAAAATGCAGCCTTTGCAGCGGGATTCAATCCCACCACATGCGGGTCAGCAGCCGAGTACCATATAGCCACTAGACCACCACGGCTGGCATCGCCTTGTTGATCACACACTACAATTCTGGACACCATCTCATACCAGCTCATCCGCCGTTGGCTCTCGGTAGTTACGACAAACATCCTCGTACGCTCAGCTAAATCGAACTGCCAGTTGCTGGAAGCTCCAAGAAAATTGCGCACTAGACGTACGGACGCACCACGTACGTACCCGAAGCGCTGTGGAAACCAGGACGCACGAGATCACGCCCCGGGCGCGCTTTGCTGGGCTTTGCCTATGTACCCACTCATCACTCCTCACAGCTTCACTAAAGAATATGTAGAAGTCGAAGAAGCAGAACAACAAACCAGCCAATCCCTCACACTAGGTGTGAGCCACAAGTGAAGGTCAACAAAAACAAGCAACACCAACGAGTGCAGTGACGAAGCTATCGAAGTGGGGCGAAATGATCCACGAATATGGCTGCACGTTGACGCGTGGTCGCACTTGTGCAACCACGCGTCTCCCGAAGACCGTCTGTCGCGAGTCTTCTCGCACCTTGCTCAGCGGAATCCGACGAAAAGCGCCGGCGAGTACTTCTCCATTGATTTCCGCAACCACTTGACGACCGCCTTCTGCCGCCCAATGTCCGGCACGATCGACGGAGCGCCGCGCCAACGCCTCGTACTCGCCACCATAGCACTCCTACCCCTCGGAATCAGCAAACCTTGGACGTTTTCGACCACGGCAGGCAGAGCCTGCCGGCGCGTTGAACGCTTGGACGACATCGCAGCGGCATGTCGCCCACTCACGTTCCGTCACCCTCTGCCACATGACCCTTCATTCACCGGCATCAAAACGCACGCTGTAGCAGACGGTTTGCACGCATTCCCGGGTCTGCCTTTCACAGCAGGACCTTCCTCGACTTCAGTGCGGTGTTCCGCCGCGTCGGAACTTGCAAGGAATACGTTGAGCGCGCTGAAGCAGCCAAAGGCACCACCTATTTGCCGATGATTGTGGGCGTCGTTGCACAGGCGTTGCTTGGGCAGCCAGCGTAGAAGCCATGTTGGATGGGTGATGTAGTCACATTTTGCACAGTCATTTTTTCCATCTAGGCTTTGGTGCTCGAGTTGGACATGTACACATTGCATCCGTTTTTAAAACAAGTGCTGGAGCATCTCTCGCGACATGCCTGATAATGTTTGCTGGCAAGCATTTCGTGTGACGTCATGGGCGCCATCGAAAGTATGCTTGCAAGCAAGCACGCGTGGCTTCGACTTCTGGGAAAAAGAAGGTTTCAGTTTTAACATGTTTGTAAGCGAAACCAAAAGTTTCAAGCGGACTAGAGAGAAACGCAATGCAGTGAAGCCAGCGCTGCCACTGTCGGTGCACAATTCTGGTTTTGCATGGGTGGATGTCGGAATTCGCTTTGCTACTGTTTGCCCGGCTTTTGGCCAGAACTAAATACGAGGTGTGAAAGAATGGACTTTAATTACGTGCAATTAAATCGTTCGCTTCTCGGCCTTTTGACCACGGAGTCCATCGCCTTAGGAGCGGGCCTTCGCCGAGCTGTCCCCTGAGCAGCCTGCTGATCAACCTGGTGGTGGACCCCATCATCAGAGCGGTGCACGGACGCGATAGGCAACACAACATCCTTGCCAACGCCGATGATCTGACGCTGTTCGCCGGGGATCCCGCCACCTTGCAGCGCCGCCTCAACGTGGTGACGGCCCTTTCGGACCTGCTCAGGCTGCGACTGAAGCCTGCCAAGTGCCGCACCCTCCACCTGTCTGGGCGCTACCCGGTGGGCACACGGCCCACCACTTTCACCGTGGAAATCGTCCCGGTCCCGGCACTGGCGGACTTCGAAGGGCACCGAATTCTGGGGCGTCCTGTGGGGTTTCGGGTACTACCGGACCAGACGACGGTCGACGAGGCCATCCATCTCAGCAGACGGCTGCTCTCTTCCACGCTCATAACATGGCAGAGGCTGGATTCTATTAAAACCTTTTTGTATCCAGCCCTCAACTTCGATATGCGGGTGGGCCTTGCCAGTAAAGGAGAGTGGCACCGTCTGGACGAGGAGCTTCGCCCGCTGATTAAGAAGACCCTGTACGTGCTGGCAAGAGCGTCAAACGAGTATGTGTACGGGACCGCACATGCCAGCACTCCAGGGATCCTTCTTGCGGCAGAGCTCAGCGACATCTGCCGAGTGCACGGGGCCTTCAAGCTCCTGCCGTCGACCATCCTGGAGGTCCGAAGCGAGCGAGGGAGGAGCTCTACCGGGTGGTGTCCAGGCGGCTGAGGCGACCGGCGGACACGGACGACACTGAGGCCTACCTCTCAGGCGAAATGGAGAGGGACTTCTGGCAGACTGCGACCCAGCTGCAGTCTGTCTGGACGGAGGCACGCTAGACCTCCCGTCGCTCGTCCGTCGCCTGGGAGCTTCTGGACCAGGGCGCCCGCATCACCTGCGGAGAGGCTACGGTGTCTGCGCAGAACCGCAACAAGCTCATCAAGATCCTTCGGGCCATCCTCAACCGGGACCGGGACCGTTCTCTTTAGGAGAAGCCGTCCCAAGGCAAGGCGATGGCGTGTATAGCGGCGGAACCCGCCAGTTTCCGCTTCATGAGGTCCGGCCGCTACACTCGCTTCAAGGAGTGGCGCTTCATCCACCGAGCCCGGCTGAATCTCCTCCCCCTGAACGGCCCAAGAACATGGGTGCCCGCAGCTGACAAAAGGTGCCGACGCTGCGGGTACGGGGAGAAGACCCTGCCGCACGTTCTCTGCCACTGCATGCGGCAGAGCAAGGCCATGACGGAGCGCCACCACGCCATCGTTGCGCGCCTCAAGAAGGCGGCCTGGAGCGGTTCACTGTCATCGGAGAGAATCAGCAGGTCAGCGTCCCCGGCTTGTAACCCGACCTCGTCCTGGCCCGTGGTGAGGAAGCCCTGATCCTGGACGTCTGCTGTCCTTCCGACAACCGAATGCAGGCGTTCCAGGAGGCTCGGGAAGTCAAGGAGGAGAAGTACGCTCCTCTACAGCGTCATCTCCTCCAGCGGTTCCAGCGCATCTCCGTCGACGCCATCGTCGTTGGCTGTCTCGACTCGTGGGATCCGGCCAACGATCGTGTCTGCCGCAGGTTTTGCTCCAAGAGCTACCAGCGGACAATGAAGAGACTTTGCGTTTGAGACATGATCGCCGCCTCTTCGATGATATACCGTAGCCATACAGGCGTTTTGTAAATAGTTCTTTTAATCGGGAAGCGATATCGCGTTTTTATGTTATAAATTTTTATCCTTACTAAAACTACTAACACTTTTTAGCCTTTTTGTTACTTGTTTTTATTTATACACTTTTTATTGCCGTTTTTTGTTATGTTTTGTAACCATTTATGATGTGTGTACTGAGTATCAATAAAAATACTGTTCTTATCAGCTTAATTACTGAAACACTTTCATCTGCTGGCCCACGGTCGAGAAGCATTCCCTCCCGGAGACCAAGCCGCCCCGGGAAGGCGACAGTCCTGGCTGCGCCTGCCCTTTCGGAGGGGCACCTGCTGCTGCTGACCGGTAGTAACCCGTTCCTGGACGTTCGGAGTGACGGACCTGCTGACCCTGGAGGCCTTAGATGTCCTGGCAGGCCGTGGCGACCTCTGGATGCTGGACGGCAGTTGGTGAGAGTCTACCGCTCATTTCTTTGCTTGGCTCTTCGCCTGCCGCCTGCTGCATGCCTGGCCTGGTCGTCACTGCCTGCTGACGACGTCATTAGGCCCCGGTCACCGTCGTGACCGCATCGCCGTCGCTGCCTGCCACCCGGCCCAACTTGTCCTGCCCGGCCCTGCTGCTGTCCGGTCCTGCTGCCCGCCGGACCCGCCGACATGAATCCTACTTGCCCGAGTTCCGCGAGGGGTCGTCGTCCCAGGCGGCATCACGCTCCTGCCCCTTCTGGCTCCCCGGCACCACCCCCTCCTCAGCGACCTCAGCCCCGGACTCTGGATTCCCCTGCGGCGGGCGCTTCATCGCCGGAGTCCACTGCGTCGTCCTCGTCGGGAGGGGTGGTTCCGAAGCACCAGCGTCTTCACGCCCTGCCGGCCCGGTGCAACCACGCCAGCCGATCCTGGATGGGGACGTTCTTTGTGTGTACCTCCCGGCCCCGGCGCAGCTGCAGTGTCTGGTTGACGACTGCAGCATGAAGTACAGTGGGGCCATTTGAACGTGTCGCGTGCAGTCGGTGCGCCGCCACGTAGAATTCGAGCACGGCGTTCGTGAGAACGATCGGATCTACGTGTGCACGATGTGTATCTCGCCGCTGACGTCCCGGCCTTCGTACCATCGCTGTCTGGCCATGGCCACGCTGGTGCCTTCGACGGAGGCGCCCCGCCGTCGCTGTAGCGTCTGCGACGCTACGTTTACGTCGGCGCGTGGCCTAGCGAACCACCTTAGATGCCAAGTCGACCAGGCTGGGCCATCCGGCGCCACTCGTGAGAGCGCGCCTGCCCGGCGTGTGCGCCACGTCAGCAGTTCCACCGACACTTCGTCCTCCTCGTGTTCCCAGCCACCAGCAGCGCCCCGGGCTGCGCGACGCCTCAGACGCCTAGCACCTTCTGACGCCGCAACTTAGATGCGGCCCTCGTCATCTCCGGCCGCCGGGTCGGGGGCCTTTTCACCCGCGTCGATCGGCGAACCGTCTGCCTTCGAGTACCTGTCTTCCAGCGGTTCGTTGACGTCCGTGGGCTCGGCCTCCGTCCCCAGTTCGCCGGCACCATCTCCTGCCGCAAGCCTGGTCCCCTCCTAGCAGCCCTTGCGCGACGCTGGAGGCACGTCGACACCGACGCCACACATCGGGGTCCCGACGCCCGCCGGCGTTCCTGTGGACTCGCCCGTTCCCGGGTCACCACGGTCACTGGATCCTGCGTCACCTCAAAGACCCTCGTCATCTGCCAGGCAAGTCCTGGTCCCGTACGAACTCGCGCCTTCGTCGTCGTTGTATGGCGCGTCTCCCGCCTCGCACGGCTCGTCGTCGGCGGCTTCGTGCGTGGCGATGCCGCGTTTCTTCTGCACGACGACGACCACAACGCGCTCTCCGACGACATAGCGTTGTCTTTGCCGCCGCTCGATGCCGGATCGTCCCCGGTCGTTCTGCCTGGGTCCCTGGTGTCTCCGGCATCCTCCCTGTCGCCGCCCGCGTCCGTGGACGAGGCCGCGGCGGATCCTGACGAAGTACTGGAGCAGCCCGAGTCCAACTCCGCGACGCTCCAGATGCCAACCGACCACACGCGCCTCCTCAAAGACCAGGCACGCCTGCTCCTCTCTTTGTTGCGAGAACCGCCCTCTGAATAGTCATTGGCTCAATACGAGGCAGCTTGGACGCGGGCCGTCGCCTTGGCCGTCGCAGCGGTGCGTCTCCCACCGGTGCATCCTGGTCGCCAGCGCCGCCAGCCCGACCCTTCCAACGCGGTCGACATTCAGCGGCTGTACCGCCGCAACCGTCGCCGCGCAGTCTGACTTATCCTGGAAGGACCACCACAGACGTGTGACATCCCGCTGGAGGACCTACAAGATCACTGGGGGCCCACGTGGTCGGCCCGTCAAGCCAACTATACCCTGCTACTCGGACGTGATCCGGCTCCGGCGGGTGTCGACACGTTGAACTTCTCGACGGACGAGGTGTACGGGGGCTTATGCAAGTCAGAGAACACGGCTCCCGGTGCAGATCGTTTAACCTATCACCACTGGCGAACGGTCGACCCAGAGGCACGGTTCGTGACAGCGTTGTTCTACGCCTGCCTCCACCACCGCCGAACACCGGACTACTGGAGAACGACGCGGACCGTCCTCATCTTCAAAAGCGGAAATCCGCAAGTCCCGACGAACTGGCGGCCCATAGCCCTCGGCTGCACGGCATCGAAGCTCTATGCCAAGTGCCTTGCAGCCCGGCTTCAGGCCTGGATGATCGAACACGTCGTGTTGTCGAAGTGCCAGAAGGGCTTCCTTCCGCACGACGGCGGGTTCGAATCGTAAAGGGTGTTTATTGAAGGACTCAGCAAGCGAGTGGTAGCTCTAAAGGAAGGCAGGCGAACCCAGATGACGGTGCTTGATCGCCGATCTCGTGCCTTTTTCTTGTGCTGATAATAGCTGACCTGATGGTATCAACGTCTTTCTTATTCACTACAATTGCTCCCGGCGAAAAAGTTGAAGCCATCCTGGCGATCTAACACGTGGGGACAAGCGGGTCAAAGTACGGCTTCAGACGGTTTACGTGAACGATATCACGTCCACGCCGACGACGGTTGCTCGGTGGCGTGAGGGGTTCAATGGCGTAGTTCACGGGTGAAGTACGCTCGACCACGCGGTAAGGACCATGATAATTGGAGAGTAGCTTGGGTGATACACCAGGGGCGCAGGGCGGTACATGAAGCCATACGAGTGCTCCAGGAACGAACGTTGGTGCACAACGATGGTCGTCGTCACGGATCTCCTTCTGGCGCTGTTGGTCGGATGTAGTAAGCCGCTTGGCTAGCTTGCGGCACTCTTCTGCGTAACTAGCGGCTTCCGAGACAGGCTTGTATTCGGAGGAATCTGGCGAGTATGGCAGTAAAGTGTCGATGGTGTGTGATGGTTCGCGACCGTACAGGAGAAAAAATGGGGAAAACCCGGTAGTGACTTGCGTAGCGGTGTTATACGCGTATGTAACAAATGGGAAAACGGGGTCCCAGTTTGTTTGATCAGAAGTGACATGCATAGCGAGCATGTCCCCCAGAGTACGATTAAACCGCTCAGTCAAGCCGTTCGTCTGTGGGTGGTAGGCTGTACTCTTCCGGTGAATTATATGGCACTGTTGAAGAAGTGCTTGTATTACATCGGAGAGGAAAAAACGCCCTCGGTCACTGAGGAATTCTCGAGGAGGACCATGACGAAGCACAAAACGATTGAGTATGAAAGTTGCGACGTCTTGTGCTGCAGCTCTGGGGAGAGCAGCAGTTTAAGCGTACCGTGTTAGATGATCCACTGCCACGATAGCCCATCGGTTGCCTGCCGTTGTTAATGGTAGTGGTCCATTGAGGTCGATTCCTACTCGGTCGAATGGGCGGTCTGGGCATGGAAGTGGCTGCAATGAACCTGTTGCAGGATGTGGCGGGCTTTTCCGCCGCTGACATTCGTGGCAGCTGCGAATGAACTGGCGGACGAAGGTAAACATTCCGCGCCAGTAATACCTTTTTCGTAGGCGCTCGTAGGTCTTGAAAACACCGGCGTGAGCACAATGCGGGTCGGAATGAAACGACGCGCAAATGGTAGAGCGCAGCGTTCGGGGAATGACTAAGTAGCCATTTCCTACCATCTGCTGAATAGTTGCGCCGGTACAAAAGGCCATCCTGAATACTGAAGTGCGGAGCCTGGCGGCGCAGGGTTCGAGTGGTTGGAAGTGTCGGTGCCTCGGATAACGCGTCAAGAAGCGAAGCGATCCACGGGTCATTGCGTTGTGCAGAAAAGATGGTGTCCTCGTCAAGCGCTGACAACGTGTTGTCCGAGGAAACAGATGCGATGTCCGGGGATAGGGGAGATCGTGACAGTGCATCAGCATCGGCATGCTTGTGGCCGGAACGATATACCACGCGAATGTCATATTCTTGAAGCCGAAGAGCCCAACGGACAAGACGATCCGATGGATCTTTAAGCGAAGATAACCAGCATAATGCGTGGTGGTCCATTACTACATCAAAAGCACGGCCATAAAAGTATGGGCGGAACTTGACAAGCGCCCAAATTATCACCAAGCAATCCTTCTCGGTGACGCTGTAGTTTTATTCAGCCTTGGTAGAGTTCTGCTGGCGTAGGCGACGACATACTCGGCGAATCCAGGCTTGCGTTGCGCGAGAACCGCACCGAGGCCGACACCACTGGCGTCGGTGTGGACCTCAGTTGCTGCCGTAGGATCGTAGTGACGCAGTATTGGTGGCGAAGTGAGGAGACGACGAAGGGTACAGAAGGCTTGGTCACACTCAGAAGACCATGACGAAATATCAGTGGTGCTGCCTATAAGTTTGGTCAAAGGCGCAATGATAGAGGCGAAGTTGCGCATGAACCGGCGAAAGTAGGAGCATAACCCCACGAAGCTCCGTAACTGCTTCATAGTCGTTGGTTTGGGGAAGTCGGCGACTGCACGTAACTTAACCGGGTCTGGAAGTATACCGTCCTTTGATGCGACGTGCCCGAGAATCGTAAGTTGCTGAGCAGCGAAGTGACATTTCTTGAGGTTGAGTTGGAGCTGAGCATTCTTCAGGCACGTGAGGACGTGTTTGAGGCGCTCGAGATGTGTTCCAAAGTCTGGCGCAAAGACGACTATATCGTCGATATAGCAGAGACAGATTTGCCATTTCAAACCCCGAAGAACCGAGTCCTTCATGCGCTCGATGGTGGCAGGCGCATTGCAGAGGCCGAAGGGCATGACATTAAACTCATACAGACCGTCCGGTGCCACGAAGGCTGTTTTTGGTCGATCGGCATCTGGAAGGGGGACCTGCCAGTACCCTGAGTGCAAATCTAATGACGAAAAAAACTCGGCACCTTGTAAATTATCAAGGGCATCGTCAATCCTGGGTAAAGGATACACGTCTCTTCGAGTGATCTAATTTAGGCGCCGGTAATCCACGCAGAAGCGAACGGAACCATCCTTTTTTTAACGAGCACTACAGGTGAGGCCCATGGACTTGTGAAGGTTGAATGAGGCCACGTTGCAGCATATCGTTCACCTGTTCGGCAATAACTTGGCATTCCGCCACAGAAACACGATATGGTCGCTGTCGTAGTGGCGCATGGGAGCCGGTATCGATGTAATGTAGAGTGGTAGAAGTGCGGTTAAGTGAAGGTTGAACAACATCGAAAGATTCGCGGTACTGGTACAGCAGTTGGAGGAGTTCAGATCGTTCAGATGGTGACAGTCCGTCTGCGATCGCCAAATCGAACACTTTTGAAGCCTGTAGATGAGAGTGGTTAGGAGCACTGACGGCGGCTAGGTAACTTTGGGATGATTCTTGCGGCACGGTAAAAATTTCTCCGTTATCAATGGGCTGTACGCATCCATGAAACTCGCCTTTAAGCAGTTTAATGGTATGCGGAAAGGGATTGGTAAGGCAGAGAGCACTGGCTCCATTAGAAATTGAGAGGGCTGAATAAGGGAGCAGAAGTGGTTGCCGACTTAGAAAGAGGCTTGATGGCTCGAAAAATGCTACTTCATCACGCATGCCGTCGGAGACCACAGGGAGCAAAACAGCTGTTGTCGGTGGAATGTCAGTGTCTTCTTTGACTACTAGCTTGTGCCTGGCTTGATTAGTGTGGCCGTAGGGCTGGTCGAAGAACGGAAGCAGTTCAAGTTCGGAACGGGCACAATCTATAACGGCACGATTACGGGATAGGAAATCCCAGCCAAGTATGATGTCATGAGAGCACGAGGAAAAGACGATAAACTCAACAATGTAGTGGTACTCCGAAATTTTGAGTCGGGCAGTGCAGGTGGCTATAGGTTGAACAGGTTCTCCATTTGCTTCACGTAAGAACATATCAAGCGGCGTGGTCACCTTTCGGAGCTTGCGGCAAAGTTTGGCGTCTCGTGCCTTTTTCTTGTGCTGATGATAGCTGACCTGATGGTATCAACGTCTTTCTGATTCACTACAGAATTAACAATATCGTACAACGCAGGCTCGACACCGCCTGATCGGGAGGCCCCGACCTGTGTGCGGTGCTCTTGGACTTTTACAACGCGTTCGGTTCAGTCCCGCACCAGGCCTTGCTCGACGCCCTGCGTGGTGCTGTCACTGGCTCCGTGTTTACGGAGGTGATCGGCGATTTGTACAGAGACAACAGCACCTGTATCTTGGCGGCGGAGGAAACTACCGAGCCGATCCCGGTCCTGGCAGGGCTACGTCAGGGCTACCCACTGAGTAGAATCCTTTTCAACTTGGTGATCGACTAGGTCATCCACGCAGTGCAGGGTGGTGGTTCCGACCACAAGATCCTCGCCTACGTGGACGACCTGACTCCCCTGTCCTCGACTCCACACAGACTTCAACAGCGCAGCGATCGGATCGAGACCCTCGCCGCGTCCCTGGGCCTGTTCTTAAACCCATCCACGTGCGCATCCTTCCACCTGGTAGGATCTACACCTGTGGGGATGCGCCCGACGGAGTTCAAAGTCTCGGGCGTCCCCATCTCGGTACTGCGCGACTTCGAGCGGCAGCGGTACCTGGCACGTCCCATTGGCGTCCGGATCCCCTCCGGCTCCGGTTCCGTCGTCTAAACAGCCGTCGCCCAAGCCCGGGCGATCATGTCGTCTATACTGGCGCCGTGGCAGCGACTGGATGCCCTCCGGGACCTTCGTCTACCCGGTGCTCAACTTCCCTATGCGAAGCGGTGTCCTGTCTACGACAGACTGACGCCGACAGGACGACGCCATTCGGCCGCCGGTAAGGCGGACGCTTTACCTGCCCACCAACGCGGCCACGAACGACATTTACGGTTCCGCCTCCGGTAGAGCCGTCTGGGTCCCGGTTGCGGCGGAGCTTAGCGACCTCTGCCACATCGACTCTGCCTTCAAGCTTCTGATGTTCCCTGACACCGAGCTACGGCAGATGGCCTTGGACGACGCTTACGCAATCGCCACTGCCCATCTCGGCTGGGAGGCCACCAGCGCGGAGCTGGAGGCCCTCCTTCCGGGGGTCGCTTGGAGATGGGTTCCGGGTCCCGGCCACCCAGCTGCGGTCCGTCTGGACAAACGCCCGAAAAGCGTCTTGCCGTTACAAGATCGCCTTGACCTTGAATGCTGGCAGCATCCGTCTCACCTGCGGCGACGCCACGATCACCCCACAGCACCGGTGTCGCGCCATGCACACGCTACGAGAGGTGCTGGCCACTGAACAGGACCGCGCCCGGCACAACCTCCCCAACCAGGGGAACGTGCTGGCCTGCGTGGCGGCTGATCGCGCCAGCTCTCACTTCATGAGAACGGGCACCTTCACCTCCTTCGCAGACTGGCGGTTTGTGCACATGGCCCGCCTCAATCTCCTAACCCTCAACCGTGCTCGCATGTGGGATGTTTCAGAAGGACCAGAGAGACCGCATAACCGATACGTCTTCGGTTTATTGTTGACAGAACAAAAAAAAAATGTGCAGAGCGTGACCCTGGCTGCTTCTTCTTCCTCGCCTCCGAGCTCCATCTTCAAATCTGTTTTCTACATCTTCCCGCCGGCTAGATTCAACCGAAGCAACCTTCGAGAGAATACAACAGTTGAATCGGCCTCTTGACTAATTTTCCTTCAGGTGTACGAAGCAAGCATGTTCTCACTAGTCCATCCTTGCCTGGAAAAATCTTTTCGATCTTGCAGAGTTTCCACCGAGTTCTTTTTCGCGCTTCTCCAAGCAGAACTACATCTCCTTCTTGTACATTTGCGTGACGCTCTGTTTTTCTGCTGGCACACTTAAGCTCCCTCAGGTACTCCTTTTTCCATCTGGTCCACCATGTTATCATAGCCTGCTTTCTTGCACTCCAGTAATTCAGCAAACTGTATTCTCCGAGTCTGTTTTCTTCCTGCTTGTTCATTGCTTGCCTGCCTCCTATAACGTCCGCCGGTGTGATGGGTTGTGGTTCGTTAGGATCGTCATACACATAAGTGAGAGGCCGGTTGTTAAGTACTCCTTCTGCTTCAACAACCACAGTCCGTAGTTCTTCTTCATCCAAAAGTCGAACACCTATAGTTTTTGCCATGGATGTCTTAAAGCTTCTGATCAGTCTTTCATAAAATCCTCCCCACCATGGAGCTAACTCTACAATAAACTTCCATTTTATTTTCAGGTTACTGGTATACTGTTGAACCCTTTCATCTTCCATCTTTAATATCTTGTTCATCTCTTTCTCAGATTTTTTGAATGCTCTTGCATTATCACTGTAAATAGTTGTACACAATCCTCTTCTAGCTACGAATCTTCGGAATGCTTGTATAAACGCTTCTGATGACATCCTCTTGACCAACTCCAGTTGTATGGCTCTTGTTACTGCACACGTAAATATCACAATGTAAAACTGTAACTTTTCCGCCTTTCTCCTCTCGAGCATTTAGCGGTCCAGCAAAGTCTATACCAACAGTGTCGAATGGCCTCGTCTGTGTAATCCTGTCAGCTGGTAGAGGTGGAATTTCTTGTGCCATTGGTCTAGAATTGAATCTCCTACATGTGATGCATTTCTTTATCACATATTTCACCATTTGTCGGGCACGCAGAATCCAAAACTTCGTTCTTAGATGTGTCAATGTTGCCGCAACGCCACCGTGCATTGTTACTTGATGCGCGTTTAGAACTAGGAGTTCTGAAAAGTGACTTTCTCTTGGTAAAATAATAGGATGCTTCTCATCAAAGCTCAAATCACTCCACTGAAGCCTCCCTTTTACTCTCAGGACACCTTGATCATCTTCGAAGATGTTCGTGCCGTACAGATTCATGTTGTCATATATTCGTGTCACTGCATTTTGTAGCGTTTTCTGCTCCTGCTTTATCAGCACAAACTCTGCCTTGTCCAATTCTTCTCCTGTCAGCGAACCTGTTTTCCTTTCTTTTCGTCGGTTTCCTATATAACGCATCACCCACGCGGTAACTCGTAACGCTTTCTTGTATGATCCAAATCTGCTCACATCAATTATCTTATCTTCACTCGTGGTGGTAGTTAAGCATGCCACTGTCTTTTCTTCGTCTTTGTTGTCATCACTGTCCGATTCATGTGTGATGTCATAATCAGGGGTTTGTTTTTCATTCTTGATCCACGTGGGGCCTTTCCACCATAATTCACTGTCCAGCAAACGTTTCATCTTCATCCCCCTTGTCATAAAATCCGCAGGATTTTCATCACTTTTAACCTAACCCCATTGACTCTCATTGGACTTGCTCTTAATTTCTGCTGCGCGGTTGCGAACAAACAGATCTTTCGTCTTGTTTGACTTTATCCAGCATAACACAATTTGAGAGTCAGTCCAGAATTTCACATTTCTCAGTTTCCTGATGAAATGCTCGGTTATATGACTGGCCAATCTGACTGATATTGTGGCCGCCAACAACTCCAATCTTGCTAATGTGATCTTTTTGATTGGAGCGACTCTACCCTTTGCAATGATTAAATTTGCTTCATTGCTTCCATCGGAGTATTCTGTTACAATGTATGCTACTGCTCCATATGCCATTGGACTCGCATCGGAGAACACGTGCAGAGTCGATGCTTTCACTTCAGCTTGTCTGTTGTCATAGCCTCTGTTAACGGTGAAGTCATCTAAGTGCTGAAGCTCCTCCGACCAGTCCTTCCAAGTTGATCTATGCTGGCTTGGTAACGGGTCATTCCATTTCAGTTTATCCATCCAAATTTTTTGCAGCAATATTTTTGCTCTGACTGAAAATGGTGTCAAAAAACCTAAAGGGTCATATAGCTTTGCCGTGTCCTGCAAAACCTGTCTTTTTGAGAGTTGTCTCGTGTCCTTGTCATTTCGCCATGTAGTGTCGGGAAAGCTCAACACGTCGTCTACGAAATTCCATTTCAGTCCCAAAATCTTGATTTGTCCCTCTTTTCTTATCCCTCGATCCAGATCCTCTCCTTCTTCATCAAAGTGTTTTCTTAGCTCGGCGTCATTTGAAATCCATTTTCTTAAATTCATTTCCGCATAGCGAAAAATATCTCGTGCTTTTTTGTATATCTTTGTCCATGTCGAGTATTCGTCGGCTCCTAGTAAAACGTCATCGACGTAGATTCCTTTCCGGAGTTGCGCCACAACTGCAGGATATTTTTCTTCGAATATATCCAAATGTCGATGAATCGTGGCCGCTAGAAGGAAGCTACTTGGTGTAGTTCCGAAAGTAACCCTCGTCATCCTCCACGTTTTTATCTTCGGGGTTGGCATATCTTCGCTGGGTATTCTTTCCCACCATATGAATCGCAGTGCGTCTCGGTCCTTTTCATGTATCTTGATCTGCAGGAATGCTTTTTCCACGTCGGCTGACATAGCGATCTTGTGATGTCGAAAGTTCATCAGCAAGCTTGTGATGTCGGGGTTTAGGTTTGGCCCCTTTTCCAAGTTGTCATTTAAGGATTCACCTGGATTCTGGCTTGACGATGCGTCAAAGACGATCCGTATTTTTGTTGTTGTTCGGTCCTTCTTGATTACTGCTTGATGCGGCATGTAGTATACAAATTTGTTCTGTATATCGGATCCAGCATCTTCTTCGACGTTTTCTGCAATTTCTTGCTCAAAGTACTCTCGAATAGCTTTGTCATAGGCTAGGAGTTCATCTTTATCCTTGCATAATTTATTGGTCACCTGCATAAGCCTCTTCTCTGCAATGGAGGTGTTGTCGTCCAATGTCACGTTTTCCTTCCATGGTAGCCGCACTTGGTATCTTCCTGCCTTGAACTCCATTGTTTGTCGGACGTAGTCTAGCACATGTTCATCGTTCATCTTTGTTGCTGGGTTCTCCTTGATGCCCATGTTTTCCAAGTCCCAGAATCTCTGCAGTTGGTCCGCAGTCGTGTCCGACTTGGCACTGACCTTGAGTACCATAACCGTCGATGATTTCAGCGGCACACAATGAAGTCCTACAGGACCTTGGACCGTCCATCCCAATATTGTTTCTATTGCCATTACTTTTGGATGAATCTCGCAAATGCGACCAGTGACGACAGTCCAGTAATAATCTGCTCCAATTAATATAGAAGTTTCCATATTTTTTCTTTCTTTGGCCTTCTTCTGGTTGTCATCAGCCAAACGAATTCCCATCGATCTTGCTCTTTCGTGTATTGTCAATGGTGGCGATGGTAGCACGTCACAGGATATAACTTCTATCTCCAGTGCCTCAATCGTGACTGGCTCCGAGATGGTATCCTTCCTCACGCTGACCTCGACGACTTTCATGTCTAGTTCCATCTCTCCTCCTCCAAATGATCCTACAGTAATCCTTTCGGATCTTTTTACCTTGCACGCTAGTTTTCTTGACAAGCTTTTGAGGATGAATGTCCTCTGACTCCCGTTGTCCAGCAGAATCCGTGCGTAGCACCCGCTGCCTTCTCCCTTCGTCCACGAAAAGGCTGTCTGCAGTAGTATGCACTTCTGTTCATCAGACTGCTGTGCGTGCATGTTGCAGGACTTGCTGGTGTCTAACCGGTCAGGTTGCGCGCTTTTAAGCACTTGCTCAACATCCCCGCTTTGCTGCTGTGTTGACTTTCCTGCAGGCGTACGTGGTCGACACATGGATGTCGCGTGCCTTCCCTTGCATGTTTTGCAGCGTACGTTAGCACGATATACTTAGAAATTTGGCGCAACCTCGACTCACGCAAACACTCACACAAGCACACACACTTACACCAGAGCAACACACACGACACGCAGCGCTCACTACCAACTGTTTATTGCTCCTATCTGACCTTCTTAAATACGTACATCGAAATGCGCAAAGGCACAAACTAACAGAACTGCGCCAGTAGAAAACCAATATGGCGTCACCACATCACAAGGAACATAAAAAAAAGTAAAAAAAAGTAAAAAAAGTAAAAAAAAAGGGGTTAACACAAAAAGGAGATATAATCGCTAAACCCTCGCATCAAGGAAAGATATTTCTTGTTGATGCAACACCAAAGATGGCTCGCTGACACAAATATCTTTATTCTTTTCTATATAATATGCTTCTAACAGCAAACGTGCTGATAAATTTGAGCTTCTCCCAAGAATCCTTGTATCAGAAAATCGTGGTTCACACCCACATGCGGCAATATGCGACACAAGATGTGCGTACTTGTCCTCGTTTTTCTTAACCTTTAGCGCATGCTCCCTAAGCCGGTCATTGAGGCATCGCTCGGTAATGCCAATGTACACGTTACCGCAGGAAAAAGGAATGGAGTATACAACTCCCATGGAACATTTTACGAAGGCATTCTCATGTTTTTTCACGCAACCGCGTCTCTTGCCATTGCAAATACGCGGACATAACTTGGCGGGCTTTTCTGGCGCAGAAAAGACCACAGCCACACCATGCCTTGCAGCAACCTTCTTAATATTATGGGAGAGCTTGTGCACGTAAGGCACGACTTGAAGCTTGGAACCCGAAGGATCCCAAGTAGCTCTATCCCTTTGTGTTCCACGTTTCATCTTCTGTAGTAGTGACTCGGTGACCGCGTTTAGGACCGACGAAGGGAAGCCCGCCGCCGTCAATCGGCTGATCTGTTCATAAAAACTAGTACGCATGTGGTGTGGACACGACTTAATCAACGAGGATTCCAGACATAGCGAAGCAATACCTCTTTTAACTAATTTCGAATGCGCAGAATCATACGGCAACAGCCCCTTCTTCACTCTAGGCCGGTAGACCCAACAAAAGTGTTCACCACCCCACAGTAGCTTGAGGTCTAAAAACTGGAGACAAGTCTCTGTGGGTACCTCGGTAGTGAACCTAAGTCCGCGTCCATGATCTTTAAAAACACTAAGCACATGTTCACAATAAGAACGCTGCACTTCATATGATACCTCATCCGCACGCACACTCACTGAAGTACAGGCGTCTACTTGAAAATCTAAAACGTAATTGGGGGGTGTATATGGCCCCCGCTTGTCTAAAAGAATTAAAAAATCGTCAACATATCTAAAAATCTTCAAAACCTTATTCCCCCTTAAAAATTTATCCAACGTCCTATCTACATCTGCTAAAAAAATATCAGTAAGAACAGGGGCGACACAAGAACCTATACAGATGCCTTGTCGTTGTAGATAGGGCTTGTCGTTAAAAGTAATAAAAGTAACGTTAAGATAAAATTCTAAAAGTGCTAAAAAGTTTTCAACGGATACGCCCGCATTATTCATAAAAGAAACGTCACCATTATCCTCTATGCACTGTCGGACCGAAGTCAAAAGCTTATCATGAGGTACGTTAGCACGGCATATCTTCGCCGTGTGGTGAGGTCTGGTGCATCTGAAGCACCTTCGTTCCTGTTGCAAGGCTTCTTTCTTTTGTTGCATACTAATGCTTCTTCTGCAATCTTCCGTGTAGTGTCCAGTCATCTCACAAAAGATGCATTTTTTCATCGAGGTGCTTTGAAGCGTAGATGTTCTAGTCCGCCTCATACTGTGCGGTGACTGGGTCACGTCGTATTTTTCCTCTCGAGTTTCTTCTCTGCTGCGTATATATATGTTTAAAAACTCCATAATTTCTTTCAAACTGCTCGTGCTGTTTCTTGACGCTGAGTTCGATTCCGCAGTTGCTGGTCTGTTGTCACCTTTCTTTAACTCCTTCATCTTCATCTCAATCCTCATATCCACCGGTAGCGCAGATTTTACAACAGGAGCTATCACTGTGGCGTAACTATCCATTTCCACTCCTAACGACTGCAGTGCTCGTGTGTTCACTTGCAACTTTTGGAAGAGTTTCTTCAACCCATCTACATCTTTAGGACTCTTCACTGCTTCCAAATTTGCAAGCTCTTTTATGTAGTTCTCTTTTATATTATCTTCTCGTCCGAAGGTTTCTTTCAAAAGAGCGACTGCATGCTCGTAATTCTGATCAGAAAACTGCAAGCCTTCTATGAGGGAAGCAGCCTGCCCGCTCAGAGACGCCAGAAGATAATTAAATATTTGATTCTTCGGCATATTCACTCTGTTATGCACCGATGTCTCGAACTGATGCCAAAACCTTGGCCATGCTGTTTTTTTCCCATCAAACTTGATCATTTCAAGGCGTGGCAACTTAACAAGCTCTTGCGTCTCCGAGATTTGGTCAGTACCTTGCACTGAACTCGCCTGTTCTGTGACTATTCTCGTAGTCAGTTGCGTCGCTTGTTCTAACTCGCGTAATCGCTCCTCAATTTTTGTCGTTACAGCGACGATCTTCATCTCATAATGCAAAACTCTTTCAAATTCTGCCTCCGCGCTGTCTTCTTCAATGAACGGTTCTATCTGTTCGTTAACTTGTCTTAGCGTCTGTGACACGCTCTTCATCTGGTTTAGAAGCGTCATAAGTTGCGCTCGATCGGCGTCTTCTTCTATCTTCTTATCGATTTCGCTCGTAAGCGTCGTCACATTTGCTCGAAGCGTCTTCCGCTTCTTCGATAGGACCTCTTTATTCATGCCTAAAACGTGTTGAAAGAGCTCTTGCCTTTTTTATGTGCGTCGCACACAGTCGTCGGTCGTGGTCCTTCTCTCGACGGTTAGTCCTTGAGCCAGACGCCACTGCTTCGTTCTTCAACCCGTTGTTGCGAATGGGGTTGAAGTCTCTGCGTCTGTCTTCAGATCAATCCTGGTCACGGCACCATGTTTCAGAAGGACCAGAGAGACCGCATAACCGATACGTCTTCGGTTTATTGTTGGCAGAACAAAAAAAATGTGCAGAGCGTGACCCTACCCTGGCTGCTTCTTCTTCCTCGCCTCCGAGCTCCATCTTCAAATCTGTTTTCAACATGGGATGCAACGGACGGGGACCAGCGGTGCCGCATCTGCGGGTACCTGAGAGAGACGCTGCCGCATGTGGTGTGCCACTGCATGCCTCGCTGTGCGCTCTACAAGGCCCGCCACAACGCCGTCGTGGATCACCTCCGGACCGCCGCCTCCCGCGAGTTCACGGTGGCCTTTGAGAAACAGGCCGTCGGAGACACGGGCCTGCGTTCGGATCTCGTCCTGGTGCGTGGCGAAGAGGCAATCGTCATCGACGTCACGTGCCCCTTCGAGAATAGGCCGGACGCCTTTGAGAACGGCCGTAACGCCAAGCTGGCTCATTACGAGCCGGTGGCGGCGTTTCTCCGTCACCGGTATCAGGGGGTCACCGTCGACGCCGTCATCGTGGGTGCCCTCGGCGCATGGGACTCTGCGAACGATCATGTGCTCCGCCACATTTGTTCGCGCCCCTACTTGCGCCTTTTCAAAAAGCTTTGTGTATGTGAGGTCATCGCTGCATCTCGCGCGATAAACCGAGAGCACTTACGGCAAAGCCACTAAGTGACTCGCGTCCGTGCATACTATTGCATGGAGTACTGACACGAGTGTGCGTGCTTGCCCCTTTGTGACAAATTGCTGTCCTGCCATGCGAGACTTTTCATTGTCACGCGCCGCACTTTTCTTGGCTGCGTTGTGCCATGTCCACAGTGAACTTCGTCGTGAGAACTCTCTGGCGAAAGCCATGTCTATAGTTCGAATCAATTACGTACGGCCCCATGGATCATAAATAAAAGCAATCTGTTCTCATCAGCTTAATATCTGATACGGATCCTATTTGGATCCAAGATATTAAACTTATTTTTGTGATGCGGCAGAGTGCTTGAAGCTTGCTTCACCTCCGCCACGGGTTCGCCCGGTATTGCACAACCTCCGGGATCGGCCCACTCACCCCTGCAAGGGTGAGTTCGACATTAAACTCAATGAAAGAAAAAGTGTTCAGATTTACCAAGCATATCGGTGTGAACGGCGTGGGTGCGGCGAGTGTCCGAAACGTTGGCGTCGCGCCGCCCCGGCTGACGTTGTATTCGCTGCGGCTCGGTATTCGCGTGCGGGGAGTGCGCTAGCTGTATTCATTCACACTTACGATTGCTCTGGGAAAATAAATGTTTGTGTGGATATTTCATAATTGGAGTTTTTGTTATGTTCACATGTACATACTCCAGGTTTTTTTTTAACATCCCTACTGATATTAATAAAACTACTGAGTAATTTATTATTACTGCTTCAGAGTAAAGCTAGAAGTGTGTATGTGCCAAGCTATTTCTGCTTTTCGAATTCACCCATTTCGGAACCAAAAATAAAACAGCCTCTAAAAATTGGGTGTTGATGTTTCTGTTTACAGTTGCTGTGACAAGCGAAGGCATTTTTGTTTCACATCTTCACGCGACGTCTTAACTTGAAGACGCGTGCTCTCGCTCCGTCTATGCATCTACACTATTCCCCATCACAAATTACAATCGCGAAGAACTCCACAGGACCCACCCCGCACACACCTGCTGTACGGTGGAGCGGCAAAGCCCGGCCGTCCGGGAATATATTGATGAAACTAATAGCTTGACTAATTAACCAGTTTCATTATCCTAACATGTCCACATAAATATATACGTATAAAATCAGATTATTTCTCTATTCTGAGAATAAATTCATTTATGTAAATATTTGTATGCATTGCACTAAGCACCATATTTTCCTAGGCTATCGGTAATCTTCCTGTTATAACTCCATCATTCGAAATCTGAACAGATAATTTTAAAATCACACGATTCTTGACCCATCCCCCACAGTAGGTATGCGCCACTAACAATAGGAGAACAACAACAACAACAACAAAGCCCCGATGTGCTTTTCCTGTTTCCACTGACCTGGGTCCCAGCTTCCGCCAGCAGTAGCTCTAATTCGTTGCCACGTGGTCAGCTACCTCGCTGGCGCCCTCAGCCATCGTCTTATTGATGACGATATGATGGTATGCTGAGTTTAACGTCCCAAAACCACCATACAGTTATAAGAGACGCCGTAAAGGAGGGCTCTGGAAATTTCGACCACCTGGGGCTCTTTAACGTGCACCCTAATCTGAGCACACGCAAATTCAGCCGCCGTAGCTGGGATTCGATCCCACCCCATGCGGGTCAGCAGCCCAGTACCTTATAGCCACTAGACCACCACGGCGGGCATCGCCTTGTTGATCACACACTACATTTCTGGACACCATCTCATACCAATTCATCCGTCGTTGGCTCTCATTAATTACGACAAACATCCTCGCACGCTCACCTAATTGGAACTGCCAGTTGCTGGAAGTTCCAATAAAATTGTGCACTAGACGTACGAACGCACCACGCACGAACCTGAAGCACTGTGGAACCCAGGACGCGTACGATCACGCCCCGGGCGCGCTTTGCTGTGCTTTGCCTCTGTACCCACTCATCACTCCTCACAGCTTCACTAAGCCGAATATGTAGAAGTCGAAGAAGCAGAACGACAAACCGGCCAATTCCTCACAGTGCGTGTGAGCCACAAGTGAAGGTCAACAAAAACAAGCAACACCAGCGAGCGCAGTGACGAAGCTATCGTAGTGGGGCGAAATAATCCACGAATATGGCTGCACGTTGACGCACGTGGCATTTGTGCATTCACCCGTCTCCCGAAGACCGTCTGTCGCGAGTCTTCTCGCAACTTACTCAGCGGAATCCGACGAAAAGACTTCTCCACTGATTTCCGCAACCACTTGACGACCGCCTTCTGCCGCCTCATGTCCGGCACGATCGACGGAGCGCCGCGCCAGCGCCTCGTACACGCCACCATAGCACTCCTACCCCTCGGAATCAGCAAAACTTGGACGTTTTCGACCACGACATGCAGAGCCTGCCGGCCCGTTGAACGATTGGACGACATCGCAGCGGCATGTCGCCCACTCACGTTCCATCACCCTCTGCCACATGACCCTTCAATCACCGGCATCACAACGCACGCTGTACCAGAAGTTTCGAACGCATTTCCGGGTCTGCCTTTCACAGCAGGACCTTCCTCGACTTCTGTGCGGTGTTCCGCCACGTCGGAACTTGCAAGGCATACGTTGAGCGCGCTGAAGCAGCCAAAGGCACCACCTTTTTGCCGATGATTGTGGGCGTCGTTGCAGAGGCGTTGCTTGGGCAGCCAGCGTAGAAGCCATGTTGGATGGGTGACGTAGTCACATTTTGCACAGTCACTTTTTTTTCCTTTCAGGCTTTGGTGCTCGAGTTGGACATGTACACATTGCATCAGTTTTTAAAACAAGTGCTGTAGCATCTCTCGCGACATGCCTGATAATGTTCGCCGGCAAGCATTTGGTGTGACGTCATGGGCGCAATCGAGAGTACGTCTGCAAGCAAGCATGCGTGGCTTTGACTTTGGGAAAAAGAAGGTTTCAGTTTTAACATGTTTTTAAGCGAAACAAATTTCAAGCGGACTAGAGATAAAAGCAATGCAGTGAAGCTAGCGCTGCCGCGGTCGGTGCACAATTCTGGTTTAGCATGGGTGGACGTCGGAATTCCTTTGCTACTGTTTGCCCGGCTTTTGGCCAGAACTAAATACGGGTGTGCAAGAATGGATTTTAATTACGTGCAATTAAATCGCATCGCTTCTCGGCCTTTTGGCTAGATCCAATCGTCGAGTTTGCTGTTTCTTTTCTTGGGTCCTCGCGCGAGACCCACGGTCACATCACGCTGACCTCGACCCCTGGGGTTCAAGTCTGCAAGGAAAGCTTGTGCGGTACTGGCATCTTGTACGGGCGACCGCCGCCCCTGGTACTCGTGCCTTGCTGCTCGGAGCCCACCTACACCATGCCAGGAGGAGGAGCAAGGCCCCCGGTTCACGCCTGCCATCCCGGAGTCCCCCAGCGACCCACCTGGTTCAACCAAGACCTGTGCGGCGCCCGCCTCGGCTGAGCCGCGACCTACCAGTGTGCAGCTTTCCTGCACGTTACGAGCTACCCACGAGCCACGCCACCCGGCTGCTTGAGGGGTCTACCTACCATAATGGCCACGCCATTTGAACTCCCGGTGAGAGAGAATCGTTTTATGTTTTCTGCGCCCGAGGGCGATATCTCTGTTGATAGGTCAATAGACGCCATCGAGGAAACAGCCGGTGAAGACAGTGTATTGGTGCTGCAGCATATGGGGGGCGTAAAATTTCTTGTTTGCATCCGCAATGCTAGTCAGGTGACGACGTTAATGGTGGCAGAAGGCTTTAAGGTAAACGGCGCGACGGGGCCGGTTGAGGCAGTCGGGCCGCCGGTGACATACGTGAATGTTTATCGTTACCCCGCCTTCCTGTCGAACGACGCCCTTAGCAATGCCTTAAGCCAGTTTGGCAAAGTGAAGGGCATTACGTTCGCCACCCTATCCACTCGCCAGATCAAATTGAACGGGTTACGTGTTGTCAAAATGGAGATGTGCCGTCCTGTTCCTAACTTTATGACGCTCGCGGGGCACAAAGTCATGTCCGAGTATAGAGGGATGCGTCGCGTGTGCGCGCGTTGTGGCGAAGCCGGACACATGGCGACCGCGTGCACCGCGTCGTACTGTAAACGGTGCGCCACTTTCGGCCACGACACTGAGGGCTGCTCAGCCGATTGTAAACGCTGCGGGGGAAACCACGGTACACGCGAGTGCTCCCGGAAGCGGTCATACGCTTCAGCCGCCCGCGCCTTCCCTCCGCTATCCGAAACCGCTTCGCCTCACCATCAGTTCAACAGCCCCGCCTCTGCCACGGCAGCTAGCTCGCCGCACCTGCAGGTTCTTACACCCAGCACCGCACCCCGCACGTTCGAGAGTGGGACCCCTTCCGGAGGCCGCGACTCAGACACTGGCCTTCTAACAAGCAGCGTCACTGATGCTTCGTCCGCCATTGAGGGGGAGAGGCCGGAAAGGGCAGACGTCACGATGACCACGGCATCAGAAACTGAGACGAGCGACCTCGAGACAGTCTCGGCGAGATCTCCCCCTCCTATGCCCCCCGCAACGCTTTCGGGACCGGGAGACAGTCAGATTTCACTAACAGAGGCAGAAGCGGCCATTGAAACCACTGAGTCAGGTGGCACACCCCCTCCAACTCCAAGACACCCGCCAATGTTCTGGCTCCCGTGACCACGCAAGACCTGGAGGCCTGCACACAAGAAGCTGCCAGTGACGACCTTCCCATAACAAGCAAAGGTTTCTACTACCTCCCCGAAGAGAGTGCACATGACCGGTCGACTCCGACTTCTTCCTCCGCCCCCTACTCGGTACGGCCAAGCCCGAAATCAGAGGCGAAAACCGGACAGAGGGCCAGCGGCCACGAGCAGAGATCCCGCTCGTACTCGCGCAGACGTCCCAGCAACGATAAGCGAGAGTCAGGCGGGAGAGCAGTCAGCAGGGAAGCTCGCCAGCAGCGCAGACCCAAGCCCATGGGGCAAAACAGCGATAGTGATAACCCGCCGCACGCGAAAGCCCAGAAGCTCGAGTAGGACAAAACGGGCAAAGGGAAACCCCCTCCCACGCCCTGAGACCTCAACAAACGACCAGCCTGCTTGCCCTCGCACTTCCTTGTCTCTCTCTCCCCGGCTCTGCCTCCTTCTCCCATCCAGGCGCGGCCTGCCTCCTCGCACTCCTTCGTCTGCCCTCCTCCGATGTGCATCTCGGCTGCACCCTCGCTCGCTCTTGCTCACATCCTTCTCACCCAAAGCCTGCCCTTGCCCTCAACTGGCGGATGATGGTTCGCTGAGCGCTATGCTCCGTGAATTCCTCGACTGGGCTGATCAAGCTGCCTTGCCCAAGCCAAGGTATGTGTCTCTTAGCACTCATGGCCCTTTTTACTCTATCACTCCCCCCCAGCACCCAACTCTATCACTCCCCCCCAGCACCTACAACCACCGGCTATGTCTTGTCTTAAATTTGCCTCTTGGAACGTCAGGGGCTTCCGGGACAAAGCAAAACAGGCGAGCATTCTAGCGTTCACCCAAGCTCAGGGGATCGATGTCCTGTTCATTCAAGAGTCAAACTTCCGGTCACCGCTTGACGTTGCCGTCTTCAAGAGGGAGTTCCACTTTGACGCTTTCTTCTCCCTGACGAACGCGAGGGCCTGTGGCGTGGGGCCATTTTTGTTTCAGGCCGCTTCCGCCACAAGGCGTTCTGCACCTTTTGCGCGAATGGCAGAATACTCATACTAGACCTCTTCGTGAATGGGAAGCGGTGCCGCTTCGCAACTATTTATGCCCATACCTCAAGCGTTACCTAAGCGTTACGCCCATACCTCAAGGAGCCGCGCCCGCACGGTTGGTGGCCGCGTTGGTTGGTAGGTAAAGCGTACGCTTTACCAGCGGCCGAATGGCATCGTCCAGTCGGCGCCAGTCCATCGTCAAAAAGACTTCGCACCTCATCGTTGAGCGCCGGGTAGACAAAGGTCCGGAAGGCATCCAGACGCTGCCACGGCACGAACATCGACGACGTGATCGCCTGGGCTTGGGCGATGGCAGACTCGACTGTGGCACCGGAGCCGCAGGGAATCCTGAAGCCGATGGGACGTCCCAGGTACCGCTGCGGCTCGAAGTCGCGCAGCACCGAGATGGGAACGCCCGAGACTCTGAATTGCGTCGGGCGCATCCCCACAGGTGTCGATCCGAACATGTGGAAGGACGCGCACTTCGACGGGTTCAAGGACAGGCCCAGGGACGCGGCGAGGGTCTCGATCCGGTCAATGCGCTGTTGTAGTCTGCGTGGAGTCGAAGCCAGGGGAGTAAGGTCGTCCGCGTGGGCGAGGATCTTGTGGTCGGAACCACCACCCTGCACTGCGCGGATGACCGGGTCAATCACCAAGTTGAATAGAATTCCGCTAAGTGGGCGACCCTGACGCCGCCCTGCCAGGATCGGGATCGGTTCGGTTAATCCCGTGGCCGCCACGATACAGGTGCTGTTGTCCCTGTAAAGATCGCCGATCACCTCCGTAAACACGGGGCCGGCGCCAGCACTACGCAGGGCGTCGAGCGAAGCCCGGTGCGAACTGAGTCAAACGCGTTGTTGAAGTCCAACAGCGCAGCACACAGGGCGGAGCCTCTCGACCGGGCGATGTCGAGCCTGCGTTGAAGGATGTAGTTAAGTTCAAACACGCTGTCGTGCGGAAGGAAGCCTTTCTGGCACTTTGACAGCACGGCGTGCTCGATCATCCAGGCCTGGAGCCGGGCTGCAAGGCACTTAGCGTAAAGCTTCGCTGCCGTGCAGCCGAGGGCTATCGGCCGCCAGTTATACGGGACGTGGGGGTCTACTCTCTTGAAAATGAGGACGGTGCGAGTGGTCCTCCAGGAGTCTGGCGTGCGTCTGTGGTGTAAACAGGCGTTGAAGAGCGCTGGCAGGAACCGTGCCTCCAGGTCGACCATCCGCCAATGGTGGTAGGTCAAAGGGTCCGCCCCGGGGGCCGTGCTCTCGGACTTGCGCAAACGCCCGAACACCTCGTCCAGTGAAAAGTTAGTCGTATCTACTCCCGCCGGAGCCGGTTCTCTTCCCGGCAAAAGGGTAGAGTCCGCCTGGCGGGCCGACCACGTGCGCCCCCAATGGCCTTGCAGAGATTGAAGCAGAATGGTGCACGTCTGAGGTGGTCCCTCCAGCATCAGCTGAACTGCGCGTGGACGGTTGCGGCGGTACAGCCGCTGGATGTCGACCACGTTCGATGGGTGGGGCTGGCGGCGCTGGCGACCAGGACGCACCGGCGGGAGACGCACCGCCGCGGCTGCCAAGGCGACGGCCCACGTCCAGGCCTCCTCGCATTTAGCCTACGACTCATCACAGGGCGGGTCCCGCAACAAGGAGCGGAGCAGGCATGCCTGGTCCTCGAGGAGGCGCGTGTGGTCCAGTGGCATCCGGAGGGTCGCGTTGTCGGACTCGGGCTGCTCCTGTACTTCGTCTGGTTCGTCGAGAACCGCCGCTGCCTCGTCCACGGACGCGGGTGGCGACGGGGAGGAGGCCGGAGATACCGGGGACCCGGGCAGAACGACCGGGGACGACCCGGCATCGAGCGGCGGCGAAGACATCGCGACGTCGTAGGAGAGCGTGTTGTCATCGTCTTCGTGCAAAAGAAACGCGGCATCGCCAACGCACGAAGCCGCCGACGAGCCGCTCCAGGCGGGAGACGCGCCATTCGATGACGACGAAGGCCCGAAGTCGTACGGGACGAGGGCTTGCCTGGTGGACGACGAGGGTCTTGGCGACGCAGGATCCGGCGTCCGTGGTGACCCGTGAACGGGCGATCCCACGGGAACTCTGGCGGGCGTCGGGACCCCGATGTGTGGCGTCGGTGTGGACGTGCCTCCGGAGTCGCGCAAGGGCTGCTCGGAGGGGACCGGGCTTGCGGCAGGAGATGGCGCCGGCGAACCGGGGACGGAGGCCGAGCCCACGGACGTAGACGAACCGCTGGAAGACAGGTACTTGAAGGCGGACAGTTCGCCGATTGACGCGGGCGAAGAGGCCCCCGACCTGGCGGCCGGAGACGACCAGGGCCACACCGAACGTGCGGCGTCAGCAGGCGATAGGCCTCTGAGGCGTCGCGAAGCCCGGGGTGCCACTGGCGGCAAACCAGAACCCGAGGAGGACGAGGAAGTGGCGGACGAGGAAGTGCTGACGTGGCGCACACGCCGGGCAGGCGCGCGCTCGCGAGCGGTGCCGGATGGCCCAGCCTAGTCGACGTGGCATGGAAGGTGGTTCGCCAGGCCGCGCTTTGTCGTAAACTGAGGCGTCTCCGTCGAAGGCACGAACGTGGCCGTGGCCAAACAGCGGTGGTACGAGGGCCGTGACGTGAGCGGCGAGTCGCACACCGAGCACACGTAGATTCGATCGTTCACACGAACGTCGTGCTCGAATTCTACGTGGCCGCGCACCGACTGCACGCGACACGTCAATATGGCCCCGCTTTACTTTATGCTGCAGTCGCCGACCGGACACTGCAGCTCCGCCGGGGCCGGGAGGTAGACCCACAGAACGTCGCCGTCCAGGATCGGCTGGCATGGTTGCACCGGGACGGTAGGGCGTGAAGACGCCGGTGTTTCGGAACCAGCCGATCCTGACGAGGACGACGCAGTTGACGCCGACGATGAAGGGCCCGCAGCGGGGGAATCCGGAGTCCCGTGCCGAGGTTGCTGAGAAGGGGGTTGTAGAAAACAGATTGAAGATGGAGCTCGGAGGCGAGGAAGAAGAAGTAGCGAGGGTCACGCTCTGCATATTTTTTTTTACTTTCCTGTTCTGTCAACAATAAACCGAAGACGTATCGGTTCTTCGGTCTCTCTGGTCCTTCTGAAACATGGTGCCGTGACCAGGAGGATCTGAAGACAGACGCACAGACTTCAACCCCATTCGCAACAACGGGTTGAAGAACGAAGCAGCGGCGTCTGGCTCAAGGACGAACCGTCGAGAGAAGGACCACAACCGACGACTGTTGGAGACGCACATAAAAAGGCAAGAGCTCTTTCAACACGTTTTAAGCATGAATAAAGAGGTCCTATCGAAGAAGCGGAAGACGCTTCGAGCAAATGTGACGACGCTTTCGAGCGAAATCGATAAGCAGATAGAAGAAGACGCCGATCGAGCGCAACTTATCACGCTTCTAAACCAGATGAAGAGCGTGTCCCAGACGCTAAGACAAGTTAACGAACAGATAGAACCGTTCATTGAAGAATATAGCGCGGAAGCTGAATTTGAAAGAGTTTTGCATTATGAGATGAAGATCGTCGCTGCAACGACAAAAATAGAGGAGCAATTACGCGAGTTAGAACAAGCGACGCAACTGACTACGAGAATAGTCACAGAACAGGCGAGTTCAGTGCAAGGTACTGACCAAATTTCGGAGACGCAAGAGCTTGTTAAGTTGCCACGCCTTGAAATGATCAAGTTTGATGGGAAAAAATTTAATTACCTTCTGGCGTCTCTGAGCGGGGAGGCTGCGTCCCTCATAGAAGGTTTGCAGTTTTCTGATCAGAATTACGAGCATGCAGTCGCTCTTTTGAAAGAAACCTTCGGACGAGAAGATAATTTAAAAGAGAACCACATAAAAGAGCTTGCAAATTTGGAAGCAGTGAAGAGTCCTGAAGATGTAGATGGGTTGAAGAAACTCTTCCAAAAGTTGCAAGTGAACACACGAGCACTGCAGTCGTTAGGAGTGGAAATGGATAGTTACGCCACAGTGATAGCTTTTGTTGTAAAATCTGCGCTACCGGTGGATATGAGGATTGAGATGAAGATGAAGGAGTTAAAGAAAGGTGACAACAGACCAGCAACTATGGAATCAGACTCAGCGTCAAGAGACAGATTGAGCAGTTTGAAAACAATTATGGAGTTTTTAAACATATATATACGCAGCAGACAAGAAACTCGGGAGGAAAATTACGACGTTACCCAGTCACCGCACAGTATGAGGCGGACTAGAACATCTGCGCTTCAAAGCACCTCGATGAAAAAATGCATCTTTTGTGAGATGATTGGAAACTACACGGAAGATTGCAGAAGAAGCACTAGTATGCAACAGAAGAAAGAAGCCTTGCAAAGGGAACGAAGGTGCTTCAGATGCACCAGACCTCACCACACGGCGAAGATATGCCACGCCAACGTATGCTGCAAAACATGCAAGGGAAGGCACGCGACATCCATGTGTTGACCACGTACGCCTGCAGGAAAGTCAGCACAGCAGAAAAGCGGTAATGACGTTGAGCAAGTGCGCAAAAGCGCGAAACCTGACCGGTTAGACACCAGCAAGTCCTGCAACATGCACGCACAGCAGTCTGATGAACACAAGTGCATACTACTGCAGACAGCCTTTTCGTGGACGGAGGGAGAAGACAGCGGGTGCTACGCACGAATTCTGCTGGACAACGGGAGTCAGAGGACATTCATCCTCAAAAGATTGTCAAGAAACCTAGCGTGCAAGGTAAAAAGATCCGAAAGGATTACTGTAGGATCATTTGGAGGAGGAGAGATGGAACTAGATATGAAAGTCGTCGAGGTAAGCGTGAGGAAGGATCCCACCTCGGAGCCAGTCGCGATTGAGGCACTGGAGATAGAAGTTATATCCTGTGACGTGCTACCATCGCCACCGTTGACAATACACGAAAGAATAAGATCGATGGGAATTTGTTCGGCTGATGACAACGAGAAGACGGACAAAAAAAGAAAAAATATGGAAACCTCTATATTAATTGGAGCAGATTATTACTGGACTGTAGTCACTGGTCGCATTTGCGAGATTCATCCAAAAGTAATGGCAATAGAAACAATATTAGGATGGACGGTCCAAGGTCCTGTAGGACTTCATTGTGTGCCAATGAAATCATCGACGGTTATGGTACTCAAGGTCAGTGCCAAGTCGGACACGACTGTAAACGAACTGCAGAGATTCTGGGACTTGGAAAACATGGGCATCAAGGAGAAACCAGCAACAAAGATGAATGATGAACATGTGCTAGACTACGTCCGACAAACAATGAAGTTCAAGGCAGGAAGATACCAAGTGAGGCTACCATGGAAGGAAAACGTGACATTGGACGACAACAACACCATTGCAGAGAAGAGGCTTATCCAGGTGACCAAAAAATTATGCAAGGATAAAGATGAACTCCTAGCCTATGACAAAGCTATTAGAGTGTACTTTGAGCAAGAAATAGCCGAAAACGTCGAAGAAGATGCTGGATCCGATATACAGAACAAATTTGTATACTACATGCCACATCAAACAGTAATTAAGAGGGACCGAACAACGACAAAAATACGGATCGTCTTTGATGCATCGTCAAGCCAGAATCCAGGTGAATCCTTGAATGACAATTTGGAAAAGGGACCAAACCTAAACCCCGACATCAAAAGCTTGCTGATGAACTTTCGACATCACAAGATCGCTATGTCAGCCGACGTGGAAAAAGCATTCTTGCAGATAAAGATACATGAAAATGACCGAGACGCACTGCGATTCATGTGGTGGGAAAGAATACCCTGCGAAGATATGCCAACCCCGAAGATAAAAACATGGAGGATGACGAGGGTTACTTTCGGAACTACACCAAGTAGCTTCTTTCTAGCGGCCACGATTCATCGACATTTAGATAAATTCGAAGAAAAATATCCTGCAGTTGTGGTGCAACACCGTAAAGGAATCTACGTCGATGACGTTTTACTAGGAGCCGACGAATACTCGACATCGACAAAGATATATAAAGAAGCCCGAGATATTTTTCGCTATGCGGGAATGAATTTAAGAAAATGGATTTCAAATGACGCCGAGCTAAGAAAACTCTTGGATGAAGAAGGAGAGGATCTGGATCGAGGGATAAGGAAAGAGGGACAAATCAAGATTTTGGGACTGAAATGGAATTTTGTAGACGACGTGTTGAGCTTTCCTGACACTACATGGCGAAATGACAAGGACATGAGACAACTCTCAAAAAGACAGGTTTTGCAGGACACGGCAAAGCTATATGACCCTTTGGGTTTTTTGACACCATTTTAAGTCAGAGCAAAAATATTGCTGCAAACAATTCGGATGGATAAACTGAAATGGGATGACCCGTTACCAAGCCAGCATAGATCAGCTTTTAAGGACTGGTCGGAGGAGCTTCAGCACTTAGATGACTTCGCCGTTAACAGATGCTATGACAACAGGCAAGCTGAAGTGAAAGCATTGACTCTACACGTGTTCTCCGATGCGAGTCCAATGGCGTATGGAGCAGCAGCATACATTGTAACAGAATACTACGATGGAAGCAATGAAGCCAATTTAATCATTGCAAAGGGTAGAGTCGCTCCAATCAAAAAGATCACACTAGCAAGATTGGAGTTGTTGGCGGCCACAATATCAGTCAGATTGGCCAGGCATATAACTGAGAATTTCATCAGGAATCTGAGGAGTGTGAAATTCTGGACTGACTCTCAAATTGTGTTATGCTGGATAAAGTCAAACAAGACTAAACATCTGTTTGTTCGCAATCGCGCAGCAGAAATTAAGAGCAAGTCCAATGAGAGTTCATGGGGTTATGTTAAAAGTGATGAAAATCCTTCGGATTTGATGACAAGGGGGATGAAGATGAAGCGTTTGCTGGACAGTGAATTATGGTGGAAAGGCCCCACGTGGATCAAGAATGAAAAACAAAGGCCTGATTATGACATCACGCAAGAATCGGACAGTCATGACAACAAAGACGAAGAAAAGACCATGGCAAGCCTAACTACCACCATGGGTGAAGAAAAGATAACTGATGTGAGCAGATTTGGATCATACAAGAAAGCGTTACGAGTTACCGCGTGGGTGATGCGTATATGACAATATATGACAATATATGACGAATATATGACAACATAAATCTGTACGGCACGAACATCTTCGAAGATGATCAAGGTGTCCTGAGAGTAAAAGGGAGGCTTCAGTGGAGTGATTTGAGCTTTGATGAGAAGCATCCTATTATTTTACCAAGAGAAAGTCACTTTTCAGAACTCCTAGTTCTGAACGCGCATCAAGTAACAGTTCACGGTGGCGTTGCGGCAACATTGACACATCTAAGAACGAAGTTTGGGATTCTGCGTGCCCCACAGATGGTGAAATATGTGATAAAGAAATGCATCACATGTAGGAGATTCAATTCTAGACCAATGGCACAAGAAATTCCACCACTACCAGCTGACAGAATAACACAGACGAGGCCATTCGACACAGTTGGTATAGACTTTGCTGGACATCTAAATGCTCGAGAAGAGAAAGGCGAAAAAGTTACAAAGTTTTACATTGTGATATTTACGTGTGCAGTAACAAGAGCCATACAAATGGACTTGGTGAAGAGGATGTCATCAGAAGCGTTTATACAAGCATTCCGAAGATTCGTAGCTAGAAGAGGATTGTGTACAACTATTTACAGTGATAATGCAAGAGCATTCAAGAAATCTGTGAAAGAGATGAACAAGATATTAAAGATGGAAGATGAAAGAGTTCAACAGTATACCAGTAACCTGAAAATAAAATGGAAGTTTATTGTAGAGTTAGCTCCATGGTGGGGAGAATTTTATGAAAGACTGATCAGAAGCTTTAAGACATCCATGGCAAAAACAATTGGTGTTCGACTTTTGGATGAAGAAGAACTACGGACTGTGGTTGTTGAAGCAGAAGGAGTACTTAACAACCGGCCTCTTACTTATGTGTGTGAAGATCCTAACGAGCCACAACCCATCACAACGGCGGACGTTATAGGAGGCAGGCAAGCAATGAACAAGCAGGAAGAAAACAGACTCGGAGAATACAGTTTGCTGAATTACTGGAGTGCAAGAAAACGGGCAATGATAACATGGTGGACCAGATGGAAAAATGAGTACCTGAGGGAGCTTAAGTGTGCCAGCAGAAAAACAGAGCGTCACACAAATGTACAAGAAGGAGATGTACTTCTGCTTGGAGAAGCACAAAAAAGAACACGGTGGAAACTCTGCAAGGTTAAAAAGATTTTCCCAGGCAAGGATGGACTAGTGAGGACATGCTTGCTTTGTACACCTGAAGGCAAATTAGGGAAGAGGCTGATTCAACTGTTGTATTCGCTCGAGGGTTGCTTCGGTTGAATCTGGCCGGCGGGAAGATGTAGAAAACAGATTGAAGATGGAGCTCGAAGGCGAGGAAGAAGAAGTAGCGAGCGTCACGCTCTGCATAATTTTTTTTACTTTCCTGTTCTGTCAAAAATAAACCGAAGACGTATCGGTTCTGCGGTCTCTCTGGTCCTTCTGAAACAGGGGTGGTGCCGGGGAGCCATAAGTGGCAGGAGCGTGGCGCCGCCTGGCACGACGACCCCTCGCGGAACTCGGGAGGGCAGGAGCCATGTCGGCGGGTCCGGTGGGCAGCATGACCGGACGGCAGCAGCAGGGCCGGGCAGGACCAGGTGGGCCGGGCGGCGGGCGACGACGGCGATGCGGTCACGGCGGTGACCGGGGTCCGATCGTCAGCAGGCGATCGTCAGCAGGCGGTGACAACCAGGCCGGGCATGCAGCAGGCGGCAGGCGAAGAGCCCAGCAAAGAAACGATTGGTAGACTCTCACCGACCGCCGTCCATTATCCGGAGGTCGCCAGGGCCAGCCAGGACGTCCAAGGCCTCTAAGGTCAGCAAGTCCGCCACTCCAAACGTCCAGGAATGGGTCGCCACCGGTCAGCAGCAGCAGCCGGTGCCCCTCCGCAAGGGCAGGCGCAGCGAGGAACGTCGCCTTCCCGGGGTGGCCAGATCCCCGGCAGGAAACGCTTCTCGACCGTGGGCCAGCGGATCAAAGTGTCTCAGCTATTAAGCTGGTAAGAACAGAACTTTATTTTGTACTTAGTACACAAACAACATAAATGGTTACAGAACATAACAAAAAACGGCAATAAAAGGTGTATAAATAAAAACGGGTAACAGAAAGGCTGTACAAAGGAAAGTTTATTGACGTCACACATAAAAAACAAACAAACTACATCAGTCAGCAGATACAAGGCATACAGGTTGCGTGTCTGCACTGCCTATATACATGTAAACGTATCCAAAACGTAAAAAAACGTGCGTGTTGATGTAAGGAGCCCGTCTTTTCGGTGCCTCACTGCATTTAAAACAGAATACATACATATAAACATTTAATAATACATAGCATATATATACTTTTACATAACAAGGGGGTGCATGCCCGCTGTAGCACGTGTAAAGAAAACCTCTTAGGAAACATACCTACATACTTGTGTGCTTATTTACACTAACATTTCTGGAGCGCACAGTCTTAACAGGCGGAGTTGTGGGGAAGGGTGGCCACCCCAAAATTATATAAGCTCTAGTTTTGGGGGGGGGGGGGGGTTGCACTCACACACTGAGTACTAAAGAACATGTACGCTGTGACAAAGCGTAAAAGTGTTCAGCGAGAGTGCAAGCACGGCTTCTTGCAAAAAAAAAGGTTGGGGGGAGGGCAATGATTGAGAGGTCCCCTTTACTGCTTTACTGAGTGCCCAATAAGCGGAGATTAGGCCAGAGTGCCGCCGCCATTTAGTTTCTTGAGCGAGCGTGAGGGCAGTGAAGTGCCTTAAAAAGGGGTCACTGGTAGGCGCAGTTTTTCCTTCTGTATTAGAAAGAACCTCGTGTGCCAGCGACGCAGGAACTTATCCTCGCCATTGGTTTCGAGCTGCTCCGAAAGGAACCGCCACAGAACCTGGCGGATCCTCGCAACCGCTGGGAAGGCTGCCCTTTCCGGCTTGTGCCGTGCTTCCGCCAAGCATCGCTGCTTCCATAGAACAAAAAGCGTGCACGCCACCACCAGCTTGGCGAAGGAGCTCTTGTTCCTTCTGAGTGCCGGCGGGGGAGCTCTCTCGTGATTAAGCGCCACACTGGCTTAACTGCCGGGCACTCATACAGGGCGTGCGCCGAGGTTTCGCCGGCGCGACAGTTGGGGCAACGAGGGGAAGGCACTATGCCTAACCTGTGTAGACGTTGGCGGGTTGGGAGGGCGTCCCAGTTCTTGCGCCACATAAAATCTTGTGCGGGTTTTGGAATCGCCCGCCCGTCCCTAGACGTTTTGCTTTTCCACTTCCTTGACCGCACACGCTCCTCCGGGGTGATCTGGTGCCACGCGATGTCTTCCGCAATGCGGGCGGGCGGGGTTTCGTCAACGTCGCAATCAGAGGCCTCTTTTTTTCACATCCACATTGTGTTTGCAGCGGCCCTATAGAAATTCGAAGGCGTTCCCCCGATTGGTGCCAGGGGTCGATCAGCGTTCAGAAAGGTGGCGTTTGTGCTGCACCAGTAACGCATCATTGATTGATATATGGGGTTTAACGTCCCAAAACCACATATCATTATGAGAGACGTCGTAGTGGAGGGCTCCGGAAATTTAGACCACCTGGGGTTCTTTAACGTGCACACAAATCTGAGCACACGGGCCTACAACATTTCCGCCTCCATCAGAAATGCAGCCGCCGCAGCCGGGATTCGAACCCGCGACCTGCGGGTCAGCAGCCGAGTACCTTAGCCACTAGACCACCGCGGCCGGGCAGTAACGCATCATGTTCCTACCCACGTACTCCGTTGTCTTGAACAGTGCTCTTGCTGTTTTCAAGGCTAGCACTTTGCTAGTGATGAGCACGTGGGTGAGACCGAGGCCGCCTTCATTCGATGGGAGGTGGAGCAGGGTTAGACGGATTGGTGGCGGTTTGCCATCCCAAAGGAAGGCGCCGATCATCTTCGTGAGCCGCGTGGCCGTCTTGGTGGGCATCACGGCAATTCGACTAACGTAATACGCGAAGGCGCAGATGGTCGTCGTGGCCGCTAGGGCCCTCTCGCGTATCGTCAAGTCTACATTTCAGGCGGTCAATTGCCCCCTGGGCCCACTTCTGCGCGCGCCTCCAGGTAGTCGCCGCCACACCGCTACTGCAGAAATATATGCCGAGCACCTTGACGGCGTCCACAGCGGTCAGTTCGCCAAGTGCTCTATGAGGGAAGGTCCCAAAAGGAAGGGCTCTACACTTATCCAAGTTAAGCTGGGCACGTGACACGTTAGCGTAGGGCATGAACGTCTGCCAGAAGGCCTCCAAGCTTGCTGGGTCTCTTATGAATAGGGATACATCGTCAGCGTAGGCCAGGACTTTGATCGCAGCTTCACCCATCAATGGAAAACCTCTGATGTAGTCGTTGCGGTCGATCGTGGTTAGGAGTGGCTCGAGCGTAAGGATGAAAAGGGTGAGCCCGAGTAGGCATCCCTGTCAAATGCCTCGCGCATGCTCGAAATATGGCGTGAGGTCTCCGTTCACCACAACTCGACCAGACAGGTTACTGTACAGCGTAACGATGACGTCCACGAAGCTTGCCGGGAGGCCGAGCTGACGTAAGACTTCGAACATGTACTGGTGTTTGACGCGATCGAAGGCTTTTGCCTGGTCTAAAGATATGAAGGCCCCCGATAAGAACTTTGTTGACATGTATTCAAACACGCCTCTTGCCACCGTTAGATTTGCAACTATTGAGCGGCCCGGGACCGCACAGGACTGCTGTGGTGAGACCATGGCGTGCAAGAAGGGTCTGAGGCAACTGTTCAGCAAGGAGGCCACTATCTTATAGTCCACATTAAGTAATGTGACTGGGCGCCAGGCCGACAGATTCTCTTGCTGAGCGCCCTCCTTAAGGAGTAACACAATCCTACCCTCGCCGAATGAGGGAGGTTTTAGGTGTCGCGAGAGCACCATGTTTGCCATGTGTAGGAGGACGCCCTTCACTTCGTCAAAGAAGGTGGAATAGAAGTTCGCTGTGAGACCGTCTGAGCCTGGTGCTGAGTTCGGTGGCATACTCATCACAGCCATCTTCACTTCTTCCTGCGACGCCTCATTGCTCATCGATTCAGTCTCGTCCTGCGTCAAGCGAGCAAGGTGCTGGCATATCTCTGCCGTTTAGCGCTTCGAGTCCAGTGTACTTTCCCGGTCTGCTTCCCGGAAGAGGGCAGCGAAGTAGTCGTGGAAAGTAGTTCTCATCTCGTCTGCGTCCGTGGGGGATGAGCAATCTGGGCGCCTCACGCTCGTAATGCGGATCTGACCATTGCCGGCTGTGTCGTTGGGGTCTGCCTCAAGATCGTTAAATGTCTCGTCCCGCTCTCTCGATGGTCTGGGTGCGCGTTGTTAGAGCAGGCGGGTGGACTCAACCTCCAACGTGTTTAAGTAGCCCCGCGTGCAAGTTGTTAGGGTATCCGCCTCTCTAATGATGCGGATCCGGCGTAGGATCTCGTTAAGCCTTGCTGTGGTGCGGCGCTTCCTGGCTTTCCCCTCCTCTTGGAGGATTCTCCTCCATTCTGCTTTCAAAGCATCCCAGGAATCCAGTGTCACTTCTGGGGCGTTTGCAACGGAGGCTCTCAGGCGCTCTCTTATGCTCTCGGTGCTGATTTCATCCCTCAGAAGAGCAGAGTCGAGTCGCCAGTGTTGGTTGTCGTTACGGGTTCCGGGGTAGCTTTTCAATGTGGTGACGAGGGGCAGGTGATCTGAGCAGCTCGCCAAGTCAGCAGGTGGGGACAGAACCTCGCACGCCACTACCAATGAAAGGAGAAAGTCGGGTAGATACGTCCGGTCAATACGAGACGCGTTCAGCTGAGAAGCACGCGTCGAAACAAAGAGGTCTCCACGTGCGTGTAACCACACATCAGTTAGACACTTGTGTCTCAAGATCCCGACTAGCTCCTTTGCATGGTACGCGGACGCCCCACGGCCTGGTCCTCAAATGTCTCGCTGTGTGTCGACCATGCAATTGAAATCTCTCAGCAGAACGTGTGGGAGAGGATCTGCGAGAGTTGGGTGTAGTTCCTGGAAGAAGCTGTTTGTGAGCTTCCTTGTGACCGTAGCGTTCCTTGTGATTCACGAATCGGCATCTCTTTCCGTTAATGTAGATTTCGCACATTGGAGACCTGCCGTTGGCACCAAAAGTACAAAATGCCTTCTGACGGAAGCGGCCCGTGATGAAAATCCCCCCCATGCCGCAGGCTCTCGCGGTCGTCAAAGAAAAAAAAACGCATCGACCTGGAAGTTTCGTTTGAATTTGACTACATCCAGCGGGGATCGAAAGTTCGTTTCTTGCATAAACAAGACGTCCATCCCCTGAGACTGAGCGACCGCTAGGATGTTGTGCTGTTTGACTCTGTTTCGGAACCCGCGAACATTCCGGGTAGCGAATTTAAAGAAAGACATCGCCAGAGCACGCGAGCGACGGACACGGTGTAAAAAACTGTTAGCCGCTTGCACTAAAAAAAAAGGGGGGAGTTTGTCGCCGAAGCCACGAAGTGTACGATGCATCACGGCCATCATCCGCCAATTTAAACACAAGATCTGACTGGGGAAAAGAAAAAAAGAAAAAAAAACTAAAATTTAGCCAAGGTGCTCGTCAGCCGAGCACGAGCAAAAGGGTGTGCGAACATGTGCCGCTCCTCAAGAGGGAAGAAAGGCGATACCGGAGGGGGAGAGCATCTTGAGAGGGGGAAAACGAGAGAAGACTGGAGGGTGGCGAAGCGGGCGCGTCGTTTCATTTTTTAATGTCGGGGGGCTTCAGGGGCGCTTCCCCTTTGCCCGCACCGCTTATCTCTAGCTTCTCCCCTTTTGCTTGAGGCGGAGCGTCGCTGTCGCTGCTTCGTCCTACGGGCCCTGGTCGGCGCTGTCTTGCTTTCTTGCTGGACGTCCGCTCTCGCGCTACCCGCTTATCATCGTCGCCGTGACGCCTTCGTGAGCGCGACCGGGCTCCCACTGGTTGGCTTGTCGCCGCATTGGATTTGCGACCTGAGTGTAGCCCCAAGGGGTGGAGGAAGGAGCCTGAGTGGCCTTGTCAAAATCTCGGTCGTCGGGCAGGATGTAACAACCCCGGCTCACTATGGGCGCATCCTCTTCGGCGGGGACTTGGGTGTTGTCTTCCAAGTCACTGGTGGAAACCGGGGCCAGAACGTTTGCGGGTGTTTTCGAGGGAGAGAGAGGGGCCTCCCTTAACTCGGTGGCTTCGGCAGTCCCAAGCGGCGTAGCCGACCCACTTCGGCTGTCATCCCGGTATGGAGGTCGTGCTGGTGGGTTAGAAGGGGGCGACTGCTCCGAAACCGTTTCAAGGTCGCTGGTTTCAGATTCGCTAGACGAGTTGGCAACGTCTTCTTCCATCTCGGGCTTATCTCCCTCGTTGGCGGATGAGGTCACATCGCTGCCACTTGTAGGTGGTCTGGTTGCGGTGTCACGGTCACCTGAAGGGGGCTCACTTGAAGTCATGCGGAGAGCATTCTTCGGCGCCAGTACTTGCAGTCGCGACGAAAACTCGCCTGACCTGGGTGAAGTGAGGCCACTGGGCCGGGCTGGGTGCGGCGCTAAATCTGAGACCGGGGGGAATCCACGGGCGGCTGACGCGTGGGAGCGCCTCCCAAAGAATTCTCTTATGCCGTGGTGGCCCCCGCACCTCTGGCACTTGATGTCGCAGCCCTCTGTCTCGTGGTCGAAAATGCCACACCGTTTACAATACGGGTTTTGGCAGGCCGAAGCCATGTGCCCTACCTCGCTGCACCGCGCGCATACGCGCCGCATGCCCCGGTATTCGAACATGACTCGGTGCCCCGCGACAGTTGCTAAGTTGGGCACCGGTTTGGACATTTCTATTCGTACTACCCTCACGCCATTTACCTTATTTTGATGGTTTGTGACCATCGCAAAGGAAACGCTTTTTACTTTCCCATACTGCGCAAGCGCGTTCAACAAGGGTTCATCGGGGAGATACGCGGGGTAGCGAAACACATTAACAAATGTGATCGGCGGTCCCACAGCCTCCACTGTCACTTTGACATTGTTGACTGTGAAACCCTCACCCACCATAAGTTTTGTGGCTTGGGCAACAGTACGCGTGCACACCAAAAACTTCGATCCTCCCATGTGTTGAAGTACATGAACGCTATAGTCGCCCGCGGTGCACTCAATTGCGTCAATCAAGTCGTCTATCGACAAATCGCCTTCCGGCGCATTAAAGAAAAAACAATTCTTCCTCACCGGGAGGTTTGTTGATGCTGCCGTCATGGGTGGCACTGGTGGACCCTTCTCCGGGATAGGAGAGGGGGGCGTGACTGGTGAAACACAGCTGGGCTGCGTACTAGTAAGCGGGCTCAGCAAGCGCTGGGTCCGAGTTCAGGTTGGTGTCGGTAGACGGCGGGACGGAGGGCACCGGCGCGGCAGGCGGGTTCCGAGGTCCTCACGTCTCCAGGCATAGAGGAGGGTCGCCGAGCAAGAGGGCCCGGTACCAAGGTCCGGGTGCGGCAGGCTAGGCCAGCAGGGCTCCCGCGAAAAGGCTGGATCTCTTTTGGGTTCGCAAGGACCCGGGGGTCGACGTCAGCGTGACGGGATCCCAGGGTAGGCCCGTTGACTCGTTGCAGAAACGGCTCACTCGGCAATTTGATCTAAGCCAAAAGGCCAAGAAGCGACGCAATTCATTAGCACGTAATTAAAATTCGTTCTTTCACACCTCCTACTTATTTCTGGCCAAAAGCCGGGCAAACAGTAGCAAAGCAATTCCGACGTCCACCCATGCACAACCAGAATTGTGCACCGAAAGCGGCAGCGCTGGCTTCACGGCATTGCTTTTATCCCTAGTCCGCTTGAAGTTTCTTGTTTCGCTTACAAACATGTTAAAACTGAAACCTTCTTTTTCCCAGAGGTCGAAGCCACGCGTGCTTGCTTGCACACGTACTCTCAATTGCGCCCATGACGTCACAACAAATGCTTGCCGGCGAACATTATCAGGCATGTCGCGAGAGATGCTACAGCACTTGTTTTAAAAACTGATGCAATGTGTACATGTCCAACTCGAGCACCAAAGCCTGGAAGGAAAAAATAATGACTGTGCAAAATGTGACTACGTTACCCATCCAACATGGCTTCTACGCTGGCTGCCCAAGCAACGCCTCTGCAACGACGCCCCCAATCATCGGCAAAGAGGTGGTGCCTTTGGCTGCTTCAGCACGCTCGACGTATGCCTTGCAAGTTCCGACGTGGCGGAACACCGCACCGAAGTCGACGAAGGTACTGCCGTGAAAGGCAGACCCGGGAATGCGTGCGAAACGTCTACAGCGTGCGTTGTGATGCCGGGGAATGAAGGGTCACGTGGCAGAGGGTGACGGAACGTGAGTGTGCGACATGACACTGCGATGTCGTTCAAGCGTTCAACGGGCCCGCAGGCTCTTCCTGTCGTGGTCGAAAACGTCCAAATTTTGCTGATACCGAGGGGTAGGAGGGCTATGGTGGCGTGTACGAGGCGCTGTCGCGGCGCTCCGTCGATCGTGCCGGACATGAGGCGGCAGAAGGCAGTCGTCAAGGGTTCGCGTAAATCAGTGGAGAAGCACTCGCCTGCGCTTTTCATTGAATTCCGATGAGTAAGGTGCGAAAGGACTCGCGACAGAAGGTCTTCGGGTCTTGTGGGAGACGGGTGGTTGCACAAATGCGACTGTGCGTCAACGTGCAGCCATATTCGTGGATTATTTCACCCCACTACGATAGCTTCGTCACTGCGCTCGCTGGTGTTGCTTGTTTTTGTTGACCTTCACTTGTGGCTCACACCCACTGTTCGGGATTGGCCGGTTTGTTGTTGTGCTTCTTCGACTTCTACATATTCGGCTTAGTGAAGCTGTGGGGAGTGATGAGTGGGTGCAGAGACAAAGCACAGCACAGCCCGCCCGGGGCGTGATCTCACGCGTCCTAGGTTCCACAGCGCTTCAGGTACGTGCGTAATGCGTCCGTTGATTGATTGATATGTGAGGTTCAACGTCCCTAAACCACCATATTGTCACGTGATCACAGAACGACCACAACGTCTGTTCACAGGAGCAGCACTGGACGTCGAGCCAAACCGAACGTTAGAGCACGAGCACACACCAACCGTCCTCTTCTTCTTTCTCACCATGGCACATACTCGCATTGGCGTGGCTAAACCTCGTTCCATGCCTGTGGCATCACCCCCCTTCGAAAAAAAGTACCACCCCGATGACCAATGCCGTATAAAAGTTAAAGTAGTCGCGTACACGAGCAAAGACGCGTGAAGAAGCAGTGTCAGGTGGCTCGGGGATAGTGTGGCTTCATCCGTGACACATGAACAATGTCGGGCTGCTGGGAACATCGAGATCGCTGAGCTGTGTCTTCAAGCAGAATTTCGTAGTTGACATCTGTGAGGCGCCGTAGTACTCTATAGGGACCGAAGTAGCGGTGAAGTAAGTTTTCCGAGTGGCCCCTTTTGCGAACGGGGATCCACAGCCAGACCAGATCACCGGGTTGGTAAATGACATGGCGATGACGTGAGTTGTACCTCTGCGAGTCGATTCGTTGTTGTTTTCGGATCCGCTTGAGTGCAAGCTGGCGGGCCGCGTCGGCGAGCCGGAGAAAGTCGTTCGCATCAGTAGTAATATCGGTCGTGTCAGGCAACAGCATGGCATCAAGCATCGTAATTGCTTCTCGGCCGTGAAGCAACCGGAATGGAGTGAAACCCGTAGTCTCTTGAACCGCAGTGTTGTAAGCGAACGTTACGTATGGCAAAATTGCGTCCCAGTTCTTGTGATTACGGTCGACGTACGTAGATAGCATGTCAGCGAGCGTCTTGTTTAATCTCTCCGTCAGACCGTTGGATTGTGGATGGTATGCGGTTGTTTTGCGATGAGCTGTTCCACTAAGTCTCGTAACGTCTTGCATCAATTGGGCTGTAAAGGCTGTTCCACGGTCAGTGATAAGAACTGTTGGCGCTCCATGGCGGAGGACGATGTTGTTGATAAAAAAATACGCAACCTCATTGGCGGTGCCTCGTTGTAGGGCTTTCGTTTCGCAGTACCTCGTTAAATAGTCAGTAGCGACTACGATCCAGCGGTTGCCATCATGTGACTTCGGGAAGGGCCCAAGCAAGTCCATGCCGATTCGTTCAAACGGTTGTGACGGGGGTGCAATAGGATGTAATAAACCAGCAGGGCGCACAGGTGGCGCTTTACGGCGCTGGCAATGATTGCATGTTTTAACGTAATGCTTGACATCCTGGGTGAGCTTTGGCCAGTAGTAGCGAGTCCAAATCTGGGCAAGGGTACGTGCGAATCCTAGGTGGCCGGAGGAAGGCTCGTCGTGGCAGGCAGATAAAATGTCAGCACGTAGCCCTGGTGGAACGACGAGGAGGTACTCAGTCGCATAAGGTTCGAAGTTCTTTTTGTAGACGATGTCGTTGCGGAGACAAAATGACCCTGAACGTGCAAATGCCGATGGTGGATTCGAGCTGCGACCTTGAAGGTATTTGATAAGTTGTTGGATCTCTGAATCATTCCACTGTTGTTGGGCCAAGTCAGATTCATTGACTGCACAAAGAAAATGGCCATCGGTATCATCGTTCCTCGATGTCGTCGCGAGGGGTGCGCGCGAAAGGCAATCAGCATCAGAGTGCTTGCGGCCCGACTTGTAGACGACTGTAACCTCAAATTCTTGAAGGCGTAAGCTCCATCTCGCGAGGCGCCCTGAAGGGTCCTTGAGATTGGCCAGCCAACAGAGGGCATGATGGTCCGTAACTACTCTGAATGGACGGCCATACAGATACGGTCGGAACTTTGTTATCGCCCAAATAACAGCAAGACATTCCTTCTCCGTGGTCGAGTAGTTAGTTTCCGCAGATGACAAAATGCGGCTAGCATAAGCGATGGGACGTTCAGCGCCGTCTTGCCACTGGACGAGTACTGCACCAAGACCGATGTTGCTTGCGTCAGTGTGAAGTTCGGTGATGGCATCTTCATCAAAGTGCCCTAGTAAGGGTTCACTCTGAAGGCACTGCTGAAGCTGGGAAAAAGCGGCTCTCTGCTCTGGACCCCACACGAAAGGAGTATCCTCCTTCGTTAAACGGGTAAGGGGTTCAGCGATGTTGGCAAAGCTCTGGACAAAGCGCCTGTAGTAGGCGCAGAGACCCAAAAACCGGCGCAAATCCCGTTTGTTCGAAGGTGGAGGAAATGCAGCAACAGCCATGGTCTTTTCTGGGTCTGGTCTAATGCCATCGTGACTGATAAGGTGGCCGAGGAACTTTAGTTCTTCGTAGCCGAAATGACACTTCTCCGGTTTTAGAGATAGGCCTGCAGATCGAATAGCGACGAAGACGGACTGAAGTCGTTGTAAATGTTGCTCAAATGTTTTGGAAAAAACAACGACGTCGTCTAAATACACGAGGCAGGATTCCCACTTCAGACCGGACAGGACGGTGTCCATCATCCTTTGGAACGTTGCCGGTGCAGAGCACAATCCAAATGGTAACACTTTGAATTCATAGAGGCCATCGGGAGTTATGAATGCTGTTTTTTCCCTGTCACGTTCATCGACCTCGATCTGCCAGTAGCCGCTGCGTAAATCCATTGAGGAAAAATATCGGGCATGTCGAAGTCGATCCAGTGAGTCATCTATGCGTGGGAGAGGGTAGACGTCTCTCTTCGTCACTTTGTTGAGCTTCCGGTAATCGACGCAAAATCGAAGAGTGCCGTCTTTCTTTTTAACAAGTACGACGGGTGACGCCCATGGACTGTTCGAGGGTTGGATGACGTCGTCGTCGAGCATCTGTTTCACTTGAAAACGTATTGCCTCTTGTTCTTTCTGCGACACGCGGTAGGCGTGCTGTCGTACAGGCCGTTCGGTAGGGTCCGTTATAATGCGGTGCTTCACAGTTGGGGTCTGCTTGATTTTGGAGGTGGACGCAAAGCAATCACTATACGTACGTAAAATCATGCGTATCTGCTGTTGCTGCGCACAGGATAGCTGGCAATTCACGTCAACCGTGCTGGCTATATCAGTGTTACCTTCGGCAGCAGTGGCAATCGGAGCGATAGTGGAACATTCTGCGTCATCGATGGCTTCAAAGTTCGCGATTGCTGTTCGCTTTGCTAAGTGTTGGTACTGGCCGCCGAAATTCGTGATCAGAAGCTGAGTCTTCCGTTGTTTCAGTTTGACGACAGCACGCGCGACACAAATCTGCCGAGCCAAGAGCATCGAGAGGTTAGTTTCCGCGATGCCACTACTCTTGTTGTCACAGTCGCTCTCCACCGTTACGAACATACTGGCTCGCGGCGGCAGTGCGATGGTGTCGTCAGCAATTCGAAGTGTTGTGGTCGGCGCAACTGCATCCTTTCGTAGGGCTGTATGGTCGTTAGATAACGTTATGAGCAGGTCGCGAAGGTTAATAATAGCTCCATGCTCGCGGAGAAAATCCATTCCGAGAATCAGGTTTTGGGAGCATTCGCGCAATACAACGAAGGAAACAATGTACGTCGACTCACGAATTCGGAGGCGGGCAGTGCACATTCCTAGCGGTGTCAATAGGTGACCTCCCGCAGTCCGGAGGTTGGTTCCATGTCCCCAAGGTGTCGTTACCTTTCTTAGCTGTGCAGCGAGGTCAGCGCTTATAACAGAATAATCGGCACCCGTATCTACCAGAGCGGTCAGCGGGTGGTTGTCGACAAGAACAGAGATACGAGCAGAGACCTGTTTGTCGTCGATGGCGCACGTCGGTGAAAGAATGTCGTCGGATGTCGGCAGGCAAATCGGGGGAGGGTCTTGTAACGGTCGATCAACAGCGGCCTCACCCCCAGAGGTCGCTGTTCTTAGTTTCCCCGGCGCGGGCTTGTGGATCTAGGTGATCTTCCTGCAAGGACGTCCGCAAAGGTTGATTGTTGGCCAGGTGACGTGGAACGCCGTGGAGATGGTGAGCGGGATTGGCGACGCGGAAGGATTGAGGATCGTTGGCTTGCCAAGTATTCGGCGATAGCACGGGGCCGCTAACCATCTCTGGGTCGACGAGCATCCGGACGAAAGCCGGGAAGACCCATGTGCCTGTAGGCGCACTCACGGTAGATGTGACCTGGTTCACCACAGTGATAACATAGAGGCCGGTTGTCGGGAGCACGCCATACACTGGATTTCCGTGTAAGGGGTGGGTTGCCGTACTGCGGTGGTCCCGAGTAGAACGACGGTGCCGTCTGCAGGGTGGACGGACGGGACGGATAGCCAACAGCCGGCGCAGGAGTACGCAGTGCTTCCGCGTACGTTAATAGCGGAGCTTCGGCTGGACACGGGGCCATCATGGGTTGGACTTCGGCTGCACGCAGAGTCGTCATGGGGTGCACCAGCTGCCGGACCTCTTCGCGAACGACATCCGTTAAAGCAGCAACATGGGGCGGAGAAGACACCACGTGCAGCTTTTGAAGCTCCTCGCGCACAATACTGCACACGAGCTCCGTCAGGTCTTTTACAGTCGTGACGTCAGGTGTTTGTAGGACCGACGACACTGACGAAAGACTGCCAGGACGTTCATACTAGTACGAACGCTGCCTTAGCATTCTCTCCATTGTCGTGGCTTCGCGAAGGAAATCCTCTACAGTGCCGGGAGGGTTCCGCACTAGTCCCGCGAACAGCTGCTCCTTCACTCCCCGCATTAGGAGGCGCACCTTCTTTTCTTCCGTCATTGAAGAGTCGGCTCGCCTGAACAGCCGCGTCATGTCCTCAACGAACATGGCAACACTCTCGTTCGGACGCTGGTTTCGGGAATTGAGGAGCCGTTCCGCTTGCTCCTTTCGGTCAGAGCTTCGGAAAGTATTTCGCAACTGGTTGCAAAACTCTGGCCAGGTTATCATAGTGGCTTCATGGTTTTCGAACCAAGTGCGCGCAGAGTCCTCGAGATAAAAGTAGACGTACCGAAGCTTTCGCTGCTCGTTCCACTCGTTGACGCTGCCGCAACGGTTGTAGTCGTCAAGCCAGTCGTCGACGTCCTCATAAGGGTCACCGTGGAACGGCTTCGGAGTACGCGGGACGTTGAAGAACCATGGAGGAGGCAGCGTTGATGTTTCTTGGGTTTGCGTTCCCGCACTAGCCATAGTACTGCCGAGTTGAGGAAATGGTCCGAATTCAGGAGGTAGGCCTAGTTGTCGCCTGCTACGCCGTAGGTCAGCTGGTTCTTCCAAGTCGCGGCTAGTGTCGGGACCTTGCTGCTGATTGCAGTGCATACAACACTACCCAGCACCTCCACCAGAAAATGTCACGTGATCACAGAACGACCACAACGTCTGTTCACAGGAGCAGCACTGGACGTCGAGCCAAACCGAACGTTAGAGCACGAGCACACACCAACCGTCCTCTTCTTCTTTCTCACCATGGCACATACTCGCATTGGCGTGGCTAAACCTCGTTCCATGCCTGTGGCAATATGATTATGAGAGACGCCGTAGTTGAGGGCTCCGGAAATTTCGACCACCTGGGGTTCTTTAACGTGCACCTAAATCTGAGCACACGGGCCTACAACATTTCCGCTTCCATAGGAAATGCAGCAGCCGCAGCCGGGTTATGAACCCGCGACCTGCAGGTCAGCAGCCGAGTACCTTACCCACTAGACCACCGCGGCGGGGCCGTAATGCGTCCGTAGTCTAGTGTGCAATTTTCTTGGAACTTCCAGCAACTGGTAATTCCATTCAGGTGAGCGCGCGAGGATGTTTGTTGTAGTTAACGAGTGCCAACGGTGGATGAGCTGGTATGAGATGGTGTCCAGAAATGTAGTGTGTGATCAACAAGGCGATTCCCGCCGTGGTGGTGTAGTGGCTATAAGGTACTCGGCTGCTGACCCGCCGGCGGTGGGATCGAATCCCGGCTGCGGCAGCTGCATTTTCCTGTGTTCAGATTCGGGTGCACGTTAAGGACCCCCAGGTGGTCGAAATTTCCGGAGCCCTCCATTACGGCGTCTCTCATAATTATACGGTGGTTTCGGGACGTCAAACCCCACATATCGTCATATCGTCATCAAGGCGATGGATGAGGGCGCCAGCGAGGTAGCTGACCGCGTGGCAACGAATTACAGCTACCGCTTAAACTGAAAGCTGGGACCCAGGTCAGTGGACACAGGAAAAGTACATCGGCGCTTTGCCGCTCCACCGTACTGCAGGTGTGTGCGTGGTGGGTCCTGTGGCGTTCTTTGCGATTTTACTTTGTGATGGGGAATAGTGTAGATGCGTAGACGTGGCGAGAGCATGCGTCTTCAGGTTCAGACGTCACGTGAAGATGTGAAATAAAAATGTTTTTCCTTGTCACTGCAACTGTAAACAGAAACATCAACACCCATTTTCTCGAGGCTTTTTTATTTTTTGTTCCGAAATGGGTGAATTCGAAAAACGGAAATAGCTTGGCACATACACACTTCTAGCTTTCCTCAGAAAGAGCAACAATAAAATTACTCAAGAGTTTTAATAATATGAGTAAAGATGTTTATAAAAAACTTGGAGTATGTACGTTTGAACATAACGAAAAAAAGAAGGGCTCTCCAATTATGAAATTTTCACACAAACATTTATTTTCCCAGAGTAAGAGTGAATATTCACACAGCTAGCACACTCCTCGCACGCGAATACCGAGCCGCCGCGAATACCGCGTCAGCCGGGGCGGCGTGACGCCAACGTTTCGGACACTCGCCGCACCCATGCCATTTACCCCGATTTCATTAGTAAATCCGTATACTGTTTCTTTCATTGAATTTAATGTCAATCTCACCCCCGTAGGGGTGAGTGGGCCAATCACGGAGGTAGTGCAATACCGGGCGAACCCGTGGCGGAGGTGAAACAAGCTTCAAGCACTTTGCCGCATCACAAAAATAAGTTTAATATCTTGGATCCAAATAGGATCCGTATCAGATATTAAGCTGATAAGAGCAGATGTGAATAATAATGTTTCATGGGGCCGTAGAAAAATGAGTCTGATTATTTGACATGACTTTTCGCGAAACATAGTTGACGTTAGCGCAACACAGCCAAAAGAGGGAATGGCGCGTGACAATCAACGCTTGCAGGGCACTTGCAATGACGCATTTGGTGAGTGTATACGCAGTCGGGAAAAAGTTCGACCGTCATGCAATGGTAATGCATTTGCATGTACCAACGGACGCGCACGCACAGTTTAGTTAGAGTGTCGCAAGTGTTCGTGATAAATCTCGCGTGATGCGGCAATCACTTCACTCACGCAGAGTTTTTTGAATAGGCGGAGGTAGGGACATATGCGCCGGAGCACACGGTCGTTCGCCGAGTCCCATGCGCCGAGGGCCCCCACGATGACGGCGTCGACGGTGACCCCCTGATACTGGTGACGGAGAAACGCCGCCACCGGCTCGTAATGGCCCATCTTGGCGTTACGGGCGTTCTCGAAGGCGTCCGGTGTGTTCTCGAAAGGGCACGTGACGTCGATGATGATAGCCTCTTCGCCACGCACCAGGATGAGATCCGGACGAAGGCCCGTGTCTCCGACGGCCTGGTTTTCAAAGGCCACCGTTAACTCGCGGGAGGCGGCGGTCCGGACGTGATACACGATGGCGTTGTGGCGGGCCTGGTCAAAAGCACTGCGAGGCACTCAGTGGCACACCACATGCGGCAGCGTCTCCCTCAGGTACCCGCAGACGCGGCCCCGCTGGTCTCTGTCCAGCGCACCCCAGATGCGAGCGCCATTGAGTGGGAGCAGCTTAAGGCGGGCCCTGTGTACGAACCGCCAGTCCGCGAAGGTGGTGAAGGCGCCCGTCCGCATAAAGTGGGAACTGGCACGATCAGCTGCCACGCCGGCCAGCACCTTCCCTTGGTTGGGGAGGTCGTGCAGGCCGCGGTCCCGTTGTCTGGCCAGGACCTCACGCAGCGTCCGCATGACGCGGCACCGGTGCTGCGGAATGATGGTTGCGTCGCCGCAGGTGAGCCGAACGCCGCCAGGATTCAGGGTCCAGGCGATGTTCTAGTGGCGGGACGCCTTACGGGCATTCGTCCAAACGGACCGCAACTGGTTGGCAGGGACCCGGAACCCGTCTCCAAGCGATCCTCTGAGGTAGGCCTCCAGCTCCGTGCGGGTGACCTCCCAGCCGAGACGGGCAGTGGCGATCGCATAGGCATAGTCCAGGGCCATCTGTCTCAGCTCGGCGTCGGGGGACGTTAAAAGCTTGTAGGCCGAGCCAATGCGGCAGAGCTCGCTGAGCTCCGCCGCAACCGGGATCCCGACGACACCACCAGGGGGGGAACCGTAGATGTAGTTGGTGGCCGCGTTGGTTGTAGGTAAAGCGTACGCTTTACCAGCGGCCAAATGGCATCACCCAGTCGGCGCCAGTCAGTCGTCGAAAGGACTCCGCACCTCATCGGGAAGTTTAGCACCGGTTAGACAAAGGTCCGGAAGGCATCCAGATGCTGCCACGGCACGAACATCGAGGACGTGATCGCCTGGGCTTGGGCGATGGCAGACTCGACTGCGGAACCGGAGCCGCAGGGAATCCGCAGGGAAGCCACGCGCGATTGACGCATATGAGCGCCGCCCCAACGTTTGCACTCCTCAGTGCATCCTTCTGTCTCGTGTCCGAAGGCTCCGCAACTCTTGCAATATGATGCCGAGCACGCGGAGGCCATGTGCCCGACCTCGCTGCATTGTGCGCACACTCTACGCATCCCGCGATATTCAAACATTACGCGGTGCCCCGCGATGGTCATGAAATTCGGCACTGGGCGGCTCATTTCAATCTTAATAACACGAACCCCATTAAGTTTGGTTTGGCACGTGGCTACCGTGGCGAATGTGATGCCCTTCACTTTACCGTACTGGCTGAGGACGTTACAGAGTGTCTCGTCTGGCAAGTAGGCCGGCTACCGGTAGGTGTTTACAATTGTAACAGGCGGCCCTACCGCTTCACCAGGTACATTGTCTTCTGCACGACGACGACGACAACACGCTCTCGTACGACATCGCGGTGTCCTCGCCGCCGCTCGATGCCGGGTCGTCCCCAGTCGTTCTGCCAGGGTCCCCGGTATCTCCGGCCTCCTCCCCGTCGCCACCCGCGTCCGTGGACGAGGCAGGGGCGGTTCTCGACGGACCGGACGAAATACAGCAGCAGCCCGAGTCCGACAACGCGACCCTCCGGATGCCTCTGGACCACACGCGCCTCCTCGAGGACCAGGCACGCCTGCTCCACTCCTTGTTGTGGGAACCGCCTTCTGACGAGTCGTGGGCCCAATGCGAGGAAGCCTGGACGCGGGCAGTCGCCTTGGCTGTCGAGGCGGTGCGTCTTCTGCCGGTGCGTCCTGGCCGCCAGTGCCACCAGCCTGACCCATCGAACGCGGTCGACATCCAGCGGCTGTACCGCCGCAACCGTCGACGCGCAGTTCGGCTGATCCTGGAGGGACCACCCCAGACGTGCGCCATTCCGCTTCAGGATCTGCAAGACCATTGGGGACGCACGTGGTCGACCCGCCAAGCCGACTCTACCCTTCTGCTGAGAAGAGAACCGGCTCCGGTGGGAGTAGATACGACCAACTTTTCACCGGACGAGGTGTTTGGGCATTTGCGCAAGTCCGAGAGCACGGCCCCCGGGGCGGACCGTTTGACCTACCACCATTGGCGGATGGTCGACCTGGAGGCACGGTCCCTGCCAGCGCTCTTCAACGCCTGTTTACACCACAGACGCACGCCAGACTCCTGGAGGACCACTCGCACCGTCCTCATTTTCAAGAGAGTAGACCCCCACGTCCCGTATAACTGGCGGCCGATAGCCCTCGGCTGCACGGCAGCGAAGCTTTACGCTAAGTGCCTTGCAGCCCGGCTCCAGGCCTGGATGATCGAGCGCGCCGTGCTGTCAAAGTGCCAGAAGGGCTTCCTTCCGCATGACGGCGCGGAAGGAAGCCCTTCCTTCCGCGCCGTCATCCTTCAATGCAGGCTCGACATCACCCGGTCAGGAGGCCCCGACCTGTGTGCGGCGCTGTTGGGCTTCAACAACGCGTTTGGGTCAGTTCGCCCCGGGCTTCGCTCGACGCCCTGCGTAGTGCTGGCGCCGGCCCCGTGTTTACGAAGGTGATCGGCGATCTTTACAGGGACAACAGCACCTGTATCGTGGCGGCCACGGGAACAACCGAACCGATCCCGATCCTGGCAGGGCTCCGTCAGGGTCGCCCACTTAGCGGAAATCTATTCAACTTGGTGATTGACCCGGTCATCCGCGCAGTGCAAGGTGGTGGTTCCGACCACAAGATCCTCGCCTACGCGGACGACCTTACGCCCCTGGCCTCAACTCCACGCAGACTACAACAGCGCATCGACCGGATAGAGGCCCTCGCCACGTCCCTGGGCCTGTCCTTGAACCCGTCGAAGTGCACATCCTTCCACATGGTCGGATCGACACCTGTGGGGATGCGCCCGACGAAGTTCAGGGTCTCGGGCGTTCCCATCTCGGTGCTGCTTGACTTCGAGCCGCAGGGGTACCTGGGACGTCCCATCGGCTTAGACAGACCACTGTGTAAAACGCATACACTGACCACTGTGTATGCGTTTGCCAACTACGTGGGCAGAGTGGCGGTCATCCCGAAAAAGACAGCCGCGAAGTTGAGCAGCATAGTTAATGCCATTCTCTGGGAAGGCAAACCCGCTCCTGTCAGTAGACGTTTCGCACGCATTCCCGGGTCTGCCTTTCACGGCAAGACCTCCGTCGACTTCGTTGCGGTGTTCCGCCACGTCGGAACTTGCTAGGCATACGTTGAGCGCACTGAAGCAGCCAAAGGCACAACCTTTTTGCCGATGATTGTGGGCGTCGTTGCAGAGGCGTTGCTTGGGCAGCCAGCGTAGAAGCCATGTTGGATGGGTGACGTAGTCACATTTTGCACAGTCATTTTTTTTCCTTCCAGGCTTTGGTGCTCGAGTTGGACACGTACACTATGCATCAGTTTTTAAAACAAGTGCTGTAGCATCCCTCGCGACATGCCTGATAATGTTCGCCGGCAAGCATTTGGTGTGACGTCGTGGGCGCATTCGAGAGTACGCGTGCAAGCAAGCACGCGTGGCTTCGACCTCTGGGAAAAAGAAGGTTTCAGTTTTAACATGTTTGTAAGCGAGACAAGAAACTTCAAGCGGACTAGGGATAAAAGCAATGCAGTGAAGCCAGCACTGCTGCTGTCGGTGCACAATTCTGGTTGTGCATGGGTGGACGTCGGAATATCTTTGCTACTGTTTGCCCGGCTTTTGGCCAGAACTAAGTCGGAGGTGTGAAAGAATGGTTTTTAATTACGTGCAAGTAAATTACATCGCTTCTGGACGTTTTGGCTAAGATCAAAGGTTGAGGTAGCTGTACTGCTTCTGTGTACTGCGTTCAGCACTTTGGAGGCCGGAACTACCAAGTTACCGTCAACAGTGAGGCTGCACTGGCCCAAATCGTAGACGCCTCGCACCTTAATCGAGGAGAGCGCGTCGCCATCATACTCCTGGGACCCCAAGTGACCCAAGTGACCGTCCTGTTCCTGCCGGGCCGCGTACCCAGCGAAGTCCTCGCACAAGGACTCTCTCCTTACGGGCCCGGCTTTTGGCCAGAACTAAGTACGAGGTGTGAAAGAATGGATTTTAATTGTGTGCAAACAAATTGCATTGCTTCGCGGCTTTTTGGCTAAGATCAAGGGGTTCAAGTAGCCATCGTTTCAAGCCTCCCAGCCTGACCTGGGGTCACATCACGTTGGCGTCGGCCCGCGGTGTCACACGGTCCCGTAAATTCGGGAGGCGATCGCCGGGCTAATTCCAAGGGCCGAGGTACAGCCCCCCGAACCGCACCACGAAAGCGTGGCGCGCCAGCGGACGCCGGCTGTGGCCCAAAGAACAAGTCAGAGCCGAGAGTTGATAAACAAAATAAAATTATATTCTCAATATTGGCAGATAAAAACGATACAAAAATATGCACACTCGACACTAGTTGAATACAATATGTCACCAATCAAACAATGTACTACACAGTACAATCAGCCACACTCGAAACAACGGACACAGACAACAATACGCACTACAATGCAGTCGCATACATCGAACAACCAACACACTTAAAGACTAAATGTTCGAGAACTTATTGAGTCCTAAGTCCTTGGAACAAAAGACTGAATGATACTCTTCCGAGAATCACTCACTCAAAGTCCAGCGTTGTTGTCGTTCCGCTGCCCCCGAAGTTTCTCTTCCAGGAAAGCTCGCGTCTTCAATTGGCCGGTCTCCAGGCTCCAAACTTCTTCGCCGGAAACACGTCTGCTTCACACACGCAGCTGTCGCCACGCGTCTTCGCTCGATAGCGGTAGACACACACTCTTGCCTGTAGCTCGAGTCTTCACCCCTCAGGTGGAAATCCTCTTCTTCTCCTCCTTTGTCACCGAAGACAAAAGGCTTCGCCCACAAGGCGGAACACCCTACGCACTCTGGCGCATACTTTCTTCTTCTCCTGCTTTGTCACTAAGGACAAAACCTTCACCGACAGACGCGGTGGATTAACCCCACGCGCACTGGCGCTAACTTCCTTCTTCTCCTGATCTCTCATCTCGTCTGCTCGATTAAATACCTTCCGCGCGTGATTCCAGAAAGTTCTCATCCTTTCATCGGCGCGATACGCAGCGAAGGCTGGGGGAAAGGACGAGACGATACGGGGGCCGTCCGCGACGGATGACGCAACCCGGCATCACCACGCCCCTTTCCATCGAGAAATTTCCAGGGCCTGCTCGGCCGCCGATGTGGGGTGAGGAGGTTCGTCGGCGAATCTACGCTTCCGAGAGGGGAGAGGGACGCGCGCCCTGGGAGTCTTTGGATGCTTGTTTTCCTTTTTTATCGTTGACCTCGCGGCGTCACTCCGGCGTTTCTTCGCGAGAATTTGGTGGCACGCCCTTTTTTGAGCGCTCGTTTTTTTGACACCGGGTTCCTGTGAAGTTCGTGCCAGCAGTCGTTCCTGTGGCAGCGCCGCTCCGCGCGCGCGCCTGCCGACTCGGGTTCCCGGCTCCTGCCTGGTGCCCACTCGCCCCATGCCTGGTGGAGCAAGGTCCCCGACCCACGCCTGCCGTCCCGGAGCCCCCCTGCGGTCCACCGGGCACTACCTAGTCCTGCGCGGCCCCCGCCTCGGCTGAGCCGCGTCCTACCAGTGTGCAGCTCGCCTGCACGTCAGGAGTCACCCTCAAACCTCGCCCGACCCGGCGGCTTGCGGAATCTATTCATCAGTATGGCCACGCCAGCTGAACTCTCGGTGAGGGAGAATCGTTTTATGTTTTCAGCGCCCGAAGCCGACGTTTCTGTGGACGATTTGATAGACGCTGTAGAAAAAACAACCGGTGATGACAGTGTATTGGTGCTACAACACATGGGGGGAGCGAAATTTCTTATATGCACCCGCAACGCTGGTCAGGCAACGAAGCTAATGGTTCCAGAAGGCTTTAAGGTTAACGGTGTGAACGTGCCGATAGAGGCAGTCGGGCCGCCGGTTACGTATGTGAATGTTTACCACTACCCCGCTTTCTGTCGGATGAGATAATGCCTTAGCCCAGTGCGGTAAGGTGAAGGGCATTTCGTTCGCCCCTCGAGCCACTCGCCAGACGAAGTTAAACGGGGTGCGTGTCGTGAAACTTGAGATGTGTCGCCCTGTCCCCAACTTCATGACGATTGCGGGGCACAAAGTAATGTGCGAGTATAGATGTATGCGTCGGGTGTGTGCGCGTTGCGGTGAGGCCGGACATATGGCGACCGCATGCACCGCGGCGTACTGTAAACGATGCAGCACATTCGGCCACGACACTGAGGGCTGTTCAGCCAACTGCTAACGCTGCGGGGGACACCAAGGAACGCGCGAGTGCTTCTGTAAGCGTTCGTATGCTTCAGCCGCCCGCGGCTTCCCCTCGCTTTCCGAAGCCGCTGTGCCTCACCCTCAGTCAAGCGGCCCTGCCTCGGCCAGGGCTGCCATTTCACCGCGCCTGCAGGTTCTTATATCCTGATCCACACCCCGCGCATCAGAGGGGGCATCTGTTTCGAGAGACCGCGAGTTAGACACTGGCGCGCTCACAAGTAGCGGCACTGAAGCCTCGTCTGCCATCGAGGGGGCAGAAAGGGTGGACGACACCACCATGTCGACCGAAACCGAGTAGAGCGACAATGAGGGGGCCTCAGCACAATCTCCCTCTCCTTTGCCCGCCGCACTCGGGTCAGGTCAGGATGACGGCCTGATTCCGTCATCCGCAGCCGAAGGGGCCGTTGACACCAACAAGTCACGAGTAAGACACACCCCCACCACCTATGCACCCGCCAACGTTCTGGCCCCCGTGGCCACCCAGGACCTGGAGGCCCGTGTCCAAGACGCCGCCAGCGTCGACCCCCCATATGAAGGAAAGAGCACCACGTCCCCCCCCCCTATCATAGTGAAGATGACCGACGGACCCCGTCATCTGACCGATGACCGACGGACCCCGCACCCAACCCGGCACGACTAAGCCGGAAGTCGGACGTGAGACCGAGACAGACGGCCATAGGCCTTGAGCACAGATCACGCTCGCGCTCATGGAGACGCGTCGACAAGCGGGAGCCGGCCGGGGAGCGGTCGCCAACAGGGACGCACCGCAGCGCAGACCCGGGCCCATTGGTCAAAGTAGCGATAGCGACGCTCTGCCGCACGCGAAGGCCCAGAAGCTCGAGGAAGATGGAGGGGGCAAGAGGGAACCACCCTCCACGCCCTGAGACGCCGACACACCCACAACGCGTCTCTCGGGGCAAAGGGGTCCGCCCATGCCCAGAGACGCCAACAAACGCAGCAATGCGTCTGCTCGTTCCGCCAGCTTCGCAGCCCTCCTGTCTGCCCTATTCACTCTCGCTTCTCTTAGTCATTCCCTTCCGGGCTTCGCCACCTCCTCCCCTACAGGCACGTCCTGCTCTCTCCAACACACCTAGACTATTCACTCGCGCCTCCTTAAAGTGCGTCCAATGTTTGTTGCTTTTTTCAAGCAGGCACAGTTCGCAGCAGTTACCAATATTCTGAATCAAAAAGCCCAAAATGCGTTACTATTGTCCCGGGGCAGCCACGCTCCGGCCTCAGCAGGCAAAACACAATATTTTGTGTCAATAGTCTAGGTGGTGTTGCTCTCTCGCACCCTTCTATTCGTGCTTGGCTGATGAGTCACCCCGGCACCGATGGGCGCCGCGGTGGGTCCGCTTGCTCCGGCTGCTTTGCCGCCCCCCCCCCCTGTTTACTCTGTCCACTCTCGCTTCAATTGGTCGTTCGCTCTAGCGCTTCGCTTCCTCCTCCCCTCCAGGCGCGGCCTGTTTTTAGGCGCGAAGCTCCTTATAGCGGCACCCGTTCGTCTCCCGTAGTATGCAACAAGTATACCATTTTGACCTCCAAAGTGGTGCCGGTGAGAGACTTCTGTGCGTTGTTGAACAATTTAAAATAGTGCTCAATGTACATGTCAATGGCTGCTAATGAGGAATGAGAGACAGGAGCATTCGGCTTTTAGTTAACGCGCAGGCTGCGATCACCATTAGTAGCCATTGACATGTACATTGAGCACTATCTGACAAGAAAGGGTTGCTACGTTATACTCACTGGGTGTAACCTCCTTAGCTTTAGAAAGGTTTAGCGAGCGTTGAGCCGCAGTGCCGTGAATACAATGAACTTGTATATACCATGAATGAACTCATGGTGGTTAAAAATGGGAAGTAGATACGAAGCGCAAGCCATAAGAAAGTAAAAGCCGAATTCTCCGCCTCGCATTTCCGATTAGTAGCCATTGGCATGTACATTGAGAACTTTCTGACTGAAAAAGTTTGCTACGTCATACTCGCTGGGCGTAACCACCTTGGTTTTCGAAAGGTTTAGCGAGCGTTCGGCCGCAGTGCCATGAATACAGTGAACTAGTATATACCATGAACTCGAGGTGGTTAAAGGTGGGAAGTGGACCCGACACCCAAGCCGTAAGAAAGTGTGCGTGTGCCACCTCTCGTTTAGTCCTTGGAATGTCCGCTGGATGGCGGTGCTTCTATATGGGGAATATATGATGAAAAGATGCGGGATGGTGGTACTTAGAGTGTTGAATAGATGGACGAACGGACACATAGACAGATGCATGGATGGACGCATGAACAGACGCAGGGGCGGCTGCATGGACAAACGCAGGGACGGGTGCACGAACAGACGACGCACGCACGGACCGGCTGATGGACGCATGGGCGGTCACACTGACGGACGCATGGATGGACGGAAGCAAGAACGAATGGGCGGACGAATTCTTCGTTCCACTCTCCATCATTCACTCCGTGGATATGGTGCCATTTTTTCGCATCCTACCGTCTGCCTTCTCGGCTGCTCCCCCTCGTTTCTTCTCCCTTCACTTCCGCGCTGCCCTCGCCCTTCAACTGGCGGATGATCGCCGCGCTGCTCGCTACACTCTGCGACTCCCCAGATGAGGCTGAACAAGCCGCCTCCCTTCAATTAAGCCATGCGTTTCTCAGCCCTCGTGCCCTGTTGCCATCACACCATGGCCCACTTTCTCCCTCCCAACACCATCATGATTAGGTTATGCCTCATCTTAAAATCACTTCCTGGAATGTCAGGGGCTTCCGGGACAGAGCAAAACAGCAAAGTGTCCTAGCATTCGCCCAAGCTCAGGGGATCGACGTCCTGTTCATCCAAGAGCCAAGCTTCCGGTCGCCACTTGACGTTGCCGTCTTCAAGAGGGAGTTCCAGGTTGATGCCTTCTTCCTTACGAACGCAAGGGCCTGCGGCGTGGGGGCCATCTTCGTTTCAGGCCGCTTCCACCACAAGGCGTTCTGCACCTTCGGCGCGAATGGCAGAATACTCCTACTAGACCTCTTCGTGACGGGAAGCAGTGCCGCTTCGTGATTATTTATGCCCCGGCTAAGAGGTCTGACACCAACTCCTTTTTCCAAGCGTTACGCCTTTACCTCTTGGAGCCGCGCCCGCACGTACTACTGGGCTATTTCAACTGCGTCATTGACTCCCAGCGGGACGTAAGGGGGCCGGGCCAAGGCGGGTCCACTTATCACGCCAGAGAACCCAGGAAGCTCTTGATGCACCTCAGCCTGACTGACGGCTGGCTGCACACGCGCGGCGATCTTTTCGTCCCGACACGCACCTCGCAGCTATCGGCGAGCAGATTGAACCGCACCTACCTGCCCGACTTCCTCCCTTCCTCGGTGGTTGCGTGCGAGGTCCTCTCTCCCCCCCCCCTGCCAATCTAGCAAGGAAATCCGACCACCTCCTGCTTGCGACCACCTTCAGCGGTTCCCCCGGAGACCGCAGAATCGACCAAAGCTGGCGCCTCGATGCAGCTTTTTTACAAGATGAGGAAAGCGTCGAGCGCATTAGAAACAGACTCCGCGCATCTGTGGCGACTGCACCGGGCATGACCCCATGTACCTGGGACGCATTAAAAATAAAGTGGAAGGCAATACTACAAGACGAAGGCAGAGAGAGAAAGCGGCGTATCACGGCCAGGATCAATGAGACGTTACGAAGAATCAGAATCGTCAAAGGGGCTGAGACACTTACGCTGTGCATCCAGAATTACCTGACAACGCTGGAAGCCGAATATACCCGACTTTTGCAACAGCGAGTGGAAAGACCACCTGCCGGGTGCACCGAGGCACCCAGCCTAGCGGATGAGAACCATTATGAGGTATGCGGGAACGGCAGTGTGTGCATCTTTCGAATGAAACGCCCACATGGCTCAGTCACAACCGATCCCGACGAGATTGCCGAGATCCTTAGAGATCACTTCGCGGCCGCATTTCGGAGCACGGATCCCAGCCGAGGCCCAGGTGACGCGCGGTTCACAGAAGAGCCCTGTCAGAATCTCATTCGCGTAAGCGAGGAGGATGCCGCGCTGCTTGACAGCGAGGTACCTGTTGAGAAAGTACTTACCGGCATCAGAAGAATGCGCCCCAACTCTGCCCCTGGCACAGACGGCCTAACCGCCTACTTTTACGTTACCTTTTTTGATGTTATCGAGGGCCCTCTCACAAAAATGATCAACGTGGTGGTCACGCGCAAAGCTAAGCTTAAGTCATTCGGAGAAGGGAAGATTGCACTCCTCCTTAAAGAAGGAGTTCCACAGGAGGAGCCGTCGGCGTGGCGGCCCATTTCTTTTGTTAAACGTCGACTACAAGATTGTAGCTTCCTTGCTGAACACACGCCTGAAGCTCCTTCTGCCAACCATCACCTTTCCACAGCAGGCTTGCACGGTTCCAGGCCGCTTTATCTTCGCGAACGTGACCGTGACAAGGGATGTCTTCGAGTACATGACAGCGAAGTCCCTGTCGGGCGCCTTCGTTTCCCTGGACCAGGCGAAGGCTTTCGACTGGGTCAGGCACCAATACATGCTCGAAGTTTTACGCCACTTTGGGTTTCCGGCAAGCTTTGTTGATATCATTCCTGCTCTATACAGCGACTTGACGTGTCATGTCATTGTGAACGGCACTCCAACTGACACATTTGCCTACAAGAGAGGGATCCGGCAGGGGTGCCCGCTAGGGCTGACCCTCTTCATTCTTTCACTCAAACCATTTATAAGGAACTTGGCGCAAAACGAGCAGATTAGAGGCTTTCCCCTGACTGGTGAGGAGGAGATCAAAGTAATGGCGTATGCGGATGACGTTTCTTTGTTCGTCAGAGACCCAGCAAGTCTCCAGAAGTTCCGGACGGTCTTCGCATCCTATGCGGAGCTCTCGGGCGCGGAACTGAACAGGGAAAAATGCGAGGAACTGCTGTTTGGCAAGTTTCCTCGCGGAGCCCTGGGCGATCTCCAAGTTCTCGAACTGGTTAAGGTGCTGAGCATCTACTTCTACTGTGCCGGCGTCGCAGAGACAACGTGGCAGCGGGCGCTGGAACGAGCAAGGGCGGCGATTACTAGTCTCAGCTCCAAAGACCTCACACTTCGTGAGAAGGCCGTGGCCGCGAAGACCACCATCTGCGCCTTTGCCTACTATGCGAGCAGGGTGGCAGTTATGCCCACCAAACGGCCACACAGTTGTCGAAAATGCTGGGGTCCTTCTTATGGGAGGGCAAGCCAGCGCCCGTGCGACGCACTCTCCAGCAGCTCCCAGTGAGTGAGGGGAGCCTCGGCCTCACTCACGCACTAACAGTGAGCAAAATTCTTGCTCTAAAAACGGCTAGAGCTCTCTTTCGCTCCAGCGATTATGTGGGGAGACGCCTTATGCGCTATTGGAGAAGCACAGGCGCGGCCTTCCTTGAGGCCGACCGACCGCTCGGCCCCCTCGCGGAGGCGCCCTCACCATTTTACAAGGCAGCCGCCAGCACGATGCGGATGCTCCAGAGGGAGGCACCTCACTGTGACGTAGACAATGCCCCACCGGCCCGAATCGCGGAGGACGTCGCTGCACACCAGATAAGCGGCGACGAGCTACTGATGTCCCGTAAGTGGAAAAAGAAGGTGCCAAGAATGCGCGAGAAACACCCCGAACAGCGCAGGACTTTGCATGGCGCAAAAACTGGAGGTCTTGCAAACCCGTGAGCGGCTTCACAGGCTCGGTAGAGTGCTCTCGCCCCGCTGCTCGAATTGTCGGGCCGACGAAACGTAGGCGCACGCCCTGACGTAGTGCCCCGCGGCCAAGCCCGTATGGCGACTCGTAGCAAGGGACTTCAAAATCCGTCCCCCTCCGGCGCTGAACAGGAACAAGGGTGCGTTCGCCAAGTTAGTTGTAATGTGCACCTTGCTCGCCATCTGGATACGCCGCTGCCTAGCAGAGGCGAGGCGGAAACCCACGAGAGCGGCCTACCCAACGGTGTCTCGCGTCCGAGAGATGGTCTGGCGACATCTCTCGGAACATCTTGAGTGCAGCGGCGAGGAGAAGTTTCTCCGCCACTGGCACACACGGTTCTTTTTGATGCGGCAGGGCAGGCTACAAACCCCGGTCTCCCCGTTCTAACACACGCATTTCCGCTCCTCAAACAAATTTTCTTACTTGATTGTCTATTGATATATAATAGAACTCTGTATAATGATGTCGCGAGCACCTTCTCCGGCGCAGTCTGTGTTCACTCAATCTGCGCTCGTCAAACTTTTCATTTTCAATTGTTTAATCATGCACAATGATAACAGTGTATAATGATGTCGCGAGAGCCTTCTGGCGCAGTCTCTGTTCACTGTTTAACTGCCCCTCTAACGGGCATTTTGTTAGTATATATATGAAATACGAGCTGTCTAGGTGACCTCGCTTGATGTATTCTTACAAAGAGGTACTCGCCAATAAACATTCCCTTTGTGTAGCTAAGACCAAAGATCCCCCGCCTCTGGTCCCCGGCAGCAGTGGACACGACAATCCTCAGGACGCGAGCCCCCACCAACGAGGAACTGGACCTTTGCCCCTTCTTGGACGAAGAGGTCGCAGCCAAGCTCCGAAGGTGCGAGAGTACAGCTCCGGGAGAGGACCGCCTCACTTACCACCACTGGAGGCAGGTGGACCCTGAAGGGCGGTACCTTGCGGCGGTATTCAACGTCTGCCTCAAATACCGCCGCACACCCCGGAGCTGGAAGTCGACGAGGACGATCCTCATTCACAAGAAGGGCGACCGCGAGGACCCCACAAACTGGCGACCCATTGCCCTTGGTCGAACGATCGCCAAACTGTATGCCGGGTGTCTCACCACCCGGCTGCAGCGGTGGTTGGGCGACCATGCGGTACTGTCCAGGTGTCAGAAGGGCTTCCTGCCGCACGATGGGGTGTTCGAACACAACTTCGTGCTGCAGGGACGCCTGGACGACGCCAGGACGGGAGGTGGGGAGCTGTGCGTGGGGTTCCTCGATTACGCCAACGCCTTCGGCTCGGTCGCCCATGAGGCCCTCGTCGACGCTGTCCGCGGCGCCGGCGCGGGGGAGCCCTTCGCGGAGATCGTGGAGGAACTCTACCGCGCCAACACCACCTGCGTCGTGGCAGCTGACGGCACCGCGGAGCCCATCGCCATCGGAGCGGGCCTACGCCAAGGCTGTCCCCTGAGCGGCCTGCTTTTCAACCTGGTGGTGGACCCCATCATCAGAGCGGTGCAGGGAGGCGATAGGCAACACAACATCCTTGCCTACGCCGATGATCTGACGCTGCTCGCCGGGGATCCCGCCACCTTGCAGCGCCGCCTCAACATGGTGACGGCCCTTTCGGACCCGCTCGGGCTGCGACTGAAGCCTGCCAAGTGCCGCACCCTCCACCTGTCCGGGCGCTACCCGGTGGGCACACGGCCCACCGTTTTCACCGTAGGGAGCGTCCCGGTCCCGGCACTGGCGGACTTCGAGGGGCACCGGTTCCTGGGGCGTCCTGTGGGGTTCCGGGTACTACCGGACCAAACGACAGTCGACGAGGCCATCCATCTCGGCAGACGGCTACTCTCCTCCATGCTCACCCCTTGGCAGAGGCTGGACTCTATTAAAACATTTTTGTATCCAGCCCTCGATTTCGCCATGCGGGTGGGCCTTGCCAGCAAAGGAGAGTGGCATCGCTTGGACGCGGAGCTTCGCCCGCTGATCAAGAAGACCCTGTACGTGCCGGCCAGAGCGTCAAACGAGTATGTGTACGGGAGCGCAGATGCCGGCACTGCAGGGATCCCTCTTGCGGCGGAGCTCAGCGATATCTGCCGAGTGGACGGGGCCTTCAAGCTCCTGTCGTCGACTGATCTGGAGGTCCGGGAGCGAGCGAGGGAGGAGCTCAACCGGGTGGTGTCGAGGCGGCTGAGGCGACCAGCGGACACGGACGACACCGAGGCCTACCTCTCAGGCGAAACGGAGGGCGACTTCCGGCAGACTGCGACCCAGCTGCAGCCTGTCTGGACGGAGGCACGCAAAGCCTCCCGTCGCCTGTCCGTCGCCTGGGAGCTACTGGACCAGGGCGCCCGCATCACCTGCGGAGAGGCCACGGTGTCAGCGCGGAACCGCAACAAGCTGATCAAGATCCTTCGGGCCATCCTCAACCAGGACCGGGACCGTTCTCTCCAGGAGAAGCCGTCCCAGGGCAAGGCGATGGCGTGTGTAGCGGCGGACCGCGCCAGTTTCCACTTCATGAGGTCCGGCCGCTACACTCGCTTCAAGGAGTGGCGCTTCATCCACCGAGCCCGGCTGAATCTCCTCCCCCTGAACGGCACAAGGACGTGGGTGCCCGCAGCTGACAAGAGGTGCCGACGCTGCGGGTACGGGGAGGAGACCCTGCCGCACGTTCTCTGCCACTGCATGCGGCAGAGCCGGGCCATGACGGAGCACCACAACGCCATCGTTGCGCGCCTCAAGGCGGCCCTGGAGCGGTTCACCGTCATCGGGGAGAACCAGCAGGTCGGCGTCCCCGGCTTGCGACCCGACCTCGTCCTGGCCCGTGGTGAGGAAGCCCTGATCCTGGACGTCTGCTGTCCCTTTGACAACCGCATGCAGGCGTTCCAGGAGGCTCGGACGGTCAAGGAGGAGAAGTACGCCCCTCTACAGCGTCATCTCCTCCAGCGGTTCCAGCGCGTCTCCGTTGACGCCATCGTCGTAGGCTGCCTCGGCTCGTGGGATCCGGCCAACGATCGTGTCTGCCGCAGGTTCTGCTCCAAGAGATACCTGCGGACGATGAAAAGACTTTGCGTTTCAGACACGATCGCCGCCTCTACGGACATTTACCGTGGCCATATAGGCGTTTTGTAAATAGTTGTTTTTATTCGAGAAGCGATACCGCGTTTTTTATTGTTATACGCTTTTATTCATACTAACATCACTAACTCTTTTAGCCTTTTTGTTACCTGATTTTATTTATACACCTTTTATTGCCGTTTTTTGTTATGTTCTATAACCATGTATGATGTTTGTGTAATAAGTATAATAAAATAAATTCTGTTCTTATCAGCTTAATTAGGCTGACCCACTTTGATCCGCTGGCCCACGGTCAAGAAGCGTTCCCTCCCGGGGACTCGGCCACCCCGGGAAGGCGACGTTCCTGGCTGCGCCTGCCCTTGCGGAGGGGCACCTGCTGCTGCAGGCTCTCCCACTTTCGATCCCACGTGGCTCTCCCACTTTTGATCTTTACAGCCAAAAGACGAGAACGGCCCTCCCGGGGAGCCGGCCGCCCTGGAAGGTCCCCCTTCCCCTGGTCGCACGGAGCAACGCTGAACCTGGGTCCACCTGGTTCCTCGGCCCTGCTGTACCATCGAAGGAGTCTCCGGCCATCTACCGACGTGGCGAGCCTACCAGCGCGAGCAGACGTCCTCCGGGAGTGGTAAGAGTCTACGAGTCTTTTCTTTCCTGCCACTCCCGGCCCGGTCGTCAATGCCTGCTGACGACATCCACGGGCTCCAGTCCTCGTGACAACCTCGCCACCGTCGTCGTCCGAGTCTACTTGCCCGGACATCAAGCCACGGGGACGTGGACATCAACCGACGAGGCGTTCCAGTCCAGCCAGCGGGAAAAGACGCCCTCCGGGAGTGGTGAGAGTCTACCAAGCTTTTCTTGCCTGCCGCTCCCGGTCCGGTCGCCAATGCCCGCTGGTGGCACCAACGGACCCTGGTCATCGTGACCACTTCGCCGTCGTCGTCGCCCCGGCTTCCTGCCCGGACGTCCGTCCACGAGGTCCTGCCACCTGGAGAAGTCCCTGCCTGGCCATGCCTACCACACGCCGGCCACCTGCCGTGTCCATCGAGCCGCTCGTCCCGGGTTCCGGTAGCCGTAGGCGGCGTCCTGCTCCCCCTTCGGGGTTGAGCACCCCGGCGCCGCCGCCGGCCCAGCGGCCTCGTCCTGGCACCCCCGCGTCTACTGGCGTTTCAGCGGAAGCGTCGGGCCCTCCTCGCTCTCGACCGCCCGTCGTTCACCAGGGCATCATGACGGTGTACCTGCCGGTGCCTGGGATCCTGTGTTTTCCTTATCCCTGTTGCGCGGGCTGCCAAGCCCGCACATCAGTCTCGCTCCGACTGTCCGCGTGGCGGTCTCACATGGAGCAAAACACGAGGTTCGGCCAACGAGGCGACTCTACCAGTGCGTCGCCTGTGATGCCCGGTTGAATTCGCTGTCTGCCCGCCACGACTGCCCGGGTCCTGCCTCGAAGGAGTCCTTCCACCCCTGCCGATATTGCCCGAGGTATTTCAACTGCAAGCGCTCCTTGACCCGGCATACGATGGCACCGCATGCGCAAGAGGAATCCACCCCTTATGTACCTCTTCGCAACCCACGGCAGCCTACGGCGGCTTCTTCCAGTTCTTCTGGTACAGAGACCCCACCACCTCTCGGCCCAGCTCCTTCCGGTGCAGCTTGTCGAGCACCATCAGAACTACAGACCCGAGCAACCGTTTCCCGGTCTCGAAGACGTCGTGGAGGCAAGTCTTCCACATCGACGCCATCCTCGAGTACCGGGTCGGACTCCAGCAGTTCGGCTACCGGTTCTCCGTCGGCGTCAAGCTCCGACGCGTCCACCATGCCGGGCCACTCTTCAGACACTTCTGGCTCCGGTTCTTTCACGCCTCGGCAGTCGCCTTCGGTTCCCGGAACGCCACCGTCCGTGCCACAAGATCCTGGTCCCCCGTCCACGACTGGCGAGGTTTCGTCCGCGCCCGGCTCGTCTTCTCGTTGTCACACCGGTCCCGGCTCCACGTCGTCTGCTTCGAGGGCTTCCTCACGGATGTCCACGAAGCTTGCCGACGTCCCCGGCACCGACCACTCCGACGACGCATCGGCCACCGAGCCGGTGGACGAACAGAGTGTCTCAGCTGCCGGCACCGTCGTCAACCGCCACACTTTGTCGACCGATTCCCGCTCCTCCTGATCCCCTTCCCTTTCTGAACGGTTGGAAGACACTGGCGCGGATGATGCCGACGACAGCGCACACGACACTCCTGTGGAAGCACCGACAATGGAAATGCCACCGGACCGCACCATGCTCCTTGCGGAGCAGGTCCGCGTCTTGCGAGCCACGCTCCGTTCAGCCCCGACGCCAGACTCATGGGCGACGTGTGAGCAGGCGTGGTCTCCGGCTGTTGCTCTGGCCACGGAGGCTGTCCGCCTTCCTCCGTCAACACCGGGACGCCCTGCTCGAAACGTCGACCCCAACAACGCGACAGAGATCCAGCGTCTCTACCACAGGAACCGCCGACGTGCCGTGCGCCTGATCATGGAGGGTCCCACACGGTCCTGTACCATCCCCATACGAGACATCCAGGACCATTGGGCCTCCACCTGGTCAGCTCGCACGGCAGACACTTCAGCGCTGTTTCAACGACTCGCGGCTCTTGTTCTGGTCAACACGGTGCCGTTCTCGGCAGACGAAGTTCTCCTCCGGCTCCGGAAGTCGGTGAACATGGCTCCCGGTCCCGACAGACTGACCTACCAGCACTGGAGGTCCGTCGACCAGAAGGCCCGCATCCTGTCTGCCCTGTTCAACGCCTGTGTTCACCACCGTCGCACCCCGGACTCATGGCGAACATCACGCACGGTTCTGGTCTACAAGAAAGGTGATCGCTCTGTCCCGGGCAACAGGCGCCCCATTGTACTCGGCTGTACTGCCTCCAAGCTGTACGCCAAGTGTCTTGCGTCGCACCTGCAAGCCTGTATCATGGATCACCAGGTATTGTCCAAGTGCCAGAAAGGTTTCCTCCCGTATGACGGCGTTTTCGAGCTGAATTACATCTTCCAGCACCGCATAGACACAGCCAGAGCCGGTTGCACGGAGTTTTGCGCAGCCCTTCTGGACTTCGCAAACGCCTACGGGTCCGTGCTACACCAAGCCCTCTTGGACGCCCTCCGTGGTTCCGGTGCCGGAGAGATATTCACCGCCCTCATCGAGGTCCTTTACCAAGACAATCAGACTGTCATCGTTGCTGCAGAGGGCACATTGGATCCGGTCATCATCCACTCAGGTCTATGCCAGGGCTGCCCGCTCAGCAGGTTGCTCTTCAACCTGGTCATAGACCCCGTGGTTCGAGGCGTCCAAGGCACAAGCAACGACCACAACATCCTCGCCTATGCCGACGACCTGACGCCCCTGGCCGGCTGTCCTGCCCTCCTTCAGTAACACATCGATATGGTCGAGACCCTGGCAACACCGCTCGGGCTGTTTCTCAACCCGAGCAAGTGTACGACACTGCACCTCAGCGGCGTTACCCCCGTCGGAATGTGGCCAACCGTCTTCCGGGTCTCCGGCGGCCCGGTCGCGGCTTTGAGCGACTCTGAGCCACTCCGCTACCTCGGACGCCCAGTGGCTTTCCGCCTTCCACAGCAGGCAGGGACCAATGTCATTGACGACGAAATTCGCAGTGCCACGGCTATTTTTTCCTCCCTTCTAGCCCCCTGGCAGCGTATTGACGCCCTCAAGACATTTGTGTTCCCCGCCCTGCACTTCTCGATGAGGTGCGGCGCCTTGACCAAATCAGACTGGCACCGGTAGACCTTGCCATCAGGCCCATAGTCAAGCGCACATTGTACCTACCGGTGAACGCCTCGACCAACTACGTCTACGGGAGCGCCTCCGGAGGAGCTATAGCGATACCAGTGGCAGCGGAGTTATACGACATTTGCCGTATTGACTCCGCTTTTAAGCTCCTTACGACACCAGACCAGTCGCTACGGGACCTCGCCCTGTCCGATGCTTACGAGATCGCCTCCACCCGCCTCGGATGTGAGGCTACCCGTTACGAGTTGAAGGCGTACCTCTCTGGCAACCTACAGGTCTTCCACTCAATGCTGGCAACCCAGCTGTGCAGCGTGTGGACCGAGGCCCCTAAGGCGTCCCGACGGCTACAAGTATCGTTGTCCCTGCGGCCGGACCACGTCACCATCACCTGCGGCGACGCAACACTTCCTTCAACACAAAGGAACCGGGTTATGCGGACGCTACGAGATGTGCTGGCCCACGTCCCGGACAACGCCCTCCATGACCAGCCAAACCAGGGGAAGGTGATGGCATGCGTCTCGGCGGATCGTGCGAGCTCCCACTTCATCACCACGGGAGCATTCACGCACTTCGCCGACAGGCAGTTTATCCACCGGGCGCGCCTCAACCTGCTACCCCTGAATGGCGCCGTCATGTGGGGCCCATCTAACCGAGACCAGCGCTGCCGTGTCTGCGGCTACGCGAGGGAGATGCTACCGCACGTGCTATGCCACTGCATGACGCATAGCGCCATGTCTCAGGCGCGGCACAACGCGGTGGTCTCGCGCCTTCGCACGGCGGCTACCCGCGACTACACCATGGCGTTAGAGAACCGGCTGGTCAGCGACACTGGACTGTGTCCAGATCTTGTCTTGGTTCGCGGGAAGGAGGCCCTGGAGATCGACGTGGCATGCCCGTTCGAGAACACACCGGAGGCCTTTACCAATACGCGAAACTACAAGCTCACACGCTACCAACCTGTCGCCGACTACCTGCGTCGCCGCTACCAGAGAGTAACGGTGGCCGCCGTCATCGTCGGGGCCCTCGGCGCTTGGGACCCGGCCAACGACCGCGTCCTCCTGCGCCTGTACTCTCGCAGCTACCTGCGTCTAATGAAAAAACTCTGTGTGAGCGAGGTGGTGGCAGCGTCCCGCACCATCTACCATGCGCACATGGGACATGGACGCAGCTAGAGAAACGTTGACTTAGACAAGACCTGCCCTACTACGTCGCCACGTCGCCTGCCACCTGTCAGGTGCCCTGGCTAACCCGCTGCAGTTCCGGCGGTTCCTGCGATGTTCAATACTCTGGTAACCTTGGTGCGACCATCCATGTCCGGCTTTCATCTGGCTATCCCGGTGCCATGTACAGGAACACAACCAAGTCCTCCGGCAAACTGAAGACATTCTAAGCATTGTCTTAAACATAATAAAATTCCACTCTGTTCTTATCAGCTGAATATCTGATACGGATCCTATTTGGATCCAAGATATTAAACTTATTTTTGTGATGCGGCGGAGTGCTTGAAGCTTGCTTCACCACCGCCACAGGTTGGCCCGGTATAACCGGGATCGGCCCACTCACCCCTACCGGGGTAAGCTCGACATTAAATTCACTGAAAGAAACAGTGTTCGGATTAACTAACGATATCGGGGTAAACGGCGTGGGTGCGGCGAGTGTCCGAAAAGTTGGCGTCACGCCGCCCCGGCTGACGCGGTATTCGCGGCGGCTCGGTATTCGCGTGCGGGGAGTGCGCTATCTGTGTTCATTCACAGTTACGATTGCTCTGGAAAAATAAATGTTCGTGTGGAAATTTTATAATTGAAGAGCCCCCCCTTTTTTATGGCCACACGTACATACATCCCTTTTAAACATCCCTAACTATTGAGTAATTTATTATTACTATTTCAGAGGAAAGCTAGAAGTGTGTATGTGCCAAGCTATTTGCGCTTTTCGAATTCACCCATTTCGGAACAAAAAATAAAACAGCCTCTAGAAAATGGGTGTTGATGTTTCTGTTTACAGTTGCAGTGACAAGCGAAGGCATTTTTATTTCACATCTTCACGCGACATCTTAACATAAAGACGCGTGCTCTCACCACGTCTACGCATCTACACTATTCCCCATCACAAAGTAAAATTGCTAAGAACGCCACAGGACCCACCACGCACACACCTGCAGTACGGTGGAGCGGCAAAGCCCCGATGTGCTTTTCCTGTGTCCACTGACCTGGGCTCCAGCTTTGAGTTTCAGCGGTAGCTGTAATTCGTTGCCACGCGGCAGCTACCTCGCTGGCGCCCTCAGCCATCGCATTGATGACGATATAACGATATGTGGGGTTTGACGTCCCAAAACCACCATATGATTATGAGAGACGTTGTAATGGAGGGCTCCCGAAATTTCGACCACCTGGGTTTTCTTAACGTGCACCCTACCTTGAGCACAGAGAAATGCAGCCGCCGCAGCCGGGATTCGATCCCACCACCTGCGCGTCAGTAGCCGAGTACCTTATGCCACTTTACCACAACGGCGGGCATCGCCTTGTTGATCGCACACTACATTTCTGGACACCCATCTCATACCAGCTCATCCGCTGTTGGCTCTCATTAACTACAACAAACATCCTCGCACGCTCACCTGAATGGAATCACCAGTAGCTGGAAGTTCTAAGAAAATTGCGCACTAGACTACGGATGCACCACGCACGTACCTGAAGAGCTGTGGAAACCAGGACGCGTGAGATCACGCCCCGGGCGCTTTTGCTGTGCTTTGCCTCTGTACCCACTCATCACTCCTCACAGCTTCACTAATCCGAATATGTAGAAGTCGAAGGAGCAGAACAACAAACTGGCGAATCCCCCGCAGTGGGTGTGAGCCACAAGTGAATGTCAACAAAAACAAGCAACACCAGCGAGCGCAGTGACGAAGCTATCGTAGTGGGACGAAATAATCCACGAACATGGCTGCACGTTGACGCACGGTCACACTTGTGCAACCACCCGTCTCCCGAAGACCAGAAGATCGTCTGTCGCGAGTCTTCTCGCACCTTACTCAGCGGAATTCGACGAAAAGCGCAGGCGAGTACTTCTCCACTGATTTCTGCGACCACTTGACGACCGCCTTCTGCCGCCTCATGTCCGGCACGATCGACGGAGCGCCGCGCCAGCGCCTCGTACACGCCACCATAGCACTCCTGCACCTCGGAATCAGCAAAACTTGGACGTTTTCGGCCACGACAGGCAGAGCCCACCGGCCCGTTGAACGCTTGTGAACGACATCGCAGCGGCATGTAGCACACTCACGTTCCGTCACCCTCTGCCACATGACCCTTCATTCACCAGCATCACAACACACGCTGTAGACGTTTCGCACGCATTCCCGGGTCTGCCTTTCACGGCAGGACATTCGTCGACTTCGGTGCGGTGTTCCGCCACGTCGGAACTTGCAAGGCATACGTTGAGCGCGCTGAAGCAGCCAAAGGCACCACCTTTTTGCCGATGATTGTGGGCGTCGTTGCAAAGGCGTTGCTTGGGCAGCCAGTGTAGAAGCCATGTTAGATGGGTGACGTAGTCACATTTTGCACAGTCATTTTTTTTACTTCCAGTCTTCGGTGCTCGAGTTGGACACGTACACTATGCATCAGTTTTTAAAACAAGTGCTGTAGCATCCCTCGCGACATGCCTGATAATGTTCGCCGGCAAGCATTTGTTGTGACGTCATGGGCGCATTCGAGAGTACGCGTGTGTTATATTCAGTTTCGGTTTTTACTTTGTGTTCTTTGACCCCCAGGGGGCGCGTCTGTCCTTTATGTATATATTCGATGTGTTGCGTACAATAAACGTATTTTTGGTACGGTGGCGCTGCCGGTGCTTCCTACGTCTTTCGCTAACACCACATTAGTGACGAGGGTGGGACAAACACGTCAAGCTACCTTCAGCATCGAGTGTCGTCCGGATCCGCCCCGCCATGAGTTTCTCCGGCCTTGCTCCGCCGCTGCCGTTCGTCCCGACGCCCGGCCGGCCGTCACTTCCATGGGAGGAGTGGGCGCAGACTGTAACAGTCTACCTTCTAGCGTCCGGAGCAGCTGAGTTCCCACCAGCGCGACGCAAGGCCATTCTTCTGCATTGTTTGGGGGCGGAAGGGCAGCGTGTTTACCGGACTTTACCTGCAGGGTCAAATGCCGCAGCACCAGCAAGCACCGCAGCACCGGAAGTACAAGAGAAGCCTCCCGCGGCCGCTACTGACGAGTACGAGGCTGCACTCATCGCCTTACCGCAGCAGTTTTCCACGTCGTGTAACGTCGTCGTCAAGCGTCATCGTTTCCACCGCCGCAGCCAACACGCAGGCGAATCCGTTCATGACTTTGTTGCTGCTTTACGGGAGCTCGTTCCGCAATGTTCGTTCGCTTCACAAGATGATGCTCTGCGGGACCGATTTGTTGCCGGCGTTGTTTCCAACGGCGTACGTGAACGGTTGCTGCTCGAGGGTTCTTCCCTTTCGTTCGAGAGCGCAGTGCCGATCGCTCTTCAGTTTGAGCAAGCAGCTGAAAAGCTGAAGAAATTTTCTGCTTCGGTCGAGCCTGTTTCTTTACGGCGTCGTTCCCAGTATTCGCATTCTTAGCGAAAATTCAATTTCCAGCCAAAAGCGCATTTTCAGCAAAACTCTCTAAGCGCTAGCGGTTTGCGTGCGCCGCAGGGGCCCCGCCCCCCTTGGCGAGGCAGAGATAGCCGGTCCGTTTCAACACTGTTTCCGATGCGGCTCGCGGAATCACCGCGCATCAGCGTCACAGTGCCCTGCGCAGGGAAAGAAGTGTTTGTTTTGCGGTATCAAGGGCCACTTTCAGAAAGTATGCAACCGCAAGCGTCAAATGCAAGGCAGGATTCGTGAAGTTGGCATCGATGACGATGCTTTGTCAGGGGGAAGTTCTGAGCAAGTTTTGACTGTGCAGCATCCTGCTCGCAGCGCAATTTACATCCAAGTACGCGTAGTGGATGTCAAGTTGTCATTCCTTGTTGACTCAGGGTCGTCTGTTTCAATTCTATCAAAGGAAGAATTTCACCAACATTTTCAAAGCAGTTTGCTCCTCCCAGCTCCGCATGTCACTTTGTTTGACTATTCGAAGCGCCCAATTTCCGTGCTAGGCTGTTTCCAGGCAGACGTTCAGTTTAAGGGGTGCTCTGCACCACTTCTTTTCTACATCGTTCGCCAAGGAACTTGTCTGATTGGCCTTGACGGCATTAAGGCCCTAAATCTTCGAATACAGGGCTCCACTCTTGAGTGCCTGCACACGTCCGCTGCCCCTCCGCCACGTGTTAATGACCCGACACCTTGTCACATTCCGATGCAGTCAATAGAGCAACCCAGGCAAGCAAACCTTCCGCCAGCCTTGGAACACAACTTCGGTTCACTTTTCAGTCGCGAGTTGGGTCTTGCTAAGCGGTTCACGCATCGTGTCAAGATTCGGCAAGGCGTGCAGCTGGTATCTTCGAAGCTGCGCCGTCTTCCATATTCATTTCGGGAACCAGTGTCAAAGGACTTCACAGGTTGCTGAGCCTTGACATCATCGAACGCATCGATGCTTCTGAATGGGTTTCGCCCATTGTTGTCATTGACAAGAAAGACGGCACCATCAGAATTTGTGTTGACCTCCGGGAGCCTAACAAGGCGATTGTACCAGACAGCTTCCCGTTGCCTCATACAGAGGAACTCCATCATGCCTTGGTAGGCGCGACACACTTCTCAAAACTTGACTTGGCTTCTGCCAACCATCAGGTTCTTTTGCACCCTGACAGCAGGGACCTGACAGCCTTCATCACGCATGAAGGACTTTTTTGGTTCAAGAGAGTTTGCTTTGGGTTAGCTTCTGCCCCAGCGGCATTTCAGAAGATGATGGCCACAATTCTGGATGGCTGCCGTGGTGTGTTGTTCTACATTGATGACGTGATAGTCTTTGGGAAAAGTGCAGAAGAACATCTTTTGAACTTAACAAAGGTCTTGCAGAAAGTCAAGTACGCAGGCCTGAAATTGAATGACAAATGCCTCTTCGACGTTCCAGAACTTTCTTTCCTAGGGCATAAGGTCACTGCACAAGGTATCTCGCCGCTTCCAGAGAAAGTAGACTCGGTAGTTAACACTCCAGTGCCAACAGATGTTGCTGCCCTCCGTTCATTCCTGGGTCTTGTAGAATACTATTCCAAGTTTGTTCTCCGCTTGGCCCAGGTGGTCGAGCCTGTGCGCGTTCTGCTTCGCAAGAATGAGCCATTCATCTGGTCAGCCGAAGCAGACAGCAGTTTCCGGAGGGTCAAGGAAATGCTTTCTTCAAGTACAGTTCTCCACATGTTCGATCCATCACTTCCAGTCATCGTGTCGACCGACGCTTCTGACTGTGGGCTGGGAGCCGTTCTGCAGCAGCAAAATGGCCATGAGCTCCGCACAGTGACTTTCGCGTCTCGTACCTTGTCACCAGCGGAAAGAAAGTATACGGTCGGCGAACGCGAAGCGTTGGCATGCTTTTGGGCGTGCGAACGATGGCACACTTACTTTTGGGGTCGCCATTTCAAGATTCGAACGGACCATCAGGCGTTGGTATCGTTGCTGTCTTCGCAATGACGTGGCAGAAGGCCACTTTGAATTGCACGCTGGAATGCGTGACTCCTATGCTACAATTTCACTGTCGAGTACTGCAAGGGGTCCACTAACACGGTGGCAGATGCTCTTTCTCGGCTGCCAGCTCCTGCCGCGCAGGCACAGCTGGCTAAGGATGAAGAAATTGTGTCGTTGGTCGAGTCGGCTTGCGTGACGAAGGAAGAATTCAAGCAAGCCATCCTCAACGATGGTTGTCTGCAAACGGTCAAGTCGATCGTGCTCGGTTCTTGGCCACCACAAAAGTCCATACCAGAGGAGGCAACACCTTTCGACTCTGTGCGCGAAGAACTTTCTGTTGTTGATGACCTTCTGCTGCGCGCAGAACGCCTCGTTGTTCCGTCCTCACTCACGGCTCAGTTCATCGCCGTTGCCCACGAGGCACATCCGGGCATCACGCGCACAAAGGCGCGACTTCGTGAGTTATTCTGGTGGCCACGAATGGACAAGCAAGCTGAATCTGCCGTGAAAAACTGTCACATCTGCCTGAAGGCAGATAAGTCTGCCAAAACATCGCCAGCGCCATTGCAGCCTATTGACTGGCCTGAAAGGCCATGGCAGAAACTGGGCCTAGACATTGTTGGCCCATTGGAACATGCACCTCACAATAGCCAATTTGCTATAACACTGGTCGATTACCATTCCGAATGGCCAGAGATATATTTCTGCAGCGAAGTGGCAACAAGCACCGTGAAAGACTTCTTAACCAGTGTTTTTGCCCGTGAAGGATACCCGGAAGATATTGTTTGCGACAATGGGCCGCAGTTCACTTCACGTGAATTTGTAACCTTTCTTCAAAACCGAGCCATCAAGCTGTCTCATTCGTCTGTATATTACCCCCAGGCGAATGGGCAAGTCGAGAGGTTCAATCGAACTCTGAAGAACTTCATCCAGGTTTCACTCCTCGAAAGAAGACCTATCCGACAAGCAGTTATGGACTACCTCTCTATTTACCGCTGTACCCCACAGGCTACCACTGGTGTTGCTCCAGCAGTTCTGCTGCATAGGCGAATGCCCCGAACCAGATTGGATGTTGTGGCGTTTTCAGCACCAGCGTTTGCAAAAGACCCAGCAAAGGAACTGGCGCGACTGCGCCAAAGAGTCCAGCTTCAACAGCAAAGCAGTAAGGAGTACACGGGCCGCAGGAGAGCTGCTAAGCAGCCAAAGATAGCTGTGGGTGATTTCGTTCGTATCAAGAAGCCATCCGTTCGCTTCAAGGGGGATCGCTTCTTTCCTCGCCAACTGAGGTGCTGGGGAAGAGAGGACCTGCCTCTTTTCGACTTGCAGACGGCCGTACATGGAACGCCTCCAAGCTTTCCCGGGTTCCTGAGAGGGGCAAGTCCACCATACCAACATTCGGAGCTACCTGCACCACAGCTTCCGGTTCAAGTGCCGCAGCCTGCCCTGCCGCCGCCGCCTTCTTCCGGGTTGCAGCCGCCGCCTCCTGGCGTTCTGCAGTCTGCCGTACCGCAGTCGCCTGCTCGTGATCCGAAGCTGCCTGTACCAGAGCCAGCCATGCTGCAGCTGCCTTCTCCTGGGCCGCAATCGCGGCCTCCTAGCGTACTACAGAGCTCTACAAGCTCATTACCATCTCCGGCCGTGCAGCACCCCCATCGGCCGTCCCGAGAGCGCCGGCCACCGGTCTGGATCAAGGACTATCAGACCCACTAGTTGCCTGTGTGTATAGCACAATGTGTATGTAGTGTAAATATGTATGTGTATACAGCGTGTAAAATGTACAGTGCATGCATAGGGGTTTCTTACTAACAACTAATCACTACATATAAGGGAAGGAGTATGTTATATTCTGTTTCGGTTTTTACTTTGTGTTATTTCACCCCCAGGGGGCGCGTCTGTCCTTTATGTATATATTCAATGTGTTGCGTACAATAAACGTCTTTTGGGTAGGGTGGCGCTGCCGGTGCTTCTTACGTCTTTCGCAAACACCACAGCTTGCAAGCAAGCACGCGTGGCTTCGACCTCTGGGAAAAAGAAGGTTTCAGTTTTAACATGTTTGTAAGCGAAACAAAAAAATTCAAGCGGACTAGGTATAAAAGCAATGCAGTGAAGCCAGCGCTGCCGCTGTCGGTGCACAATTCTGGTTGTGCATGGGTGGACGTCGGAATTGCTTTGCGCACTGTTTTCCTGGCTTTTGGCCAGAACTAAGTACGAGGTGTGAAAGAATGGATTTTAATTACGTGCAAATAAATTGCATCGCTTCTCGGCCTTTTGGCTAGGACCTTTTTTAGTCAACAGGCGGCAAGTTTTTGAAGTTTAGTCATCTTTCGGTGCCCGCGATCGGCTCGGCCGGTTGCCTGCAACGCGTGGATGGCTTTCCGGGCGCCCCCTCCTAAAGCGCACTGCTTTTGTTTTAACGATTCTTCGGACTTTACCGCAGATGAAATCATCGACCCAATCGAAGAAGAAACCGGGCCAAGAGGTTTCAAATACGTTCAGCACCAAGGCGGAACGAAGTTCTGCATTGCAGTAGCCACTGCGACGGCCGCAGCGAAGCTTTCGACTCGGGGAACTTTCGTCCTCAATGGAGTCGCAGTACCAGTCGCCCAAGTTGGACCCCAAGTAGTCGCAGTTAGTCTTCAGGTGCCCCCTCTTTCTTGGGGATGCCTCTTTGGCTGCAGCATTCACCCAGTACGGCAAAGTAATCGACATCCATGAACAAACGTTCAAGGGGCGCCAAGACGTAAGCAACAGTCTCCGAGTTGTACAGCTGGAGATGATCAAACCAGTGCCGAACTTCCTGACCGCGCAAGGGCACCGAGTAATATGCGATTATCGGGGCGTGACGAAAGTCTGCTCCCGATGCTCCCAAGAAGGCCACGTGGGGAAGGACTGCCACACCCCGAGATGTGCGAGGTGCGAAGCATTCGGCCACGACACGACAGGCATTTCCGCCACATGCCCTCGATGCGGCGGGAAACACGCGACCGCAGACTGCCTTCAGCCAAGGTCGCATGCGGCGGCCGCGGGGGAGAAACCTCCCACAAGTCTGAGAGCCCCCAAACCAGAACACGAACCTCGTGCGGACGTCACTCTCTCCCGGGGCAATACAGCAGAGGTGCAAGACGGGAGGGCACAAAACCCCCAGGAGGAAGAGCACATTAAAGACTGGAGAGCATGGGTTGAAGATTTGTCCCTAAGCCTGCGGGTGACAAAAGACTCCGCATCCTTGTCGGAGACGGAGTCACTGTCGAAAGCAAGTCAGCTAACCACAGTCGTCAAGCTCCACTGAGGACGCACCCCCAAACATAGAACCCTCGCAGGGCAAGCCTGTGGGCGTCAAGCACCCCAGCGGACAGGTGGCCGCCGGGCGAGGACACCACACGCTCGCGAGTGAACTTCAAAATCGGAAAACATCGAGTGACCCTCCGAACACGCAGCAGGACCAACAACCGTTGAGCCCGGTGTTCCGAGTGCTGAAGCAGAGCCGGGACCCCAACCTTCGGAACCCACTGAACGACATTTTTGGAACTTGGGGCCAGGACTACGGAATGCAGTTGGACAAACCAGATTTGAAACGGCCACACCAATCTTCGGCGTCAAGCTCCGATAAAGTGGGAAACCTCTGCAAGCAGGCGGCGACGGAAACGCTGCAAACGGAGGGCCCTTCCGGGTCCAAGCTTCCGGACACGTAATGAGCGTCGACTGACCCGTCGTTAACCGGCGGGAAGGTATTTCTACCTTTAGCAAACATTTATCTAGCAACATGGTCAACATAATTACCCTAAACGTACTGGGGTTTTGAAAACCCGATAAACAGACAGAGGTTATCCATTTTGCTAGAGAGAACTTTATTGACCTTTTGTTTCTTCAAGAGGTAAATTTTCTGTCGCCGGCAGATGTAACAGCCTTTTGCAATCGTTTCAATTTGCCATGCTATGTTTTGCTAGCTTCCACGTGTAGTTGTGGTGTCGGTGCGGTGATAATAAACAGCGCTCTTTTTTTCACACTTTTTTGCACTGTTGACAGTGATGGTCGAGCGTTGGTGTTGAAATGCAAGATAGGCAGCCTGCGCATGCGCTTCGTGTGTGTGTACGCGCCGACGCGAAGGAGGGACACGAACGCTTTTTTTCGATCGCTATCGCCCAACTTCATAGATGAGTGCGCAACAGTGCTATGTGGGGATTTCAACTGTGTCACTGATAGGATGCGAGATGTGCGGGGCCCGGGCCAAGGCAGAAATGTCAACAACGCTCGCGAGCTCGTCGGCTTAACACAGGACTTCGGGCTCCAAGATGCATGGATCCTGATAAAAGGCAATACGTTTGTCCCAACCTGGAAAAGAGGTTCATCGGCGACAACGCTAGATAGATTTCATGTCTGTGAGGCCTTGAGTCCTGTGGTGGCCAACGTGGTGGTGCGATCCTTTCCGGTAGAGGCGGGTCGAATTTCCGACCACTTTCCTGTGGTTCTGTCAATGACCTTGCGGGACCGTCGGTTGGACGGGTTGCGCCTATGGCGCCTCGATCTAGCGGTGCTCGCAGATGACGCGGCGAAAGAGACTCTAGGAAACGTTTTCGGGCGCGAGAGACCCCTCTCAGGAGTGGGATAGCTTAAAAGCACAGTGGCAGCGTTGGGCTCAGGAATGTGGTAGGAACGTGAGACTGAGACTCACGTACGAGCTTAATGAAACCCTGTGGAAGATAAGAATACCCAAAGCAGGCGCCCCCTTGACCCCAACCCCGAGAGAGTACTTGGGAGTTTTGAGAGCCCGATACGACCACATCTTCCTACAAACCACCAAAAAGGTACACATACACCCGCCAGACTCGATTTTTCAAGACACGCCTGACCTCAGCGTTTTTTGACATCACGGCGCTCACCGAACGGCCTTGAGTACGCGATGGCAGTATGTATGCCGGACGGATCGATTTCGGAAGAGAGCATAGATATAGGCACGCGTTTTTTAGAGTATTTTACTAACTTGTTAGCGGAAAGCGACTCACAAATAGACGCGAGTACGGTAGTCAGCGAACTTGAAACCCTATGCGCAGAGCTGCCTAAATTGCCCGAAGAAGCGAGCGCAAACCTAATGAAAAAAGCGTCTGCAAATTTACTCGATTTTGCGATCACTGAAGGTAGACTCAGCCCCGGGTCCGGATGGACTGCCGACCGAACTTTATAGAGGTTTGACCGAAAATCAGCGCTGGCTTGGTGGCCATGATCAACAGAATTTTAAAAGGTGGAAAGCTCCCAGACTCACTAGCGGAAGGTAAACTAATTTTGTTACCTAAGAAAGGGAAAGATCGTAGGCAACCGGAATCATGGCGACCAATAACCGTGTTAAACGCGGATTATAATATTTTCGCGGCAGTCCTAGTGGGTAGACTGAAGCAGTGATTGCCCGAAGTGATTTGTATTCAACAAACGGGCTCGGTGATGGGCAGAAACATTTTGAACGCCCTCACGCTCACTCGGGACCTCTTGGCGTACATGGCCCATACCAAGACGCCAGGGTTTTGCATTTCCTTAGACCAGGAACACCCCTTCGACCGCGTGAGGCACGAATACCTTTTCGGCATATTAAGCAAGTATGGGCTTCAGCCCAAAGCTGTTGCATTGTACCGCAACATCTACGCGAACATGAGAAGTGTTTTGGTGCTTAACGGGGTAGCGAAGGGGACGATACACCTAACTAGAGGCGTCCGGCAGGGGTGCTCCCTGAGCCCCATGCTGTTCGTATTGTGTATTGACCCCTCCTTTCGTGCAGTCTCGGCTGACACTCGAATACGCGGCCTTCCCCTCCCTGGCGCAACCACAGTGAAAGTATCTGCGTACGTCGATGACGTCACGGTGTTTGCTCGAAACGAAGATAGTATCTTGCAAGTACTCATGCGTTTCGGGGAATATGCCAGGCTCTCAGCCGCGAAGTTAAACGTAAACAAAAGTAGCGCCATGGTGCTTGGCAACTCGCTCCAATTGAGTCTACCACACGACCTCCAAATAGCTACAAGGCTACAGATTTTAGGTATCACTTTTGAATAAACAGGAGTCGCATCCGATGTGTGGGAGGAGCTGAGTCGAGAAGTGACTGACTCGACACAGAAAGCTACGAGCTTTAATTTTTTTTTGCCGAGATGGCATATCTGATCAAGTGTAATTTTTTGGCGCGGGTGTTTTATGTCTCGAGATTAGAATTTCTCCCGGCAGCAGTGTTGAAGGCCCTCGACCGATCCGTATTTTCCTTCTTTTGGGACGGAAAGACGGAGCGCCTGCAGCGAGATGCGCTCAGGCTTGCTCGAAATCTTGGGGGCTTCGGTCTCCCGTGTATTGGTACGACGGCGCAGCTGCTCGCACTCAAGACAGTGCTGGGAATTTTAGACGATGTGGGGGCACCCGCAAGACCACTCGTCATGTTTTTTCTAGGCCCGCAGCTCAAAGTGCTAGTCCCCCGAGCACTGGGAAATTTGTGCCCGAGCGCGGAGAACACCGCCATACTATAAAGCACTTGTGGCGCTCTCGCGGGAGCTCACGGCCATGGACCCGGATCTTGATCCGCGAGAAATTGCCCCTGCGCGGTTGTGTGAGCAGCTGGTTTCTGCTAGGGGCACACTAAGATGTCCGCCACTCACGTTTCCATGGCCCGAATTAACGTCGGGTAAGCTACCAAAAGAGGTAGCTGACCTGCATGCAATGGCAAAGGGGCTGGCGAATTTGGCCCACGCTAGAACGATTACAGCGTTGGGGGTTGGTGCAGTCCGCCAGGTGCCCCAACCGCGGCAACGCGGAAACCGCGAAGCACGCGGTCTCAGCCTGTGTGGTGGCAAGAACTTTCTAGCAGCTAATTTACACAACCATGTCCAGCCTGCGTGCCGCTCACTATTACACGAGAGACCGTTGCCCCCGGGGTAGATTTAGCCGATTAGTGATCGCCGCTGGCGAGTTAGTTCTCTGGCGTTATCGCTGCAGGGCGGCCGTCCAACGGCAACGCCTCGGGCTACAGTGACCGCTGTTATCTCAGTTTCGAGAGACACTTGTATGCTTTCTTGAGGCTCAACTAGCAGCTCACGGGGAAATGGAATTTTTGAGACATTGGTCTTGCCCTTTTTTGGGAGAGACAGGAGACATGGTCGAGCTCTCTGTCAGATTCCCCGACTGTCAAATATGTTAAGAGGTTATCATGTCGGTGTTGTTTGTGGGTTCCTTTTCCTTTTTTGTGTGTGTTTTCTTTCCTTTTTCTTTTTTTCTCATTGGCACAAGCTATCATTGTTGAGTTTTACAGAAAGCGTGTCTGTTGTACGAGCCCGCGTGTTATAGGAGATAAATATGTTTCGTCAGGTATTATGTGTTGAACTGTAACTAGATCTACTTTTGTATGCGCAACGCTATTGCCCAGTAGTGATTTATTTGTCTCTTGTTTGAAGTGAATAAAACTTTTCTATCTGTTTTTATCAGCTTAATATCTGATAGATTTTGGATCCAACACATTTAGATCCAAGATATTAAACTTATTTTTGTGATGAGGCGGAGTGCTTGAAGCTTGCTTCACCTCCGCCACGGGTCAGCCGGTATTGCACTACCCCCGGGATCGGCCCACTTACCGCTGCGGGGGTGAGCTCGAAATTAAATTCAATGAAAGAAACAGTGTTCGGATTTACTAACCATATCGGGGTAAACGGCGTGGGTGCGGCGAGTGTCCGAAACGTTGGCGTCACGCCGCCCTCGCTGATGCGGTATTCGCGGCGGCTCGGTACTCGCGTGTGGGGAGTGCGCTATCTGTGTTTATTCACACTTACGATTGCTCTGGGAAAATAAACGTTCCTATGGAAATTTTATAATTGAAGAGCCCCCCACCCCCTTTTTTTTATGGCCACACGTACATACTCCAAGTTTTTTTTAAACATCCCTAACCATTGAGTAATTTATTATTACTCTTTCAGAGGAAAGCTAGAAGTGTGTATGTGCTAAGCTATTTCCGCTCTTCGAATTCACCCATTTCGGAATAGAAAACAAAACAGTGTCCAGAAAATGGGTGTTGATGTTTCTGTTTACAGTTGCAGTGACAAGCGAAGGCATTTTTATTTTACATCTTCACGCGACGTCTTAACATGAAGACGCGTGCTCTCGCCACATCTACGCATCTACACTATTCCCCATCACAAAGTAAAATTGCTAAGAACGCCACAGGACCCACCACGCACACACCTGCATTACGGTGGAGCGGCAAAGCCCCGATGTGCTTTTCTTGTGTCCACTGACCTGGGCTCCAGCTTTGAGTTTCAGCGGTAGCTGTAATTCGTTGCCACGCGGTCAGCTACCTCGCTGGTGCCCTCAGCCATCACCTTGATGATGATACGATGATATGTGGGGTTCGACGTCCCAAAACCACCATATGATAATGAGAGACACCATAACGGAAGGCTCCCGAAATTTCAACCACCTGGGGTTCCTTAACGTGCACCCTACTCTGAGCACAGAGAAATGCAGCCGCTGCAGCCGCGATTCGATCCCACCACCTGCGGGTCAGCAGCCGAGTACCTTATGCCACTTTACCACAACGGCGGGCATCGCCTTGTTGATCGCACACTACATTTCTGGACACCCATCTCATACCAGCTCATCCGCTGTTGGCTCTCATTAACTACAACAAACATCCTCGCACGCTCACCTGAATGGAATCACCAGTAGCTGGAAGTTCTAAGAAAATTGCGCACTAGACTACGGATGCACCACGCACGTACCTGAAGCGCTGTGGAACACGAAAGCGTGAGATCTTGCCCCGGGCGCGCTTTGCTGTGCTTTGCGTCTGTACCCACTCATCACTCCTCACAGCTTCACTAAGCCGAATATGTAGAAGTCGAAGAAGCAGTACAACAAACCGGCAAATCCCCCACAGTGGGCGTGAGCCACAAGTGAAGGTCAACAAAAACAAGCAACACCAGCGAGCGCAGTGACCAAGCTATCGTAAAGGGGCGAAACAATACACGAATATGGCTGCACGTTGACGCACGGTCGCATTTGTGCAACCACCCGTCTCCCAACCGAAGACCGTCTGTTGCGCCGTCTGTCGCGAGTCTTCTTGAACCATACTCAGCGGAATTCGACGAAAAGCGCAGGCGAGTACTTCTCTACTGATTTCTGCGACCACTTGACGACCGCTTTCTGCCGCCTCATGTCCGTCTGGCACGATCGACGGAGCGCCGCACCAGCGCCTCGTACACGCCACCATAGCATTCCTACCCCTCGGAATCAGCAAAACTTGGACGTTTTCGACCACGACAGGCAGAGCCTGCCGGCCCGTTGAACGCTTGAACGACATCGCAGAGGCATGTCGCACACTCAAGTTCCGTCACCCTCTGCCACGTGACCCTTCGTTCCCCGGCATCACAACGCACGCTGTAGACGTTTCACATGCATTCCCCGGTCTGCCTTTCACGGCAGGACCTTCGTCAACTTCGGTGCAGTCTTCCGCCACGTCGGAACATGTAAGGCATACGTTGAGCGCACTGAAGCAGCCAAAGGCACCACCTTTTTGCCGATGATTGTGGGCGTCGTTACAGAGGCATTGCTTGGGCAGCCAGCGTAGAAACCATGTTGGATGGGTGCCGTAGTCACATTTTGCCCAGTCATTTTTTTTCCTTTCAGGTTTTGGTGCTCTAGTTGGACACGTACACTATGCATCAATATTTAAAACAAGGGCTGTAGCATCCCTCGCGACATGCCTGATAATGTTCGCCAGCAAGCATTTGGTGTGACGTCATGGGCGCATCATTCGAGAGTATGCGTGCAAGCAAGCACGCGCGGCTTCGACCTCTGGGAAAAAGAAGTTTTCAGTTTTAACATGTTTGTAAGCGAAACAAGAAACTTCAAGCGGACTAGGGATAAAAGCAATGCAGTGAAGCCAGCGCTGCCGCTGTCGGTGCACAATTCTGGTTGTGCATGAATGGACGTCGGAATCGCTTTGCTACTGTTTGCCCGGCTTTTGGCCAGAACTAAGTACGAGGTGTGAAAGAATGGATTTTAATTACGTGCAAATAAATTGCATCGCTTCTCGGCCTTTTGGCTAAGATCAAAGTGCCGTGGTGCGTCATGATCAGGCGCACCACGGCACGTCCGCGGTTCCTGCGGTAAAGACGCTGGATCTGCGTCACGTTGTCCACGTTGACGTCTCGAGCAGGGCGTCCCGGTGTTGGCGGTGGGAGGCGGACAATGCCACAGTGTAACGCCAAGGTGTAGCCACGGTGTAGTCGCGTCACGCCAAGTGCAACGCCACGGTGTAGTCACGGGCAGCGGCCGTGCGAAGGCCCGAGATTACCGAGTTGTGCCGCGCCTGAGACATGGCGCTATGCATCATGCAGTGGCATAGCACTGGCGGTAGCGTCTCCCTCGCGTAGCCGCAGACCCGGCAGCGCTGGTCTCGGTCAGGTGGGCCCCACATGACGGCGCCATTCAGGGGTACCAGGTTGAGGCACGCTCGGTGGATAAACCGCCAGTCGGCGAAGTGCGTGAATGCTCCAGTGATGATGAAGTGGGAGCTCGCACGATCCGATGAGACGCAGGCCATCACTTTCCCCTGGTTTGGCTGGTCGTGGAGGGCGTTGTCCCAAACGTGGGCCAGCACATCTCGTAGCGTCCGCATGATGCGGTTCCTTTGTGTTGAAGGAAGCGTTGCGTCGCCGCAGGTGATGGTGAAGTGGTCCGGCCGCAGGGACCTCGAAACTTGTAGTCGTCGGGACGCCTTATGGACCTCGGTCCACACGCTGCGAAGCTGGGTTGCCGGCATTAAGTGGACAACCTGTAGGTCGTCGGAGAGGCGCGCCTCCAACTCGTAACGGGTAGCCTCCCATCCGAGGCGGGTGGAGGTGAGCTAGTAAGCGTCGGACATAGCGAGGTCCCGTAGCGACTGGTCTGGTGTCGTAAGGAGCTTAAAAGTGGAGTTAATATGTCAGATGTCGTATAACTTCGCTGCCACCGGGATCGCTATAGCTCCTCTGAAGGCGCACCCGTAGACGAAGTGGGTCGAGGCGTTCACCAGTAGGTACACTGTACGCTTGACCATGGGCCTGATGGCAAGGTCCAAACGGTGCCAGTCTGATTTGGTCAAGACGCCGCACCTCATGGAGAAGTTCAGGGCGGGGAACACAAATGTCTTGAGGGCGTCAATACGCTGCATGGGGCTCGTAGGGAGAAAAAATAGCCGTGGCGTTGCGAATGGCGTCGTCAATGACATTGGTCCCCGCTCGATGTGGAAGGCGGAAACCCAACGGGCGTGCAAGGTAGCGGAGCGGCTCGGAGTTGCTCAAAGCTGGGATCGGGACGCCGGAGACCCAGAAGACGGTTGGCAGCATTCCGACGGGGGTGACGCCGCTGAGGTGCAGGGTCGTACACTTGCTCGGGTTGAGGGATAGCCCGAGCGGTGTTGCCAGCGTCTCGACCATACCGATGCGTTGCTGAAGGAGGGCAGGACAGTCAGCCAGGGGCGTCAGCTCATCGGCATAGGCGAGGATGTTGTGGTCGTCGCTTGTGCCTTGGACGCCTCGAACCACAGGGTCTATAACCAGGTTAAAGAGCAACCCGCTGAGCGGGCAGCCCTGGTGTAGACCCGAGCAGATGACGACCGGTTCCGTCGTGCCCTCTGCAGCAACGATGACAGTCTGGTTGTTTAGGTAAAGGTCCTCGATGAAGGCAGTGAACGTCTCTCTGGCAGCGGAACCACGGAAGGCATCCAAGAGGGCCTGGTGAGGCACGGACCCGTAGGCACTTGCGAAGTCCAAATGGGCTGCGCAAAACTCCGTGCCATGCTGTGTCCATGCGGTGCTGGAAAATGTAGTTCAGTTCGAAAACGCCGTCATACGGGAGGAAACCTTTTTGGCACTTGGACAAGACCTGGTGATTCAAAATCTAGGCTTGCAGGCGTGATGCAAGACACTTGGCGTATAGCTTGGAGGCAGTACAGCCAAGTGCAATCTGTCGCCATTTGCCCGGGACAGAGGGATCACCTTTTTTGTAGATCAGTACCATTCGCGACGTTCGCCACGAGTCCGGGGTGCGACGGTGGTGAACGAAGGCGTTGAAACGGGCAGACAGGAAGCGGGCCTCCGGGTCGACGGACCTCCAGTGCTGGTAAGTCAGTCTGTCAGGACCGGAAGCCGTGTTCTCGGACTTCCGGAGCAGGAGGAGAACCTTGTCTGCCGAGAACGACGCCGCGTTGACCGGAACAGGAGCCGCGGGTCATTGGAACAGCGCTGACGTGTCTTCCGTGCGAGGTGACCAGGTGGAGGCCCAATGGTCCTGGATGTCTCGCATAGGGATGGTACAGGACCGTGTGGGTCCCTCCATGATCAGGCGCACCACGGCACGTCGGCGGTTCCTGCGGTAAAGACGCTGGATCTGCGTCGCGTTGTCGGAGTTGACGTCTTGAGCAGGGCGTCCCGGTGTTGGCGGTGGGAGGCGGACAGCCTCCGCGTCCAGAGCAACAGCCCGGGACCACACCTGCTCACACGTCGCCCATGAGTCTGGCGTCCGGGCTGAGCGGAGCATGACTCGCAAGACGCGAACCTGCTCCGCAAGCAGCATGGTGTGGTTGGGTGGCATTTCCATATCGGTGCTTCGACAGGAGTGTCGTGTGCGCCGTTGTCGGCATCATCCGCACCAGTGTCCTCCAGCCGCTCGGAAGGAAAAGGGGATGAGGAAGAGCGGGATCTGGCTGACGAAGGACGGCGGTCGACGACGAAGGACGGGGGTCGACGACAATGTCGGCAGCTGGGACACTCTGTTCGTCCACCGCCTCGTTGGCCAATGCGTCATCGGAGCCGTCGGTACCGGGGATGTCAGCGAGCTCCGTGGACATCTGTGAGGAAGCCCTCGAAGCAGACGACGTGGAGCCGGGACCGGTGTGACGACGAGAAGACGAGCCGGGCGCAGACGAAACCTTGCCAGTCGTGGACGGGGTACCAGCTGGTGGCACAGACGGTGGCGTTTTGGGAACTGAAGGCGACTGCCGAGCCGTGGAAGTGCCGGAGCCGGAAGTGGCTGAGAAATGGTCTGGCATGGTAGACACCTTGGAGCTTGACGCCGACAAAGAACTGGTAGCCGTAGTGCTGGAGACCGACCCGGTACTCGAGGATGGTATCGATGTGGAAGACTTGCCTGCACGACGTCTTCGAGACCGGGAAACGGTTGCTGGGGTCTGTAGTTCTTGTGGAGCTCGGCAAGCTGTACCCAAAGGAGCTGGACCGGGAGATGGTGTGGTCTCTGTTCCAGAAGAACTGGAGGAAGTCGCCGTAGGCTGCCATGGGTTGCAAAGAGGTACATAGGGGGTGGATTCCTCTTGCGCATGCCGTGCTATGGTATGCCAGGTCAAGGAGCACTCGCAGTTCAAGTAACTCGGGCAATACCGGCAGGGGTGGAAGGACTCATTCGTGGCAGGACCTGGGCAGTCGTGGCAGGCAGACAGCGAAGTTAACCTGGCATCACAGGCGACGCACCGGTAGAGACGCCTCGTTGGCCGAACCCCGTGTTTTCGCTCCATGTGAGACCGCCACGCGGACAGTCGGAGTAAAAGTGATGGTTAGGCTTGGCAGCCATCGCAACAGGGATAAGGACAACGTAGCATCCCGGCTACCGGCACGTACACTGTCATGATGTCCTGGTGAACGACGGGCGGTCGAGAGCGAGAAGGGCCCGACGCTGTCGCAGAAACGCCAGTAGACGCAGGGGTGCCAGGACGAGGCCGCTGGGTCGGTCGCGGCACCGGGGTGTTCAACCCCGAAGGGGGAGCGGGACGCCGCCGCCGGCTACCGGAACCCGGGACGAGCGGCTCGATGGACTTGACAGGTGGCCGGCGGGGGGTAGGCATGGCCAGGCAGGGACTCCTCCAGGTGGCAGGATCTCGTGGACGGACGTCCGGGCAGGAAGACCCGGGCGACGACGCCGACGGCGGCGAAGTGGCCACGATGACAAGGGTCCGTTGGTGTCACCAGCGGGCATTGGCGACCAGACCGGAAGCGGCAGGCAAGAAAGGCTTGAAGACTCTCACCGCTCCCGGAGGGCGTCTTCTCCCGCTGGCTGGACTGGAACGCTTTGTCGGTGGATGTCCACGTCCCCGTGGCTTGATGTCCGGGCCGGAAGGCGTGGACGACGACGACGGCGAGGTGGTCACGAGGGCCGAGCCCGTGGATGTCGCCAGCAGGCATTGACGACCAGGCCGGGAGTGGCAGGCAAGAAAAGGCTTGTAGACTCTTACTACGGAGACTCCTTCGATGGTACAGCATGGCCGAGGAACCAGGTGGACCCAGGCACAGCGTTGCTCCGTGCGACCAGGAGGGGGGACCTTCCAGTGCGGCCGGCTCCCCGGGAGGGACCGTTCTCGTCTTTTGGCTATGAAAATCAAAAGTGGGAGAGCCACGTATACTACACAAAGGAAAATTTTATTAACAAGTAACACGTTGCCCTTTAACAAGGCGCTACAACACAAATGAACATAGGGTCAGGGTCTGACAATAACATGTGAGGGACTGCAGCATGGGCTGAAATCACACAATAAGTGCAAAATACTATTTTCAGGTTACAGCCTTATACACCATTCCAAGGAGTGTGTACATTGAAATAGTACATATGTACATTCATTTTTAAAATTTATAAAGAAACATGTCGTCAAGCACACAGTTGCCTACACCAAGTGTGGAGCACAAACACAGTCTGTATTGTGGGTAAACAAAAAAAATCTTGCTAAACACAGAAGGTTATACAGCCTCAAGGCATGAAGGGAACACACAATCAACAAAAGCGAAAATACTAGTTTAAAGGAGATGCGTGGGTTGTGGGGTCACCACCATACCGAGACAGTTTGGTGGAAGAAGGTTAGAAGGGGGTGATGCGGAGGCAGAGCTTGCCTTTTTGTAGTAGGAAGAACCTCGTGTGCCATCGGCGAAGAAATTTGTCCTCGCCGCTGGTGTCGAGATCCTCTGACAGGTAATGCCACAACATCAAGTGTATCTTGGCTACTGCGGGGAAGGCTGCCCGTACTGGTTTATGCCTTGCTTTGTCTAGGCAGCGCTGATTCCAGAGCACGAACAATGTGCACGCTACTACCAGTTTGGCGAATGCGCCTCTGTTCCTGGCGATGGCTGGAGGGGGGCGAATGTGAAACTCTCTCGCCACTATCCGCCACACCGGCTTAGGTGCGGGGCACTCGTGCAGGGCGTGTGCAAGGTTTTTTATGGAGGAACAATTGGGACAGCGAGAGGGGGTACGATGCCTAGCCTGTGTAGGCGCTGGCGGGTTGGTAGGATGTCCCAATTCTTCCTCCACGTGAAGTCTTCTACCGGCTTGGGCATTCTCCCCCCATGCCTACGCGCGTTCCGTTGCCATTTGTTGGACCGCCTGCACTCTTCATGTGTCAACTGGTACCGCGCAATGTCTTGCGCGATGCGAGCGGGTGGTGTTTTATCAATGTTGCATTTGGAGGCGTCTTTCTCGAGCATCCGCATCGTGTTTGCGGCGCCCTTGTAAAAGCTTGAGGGAGCTGCCGCGAGTAGAGTGAGGGGACACTCCGCACTCAGGAAGGCAGCGTTTGTGCTGCACCAGTAGCGCATGATGTCCCTCCCTACGTATCCGGTTGTTTGAAACAATGCCCTAGCCGTTTTGAATGCCAGAACTTTGCTAGTAGTGGGCGGGTGGGATAATCCGAGGCCACCCTCGTCCGTCTAAAGGTGTAGGAGGGTGCGGCGTATGGGCGCGGGTTTGCCATCTCTTAGGAAGGCGCCGATCATTTTCATCAGCCTTGTAGCCGTCCTGGCGGGCATCACAGCGAATCGACTGGCGTAATACGCAAAGGCGCAAATGGTGGTCGTCACTGCCAGGGCTTTTTCGCGCAAAGACATGTCTTTGGGGCTGAGACGATGTATTGCTACTTGTGCGTGTTCCAACGCTCGCTGCCAGGTTTTCTCCGCCACACTGCCACCAAAGAAGTAAATGCTTAGTACCTTGACAATCTCCACTGCGCACAGCTCACCCAGGGTATCGCGGGGGAAGGCGCCAAAGGCAATGGCATTGCTTTTCTCCATGTTAAGTAGCGCGCCTGAGGCATCCGCGTAGGGTGCGAATGTCTCCCAGAAGGCCTGTAAGCTTGCCGGGTCTCGGATAAACAACGAAACATCGTCCGCATAGGCGAGCACTTTGATTGGGGCCTCTCCCGTTAGTGGAAAGCCCTGCGGTCGTTGTTCACGACGTTGGTCAGCAACGGCTCGAGTGAGAGTATAAAGAGGGTGGGCCCAAGTGGGCATCCCTGGCGGATACCTCTCTTGTACGCGAAGTTGGTCGATGAGTCGCCATTCGACTACGTGGCACGTCAGGTTTCAGTACAGGAGGGCGCTGCTTTCCACAAAGTGTGCGGGGAAACCAAAACGGCGCAGGACTTCGAGCATGTACTTGTGCCCAGCTCGATCGAAGGCCTTCGCTTGGTCGAGCGATATGAAGGCGCCCGACAGAGATTTGGCAGTCAAGTATTCGAAAGCATCCCGCGTGACCGTCAAGTTGGTGAAAATTGAGCGGCCCGGCACTGCACAGGTCTGTTGTGTTGAAACTATGGTCTGTAGCAGTGGTTTCAGGCGGTTATTCAGCAGGGAAGCCACTATCTTGTAGTCAACATTCAGAAGGGTGACCGGACGCCAGGTTTAAAGCTCCTCCTGCTGGGCGCCCTCCTTGACGAGGAGGACGATCCTCCCTTCGCCGAAGGATGGTGGTTTTCGGTGATGGGTGACCACCATGTTAACCATGAGTACGAGGACGTTCTCCTCCAATTCATTCCAAAAGGTGGAATAGAAGGAAGCTGTGAGTCCGTCTGTGCCAGGGGCGCAATTCAGTGGCATGTTCGTGATGGTAGTCCTGACTTCTTCCGCTGTAGCATCATTGCCCAACATTTCAGCTTCATCCTGCTCGAGGCGCGCAAGGTTACGACAGAGCTCTTCAATCAGTTGCTCCCCGTCTGGAGTGCCACCGTGGTCTGTATCTCGAAAGAGGTCTGCAAAGTAGATCCGGAAGGTCCTGCCAATGTCGTCTGGGTCAGTGGCGAAGGAGTTGTCTGGGCGCCGTACCCACGTGATGTGGACACGGCCGTTCCCGGTCACCCCATTGGGGTCCCCTTCAGCCTGGTCTTTGGGTGGCCTCCGCGCACGTTGTAGGAGTAGCCGGGTATGTTATGCCTCCAGAGCAGCGAGGTAGCCCCGCGTACAGTCCGTTAGGGTGTCTGCCCCCTGATTATATGGATCCTGCGTAGGGTCTCATTCAGCCTGTTTGTGATCCTGCGCTTCCGGGCTTTTTCCTCGTCCTGGAGAATAGTCTTCCACTCCGCTTTCAATGCTTCGCATGATTCTGGGGTCACTTCTGAGACGTTGTCAACTGAGGCCTGAATGCGCTCTCTCCTTCGCTCGACGCTAACCTCGTCAAGGAGCAAAGCCGCGTCGAGCCGCCAGCCCTGATTGCCACTGAGGGTTTTGGGGCGGCACCTTATTGTGGTGACGAGTGGAAGGTGGTCAGATCGGTTTGTGAGGATGGCAGGGACAGACAGGACCTCGCATGCCTCCACTGAAGAAAGGAGGAAGTCGGGCAAGTAGGTCCGATCGATACGAGTGGCGGTGAACTGTGAGGAGCGCGTTGATACGAAAAGATCGCCGTGGATGTGAAGCCAGACATCCGTGAGAGATAGGTGCCTTAAAGAGCCCCACGAGCTCCTTCGCATGGTATGTGGAAGCTCCGCGGCCCGGTCCCCTGACGTCTCTGTGCGAGTCTGTTACGCAATTGAAGTCTCCCAGGAGAATGTGTGGGAGTCATTTTGACAGCATCTGGTGTAGTTCTTGGGAAAAGTTATTAGTGTACATTCTCGTCACTGGGCGTAAACATTAACGAAGTGGCACCGCTTCCCATTAACGAATATGTCTAACAAGAGAGTACGGCCATTTGCGCTGAAGGTGCAAAAAGCTTTCTGCCGGAAACGGCCCGTAATGAAGATGGCCCCCACCCCACATGCCCTCGTGTTCATCAGGGAAAAGAAGGCGTCAACCTGGAAGATGCTCTTGAAGTTGGCGACGTCCAGCGGTGACCGAAAATTCGTCTCGTGAACGAACAGCATATCGATCCTCAGAGACTGGGAAAACGCTAGGACGATTTCCTGTTTTGCTCTGTCCCAGAAGCTCCTGACATTCCAAGAAGTGATTTTAACATGAGGCATAACCTAATAATGTTGGCACTGGGTGGGAGGAAATGGGCCATGTCGCGATGGCAACAGGGCGCAGCAGCTGAGAAGGGCATGCTTGTGACAGCCGACGCCAAGAGCAGGCGACACCACCAGCGTGAGCTGCGTCTCGGCAGAAAACAGACTAAAGAGAGCCAGAACGATTCTGTGAGGATTTACCCCAGGAACAAAGCATGGAGGGAGAAGGATTCTGTGACGAACTACGCAGGCCACGGGACCAGTGTGAGCTGTGTCTCAGCAGAATGCAGCCTAAAGGGAGCCAGAAGGATTCTGTGAGGAACTACCCCAGGAGCAGTCCATGGAGGGAGAAGGATTCTATGAGAAACCACGCCGGGAGCACTGGACAACGCGACCAGCGTCTGTGCACTCCAGGCGCAAAGGCGAGCAGCGCACATCAAAAAGGCGGACTCGGACGCGTCCGAGGCAGGCGCTAGCAAATCACACACCCCTCCCCCCGGCACCGCACGGCGCGACGACGCTAACAGCTTACTCGATTGTTTCCCCGCCATTCACGGGGGCGTCCCTCTTGGTCACGGCGTTCCTACCCAACCTCGGGGTCTTCCCCCTCGGCGGGCTGTCGCTGCTGCTGACTTCGAGCCCGATCTGGTCCACCGCTGCCGCTGCCTCGCCTCGCGGGCGGGGGAGCCCTCACTGGAGTCGCGCTGCGGCTCGTCTCCCTGACGACGAAGCGAGCGAGACCACGGCTCGCGGCCCGCGTCGCGACTTGAGGTCCGCACGCCCTAGTTGCGACCAGCCCCGTCACCGCGATGACAACGCGAGCGCGAGCGCGATCTCCGCTCGCGGCCAGACGCCGGGCGGACCGCGGGCGGGTCCAGTCGCCGGCCCTTGTGGGGTACTGCTCGCTCGGGGGAAGGGTCTGACGAAGCGCGGTCGTGGTCTCCAGGCAGGAAGGACATAGTGCCCGCGACTCACGATGGGCCTGCCATCTCGAGCCGGGGCTTCCGGAGGCCCTCCCGAATCCTGCACCGTGACAGGGGCCAGCACGTTGGCAGGCACGTTGGAGACGGGGTGACTCTCCTCTTGCTCAGGAGGTGCCGGGGACGCGTCTCCTGAGGTAGTCGAATAAGGGCAGTCATCGGCGCACGATGGGCTTGCGGGTGACGTAAGGGACGACGATCGCGTCAGGCCCGTCTCGATCTCACTTGTTTCTGCTGCGGAGGACGCCGACGCCGAAGTAACGGAGACAGACGCTCCGCACGTCTCTTCCTCGTTGACACATAAAGACGCCGCGCTGTTGCCTGAGCTCAGGTCTGAGTCCCCGTCGCGACGCCAAGAGAGGAGTCCCTTTGAGGTCGTGTGGGGCGCGATCTTAGGCGTGAGGACCTGAAGACGCGCGGAGGTCTCGCCCGACCTCGGTGAAGGGGCGCCGGATGACTGGCGCGGTGGTGACAGGCAGCGCTGATGAACCGCGGGCAGCGGCCGTGTAGGAATGCCTGCGGAAACACTCGCACGTCCCGTGACGGCCCTCGCAACGCATGCACTCGGCTGTGCAGCCCTCTGGGTCGTGGCCGAAGACGCCACAACGCTTGCAAAATGCTGCTGTGCACGCGGTCGCCATGTGCCCGACCTCGTCGCAGCGCGCGCACACACGGCATATCCCGCGGTACTCCAACATGGCTCGCGATGGTAACGAAGTTGGGCACCGGTCGACTCATCTCAATTTTCACGACCCTAACGCCACTAAGTTTGTTGAAACGCATCGTTACAGAGGCAAAATAAATACCCTTAATTTTATTGTAGTGCGCAAGGGCGTTGCCAAGCATCTCGTCGGACAGGTACGCAGGAAATCTCTAAACGTTTACGAACGTGACCGGCGGCCCGACTGCCTCAACCGGCACGTTCTGGTCGTTCACGCGGAAACCCTCCGCAACCATTAACCTCGTCGCCTGGCTGGCGTTTCGGGTGCATACAAGAAACTTGGCACCGCCCATATGCTGCAGCACATAAACACTGTCATCACCGGCAGTCAACTCAATGGCATCGATCAAATCATCTATGCTTACATCGCTTTCCGGCGCGGTGAATAAGAAACAATTCTCCCGGCCTGGGAGCTCCGTTAAGGTCGCCATTCTGTAGGACGCTGGTCCCAGAAGGGCGTCACTTGTAGAAACTGGTAACGTGCAGACGGGCTGCACTCTAGTAGACTGTGCGGCTCAGCCGAGGCGAGGACCGCTCAGTACAGGTAGGCGCCGGGAACACGGCAGGGGGACTCCGAGACGGCAGGCGTTGTCCGGGTCCTAGCGTCAGTAGGCATCGGTGGGCACCAGGCGGGAGCCGGAAACCCAGGAGTGGCAGGCGCGCGCGCGCGCAGAGCGGCGCTGCCACGGGGCGTCTTCTTTGTTCGGTCTTCAGAGGGGCCGGGGGCCGACGTCAGCGTGACCTGACCCCAGGTCTTGCAGAGTGACTCGTAGATAACAGCTACTTTGTTTAGAAAAAATTTCTTTACAGCATGTACAGAACAATAAGGCTTCATACCATTCCAGTAACAGGGCATATACACCTCGGCACATCTATATTTCACAACTAACATCACTACGTTACAGTGAAGACATTTGCTATATACATGACAATGTTGGCATATATGTACACAAGAACTCAATGCGATATCATGATACAATGGTATAACGATACAATAGATGCAATGAAACACGATATGTAACAAATGAAATCATATAAAACAATTCAACGGGCGCTGCTTAGCACCAAGTCTGTCGAAAAATGAGTTGTATCCTTTCGTGTTCCACACGACTGTCGCAGAAACTCTTGCTCCCCGAGGAAGAAAAGCTCCTCGGAGGGGAACGCGAGGATCTCTCGTCTCATTCTCCCCAGTATCGGCCACAAAGCACGCTGGCGGCAATTGGCAGCTACGGCCTCACATCCGTTTTTCCGAAGGCTCAACAGCCCCGCAAGTATTAACAGAGCGGAGAAGCGGCTACGCGGAAATCGGCCGTTGGACACGAAAGTTCGCACACCCTGTCCCCGAAAACCAGCATTAACCGCATGCCAAAAAAGGCGGGAAAAACACACATTCAACTGTCGCATGTCGATTGGTCTCTACCATGACGCATTAGGTCAAGTGGAAGTGCGAACCACCTGTCATCGCTGCAACCGATCTCGCGTGGGGAGCAAGCCCCAGCCCAACCTCCAGACAAAGTCTCTGAGATGCCCTGGCAACACTGCGGCAGTTATTGGTTTCCAAGCGCGGTTAATTACAGATTGACCATGCTGGGGCACCAAGGGCCGTAGAAGGGCGGCCATTGCGTCCACCACTTTAGAATCAGCCACCTCCATCTCTGGGCACGTAGCTTCCAAACGTCGGTGAAATGCCAGAAGGGCTCGATACAAAGATGGTAATTCAGTTAATTGGGGACCTTGGTTTATTTGGCTATCCGGCAAGAAGACACGTAGTAATGGCCCCAGATGGTAGCGAGCCAGTGTCTGAGCGGGCATGCCATCATTGCTTAGTATTCGCAATAGAGTGCGGAGGCACAATGTAGAAGCCGTGACGGAAACGTCGGGGAATGCAAAACCGCCTTGATTTCGTGGTTGAGCTAACGCTGGACGCGATAACAATTCTGTGCCACCAGACCAAAAAAATTAACTGATGCAGCTTTACACTTTCCAGCAGACGTGGAGCGGTGGTTTAACAGAATGGCAAAGGTACCAAAATTTTTCCAGGTACACCGTTTGAGTTAAGTATCGGCGTTCCAAGAGGGGGAATTCGAAGCACCTGGCTGTTTTGATATCACTTAGAAGAGTTTGTACAACGGATGACCAGATGCTATCCTGTATACCAAATGCAGTGAAAGTAACTCCGAGTATTGAAATCTCAGGAGACCACTGTAAAGGCGACGTGATGTTCATACGACCGCTGGGGTAGCCAATGAAAAAATACTGGCTTTAAAAAAGTTTAACCTTGCACCGGAGATAATACCGAAATCATGCAATGTATCAAGAGCATGCTGCAGGGAATGTTCATTATGTACATATAGAGTAACATCATCTGCATATGCAGTGACCTTTACTTGAGTGTTACCGGGTAGAGGTAAGCCACGAATCTGCGGGTGATGTTCAACGGCCCTTAAGAAGGGTTCTAATGCAAGGATAAATAACACTGGGGAGAGGGGACACCCTTGACGAACCCCACGCGTGACTCTAAATGCATGACTCTCACGGGAATCCAAGTCAAGGGTACTTTCTGAATTAGTGTACATCGCGTGGATGAGGTGAATGAACTTATCCGGGAATCCGTATGCATGTAAAACATTTAGTATATAGCCATGTTCTATGAAATCAAAAGCTTTCTCTTGATCTAATGAAACCAACAGTCCTTGCGCACATCGGCTAGTGGTGTATTGAATGATGTCACGCTTTAACCACGTATGGGTGTGTATTTCTCGGCCGGGAACAGAACAGACCTGGTGGGGAGCAATTAATGTTGGAAGAAATGGACTGATTCGGCGCTCCAAAATGTTGGCCAAGAGCTTGTAATCTACATTGAGCAGGGTAATAGGGCGCCAATCTTCTGGTCGCGTGGACATTGGGTCTTTCTTGGGAACTAGTGTCATACGGCCTTTGTTGAAAGAGGTTGGAAGTGTAATATCTTGGAAACACTTGCGAATGATACGTGACATAGTTGGACCAATGATAGGCCAGAACTGTACATAAAACTCTGCAGGGAGTCCGTCTGGCCGTGGGGCCCATCCCTTTTTCATTGCGTCTAATGCGCCTTTGATTTCGTCATCGAATGGCGGTGATAGGAGGACGTCATTTGACATGTTAGAATCATGAGGTAAATCTTTTAGCAGAAGATGCGAAGAAACGGATTCTGGGTAACAGACATTAGCACCAGATCGAGCTATTGACTCAAAGTGTTGAGTGAATTCCTGAAAGTCGCGCGTACCCGCAGCAGCTGGGGTGATAGAGTCCAGAGAGTGGGCAGGCGAGCCTGGTGGACAAAGCAGAGCTCTGCGTGCATACCTTAGCACCTCAGGGTCACACACGGTGCACGTCTATAGCGCCAAGCTGCAGCCGAGAGTGAAGAATCGCACATAATACGTTGGTACCTGTTCAACGAGCTCCTCTTGCCATGCCTGCATTACAGTGGAAGGACTGGGATCTCGATTGGCAATGCGTATCTTCTGGATTAACAATGACGCATCTTTCGACATACGGGTGCAAAGTCTTCAGCCCGACGCACTGCAATGATGGCGCCACTGTTCTTTGAGGCGATCCCAATCAGCGACATTCGCCCCAATGAGCGATGCGCGTAACGCTCGGGATAATTTCTCCGTAGCCTGAGAGTCCTGGAGGACGCGGCAATTGAGACGCCATTGTCTGTGAATCGTTGGTGTCCCTGCTGGCAGGCGGAGAGAGAACATAACCGGCCGATGGTCGCTAATGTACACTGGTGTCGGTGGCAATGACATTACCCCGGTGTCGTGAACGTAGGTAATAAGACTGGGGGATGCATACACGCGATCAATTCGGCTGCTCGACGCCAAGTATAGGCATAATTACTGCCATGCACACTTTGATGAATGTCACTCAATGCCAATTACTGCACTAGACGTTCGAGTTCTCTGGCATTCCAGTTTGACCGGCCGCGACCCGGACCTCGAACATCTGCGTGTGAGTCTAAGACACAATTGAAATCCCCTAAAAGTACCACATGTCGGGAATTTAAAAGGAACGCATCAAGAGATTGGAAGAACGTGTTTGAGTTCTCGTGTGCCGCTGGGGCATACACGGCAACAAATCTTATTATTAACGAAAAAAAGGTGCAGTCGAACGCCAGCACGCGTCCGAAGGCATGGAAGGAAACATGATGGTCACGTAAAAGACCTCGGTTAAAAATAATGACTCCGACGCCAGTCGAACGCGTGCTGGCGTACAAAAAGAAACTATCAAAATTGAACGCGCGCTTGAAAGCGAGTACATCAGACAGCTTGAAAAAATTTGTTTCTTGCACGAGCAGCAAATCACAGTGCACTGAACGTGCAAAAGCCAATACCTCAGCCTGTTTTTGTGGATTTCGGAAACCTTGAACGTTAAAAGTAATAACTTTTAGAGTAATGGTCATGGGGAAAATGAAAACATAGTATAGGATCACGCAAATGCAGGGGTACCTTTATCAGGTGCGGGAGCCGGTGCCCCGCAAGTGGCTGAGTCATTTTTTCCGGCCAGGCGATCCACCCGAGGCTCGGGGCTTCCGGGATCGCGTCGAAGTCCGCAGAGACTTCTGTCTCTGGTGGGGGCTTCTAAGCCACGAGTAGTTATCCGGTGGCGTTTGGTGTCCGGGTTCTTGAGCGAGCATGGTACAAAGACGTCTCCACTGTCCTGGCTTATGTCACTGGGGCTGGTGTCTTCGTCAATTTGTAGGGGCGCCTCACTCGCGGTGCTGTTGGAGTCCTCGTGAATGCAGGTGTCGTCGTCTTGAGATATAGACTCCTCGATGACACCTCAGCTTGTTGTCGACAGAGTAGCAACGCGAGAAGCCTCAGATGCAATATTTCCATCCGAGACGCCGTCCTCACGAGGCGCTTCGTCAGACGAGGGCTTGGCCTGCGATTCCTCAGAAATGGCCACGGGACGCGGGGGACTTAAGTTTTCAGTACTTAGAGGGGTTACCAGTTCCGGAATCGTTGGGGACGCAGTGGGCGTCTGGTGCAGCGTCGAGATTGGCACACCTAGGTCGTGGTCGGTTACCACGGCTCTCGTTGACGAATCGTCGCACTTGTTCTTGGTTGAAGTGGAGAGAAATCCTTGGATGCCGTCTCGGAATACGATGGCCTCATGGTGCAGGACACGGTGGCATGCGGGTCCCCACAACGGCGACACAGCAGCGAGCAGCATTTCCCGTCGTGGCCATAAACGCCGCACCTTCCACAAAACGGAGCTGTGCAGTTCATGCGGAAGTGCCCACTGTCTCCACATCGACGGCACACTCGCTGGATGTCTTTATAGTCACAGGTTACTCGATGGCCCACGACCTTGAGCTGGTTAGGCACCGGTGACGAAGCCTTCATTTCCATGCAAACGTATCGCGTCCCAGTGATTACGGTTGGGCGCGATCCCATGAGTCCTCTGGTGATGTACAGCACCTTCCCGTAAGGAGAGAGTCCTTGTGCGAGGACTTCGCTGGGTAAGCGGCCCGGCAGGAACAGGACGGTCACTTGGGTCACTTGGGGTCCCAGGAGTATGATGGCGACGCGCTCTCCTCGATTAAGGTGCGAGGCGTCCACGATTTGGGCCAGTGCAGCCTCACTGTTGACGGTAACTTGGTAGTTCCGGCCTCCAAAGTGCAGAACGCAGTACACAGAAGCAGTACAGCTACCTCAACCTTTGATCTTAGACAAAACGTCGAGAAGCGATGTAATTTACTTGCACGTAATTAAAAACCATTCTTTCACACCTCCGACTTAGTTCTGGCCAAAAGCCGGGCAAACAGTAGCAAAGATATTCCGACGTCCACCCATGCACAACCAAAATTGTGCACCGACAGCAGCAGTGCTGGCTTCACTGCATTGCTTTTATCCCTAGTCCGCTTGAAGTTTCTTGTTTCGCTTACAAACTTGTTAAAATTTAAACCTTCTTTTTCCCAGAGGTCGAAGCCCCGCATGCTTGCTTGCACGCGTACTCTCGAATGCACCCATAACATCACATCATATGCTTGCCAGCGAACATTATCAAGCATGTCGCGAGGGATGCTACAGCACTTGTTTTAAAAACTGATGCATAGTGTACGTGTCCAACTTGGTCACCAAAGCCTGGAAGGAAAAAAAATGACTACGCAAAATGTGACTACGTCACCCATCCAACATAGCTTCTACGCTGGCTGCCCAAGCAACGCCTCTGCAACGACGCCCACAATCATCGGCAAAAAGGTGGTGCCTTTGGCTGCTTCAGCGCACTCAACGTATGCCTTGCAAGTTCCGACGTGGCGGAACACCGCACCGAAGTCGACGAAGGCCCTTCCGTGAAAGGCAGACCCGGGAATGCGTGCGAAACGTCTACAGCGTGCGTTGTGATGCCGGTGAATGAAGGGTCATGTGGCAGAGGGTGACGGAACGTGAGTGTGCGACATGCCGCTGCGATGACGTTCACGAGCGTTCAACAAGCCGGCAGGCTCTGTCTGTCGTGGTCGAAAACGTCAAAGTTTTGCTGATTCCAAGGTGCAGGAGTGCTATGGTGGCGTGTACGAGACGCTGGCGCGGCGCTCCGTCGATCGTGCCAGACGGACATGAGGCGGCAGAAAGCGGTCATCAAGTGGTCGCGGAAATCAGTGGAGAAGTACTCGCCTGCGCTTTTCGTCGAATTCCGCTGAGTAAGGTGCGAGAAGATTCGCGACAGACGGTCTTCGGATCTTCGGGAGGCGGGTGGTTGCACAAGTGTGACCGTGCGTCAACGTGCAGCCCTGTTCGTGGATTATTTCGCCCCACTACGATAGCTTCGTCACTGCGCCCGCTGGTGTTGCTTGTTTTTGTTGACCTTCACTTGTGGCTCACACCCACTGTGGGGGATTTGCCGGTTTGTTGTTCTGCTTCTTCGACTTCTACATATTCGGCTTAGTGAAGCTGTGAGGAGTGATGAGTGGGTACAGAGGCAAAGCACAGCGAAGCGCGCCCGGGGCGTGATCTCACGCGCCCTGGGTTCCACAGGGCTCAGGGTGCGTGCGTAATGCTTCCGTAGTCTAGTGCGCAATTTTCTTGGAACTTCCAGCAACTGGTAATTCCAATCAGGTCAGCGTGTGAGGATGTTTGTTGTAATTAACGAGAGCCAACAGCGGATGAGCTGGTATGAGATAGTGTCCAGAAATGTAGTGTGTGATCAACAAGGCGATGCCCGCCGTGGTGGTCTAGTGGCTATAAGGTACTCGACTGCTGACCCGCAGGTGGTGGGATCAAATCCCGGCTGCGGCGGCTGCATTTCTCTGTGCTCAGAGTAGGGTGCACGTTAAGGAACCCCAGGTGGTTGAAACTTCGGGAGCTTTCCGTTATGGTGTCTCCCATTATCATATGGTGGTTTTGAGACGTCAAACCCCGCATATCGTCATATCATCATCAAGGTGATGGCTGAGGGCACCAGCGAGGTAGCTGACCGCGTGGCAACGAATTACAGCTACCGCTGAAACTCAAAGCTGGAGCCCAGGTCAGTGGACACAAGAAAAGCACATCGGGGCTTTGCCGCTCCACCGTACTGCAGGTGTGTGCGTGGTGGGTCCTGTGGCGTTCTTAGCGATTTTACTTTGTGATGGGGAATACTGTAGATGCGTAGACGTGGCGAGAGCATGAGTCTTCATGTTAAGACGTCGCCTAAAGATGTGAAACAAAAATGCCTTCGCTTGTCACTGCAACTCTAAACAGAAATATCAACACCCAATTTCTAGAGACTGTTTTCTTTTTTATTCCGAAATGGGTGAATTCGAAAAGCAGAAATAGCTTAGCACATACACACTTCCAGCTTTTCTCTGAAAGAGTAATAATAAATTACTCAATAGTTAGGGATGTTTAAAAAAAACTTGGAGTATGTACGTGTGGCCATAAAAAAAGGGGGGGGGGGGCTCTTCAATTATAAAATTTCCACACAAACATTTATTTTCCCAGAGCAATCGTAAGTGTGAATGAACACAGATAGCGCACTCCCCGCACGCGAATACCGAGCCGCCGCGAATACCGCGTCAGCCAGGGCGGCGTGACGCCATCGTTTCGGACACTCGCCGCACCCACGCCGTTTACCCCGATATGGTTAGTAAATCCGAACACTCTTTCTTTCATTGAATTTAATTTCGAGCTCACCCCCGCAGCGGTGAGTGGGCCGATCCCGGAGGTAGTGCAATACCGGCCAACCAGTGGCGGAGGTGAAGCAAGCTTCAAGCACTCCGCCGCATCGCAAAAGTAAATTTTATATCTTAGATCCAAATATCTTGGATCCAAATATCTTGGATCCGAAATCTATCAGATATTAAGCTGATAAAACAGATTGAGATAAGTTTTATTCACTTAAAACAAGAGACAATTAAATCACTACTGGTCAATAGCGTTGCGTATACAAAAGTAGATCTAGTTACAGTTCAACACATAATACCTGACGAAACATATTTATCTCCTATAACACTCGGGCTCGTACAACAGACACGCTTTCCATGCAACTTAACAATGATAGCTTGTGCCAAAGAGAAAAAAAGAAAAAGGACAGAAAACACACACAAAAAAGGAAAAGGAACCCACAAACAACACCGACATGGTAACCTCTTAACATATTTGACAGTCGGGAAATCTGACAGAGAGCTCGACCTTGTCTCCTGTCGCTCCCAAAAAAGGGCAAGACCAATGTCTCGAAAATTCCATTTCACCGTGAGCTGCTAGTTGAGCCTCAAGAAAGCATACAAGTGTCTCTCGAAACTGAGATAACAGCGGCCACTGTAGCCGGAGGCGTTGCCGTTGGACGGCCGCCCTGCAGCGATAACGCCAGAGAACTAACTCGCCAGCGGCGATCACTAATCGGCTAAATCTACCCCTGGGGCAACGGTCTCTCGTGGAATAGTGAGCGGCACGCAGGCTGGACATGGTTGTGTAAATTAGCTGCCAGAAAGTTCTTGCCACCACACAGGCTGAGACTGCGTGCTTCGCGGTTTCCGCGTTGCCGCGGTTGGGGCACTTGGCGGACTGCACCAACCCCCAACGCTGTAATCGTTCTAGCGTGGGCAAAATTCGCCAGCCCCTTTGCCATTGCAGGTCAGCTACCTTTTTTGGTAGCTTACCCGACGTTAATTCCGGCCATGGGATCGTGAGTGGCGGGCATCTTAACGTGCCCCTAGCAGAAACCGGCTGCTCACACAATCGCGCAGGGGCAATTTCTCGCAGATCAAGATCCGGGTCCATGGCCGTGAGCTCCCGCGAGAGCGCCACAAGTGCCTTATAGTAGGGCGGTGTTCTCCGCGCTCGGGCACAAATTTCCCAGTGCTCGGGGGACTAGCACTCTGACCTGCGGGCCTAAAAAAAAACATCACGAGTGGTCTTGCGGGTGCCCCCACATCGTCTAAAATTCCCAGCACTGTCTTGAGTGCGAGCAGCTGCGCCGTCGTATTAATACACGGGAGACCGAAGCCCCCAAGATTCCGAGGAATCCTGAGCGCATCTCGCTGCAGGCGCTCCGTCTTTCCGTCCCAAAAGAAAGAAAATATGGCTCGGTGTCACAGAACGAGCGCTCAAAAAGAACGCGCCGCCAACTCCTGGCAATGAAACGCCGGAGTGACGCCGCGTGGTCGACGATAAAAAAAAGGAAAACAAACATTGAGACTCCCCGGGCGCGACTCCCTCCCTCGGAAGCATAGATTCGCCGACGAACCTCCTCACCCCACAACGGTGGCCGAGCAAGCACTCGAACTTTCTAGATGCCGACGAACCTCCTCACCCATCAACGGCGGCCGAGCAAGCACTCGAACTTTCTAGTTGCGTAGTTGAACTTTCTAGTTGCGTAGCGGCGTAGTTGAAGCCGGGTTGAGTCATCTGTCGCGGCCAGCATTCGAACCGTCTCGCCCTCTCCCCAACCTTCGCTGCGTATCGCGCCGACGCAATGACGAGAACTTTCTGGAATCTCGCGCGGAGGGTATTTAATCGAGCAGCCGAGGTGAGAGATCAGAAGAAGACGAAAGTTAGCGCCAGAGCGCGTAGTGTATACCGCCGTGGAGTCAGCGAAGGTTTTGTCCGTAGAGACAAAGCAGGAGAAGAAGCTGATTTCCACCTGAGGGGTGACGACTCAAGCTACAGGCAAGAGTGTGTGTTTACCGCTATCGAGCGAAGACGCGTGGCAACCGCTGCGTGTGTGAAGCCGACGTGTTTCCGGTGAAGTTTGAAGCTTGGAGAGTGGCCAAGTGAAGACGCGAGGTTTCCTGGAAGAGAAACTTCGAGGGCAGCGGAACGACAACAACGCTGGACTTTGAGTAAGTGATTCTCGGAAGAACATCATCCAGACTTTTGTTCCAAGAACTTTGGACTGAATAGGTTTTCTATCTCTTTAGTTTCTAGGTGTCTTGGTTGTTCAATGCATGCGACTGCATTGTAGTGCGTATTGTTGTCTGTGTCCGTTGTTTCGAGTGTGGCTGATTGTACTGTGTAGTACGTTGTTTGGGGGGAGACATATTGTATTCAACTATTGTGGAGTGTGCATACTTGTGTATTGTTTTGATCTGCCATTATTGAGAATATAATTCTGTTTTGTTTATCAACTCTCGGCTCTGACTTGTTCTTTGGGCCACAGCCGGCGTCCGCTGGCGCGCCAAAAAGGACCACTTCTAAATTGTCCACGCTTCCGTGGTGCGGTTCGGGGGGCCGATACTTCGGCCCATGGAATTAGCCCGGCAATCGCCTCCCGGAATAACGGGACCTGTGTGACACTCGGTCTAGGGCCTTCAACACTGCTGCCGGGGGAAATTCTATTCTCGAGACATAAAACACCCGCGCCAAAAAATTACACTTGATCAGATATGCCGTCTCTGCAAAAAAAAAACTTAAAGCTCGTAGCTCTCTGTGTCGAGTCAGTCACTTCTCGACTCAGCTCCTCCCACACATCGGGTGCGACTCCTGTTTATTCAAAAGCGATACCTAGAATCTGTAGCCTTGTAGCTATTTGGAGGTCGTGTGGTAGACTCAATTGGAGCGAGTTGCCAAGCACTATGGCGCTACTTTTGTTTATATTCAACTTCACGGCTGAAACCCTGGCATATTCCCCGAAGCGCATGAGTACTTGCAAGATACTATCTTTGTTTCGAGCAAACACCGTGACGTCATCGGCGTACGCAGATACTTTCACTGTGGTTCTGCCAGGGAGGGGAAGGCTGCGTATTCGAGTGTCAGCCGAGACTGCACGAAGGGAGGGGTCAATACACAATACGAACAGCATGGGGCTCAGGGAGCACCCCTGCCGGACGCCTCTAGTTAGGTGTATCGTCCCCTTCGCTACCTCGTTAAGCACCAAAACTTATCATGTTCGCGTAGATGTTGCGGAACAATGCAACAGCTTTGGGCTGAAGCCCATACTTGGTAATATGCCGAAAAGGTATTCGTGCCTCACGCGGTCGAAGGCGTGTTCCTGGTCTAAGGAAATGCAAAACCCTGGCGTCTTGGTATGGGCCATGTACGCCAAGAGGTCCCGAGTGAGCGTGAGGGCGTTAAAAATGTTTCTGCCTATCACCGAGCCCGTTTGTTGATTACGAATCACTTCGGGCCATCACTGCTTCAGTCTACCCACTAGGACTGCCGCAAAAATATTATAATACGAGTTTAACACGGTTATTGGTCGCCATGATTCCGGCTGCCTACGATCTTTCCCTTCCTTAGGTAACAAAATTAGTTTACCTTCCGCTAGTGAGTCTGGGAGCTTTCCACCTTTTAAAATTCTGTTGATCATGGCCACCAAGCCAGCGCCAATTTTCAGTCGAAGCTCTTTATAAAATTCGGTTGGCAGTCCATCCGGGCCCGGGGGTGAGCCTACCTTCAGTGATCGCAAAATCGAGTAAACTTCAGCAGCAGACGCTTTTTTCATTAAGTTTGCGCTCGCTTCTTCGGGCAATTTAGGCAGCTCTGCGCATAGGCTTTCAAGTTCAGTGACTACCGTACTCGCGTCTATTTGTGAGTCGCCTTCCGCAAACAAGTTCAAGTTAGAAAAATACTCTAAAAAACGCGTGTCTATATCTATGCTCTCTTCCGAAACCGATCCGTCCGGCATACATACTGCCATCGCGTACTCAGGGCCGTTCGGCGAACGCCGTGATGTCAAAAAACGGCTGAGGTCAGGCGTGTCTCGAAAAATCGAGTCTGGCAGGTGTATGTGTACCTTTTGGGTGGTTTGTAGGAAGATGCGGTCGTATCGGGCTCTCAAAACTCCCAAGTACTCTCTCGTAGTTGGGGTCAAGGGGGCGTCTGCTTTGAGTATTCTTATCTTCCGCAGGGTTTCATTAAGCTCGTACGTGAGTCTCAATCTCACGTTCCTACCACATTTCTGAGCCCAACGCTGCCACTGTGCTTTTAAGCTATCCCACTCCTGAGAGGGGTCTCTCGCGCCCGAAAACGATTCCTTAAGCCCCGCCTTTAGAGTCTCTTTCGCCGCGTCATCTGCGAGCACCGCTAGATCGAGGCGCCATAGGCGCAACCCGTCCAACCGACGGTCCGGCAAGGTCATTGACAGAACCACAGGAAAGTGGTCGGAAATTCGACCCGCCTCTACCGGAAAAGATCGCACCACCACGTTGACCACCACAGGACTCAAGGCCTCAAAGACATAAAATCTATCTAGCCTTGTCTCCGATGAACCCCTTTTCCAGGTCGGGACAAACGTATTGCCTTTTATAAGGATCCATGCATTTTGGAGCCCGAAGTTCTGTGTTAAGCCGACGAGCTCGCGAGCGTTATTGACATTTCTGCCTTGGCCTGGGCCCCACACATCTCGCATGCTATCAGTAACACAGTTGAAATCCCCACATAGCACTGTTGCGCACTCATCTATGAAGTAGGGCGATAGCAATCGAAAAAAAGCGTTCGTGTCCCTCCTTCGCGTCGGCGCGTACACACACACAAAGCTGTAAAAGATGCGCAGGCTGCCTATCTTGCATTTCAACACCAACGCTCGACCATCACTGTCAACAGTGCAAAAGAGTGTGAAAAAAAAAGAGCGCTGATTATTATCACCGCACCGACACCGCAACTACGCGTGGAAGCTAGCAAAAAATAGCATGGCGAATTGAAACGATTGCAAAAAGCTGTTACATCTGCCGGCGACAGAAAATTTACTTCTTGAAGAAACAAAAGGTCAATAAAGTTCTCTCTAGCAAAATGGATAACCTCTGCCTGTTTATTGGGTTTACAAAACCCCTGTACATTTAGGGTAATTATGTTAACCATGTTGCTAGAGAAATGTTTGCTAAAGGTAGAAATACCTTCCTGTCGGTTAACGACGGGTCAGTCGACGCCCATTACGTGTCCGGAAGCTTGGACCCGGAAGGGCCCTCCGTTTGCAGCGTTTCCGTCGCCGCCTGCTTGCAGAGGTTTCCCACTTCATCGGAGCTTGACGCCGATGATTGGTGTGGCCGTTTCAAATCTGGTTTGTCCAACTGCATTCCATAGTCCTGGCCCAAAGTTCCAAAAATGTCGTTCAGTGGGTTCCGAAGGTTGGGGTCCCAGCTCTGCTTCAGCACTCGGAACACCGGGCTCGACGGTTGTTGGTCCTGCTGCCTGTTCGGAGGGTCACTCGATGTTTTCCGATTTTGAGGTTCACTCGCGAGCGTGCTGTGTCCTCGCCCGGCGACCACCTGTCCGCTGGGGTGCTTGACGCCCACAGGCTTGCCCTGCGAGGGTTCGATGTTTGGGGGTGCGTCCTCAGTGGAGCTTGACGACTGTGGTTAGCTGACTTGCTTTCGACAGTGACTCCGTCTCCGACAAGGATGCGGAGTCTTTTGTCACTCGCGGGCTTAGGGAGCAATCTTCAACCCATGCACTCCAGTCTTTAATGTGCTCTTCCTCCTGGGGGTTTTGCGCCCTCCCGTCTTGCACCTCTGCTGTATTGCCCCGGGAGGGAGTGACGTCCGCACGAGGTTCGTGTTCTGGTTTGGAGGCTCTCAGACTTGTGGGAGGTTTCTCCCCCGCGGCCGCCGCATACGACCTTGGCTGAAGGCAGTCTGCGGTCGTGTGTTCCCCGCCGCAACGAGGGCATGGGGCGGAAATGCCTGTCGTGTCGTGGCCGAATGCTTCGCACCTCGCACATCTCGGGGTGTGGCTGTCCTTCTCCACGTGGCCTTCTTGGGAGCATCGGGAGCAGACTTTCGTCACGCCCCGATAATCGCATATTACTCGGTGCCCTTGCGCGGTCAGGGAGTTCGGCACTGGTTTGATCATCTCCAGCCGTACAACTCGGAGACTGTTGCTTACGTGTTGGCGCCCCTTGAACGTTTGTTCATGGATGTCGATTACTTTGCCGTACTGGGTGAATGCTGCAGCCAAAGAGGCATCCCCAAGAAAGAGGGGGCACCTGAAGACTAACTGCGACTACTTGGGGTCCAACTTTTGCGACTGGTACTGCGACTCCATTGAGGACGAAACTTCCCCGAGTCGAAAGCTTCGCTGCGGCCGTCGCAGTGGCTACTGCAATGCAGAACTTCGTTCCGCCTTGGTACTGAAGGTACTCGAAACCTCTTGGCCCGGTTACTTCTTCGATTGCATCGATGATTTCATCTGCGGTAAAGTCCAAAGAATCGTTAAAACAAAAGCAGTGCGCTTTAGGAGGGTGCGCCCGGAAAGCCATCCTCGCGTTGCAGGCAACCGGCCGAGTTGATCGCGGGCACCGGGGGATGACTAAACTTCAAAAACTTGCCGCCTGTTGACTAAAAAAGGTCCTAGCCAAAAGGCCGAGAAGCGATGCAATTTATTTGCACGTAAGTAAAATCCATTCTTTCACACCTCGTACTTAGTTCTGGCCAAAAGCCGGGCAAACAGCAGCAAAGCAATTCCGACGACCACCCATGCACAACCAGAATTGTGTACCGACAGCGGCAGCGCTGGCTTCACTGCATTGCTTTTATCCCTAGCCACTTGAAGTTTCTTGTTTCGCTTACAAACATGTTAAAACTGAAACCTTCTTTTTCCCAGAGGTCGAAGCCACGGGTGCTTGCTTGCACCCGTACTCTCGAATGCGCCCACTACGTCACACCAAATGCTTGCCGGCGAACATCATCAGGCATGTCGCGAGGGATGCTACAGCACTTGTTTTAAAAACTGATGCATAGTGTACGTGTCCAACTCGAGCACCAAAGCCTGGAAGGAAAAAAAATGACCGTGCAAAATGTGACTACGTCACCCATCCAACATGGCTTCTACGCTGGCTGCCCAAGCAACGCCTCTGCAACGACGCCCACAATTATCGGCAAAAAGGTTGTGCCTTTGGCTGCTTCAGCGCGCTCAACGTATGCCTTGCAAGTTCTGACGTGGCGGAACACCGCACCGAAGTCGACGAAGGTAGTGCCGTGAAAGGCAGACCCGGGAATGTGTGCGAAACGTCCACTGACAGGAGCAGGTTTGCCTTCCCAGAGAATGGCATTAACTATGCTGCTCAACTTCGCGGCTGTCTTTTTCGGGATGACCGCCACTCTGCCCACGTAGTTGGCAAACGCATACACAGTGGTCAGTGTATGCGTTTTACACAGTGGTCTGTCTAAGCCGATGGGACGTCCCAGGTACCCCTGCGGCTCGAAGTCGCGCAGCATCGAGATGGGAACGCCCGAGACCCTGAACTTTGTCGGGCGCATCCCCACAGGTGTCGATCCGACCATGTGGAAGGATGTGCACTTCGACGGGTTCAAGGACAGGCCCAGGGACGTGGCGAGAGCCTCTATCCGGTCGATGCGCTGTTGTAGTCTGCGTGGAGTCGAGGCCAGGGGCGTAAGGTCGTCCGCGTAGGCGAGGATCTTGTGGTCGGAACCACCACCTTGCACTGCGCGGATGACCGGGTCAATCACCAAGTTGAATAGATTTCCGCTAAGTGGGCGACCCTGACGCAGCCCTGCCAGGATCGGGATCGGTTCGGTTGTTCCCGTGGCCGCCACGATACAGGTGCTGTTGTCCCTGTAAAGATCGCCGATCACCTTCGTAAACACGGGGCCGGCGCCAGCACTACGCAGGGCATCGAGCGAAGCCCGGGGCGAACTGACCCAAACGCGTTGTTGAAGCCCAACAGCGCCGCACACAGGTCGGGGCCTCCTGACCGGGCGATGTCGAGCCTGCATTGAAGGATGTAGTTAAGTTCAAACGCGCCGTCATGCGGAAGGAAGCCCTTCTGGCACTTTGACAGCACGGCGCGCTCGATCATCCAGGCCTGGAGCCGGGCTGCAAGGCACTTAGCGTAAAGCTTCGCTGCCGTGCAGCCGAGGGCTATCGGCCGCCAGTTATACGGGACGTGGGGGTCTACTCTCTTGAAAATGAGGACGGTGCGAGTGGTCCTCCAGGAGTCTGGCGTGCGTCTGTGGTGTAAACAGGCGTTGAAGAGCGCTGGCAGGGACCGTGCCTCCAGGTCGACCATCCGCCAATGGTGGTAGGTCAAACTGTCCGCCCCGGGGGCCGTGCTCTCGGACTTGCGCAAATGCCCAAACACCTCGTCCGGTGAAAAGTTGGTCGTATCTACTCCCACCGGAGCCGGTTCTCTTCTCAGCAGAAGGGTAGAGTCGGCTTGGCGGGTCGACCACGTGCGTCCCCAATGGTCTTGCAGATCCTGAAGCGGAATGGCGCACGTCTGGGGTGGTCCCTCCAGGATCAGCCGAACTGCGCGTCGACGGTTGCGGCGGTACAGCCGCTGGATGTCGACCGCGTTCGATGGGTCAGGCTGGTGGCACTGGCGGCCAGGACGCACCGGCAGAAGACGCACCGCCTCGACAGCCAAGGCGACTGCCCGCGTCCAGGCTTCCTCGCATTGGGCCCACGACTCGTCAGAAGGCGGGTCCCACAACAAGGAGTGGAGCAGGCGTGCCTGGTCCTCGAGGAGGCGCGTGTGGTCCAGAGGCATGCGGAGGGTCGCGTTGTCGGACTCGGGCTGCTGCTGTATTTCGTCCGGTCCGTCGAGAACCGCCCCTGCCTCGTCCACGGACGCGGGTGGCGACGGGGAGGAGGCCGGAGATACCGGGGACCCTGGCAGAACGACTGGGGACGACCCGGCATCGAGCGGCGGCGAGGACACCGCGATGTCGTACGAGAGCGTGTTGTCGTCGTCGTCGTGCAGAAGACAATGTACCTGGTGAAGCGGTAGGGCCGCCTGTTACATTTGTAAACACCTACCGGTAGCCGGCCTACTTGCCAGACGAGACACTCTGTAACGTCCTCAGCCAGTACGGTAAAGTGAAGGGCATCACATTCGCCACGGTAGCCACGTGCCAAACCAAACTTAATGGGGTTCGTGTTATTAAGATTGAAATGAGCCGCCCAGTGCCGAATTTCATGACCATCGCGGGGCACCGCGTAATGTTTGAATATCGCGGGATGCGTAGAGTGTGCGCACAATGCAGCGAGGTCGGGCACATGGCCTCCGCGTGCTCGGCATCATATTGCAAGAGTTGCGGAGCCTTCGGACACGAGACAGAAGGATGCACTGAGGAGTGCAAACGTTGGGGCGGCGCTCATATGCGTCAATCGCGCGTGGCTTCCCCCCATTGTCCAATGCTGCCCCGTCTGTCAGCCACCTAAGCGGCCCCACCTCATCTAGGGCTTCCGGTTTTCTTCGCCTACAGGTTCTAACACCAAGAACCGCGGGCCGTATGACAGATTAGGGGCTCCTTCCCGGCGGCTCCGAGACCAGCACTGGTTAGCCCGCCGGCAGCACTACGGAGACCTCGTCTGTGAATGAAGAGGAAAGGCAAGAAAGGGTGGACGACGCAGAGACTGAGTCAGCGGAAACTGAATCGAGTGACTCTGAGTCGCCTTCAGTGCAGTCGTCAACCACATCACCGCCCACCTCCCTATCAGACCAAGACCGCCAAAGTTCGCCTACCGCCTTTAAAGGAGCCGCCAAAATAAACAAGCCGGGTGAGGCGCCTCCCTCAGCCCCCAAGGCCACGGCCAACGTGTTAGCACTAAAGCCCCTGTATTTTGAAAGTAGCGACACTCTCCTCCCTCCGGCCGCTTTCCTCCTCGGATTTCGCTCTCGCACAGGCCAGCGCGCTGCACACTGCACGCTTTGCGGCCCTCCGCACTCGAGACGCTGCGGCAGGGTCAATGGGATCGCTTGTTGCTTCGGCGTTTTTACGTATTATTATTAGAACTTCCCCATGCAGACGCCGCGATGGCTATGCAAAGGTCAGACGATTGTGATGAACAGGTGTTAACCTCTTAACGAAGAAGTGGCGACAAGAAAAGCGGCGACAACACAGAACCTTGTTATTGTATTACCAGGTACTTTGCCACTCCGTTTGTGGCGTTTGGTTTTTTCGCTTTAGCTAACATTTTATATATTGTACCATGCTTAAAGTGTTTTTATTTACTATGAAGTTTATGTTTCTGTACCCACTCCCCTCTGTAATGCCCATTCGCTTATGACGATATTATTTATGAAAACCAATAAATACACGTTGATCACAGCACTCTACGAAAACTCTTTATTTGTACTTCATCTTTAATATAATTAGGACATCATGATGCACCCAGAAAATACTGGACACACATTTTTGGAAGACATGTTCACGAGAATGAAAGGCGCGTACATTACATTTTAGGGTATATACATGCATTTCAAGAAGACAATCAGAAAATAACACGAACAAGAAAGAACATATATTACTAACAAATTATACAGATTATGCACCAAATAACTTCGCACTCTCAACGAACCTCGGCAACAGCCGCCCGCATGCCAACGCTTTTACTACCGCATTTGCTACTTTTCATCGTAGCTACTTTTGCGTCTTCGTTCCTGACGAGTATTTGGACTCGAACCTTTAGGAACACACGCAAAATGTCTTCGAGGACGTCATGGCCCGTGGGAAAAGAGGTGACGAAGGTAATGCTGCTTTTTACACTGGCTTGCAGTAGTGCAGTACTGACCGCATTTTTCAGCAGTGCTTCTCTGTTGGAGCGGAAAAAGTTCTCAGCAATTTTCACAGCCTCTACCAAGGCTGGTGAGGGGTTTGTCAATGACTGTCGCGACTGTGAGAAATTCTTAAGCTCAATTAACTTTGATGGTGCACAGTCCAATATCAAAGAAGCACGGCAGTTTTCACAGCGGAGCGTGGATCGTAGCTTTGACGCCACATAGCCCGCCAAGTAGATTACTACTTGCTCGATCTCTGAACTTAAATCAAGCAGGTCATCTGGACATTGGACTTCCTCTGTCGTTTCTTCATTTTGATGCTGCTCTAGCCCCACCAACAAAAAACCTTCATCATCCGCATAGCTTCCACTTTTACTTGGCTTCAGAAACTGCGTAAGTGAAGGGGCTCTTCGGCTGAAAACAAAAAAGACAAATCTTAGAACATCATCGTTCTCCTGAACATAGCTCCTCTTGACAGATGTTGAAAGCGAGGAAAAAGAACAAAATAGATAAAACGTACGTTCTGCAGTAGCCAAAGGACTACTTGAATCTGAAGCTGTGTTGTCACTGGCAATTGAAGTCACAGGAACAAGCAAACCTGTGGAATGCAAATCAGAAAAAAAAAAATCAACAAGCCCTAAACAAAGCTATCATTTCTCACCTGACAAAGCCACGTCCATGTGTGCCTGGCTATTGCTGGACTGCGGGCTTAGTGGGACTTCAGCTGTAAATAAAATTTAACATAAAAACCCTGTGAACAAACAGAAGCTGCTTCAACATTAATCGCAAACAGCAAAAAAAGAATCTTACGAGAAACCTCGGGCAGGCTTTCCACAGGCGCTATTACGCTTTCGTCGTCCAAACCCATCACTGCAAGTTGTGTCTGTTGCGTCGGCACCGACAGACTGGCGGAGGAGGATCCCGCATATTTCTCCCCAACGAACAAAGTTGAAGAGTTGGACGCAGAACCAGGCGATAACGAGGCAACATGTTCTTGACCGCTGCTACTTTCACATGTCCCGAAGTTCACCTTGCCTGCGGCAACAATGAAGTTATGCACTGAATGACACTCGCGTGCATTTATCCGCGCATATAACTTCGGATAATATTGGCTACACTAATTCAAAATGCCAAGATAACGCATATCGATTGTAAATTATCAGTAGAGGTTATTGTCATTCCTGAGATCGCTCACCTTGGTGCAAGTGTGTGCGAATTTCCCATCCTTTGGCGGGAGGTTTTCGTTGCTTCGGAGCCGGCCGGTGCGAAAACAAAGTTGGAACGGCGTTTGGTTTCAACTTCTTTTTTCCATACTTCTGCAGTATCAATGGTTCGAACTGATCTTCAGTAAAATGGAGCTGCAAAACAATAATACGATTATTTGAAACTGTGGTATCCCGAACACTTCTCAGGTATTGGTTTTGACCCATTCCGATTTGCAAAAAAGAAAAAAAAAGAGCTGAATGATAGCCTCAATGTCCTCCTGTTGTGATTTAGAAGCTCATATTTGCACATGAGCTCTGACAGGTACCTCACGAATGGGCAACCCAGGTAAATATACAAATTACAAATTTGAATACTGCAATATTAAAAAATTACGTGTTGCTGGACATGACTAACATATTACAGTAAGCGGCTTTTTGTTTACTATAAAAAAACTTCTTTACAGCATGTCTAAAACAAAATACAGCTGTGCAGCAAATTTTAAAGACACGTGGAAAAAATTCTACCGAAATAGCACGTCGTTACAGACCAATAGAGAGGGGAAAACAAATGCATATATTTTTAAGAAAGGTATCTTAAATCCGCATTAAAGTTGCAATCGATGCAGAGGCGCGCATTTTGCTGTACCTCACTTTGCGGTGTCCCGACCCGCTTCTCCGCAAAAAAAAAGAGAAGCCTGGTTTCGCAAAAATTAGAAATAGCTGTGAATGTGAAAGAGCGAATGCACCACATTCTATGAACTCCTCGTGCCGGCGGGGAAATAACAAAGATTATAGTTTACCTCACACAAAAAAGTCCTTCTGGTAGGCGCAAAGTCTTTTCTTCCGATATTGTGCAGCCACTGCTTCTTGCGCTGGACATCTCTTTTTCCCCACGGAATGTTGAACAGCAAGAATCCTTTTTCACTTCTGCTATTACATTGATAGGCGTAGCAGAACGGCATTGCAAAGATAAAAACAAGCGTGAAGAAGCACGTGCGCGCTGAAAGTGGCCGTGGCGACAGGGCGGCAAATGGCGACCAGCGGAAAAAAAAAGAAAAAGGCAAACAAGTTTGGCCCCCGCTCGACGAGGGGCAGAGACGTCACGGTGACGTTTCGCTCCCCGCAGCCAATTAGGGCCCGCGAAAGCCCTGTCGTCTCCCCTCCTGAGAGAGTGTGCGAGGAGAGAAGTGGCGGGTAAGAGAAACAGCGGCAAAGATCCAAGAAAGTCGCTACTTTCCAAAATATAGGGGCTTCAGTTAGCACCGGTGACAACTCGCGCTCTGGAAGACGCACGGCACGCAAGACGCCGCCCGGGAGGATGCGCCGATAGTGAGCCGCGGCTTTTATTTTCTGCCCAATAAGCATGGCGACGACTCGACTACTCCGGCCCCCTCTGCCGGCTTCTGGCACTTCGCCCAAGCCGCAAACCCAACACCTCAGCAAGCCAACCGGCACCTGGCCGCGAGCAGCGAACTCGGTCGCGCTCGCGAAGGCGGCAAGACGCTGACAATAAGCAAGCTGAGTGCGAGAGGGCTGCTAGCAAGGGGAGAAGGCAGCGACGGCCCGGGCCGGAAGGACGGAGTAGCGATAGTTACGCTCCGCCGCAGGCAAAAGCCAAGAAGCTCGAGTCAGCCGGCGCGGGCAGAGGGGACCCCCTCCCGCCCAAAGGTGCCGCATTCAAACATTAAGTTCGCCTTATCCGCACCCTCACCGGCCGCGATGCACCGCCCCCTCTCCTCCTCCTCCCCTCGCTCCTCAAGGACCCTCCTCGCCCGCACGCCGACTAGGGCCTGCTCTCTTTTTCCCGCTCCCTGCTCTGTTGTTGCGCGTCATATCGGATTAGGCAATGGCTTTGCTGCGATTCGCAACATGGAACATCGGTGGGTTCCGCGAAAGGGCGAAGCAAAGACAGGTAGTGGCCTTCGCTCAAGATGAAGACATAGACCTTCTGTTTCTACAGGAAACCAACTTCCGGTCTCCACTCAACGTGGCCCACCTCCAGCGCGACTGCCGAGTCAAAGGCTTCTTCTCATTGACGCCCGCCCGGTCCTGCAGAGCTGGCGTTGTCTTTGTCACGGGCAGATACCGTCATAAGTCACACTGCATTTTCGGGGCTGACGGGCGCACATTGCTCTTGGATGTCTTCATAGACGGCCGAAAGTACCGATTCGTGAATGTGTACTCCCTCGTTACGAGGACCGACACCAGGAACTTCACGACAGTTTCCGGATCCGGGAACTTCACGACAGTCTGACGGATCCTGTCCCATATGTTATATTGGGCGACTTCAACTGTGTAGTTGACTCGATGCGGGACGTTCGGGGCCCGGGGTGCGGAGGATCTACATACCACGCCAAAGAGCTGGTAAGGACTCTTCGCCACTTGCGTCTCACGGACGCCTGGGTGCATCTGCACATGCCAACTTCGGCCCGATCCGATCTTCACGAACCACCGCCAGCCGCCTAGACCGGGCTTACATACCCGACTTGCTCCTCCCGGCGGTCACATCGTGTGCTGTACTCGAGCTACCAGCCCATTTGAAAAATGCGTCCGACCACGCCCCACTTGTCACTACCCTGAGAGGGATGCCCGGCCCCAGACCAGGTGACGCGTCCTGGCGCCTCAACCTAGCGTTACTAAATGACCCCGAGTGCACCCCGACAATTCAGCTCTTGATTGAGGAATCAATTAAACCCACACCCCTCATCACTCCGGAAGCCTGGGACGACCTGAAGGAGTCCTGGAAAGCGCTCCTCCAAGAGGAGGGAAGGCAGAGGAAAAGGCGCAACACAGCCAGAATCAACGAAATTCTGCGCAGAATGCGCATTGTCCAGAGCGCCGACACCCTCACCTGCTGCACCCGGAACTACCTGGACGCTTTAAAAAAGCAGTACGACCGGCTACTCAGAGTGTCCTTTGGAGACCGCAGAAACACCCAGGTGGCCTCAGAAGAGCCGAAGGTGCTCTATTTAAAAGACATCTGCGGTAATGGCTCAACCAAGATCACGCAGGTGAAACGCCTTGACGGCTCCCTCACGGAGGACCCGGCCGAGATCGTGGCGACGTTCCACGACTACTTCAGGTTGGCCTTCTGTGAGCCGAACCCTGACACGACCCATCCAACACCGTCCCTCATAAGAGAGTTATGTAAGAGTTTACAACATCTCGAAGAAAACGAATACCCGACGTTGTGTGGCCCTGCGCCAAAGTCCGAACTGAAAGCTGCCGTCGCGTCCATGCCGTCGCAGTCGGCCCCGGGGACGGATGGCCTCACCGCGGGTTTTTACACACTGGCTGCACCACTGCTGGCCGTGGTAAACTCTGTGCTGGAGGGACACGCGAAACCCGCTTTATTTAGCATGGGTCGAATAGCCCTCATCCTGAAGAACGGCGCCTCACCGAACGAACCTTCATCATGGCGCCCAATCACGTTACTTAACGTTGACTACAAAATTGTGGCCGCCATCCTCAATAACCGGCTGAAGGCTTTCCTTCCCGACGTCATTGCCTCGCACCAGGCTTGTGCCGTCCCAAGTCGATCGATGTTTGGAAACCTCAACTTGACCAGAGACGTCTTCATGTACGCCACCGAGAAGAGAGTGTCAGGAGTCTTCCTCTCACTCGACCAAGCAAAGCCCTTTGATCGGGTGCGCCATGCCTACCTGTTTCAGACCCTTCGTGAATTCGGCCTCCCGGAGACCTTCGTGCAGATCATCAGGCTATTATACTCGGATTTGTGGTGCAGAATGGTCGTCAATGGCTCTATGACAGACACCTTCGAGTATACAAAAGGTGTTAGACAGGGGTGCCCGCTGGGCCCGACTCTCTTGGTGCTGTCTATTGAGCCCCTCCTTACGTCCCTAGCCTGCGACTCAAACATCCGAGGCCTGCCGCTGACTGGTGCGGATGAACTGAAGGTCTTGGCGTACGCGGATGACCTATCTGTTTTCCTGCGAGATTCCCAAAGCCTTAGACTCTTTCGACGAGCCTTCGCCACCTATGCTGAAGCGTCGGGGGCTATGTTGAATGAAGACAAAAGTAAAGCCCTTCTTGGCCCTTTCCCTGCATTGAAATTGGAGGTTTTGAAGTGGTCCACACTGTGAAGGTTCTTGCATGTACTTCTCATGCGAAGGGGTGGCGCCGACCACGTGGTCACGAGTTCTAGACCGAGCCCACCTACTCGCTGAGCGTGCAAGGCTCCTGGAACTCACGTTGCGAGAGAAGGCAGTTGCCGTTAAGACCAGCGTCCTTGCCCTGGCCGCCCATGCCAGACGAGTGGCGACGATGCCCTCGAGGACTGCAAACGAACTGGACAAACTGGCCAATGCCCTCATGTGGGACGACAAACCACCTCTCGTAAAACGAAACCTCCTGCAGATGGCAGCGACCGAGGGGGGCTTGGGACTCCCACATGCCCTGACCGTGAGCGAGGTGCTATGGTTGAAGACCGCCCGCATGCTCGCGCACACCAGCAGCTACTTAGGCCGCAAGCTGCTCCTTTACTGGTGCAGCACAAGGCTCGACTGGGTTGAAGTGGACCGGGTCACAGGACCGCTCGCCGAGTCACCAGCACCCTACTACAAGGCAACGGCGGCAACGGCGCGGATGCTCTGCAGGGAACTGCCCGCTAGCGACATTGTCGCGAACCCACCGGCGCGAATAGTTGAAGCCCTCTCCCGTCGTCAGCTGAGCAATGAGGAAGCGAGAAGGGGAAGCATGCGAGGAGCGAATTATCCACTCCCCGCTGTGGCGCCCCACGCGAGATGCAGGACTTCCTGTTTAAAAAGGCATGGAAAGTGCTGCCTACTAGGCAATACTTGCACAAGTTAGGCATCGTGCCGAACCCCCGCTGCCCCAACTGCCAAAGCACTGAAATGCAAAACCACGCGCTCTTCGAGTGCATTGCGGCAAAACCCGTGTGGCACATGGTTGCCCATTGCTTTCGAATCCGCCCTCCCCCAGGTCACAACCGAAACAAGGGCGCCTTCGCGCGGCTAGTGGTGTCCTTTACGATGCTCGTTATTTGGCAAAGACGCTCGCTGGCTGAGGCACGTCGTAAACCCATACAAGCCGCGTACCCAGAACTTTCACGCATCAGACGGCTGCTCTGGGGTTTCTTGTCTAAAGAGCTGGAAGCCAGTGGGGAGGACTTGTTCCTCCGACGCTGGCATACAAGATTCTTTTTCGTAAAAAATGGAAGGCTTCACGCTCCACTAATTACTTACTAACCCCCCACCTCATTGTTTTTTCCCCCGCATCCTTGGTCAAAGGACCAAGCCCAACCCGTGTTGTAAATATGTACGTACGCTAGCGTATTCTTTTCATGCATATACGGTATATGTAACACAGTATATTTGTATATGTATATTTGTATATATGTATAGTGTACATGTAGATATTTTAACAAGCGCCCTGTCCTTTTTTCAATAGCCAATTGTGCCTTCTAGTCTGTGTTTGTGAATTGTGTCCGGCCAAATTATGGCTGCGTGTTATGTACACATCGTGATGTGAGCGCTTTCCTTGTTTGAAGTTAAATAAACTTCTCTTTGTGTAGTGGTGGCTTGACCGCCCTGCACTCCCTGATCTTCGTAGAGGCAGCCGGATACCCGCCCGGTTAGAGCGGACTCTTTCTCCCTTGCTCTTACCCACATCTGTCCACTGCTGCTACACGGATTCGGCCGTCTCCTGCTGCCTTGGTATTGCTGCCCTGGTCTTGCTGCCTTGGTCCTGCTGCCCCAGGACCTGCTGCCCTGCCGTCTGGCCGTGCCTGCTCCTTGGTCCTGCCTGCTGCCTGCTGGTGCTGCGCCTGCCGTCCTGGTCCTGCCGCAGCCGCACTCGTGGGCCTCCCTGGCCCTGCCATGGTCGCCGTTGACCACCCCGTCCTCGCCGAGGCCCCCTGGCCCTCACGCCTAGCGTGGCAATAGGGTCATGGCCTCCCGGGGTCCAACCCTGGACTCCAGCTAGGACGACGGCGACCCCCCTTGGCAGGAGCGCCAGCCAGAGCGCAACGGGGGTACACTTGTAGTGTACTTCCCCGTGCCTCCTGCCATCGAGTGCTGCGAGCCCGGCTGCGGGGCCATTTACAGCCCGGCCACATGGACCTCTCGGCGACAGTCCCTGGAGTGGCACCTGGAGGCGGAGCACGGAACCAGAATAACGAGCACGTCGTACATCTGCTCGTTATGCGGCGATGTCCTGGGCCAAAGACCGATGGCCCATGTTAACAAATGCCTGGCCAGCGCGTTCCCACCATTGCCCCTCCCCAGAGCTTCTGGCACCAGTGCGAAAAGTGCCCAAGGTCCCTCCCCGCAAGGAAGGGCCTTTACAACCACCAACAGTGGCACTTGAGGGAGGAGGCGAAGCAGGCCAGGCAAAACGTTGCCGCAGGTGCTCCGCCCCGACAGCCGCCCACCAGCGCCACCGGCTCTACCAGCCCCCACCAGCAGGCCTCGCCCGGACGTGTCGCCACTCCGGGGACATCCTCAGTGGTGGCCCCCTCTCCCTTGCAGAGTGGCACCGGCTCTTCACCAGGCGAGACGGACCAGCAGCAGCAGGCCACCGCCTCATCCGCCCAAAGCGCCGCCGCAGGACCCTCTTCACAGGAGGTGCTGCCTACCCCCCCGCCAAGCGGCGTCGAGGATTTGGCGGGCGGCCCAGCTGACCACCAGGCAGCACGACCGAGCTCCCCCTCGGACGAGTACTGCAGTCCTGCAGAGGGGGAGCTTTCAGGGCAGACTGCGAGGCGAGCCATTGGGAGCCCACCACCATCTTCTCCCGAGGCGATGACACGCCGCAGAGTCGACCGACACAGCGGCAGCACGTACGGCACCCAGGAGGAAGTGGCCGACACCGCCGGACCAGAGAGTACCTGGGTCTTAGCTGAGATGACGGCGGAGCTGCGGGCACTAAGCCGGTTGCCCGTATCTGAGGAGAATTGGGCGTGGTTCGAGGCCATCCTGGATCGCGCAGAGGCAGCCATTACTGACCACCTAAGGTTGCCCAATCGGGACTCGCGCCAAACACCACCTCAGCACGAGATTAACCCCGATAACCCCTCCCAGATACAGGCTCTTTACAGGAGAAAGCGGCGCCGGGCGGTCCGGCTGATTGCGGAGGGCCGCTCGCAGCTCTGCCCTTTTGACCCAGGAACGCTTCACGGCTACTACACTCGCCTCTGGTCCCCGGCAGCAGTGGACACGACAATCCTCAGGATGCGAGCCCCTACCAACGAGGAACTGGACCTTTGCCCCTTCGTGGACGAAGAGGTCGCAGCGAAGCTCCGAAGGTGCGAGAGTACAGCTCCGGGAGAGGATCGCCTCACTTACCACCACTGGAGGCAGGTGGACCCTGAAGGGCGGTACCTTGCGGCGGTATTCAACGTCTGCCTCAAATACCGCCGCACACCCCGAAGCTGGAAGTCGACGAGGACGATCCTTTTTTTTTTTTTTTGGCGCAAGGGCATCTAAGGCCAAAAGCGCCAGTACAAGTGTTTCATTTCGGTTATTGGTTTAAAAATTAAAACAAATGATTAAAACATGATTAAAATTAACAAATATCTACGAACCATTTAAAACGCAGTACATTTAAAAGAATGTCACATTGTTTAAAAAAGGAATGTCACTTTGCTAAAACCTTCATTTTGTTGGCTGAAGTCTGTGCTGAAAAATTTGTCTGCAATGCCCAAGACCCTCGCAGCTGAAGTCCTTGCCTGAGCAAGAACTGCGAAGGATCAGACATACTTTTTATGCACCAGGGGGTACCTCACACTTGAGGCGCAGCCTGGTGCCTAGGATGGAATGATATCATTGTTAGAAATTTCACTTTCCCAAGATAATGAAGAAGCCTCTTAAGGTCAACCACTGCATCAAGTGATAAAAACAGCGCTGGATGAAGTGGGATGTGATATCGATAGAGCTCCCTGAAATGGGTCAGTCGTGCTTGGTGAAGCATAGGACATTGTATGAGGACATGCACAACGGTTAAACTCTCTCCACAGTGTATACATGTAGGTGGATCAGTGGCTGTCAAAAAGTGTTTATGTGTGGCATAAGTGTGGCCTATTCTGAGCCGTGTTAGAGCGACTTCGGTGAACCTGTTGAGTTTTTGGGGGGATAACTTTTCTCAGCTGGGGTTTTACAAGGTGGAGTTTGTTGTCGACTTCTCTGTCCCATTCAGCTTGCCAGTGGTTGTGTAGACCTCTACGTACAACAGGTTTTAGATCTACACCCGGAACAGAGGTTATATCTATGGTTTGCCGACCAGCGGCTTCTTGTGCATTCTTGTCCACTGTTTCATTGCCCGCAATTCCAGAATGACCTGGAACCCAGCAAATAACAATAGAAAGTTTTAAGTTGTAGGCTGCATAGATTTCATTAAGGAGCTTGTTGAAAGTAGGGTTCTTGCTGTACTTGCCACAAGACAGGGCCCTGACAACACTTAAAGAATCTGTGTACACTATAGACTTTTGTATCTTGTGTTGTTTAATGTGTTGTATAATAAGCAGGATACCATAGGCTTCCGCTGTGAAAATGCTGGTATGTGTATGCATGGTTCTGGTGTCCGAGAACTTTTGTCCATAGGCTGCACAAGATACAGATGTTTGAGATTTTGAGCCATCAGAGAAGAACGCGGTTGAACGATATTTGTGTTCAAGGGCCAAGAAATGTTGCTCAATAAGTGCACTTGGACAATTTTCCTTTATGATGTCTTTCAAAGACCAGTCACAAGTAACTGGGCATTGCTGCCAGGGAGGGATGTGTTCGACATGGTCACTTTCCTCCAAGTCATTGAAGAAAATTGCAAGTTTTTCTATTGCAGGTCTTATTGCCGATGGAAACGGTGGGGCGATAGAAGGACGGTTTAGGTATAACTGGGTAGTAGACACATCGTTCATAAGTGTTTTACATGGGTGCTGCTTCAGAGACATGATCTTAACTGCATAGTTGACTCCTAGATACGTGCGCTGATAGTCTAGTGGCCACTGCTCTGACTCTGCATAAAGGCTTTGAATAGGGCTGACGAGGACGATCCTGATACACAAGAAGGGCGACCGCGAAGACCCCACAAACTGGGGACCCATTGCCCTTGGTCGAACGATCACCAAACTGTATGCCGGGTGTCTTACCACTCAGCTGCAGCGGTGGGTGGGCGACCATGCGGTACTGTCCAGGTGTCAGAAGGGCTTCCTGCCGCACGATGGGGTGTTTGAACACAACTTCGTGCTTCAGGGACGCCTGGACGACGCCAGGACGGGAGGTGGGGAGCTGTGCGTGGGGTTCCTCGATTACACCAACGCCTTCGGCTTGGTCGCCCATCAGGCACTTGTCAACGCTGTCCGAGGCGCCGGCGCGGGGGAGCCCTTCGCGGAGATCGTGGAGGAACTATACTGCGTCAACACCACCTGCGTCGTGGCAGCTGACGGCACTACGAAGCTCATCGCCATCGGAGCAGGCCTACGCCAAGGCTGTCCCCTGAGCGGCCTGCTGTTCAACCTGGTGGTGGACCCCATCATCAGAGCGGTGCAGGGAGGCGATAGGCAACACAACATCCTTGCCTACGCCGATGATCTTACGCTGCTCGCCGGGGATCCCGCCACCTTGCAGCGCCGCCTTAACGTGGTGACGGCCCTTTCGGACCCGCACGCGCTGCGACTGAAGCCTGCCAAGTGCCACAACCTACACCTGTCATGGCGCTACCCGGTGGCCACACGGCCCACCACTTTTACCGTAGGGAGTGTCCCGGTCGCGGCACTGGCGGACGTCAAGGGGCACCGGTTCCTGGGGCGTCCTGTGGGGTACCGGGTGGTACCGGACCAGACGACGGTCGACGAGGCCATCCATCTTGGCAGATGGCTGCTCTTCTCCATGCTCACCCCATGGCAGAGGCTGGATGGACTCCATCAAAACCTTTTTGTATCCAGCCCTCAACTTCGCCATGCGGGTGGGCCTTGCCAGCTGCTACGAACTGTTGGCGACCGCTAAACAAGCGCTGCCAGTCTACGCTGCGCGCGCCTTCTATCTTATCTCTCTCTTTCCCTTTACTTGCCTTTCGTTCTTTAAAAACCAAAGCGGGACAATAAACGCTCGCTTTTTGCCCTGGCCACTCTGTTCGTGCATTTCGGGGCGCGGCCCAGCCGCGGGGTCGGTTATAACAGTGGCGACGAGTATTTCAACAAAGAACAAGACCCAGCTGCTTCCTGAAGGCGGGCAAGCAGCCACCCCATCGACAGGCATGAGTCACCGCCTCCCGGAATTCAACGACGACACAGTTAAGTGGCAAGCGTACCTCGTGAAGGTTGAGGCATATTTTGAAGCAAACGAAGTCACTGACGATGCCAGGAAAAGAACCCTGTTGGTAGCCCCACTTGGGTCGCGAATGATTGATGGGCTACGCGGTAGAGTGGCACTGCAGAAGCCAAACGCACTCGGCTACGATGCGGTAGTGAAAGTTCTAAGCGAGTATTATGACCCACGACCAAACGAAATTTCAGAAAGCTTCAAGTTTTTCCACCGAAACCAGCAGGAAGGAGAGTCTGTTCACGCATTCATTGTGGAAATACGGCGCTTAGCGCATAACTGCAAGTTCTCGTCCATGCTGGATAGAATGCTAAGGGATCGTATCGTGTGCGGGGTACGTTCAAGAAATTTGCAAAAGCAGCTGCTCGCGAAACCTGAGTTGACGTTACAAGAAGCCCAGGCACTTGTGTTGGCAGCACAAAGTGCAGAGTTAGATGCGGAGAACATAAATCGAGAAACGCCCCCGGTAACAGTGTCGGCCATGAAGGAGCAACGCTGGGTGCCGCGAGGCCAGAAGAAAAACGAAGGCAGAAAGTCATGCGAGTGCTGCGGAAAGCGTAATCATAAGCGCGCGACCTGTTCAATGCGTGGGAGGCACTGTTACAAATGTGGAAAACAAGGGCACTTGGCACGCATGTGCCAAAGGATCGACAACGCGTTGAATGTAACAGCCCAAGACAACGATAGTGATAGCAGCGCGTCGCAACTTTGGTCCGTAGCTTCGAAGAATTCATTGGTGCCACCGATTCAGGAAACATTCACGTGGAACGGCGTAAAGCTGAAGATGGACGTTGATACCGGCTCGCCCGTATGCGTCATTCCTAGAGCAACCTACAAAGCCCAACGTCATCAATGGCCGAAGTTGCAGGAGCCGAGGATAAAGCTGGCGTGCTATTTGGGGAAGCTACCCGTACTCGGAGTACTGTAAATGCGTGTACGCCACAAATCGGCGGAGGTTGATTGTAACCTAATCGTCTTGGACTGCGAAGGTCCTCTCCTGTGTGGTCGTGATTTGCTGCAGAAAATACAAGAGCAGGGCGCAGCAGTACTCCACGTAGCTGTGCCACCACTTGGGTCGAGCCCGAAGTCTCTGCCCGCGCCTGCTGTGTAGGACCGCTACTCCGACCTGTGCACAGAGGGCGTAGGACTCATGAAAGGCCCATTGGTGCGCCTTCACATCAAGCCTGGAGTGACGCCAAGGTTCTTCAAGGCAAGAAAGGTACCCTACGCTCTGTTGGATAAAGTTTCAGAGGCATTAGATCGACTCGTGGCAGCTGGCATTTTATCACCAGTGACGCACTCGGAATGGGCTACGCCCATTGTTCCAGTCTTGAAGAAAGACGGCACAGTTCGCATCTGCGGTGACTTCAAGATTACTTTGAACTTAGTATGCGAGCTGGAACAATACCCGCTGCCTCTCATTGAGGATATTTTTGCGCAATTAGGTGGGGGGGGGAGCGTTTCAGAATTTTGGATTTGCGCGACGCCTACAATCAGATCCCGCTAGACAAAGAGTCTTGCAAATTGGCCGTGATAAACACTCACAAGGGCCTCTTTTGCTTCAACCGCCTTCCGTTTGGGATTGCTTCGGCACCGGCGATATTTCAAAGATGGATTGAATCAATCCTACAGGGCTTGCCTGGGGTGCAAGCGTACCTAGATGACGTGTTGATAGCAAAAGAGGGTGACAGCCAAAACCGCAATCTGATGGCTGTGCTCGAGCGATTCCGTGAACATGGCATTAAGCTTCGTGCTGATAAGTGCCGCGTTAGCGAGCCCTCTGTTACATATCTAGGTCACCGTATTGACGCGAATGGACTGCATCCCATGGAAAAAAATGTGGATGCTATCAGGCTAGCCCCCTCTCCACACAACGTCTGCGAGCTACGCTCAGTTCTGGGCATGGTAACCTTTTATAACAAGTTTATGCCCGACTTGTCTACCATTCTAGCACCGTTGTACAAACTGCTGAAAAAGGGCGCTAAGTGGACGTGGAGCACCAAAGAAAAGAAAGCCTTTGTCCAGGTGAAAAATGCGTTGTGCGCGGCACCCGTACTCACTACTGCGCGGCACCCGAACCGTGAGCTCGTCTTGGAGTGTGATGCGTCCCCATACGGAGTTGGTGCTGCACTTTTTCATCACACCGAAGGCAAGAAGCGACCCGTAGGCTTTCGATCGAGAACGCTGTCAACTGCCGAAAGAAAGTACTCTCAGATCGAGCGCGAGGCGTAAGCCTTGATATTTGGTGTTACTAGGTTTAGGGACTACCTGTTGGGGCGAGAGTTCACTCTGGTTACGAATCACCAGCCGTTGCTGGGCCTGTTAAGGTACGACCGTCAGACCCCCGTCATGGCGGCAGCCAGAATACAAAGATGGGCGCTACTACTTGGTGCATACAAGTATAAACTGCAGTACGAGCCGGAAAAATTTATGCTCAACGCGAATGCGTTAAGCCGGTTACCCCAATCTCTTCAACAGGAGCTGCAGGACGACGAGGATGCGGCCGAGTACGTCCTCGTCGTGGACCAGTGGGACGAGCCGGCGGTGCCCATGAAAGAGCTTCAAGCCCTCGCGCAGTCAGACGGCGTACTGTCAAGTGTGTGCAGGTACGTCATCCAAGGTTGGCCACAACGCACTGCGGAGGAAGGCACAGAGATGCGGAAGTATCACAAAAGGCGGAACGAGCTGTCCGTGCAGCATAACTTGCTTCAATGGGGTCATCGTGTTGTGGTTCCGGCGGAAGCCAGGAAGAAGCTACTGAAGTTATTACATGGAGCTCATCAAGGAGTTTCTGCAATGAAGGCAGTTGCACGGTCAAAATTTCGGTGGCCTGGCTTGGACAACGATATTGAGCGCTTAGCCGCTGTGTGTCAGCACTGTGTACAGGCGTTGCCCATGCCACCCGCGCAAGCACCCATTCGCTGGCCAGAGACGCCGGAAAGATGGTCGCGACTGCATGTCGACTTCGCGGGTTCGATCCAAAACAAGATGCTTCTTGTCGTCGTGGACTCTCACAGTAAATGGATTGAGGCCATTCCCCTGGCCCACGCGACCTCGCGCAACACACACGTCGATGCCCTGCGAACGCTGTTCAGTAGATTCGGTCTGCCACACACAGTAGTGTCTGATAACGGCACGTCATTCACCGGATGGGAGTTCAACGAGTTCTTGCAACAGAACGGGGTAGTTCACGTGCGGGCACTCCCCTACCATCTACAGAGTAATGGACTCGCCGAACGTGCAGTGCAAACCATCAAAGACAGACTAAAGAAGTGTGGGGACGCAGACTTGTCAAAGACACTGGCTAGAACACTGTGCCGCTATAGAAACACGCCGCTTCCGTCCGGGCGCTCACCATCAGAAATGTTGTTGGGTTACCAGCTGCGCACCCGATTAGACATGTGTTTTCCTCCCAGGAGCCGAGCAACAGGGAATGTCCACTCTGCTGACAGCACCGGGCGGAACTTCGCACCAGGAGATCCTGTGTACCTTCACAATTACGGCCGTGGTAACAAGTGGACACCTGGGAAGGTCTGGTCAACCTCTGGTTCACGCATCGTGTCTGTCGACACGGAGAACGGCCTTGTTCACCGGCACATGGACCAACTCAGGCGGAGAAGCATTGAAGAACCGTCGAGTACAGAGGCTCTCACTAGCCCCCAGATAAGTAAAGGTAAAGAACTCAGGGCATGTGTATTTATGTTGTAGTTCTAGAAAGTATGTATATATGTGTGCAAGTTGTGCGTGCTTTGTGACTTCAACAAAAGAGACATCACAGTCTATAAGCCGCCACTGCCATGGTGGTAGATATGCTGCAGGAGCCATCAAACTGTGTTCGAGAAGATGTACACCTGTTTCTTCGGCCAGGGCCCTTACACGGAGCGAGTAGAGCTGCCGCAACGAAGGACAGTTCTCGAACAAGCCAGAACAAGACAAATGATTACTTGTGAAATCAGAGGGGTGTTTTTTGTCTGCCTTCACCTTCATAAAGCACAAAAAAGACAGGTAACATCTTTGTAGGTGGAGCGACTACTCATTTGAATCCACGTACAGACTCTCTACAGGGCTAGTTCGAGAAACACCCGTAAAGAGGAGAATTCTTAAATGGTGGACAGGGTCGAGAATCTTCAAGGCCAATAATGTTGCCGACTGTTAGGTTAGAGCACCATAATCTAGGCATGTGCATACGAGGCTTTTATATAAATTCATCAGGTACTTCTTGTCACTGCTCCACGTAGTGCGAAACAATACTTTCAAAATATTCATGGTTTTTAAGCACCTCTCCTTTAAATACTTGATGTGTAGGATGAAGGTTAGTTTTGTGTCTAATGTTAGCCCAATAAAGTTGTGCTCGGTCTTCACTGGCAGATGCTGACTATGCAGGTCAATGTCGGGGTCAGGATGGAGGCCCCTCTTTCGGCAGAACAATACGCATGTGCTCTTTTGCGCGCTGAGTATAATACCATTCTCATTTGCCCATTGAGATACCTTGTTCAACCCTAGTTGAACTTGATGTTGGCACATTGAGATGTTGCACGATTTGTAACCAATGTGTACATCATCGACGTATATGCAGTAAAAAATATTACGTGGGAGAGACAGGTGCAAGGAATTCATTTCAACTATGAAAAGTGTGCAGCTCAATACACCTCTTTGTGGCACTCCTGTTTCTTGGACAAATACTTGAGATAGAACAGTGCCAACTTGGACACAGAATGTACGGTTGGACAGGTATCTTTCGATAATTGTCAGCGCTCTACCCCGCACACCTAAATGTGACAGGTCTCGCAATATGCCCAAGCGCCATGTAGTGTTATATGCCTTTCCATATCGAGGAACAAAGAAAAAAATTGCTTATGAACAAAAGTGTCGCGAATTGGTGCCTCGAAACGGACAAGGTGGTCAGTGATGGACCGTGCCTCTCGAAACTTATATTGGTATGGGTCAAGAAGGCCATTAGTTTCAAGGAAGTGCATCAGGCGCCTGTTAATCATTTTCTCAAAGACCTTGCAAAGACAGCTGGTTAACGCTATTGGCCAGTAGCTGGAAACTGAGGCCGGGTCCTTGCTTTGTTTCAGAATTGGGATAACGATAGCTTCCTTCCAGGCTGAGGGTAGCTCGCCAGAAGACCATATCACATTGTACAGAGAGCCTCCATGGTGCGAAAAACCACGGTATTTAATCTTCTCCCTGGTCCGGTGAGTATAGTTGTGGGCAAGCTTAAAAGATGAGCTTCTTACTGAGCTCGAGTCCACTGTTTCATTCGTGGCCACTTTGCAAGCTGCCGCTATGACACTAAGTTACCATAAGCAAGGCTGATCAGGTTTATCATAGACTAAAGCGGAAATATTTTTTGGTCTTTCAATACGAAAAAACTTAAATATCAGAAACGATTCATCACACTCATCGGCGTACAACAGCTTCAACAGAGGAGCGGTGATGGCATATTCTTTTCGATGACAATTATTTTCCCGAAGCAGTAAATGTTTTGACCGCTCTATAAACATTTTGCTCGCTCCCATCCGTAACTGCATCAAGAAGTCACAGCAGAATAAAAGTATGAACAAGTAATGTAATAATATAGGGCCCCTAATCAGCGTTTACCTGTTCGACAGGACAAGACGCGAAAGCATCACATAGGTGACCCGCACCGCTAAGAGCCTACAAGAAAAATCACAGCGGAAATGTTGGCGAAGTTTCGCTCTGTTGTAACATTGTAGTTCTTCTGTAAGAACAAAATTGAGTAATTACTATTGTGACAAATAACTTCGCCTTACTTGTTATAACAAGTAAGGCGAAGAGTGACCATGATGCAATGTCGAAAGTAGTGAGGCCCCGCCCCCCACCTTTTTATAGTGAGGGGCTAGTGCCCCCCTTGTCCCCGTCGGCTAATACGCCTATGCGTGAGACAAAACAGCAACGAACCAGGTCTGATGCATGGAGCAGTGACAGCGACGCCCCACCGAAGGCGAAGACACGGAAGTTGAGCAAGAGCGCTTCTGGCAAAAGGGATTCACCTCCTTATGTTGGCTAGAGGTACGGATAACGCTTTCGTCCTGTGGGGGTGTTTGAGGGTCCGATGTGTTCCCGTGTTTCGTGGCGGCTTTCGTCTCCTCAGCCGGGCGCTGGTCGTGTCAGACGTGCCCGGGGTCGGCGCGTTTTTGTCGCGTCTGTGGCGCCCGGCACCCGTGGACGCTACCTGCGCTGGTTGCATCTGGCATCGGTAGGCGCTGGTTGCGTTGGACGCGCCTAGCGTCGCGCTATAGTGTGTTAGTGTCCTGCTGGTTTAGCAATACTGCGCCCAGCGTGCGCGCGCGTCGGCGCTACGTTTGGGGTGTGCTGGCCCTTTACATTCGTTGCCTTCATTCTCCCGTCTTGTTTTCTAGCGCTGCTCCCTCCCTGGCTTTCCCCCATCCTCAAGCCCACACCTCCTCGTTTCCACACCCCTAGCTCCTATTGACGGCTGAACAGCTTCGTTTGTCAACTTGGAATGTGCGAGGGTTCCGTAATAACGTCAAACGTCTTATTCTGTCTTTTGCTCAGGCAAACAACCTTGATTTACTCCTCATTCAGGAGACCAATTTCCGGCACACGTTACACGTGGCCCAGTTCCAGCGAGACTGCCTCGTTGTCGGACTGTTTTCTCTCTCGTCCGCCAAGTGCTGTGGCACTGGAGTTAATTTTTGTATATGGACGGTTTCGACAGAGGTCAAACTGTGTTTTTGGCTGAACGCTAGCGACTGAACTCTGGCGACTGGAATGAACGCTAGCGACTAGACGCGGCGCTGTTGAAAGACGCCGCCACCTCTGCACAATGCTGGCCGATATTGAATTGAATGAGGTTTTCATTAACATAAGCTAGTTTTAAAAATTCATAAGTCTCAAAATGCATCTGAATTCCTAGCCGAAGGATAGTTGGGAGTCATTAAAAATGTTGCTAGATCCATCAAACCCCAGCCAAAGGGCCCACCTTGTCCTTAGCATTGCACTGGTTATAATATCAATGCTGCACTTCAACGCTACCCCTCGAGTGAACCATGACTACAATGACAGCGAGGCTCTTCCTGCTTCATATTTGAATGTATTGCATTTCTTTGGCCTAACCTTATTCTCCCAAGTTGAGCGTAATTAAGGTGTCTGAGACACACAGTTACCATCGTAGTCAATGTCTATTTGCTTAATGACTCTAAACAATGATGTAGAAAAAAAAGAACACTGCTCATGCCACAAGAGTTAGAGCTGCTGTATCATTTTGAAAGCGCTTTGTTTTGGTACAACATAACTTTGTTCACCCTGCAACCAAATGCACTTATCACATCCTGGCCACTGTAGATGCTGGCAAGACTGAATACCTACAGTATGGTTTGGTACCCAAAGCCTGGGTGGCCACAATTGGAATGTACAGTGTTGACACTGTAGCCTAGATTTGGCCAGCTGGATTCCACTTGTGAACCACCAAAGACAATCATTCTCTGCTAATGACACGTTTTGCTGCAAATATAATGCAGAGAAAACCATACCACATCGGAAGGTTGAGGTCTGTCTCCTTTACAATTCTTGGCTAACAACATAATAAACTTGGTGGATCTTGGTTGACCTAGATCATGGATCACCATGTCTTGTCGCACTGCCAGAAAGGCTTCTTACCGTATGACGGTGTTTTTGATCGTAACTACCTGTTCCAGCACCGGATGGATGCGGTGAGGGCTGGTGGTTCAGTTTTTGTGTGGCCCTGCAAGACTCCCAAACACCTATGGGTACGTGCTTCTACAGTCCCTCCTTGATGTCCTCCGTGGTTTCGACACCAGCGGTGCATTCACCACCTTCATTGAGGACCTTTGTCGTGATAACAGGACCATCATCACTGCTGCAAAAGAAACTTCAAAACCTGTTCCCATTCGTACGGGCCTCCCCTAGGGCTGCCCGCTCAGCTGGTTGCTCTTTAACCTGGTGGTGGATCTTGTTCAGGGCTTCCAAGGTGCCCGGGACGAGCACAATGTCCTCGCCTATGCCGACGACTTGACGCTACTGGCCGACTCTCCGGCTCTGCTCCAACAACGTATAGACCTTGTCAAGTCCATGGCTGGTCCTCCCGGGTTGTCCCTCAACCTGCACAAATGTTCGAATCTGCTCCTCAGTGGCGTGAACCCCATCAGAATGTGGCCTACCATGTTCCGGGTGTGGGGCGTCCCAGTTGCTGCTTTAAGAGTCTATAAGCCGCTCCGCTTCTCGGCCCCCTGCAGGGTTTTCGCTTGCCTTTAGGAGCGGGTTCTAGAGTTATTGACCACGCTATTTGCCACGCCCGGGTCATTTTTTCAGCGCTGTTAGCTCCCTGGCAGCCAATTCACGTCCTCAAGACAAGACTTTCGTGTTCCTGGCTCTTACTCTTCAATAAGGTGCGGCGTTCTGACAAAGACCGACTAGCACCACTTGGACACTGGCATTCGGCTTTTGGTCAAGCGAACAATTTACATACCTGTGAACGCTTCGACACAGAATGTCTACGGGAGTGCCTCCGGAGGTGCTGTGGCCATCCTGGCGGTGGTGGAGCTGTATAGTAGTGGCCGAATAGACTCTGCCTTCAACCTCCTCACGACTCTTGGTCGGTATTTTCGGAACCGATCATATTGAATTGATAGCATCACTCAGGATCCCGGTGCCTCAGTGACACCAGGCATCACTGAGGCACTAGAAATCCACAGGTACGACTGCTGCGTTTGATCCAAGCCAGCTTTTGCTGTTGTAGCTGAAGTACAGCAAATCACAAGCAGTCCCTGGCATACAAAAAAAGCATGCCTCCTGCATACTTCCTGCGAAATCATGGTTGGTCGCAAGAACGAGTCATCTGCACACACTTAACATGCATAGGTGCATGTCACTTGCCAATAATGCTGTGTCCATATTACAGACCGCGTGTCCAATTACGTAAATGAAAACGACGTTATATGCATACAGTCGCCGACCATTTATTCAGACCCCAAAAATTCAGATATGTCCGTTTATTCGGACATCTTCGTGGCACCGCCACTCGCCCCATTGAACTTAATGTAAACTCACGACCGAAAATTCGGATGCCCCACTGTGCGCCGTTTGATTATTCTGACTCGATTTGACTGACCGGATGCATTGCCGTACGCCACAACACGCCGAGAGCGACGTTAACAATACGTTTGCTCGGTTGCCAGAACTGATATGCTGCACTAGCTATGAATTGATGTCGTGCCAGAGTCAAAATGCACACAGAAATCGCAATCGCCAATCTTGAATGCTATGTTTGGTGACACGTCCTTTTGGTTTTAGCCAGTCGAATGGCCAAGCCAAGTCACCTAAGGAGTCTGTTCGCTGTGGCGTTTGTGTCAGTGTTTTCACCGTGTTAGTGGTGTCAGTGAGTTGATGCTATGGCTAGGCTTGGTTCATCTCGTGCTCTGTGCTCTCTTGCGTGTTTTGTGGCGTTCTGAAATGGCTCCGACGCCACCTATTGTTGCGCTGTCAGGAGTGAAGAAACGCGGCCAACGTGGTAGCTACAACACAGTCACAATGGCAAAGAAAGAGGAGATAGTTCGCCACGTAAAAGGCAGCAAACCGCAGTCCGAAGTTGCTCGGGAACTTTCTATTTTCAAGCAAACCGTGTCGGACTACCTCAAGCAGAAGGCTAAGATCCTGGAGGCAGCTGAGAAAGCGTCTGCAGGTACACAGAAAAATATCTGGGACAGCAGCCACCTGCAGCTTGAAGAGGTGCTGGGTGTGTGGTCGAGTGCCGTGGTGACTAGGAAAATACCCGTGTCTGGTGATCTGCCGAGACAGAAAGCAGAGACGCTCACCTTGCACATGGGTATTACCGGCTGCAAATTCAGTCACGGCTCGTTGCAGAACTTCAAAAAAAGGTACGACCTGGCCTACAAGCGAATGTACGGCGAGTGGTTCTGTCAACCAAACGCTCGTAGCCAACTACCGCACTGAAAGCTGTGCGCACTGCTGTCCCAGTATTCACTAGAAAACGTCTGATTGTTATGAGACAGGACTTTTCTATAAAATGCTGCCCGACAAGACGCTACCTTTGTCTGGCGAACTTTGTCATGGAGGGAAGCACAGCAAGGAGTGACTTAAAGCTGTTGTGGGAGGCAACATAACGGGGGCAGAGAAACTTCTGCTCCTCCCGATAGGAAAATCGAAGAATTCAAGATGTTTTAAAGGTGTCAAATCACTCCCTGTGTGGTATGAAGCAAATTCGAAGACTTGGACTATGCAAAACTTTTTCGAACAGAACCTTCGCAAGCTCGGCCGCCGGTACGAACAGCAAAATCGCAAGGTGCTGATGTTCGTCGACAACTGCCGTGCCCATGGGCATATCGACAACTTGAAAGCTATCACAGTGGAGTTTTTGCCGCCTAACACAACAAGCCTGTTGCAGCCAATCGACAAAGGCATGATCAAAAACTTCAAAGTTAATTACCGGTCAGCCTCCTGAACCGTATGCTCTTACGCGTCGACAGTAACAAAAACTACGTCTTTGATGTTCTGATAGCCATCAGAATATTTTCCGATGCCCGGAAGTCAATAATTCAGGAAACAATCCGTAACTGCTTCCGCCACTCAGATTTTTTTTTTTTTTATGCCTGAGATTGAAGACTCTGCCACAGGCCAAGACTCCGGGATTGAGTCTACCTGATGCAGCAGTGGACATTTTAAGACGATTTCTGCGCTAGTGGGCTTAATGTGGGGGCGGATACGTTTGAAGAGTTTGCAAGCTTCGACAAAGCCGTCTTGCCTTGTGCAGAGTTGGACGATGACGAGATCGTCCATCAGATCTGTGAGCCAGCGCTAGTGGACAGCGACTACAACGATGACGCACCGCCTGCACCACAGCCATCAAATGCGGACTTAGCGCAGGTCATGTCGATACTGTTGTCAGTCTACAGCGACGGCCAGACAGTCGCAGAGGTATAGCCCAACGTGGTCGCGCGTAAGCATGCGTGTGCACACGGGTAGAACAGTTTTTTCCACAATCAGGCAAATAAAAGCACGTTTTTAGGAGTGAATCTATTTTTACGGACTGCGATTATTTGGACTATTCGACGATTCCTCTGAAGTCCAAGAGAACGGTCGGTGACTGTACATATAAGCAGCATATGACACCTCCGGTCGTCAGGCAGTGCAAGTTCTACACTAACTCTTAATCACAATATGTGAAATAAGAACTGCAAGCTCACAATAGTTGCAGCTTTCATAGAGTTTTTTACAAATAGATAACTTGATCTCATATTTTGCGTTCCTTACGATTTTTTACATGCTTCTTATTGTCATTCCTTTAACCTTTAAATAATATTTCTCAGTAGGGCCTTTGGCCCAATGGGCTGATTACCTAAATAATAAATTTTAGCACTTCTGCACATCTGCTCTCTAAAAAGGAATCTGCATGCTATGTAACAGTGATCTTCCATATAGTCCTTTTATGTGACAAGGGCCCCTTGTCAGTAGATTGCTCTGGAATGTGACTGTGAACAAATCATATTCGTTCGGCATCTTTACATTTTATCTTGCCACTCCTTTTTTATATCATATTGCATTCACTTTTAAGGTCATACCAATATACCACATATCGTACATTTGTCAGTTAAGTCTGGTATCGCCTTCCCAAACAAAATCGAGTGATGCTGCCCAGCTGTGTCATGTCAGCAGAGCGAAAACAATTGCCTTCCTAAGACTATTCCTGCTTTAAGCAAATACTAATGTACCAATATCACAAGATGCAGTTTAATAAAAGAAACAATGTTCACCTTGATTTACTTTGTGGTGGCCACTGAAGAAAAGCCTGCGAAGTCTCCGTCTCGTCACTGGTTAGCCTGGCGTGACAGGGCCACTCGCTGCAACACGCTTTCGATAAAAGGCAGCGCCACTGCAGTTTCACCGGAGGCTTATATCACCACTAGTGGCTATAAAACCCAAGCTGCCGAGCTCAGTTTCATCTTTCATTGTCTAAACGTTCATGCGCAGCGTCGGCATGCTTGTCCCGCTGCCGCCACCATATTAATAAACAGTTTTTATGTTTCATGTTGGGATGCATCCTATCGACACAGCATACCACAATTTCTTTAGGCATAGCAGCCTGCGTCACCAACTCCTCTTACGGTCGTATGCAAAAGATGTGCTATATGACCAGCACTACAGAAGAAAGACAACACTTATGCTAAAGCAGATGACAATCAAGGAAGAGGTTGTGGTAGCTCAAGTGAAAATAACACAGCAGAAAGGGTTGCTAGTCTGCACACTGCAATACATTTTCAACATTTCTGAAAAGATACGGTCAACGTGACCAAGCCTACTAGGCAATAAGTAGGCACAAACCTGAAAGACTGCATTAACCCACCCAGTGCAATTGTTCCAATACAGGGACACCACACATGGTTAATTTTACAGCCATAATTACTGAAGTTTGCAACTGCTTACATTTCCCAACACCTTTGAAAATGCCCAACAATTTATTTCAACACAAAAACATTTCTTAGTTTCGCTTTTTATGTTAAGCAGTGGTTTCAACGAACTTCGCGCAAACATGATGGTCGCCAGAACTCGTGATATCTTGGAAGCCACTGTCGACTTGTACAGCCAATCTGGGGACACGATATGTTCGTCAAAAAGATGAACTGTCATGACGACCCTCACTCAGTACATCAATATCTAAACACGTTTTGCTGAGTGCACACTAAGTGGGTTGAAAAAAAGTAGAAACCCTGTAAACGTATTCGTAGTTTGCATGGAAGACGATGCGCTTGGGAAAACTCCCCTGGTAGGTGGAGCCCGCAGAGGCTACTGCGGCATTCAGCCCCTGGAAAACTGCACGCAGTGAAAGTCGCTGCGCTGAGCAGCTCCGAACTGGCGTTCTCTTGGAAGTCACTGTCGTTCCGACCAGCCAGTCTGGGGCAACATTATGTTCATCAAGGAGATGAACTGTAGAGAAGACACTTCTCAGTGCCTCAGTATCTCAGCACCTTTCGCTGAGTGCATGCTAAGTGAAGTGAAAAAAAGTCCAAACCCTATAGGTGTGTTTGTAGTTTGCAGCAGCAGCTGTAAGAGTCAGTGCAAGAGGATGCTTATGGGAAATTGACCGGGCAAGTGGAGATCGCAGAGGCTTCTGCAGCATTCAGCCCCTGCAAGCTGCACGCAGTGAAAGTCGCTGTGCTTAGCAGCTCAGAACTGCAATCTCTTGGAAGCCCCTGTCGTACTGACCATCCGATCTAAGGCAACGAGATGTTCGTCAAGGAGATGAGCTGTAGTGAGGACCCTTTTGCAATACCTTAGTATCTCAGCATCTTTTGCTGAGTGCACACTCAGTAGATTGCAAAAAAGTCGAAATCCTTTACCTTGTTAGTATTTTGCAGCACTGGCTAAAAAAAGTGGGTGCAAAAGGATGCGCTTGGAGAAACTCCCCGGGTAAGTGGAGCTCAGAGAGGCTTCTGCGGCATTCAGCCCCTGGAAGCCACACGCAGTGGAAGTCACTGTGCTGAGTAAATCAGAACTGGCAAACTCTTGGAAGTCCCTGTCGACCCGACCAACCAATCTGGGGCAACGTTATGTTCGTCAAGGAGATGAACTGTTGTAACGAACCTTTCTCAGTACCTCAGTATCTCAGCACGTTTTGCTCAGTGCACGCTAAGTTGGTTGAAAAAAAGTCAAAACACTAAAAGTATGTTTGTAGTTTGCAGCAGGAGCCGCAAGTGTGGCTGCGGGAAGATGCGCTTGGGAATCTCCCAGCATAGGTGGAGCTCGCAGAGGCTTTTACAGCATTCAGCCGTTGCAAGGTACACGCAGTGAAAGTCACTGTGCTGAGCAGCTGAGAACTGCCAATCTCTTGCTAAAAGAAAAGCGACGCACAAAAAGACGGAGACAAAGAAGAGAATCACACACAGCGCTGCAGCAGCGCTGTGTGTGGTTCTCTTCTTTGTCTCCGTCTTTTTGTGCGCCGTTTTCTTTTAATGCAGCGCTGTGTGTGGTTCTCTTCTTTGTCTCTGTCTTTTTGTGCGCCGCTTTTCTTTTAATATGAACATACACCAACTCGCCCAACTTTCTATTCTGTTACAATATATCTCTTGCAAGCCTCTATCTACCCGACCAGCCAATCTGGGGCAACAATATGTTCGTCAAGGAGATGAACTGTAGCGAGGACCCTTTCTCAGTACATCAGTATCTCAGCACCTTTTGGTGAGTGCAAGCTAAGTGGAGTGAAAAAAAAGCCGAAATCCTATAGGTGTGTTTGCAGTTAGCAGCAGCGGCTGTAAGAGTGGGTGCAAGGGGATGCGCCTGGGAAAACTTCTCGGGTTGGTGGAGCTCGTAGAGGCTTTTGCGGCATTCAGCCCCTGCGACCTGCAAGCAGTGGAAGTCACTGTGCTGAGCAGCTTAGAACTGGCGATCTCTTGCAAGCCGCTGTTGACCGAACCAGCCATTCTGGGGCAACAATATGTTCGTCAAAGAAATGAACTGTCGTGACGACCCTTTTTCAGTACCTCAGTACCTCAGCACCTTTCACTGAGTGCAGGCTAAGTGGAGTGAAAAAAAGTCCATACCCTATAGGTGTGTTTGTAGTTTGCAGCAGCGGCTATAAGAGTGGGTGCAAGAGGATGTACCTGGAAAGCTGGGGCCAGCCAATCGTCTGTGCACAAATCAAATTCGTTTGGCATGTCTACCTTTCCTCTTGTCACTCAGTTTTTATATCATATTGCATTCACTTTAAAGGCGATACCAATATACCGCATATCATAAATTTCTCAGTTAAGTCTGGTATCGTCTTCCCAAATCAAATCCAGTAGTGCTGCCCAGCTGTGTCATGTCAGCAGTGCGAGAACAATTGTCTTCCTAAGACTATTCCTGCTTTAAGTATTAGAAATACTAATATACCAACATGACAAGACGCAATTTAATAAAAGAAACAATGCTCACCTTGATTTACTTTGTGGTGGCTACTGCACAAAAGCCTGCGTAGCCTACGTTTCGTCACTGGTTAGCCCGGCGTGACTGGGCCACTCGCTGCAACACGCTTTCGATAAAAGGCAGCGCCACTGCAGTTTCACCGGAGGCTTATGTCACCACTAGTGACTATAAAACCCAAGCTGTCGAGCTCAGTTTCATCTTTCATTGTCTAACCATTCACACGCAGTGTTGGCATGCTCGTACCGCTGCTGCTACCACATTAATAAACAGTTTTTATGTTTCATGTTGGGATGCGTCCTATCGACACGGCATACCACAATTTTTTTAGGCATAGCAGCCTGTGTCACCAACTTTTCTTATGGTAATATGCAAAAGAGATGTTATATTGTAACGAATGTAGCAGGCTCACAACAAGGATGTCTATTTACACTGTTTATTAAGCGGCAAACTTATGCCCAAAGTGATTGACGCACAGCAATCAAGATCCTAAGGTCGGTCGTCCTCGTGAGCCTCTGCCTAGAGCAGTCTCGTCCTCTTTTTCACGTGCGTTGGTTGTTCGGTGGAGTCCCATGTGCAAGCAGGTCCGGCTCGTGCATTACGGCTGGCTTAATCGCTCGTAATTGTGCCATTAGCATTTCTTTTAGCGTTGTGCAGACCAATGGGAATTTCTTGTGGCATTATCCTTCTCTCAAAAGGCATCGCCTCGATGCTTTCGATGATAACGTATGCAGCGTTTCCGCCCCGGAAGGTTTGAAAGATTGATATGGTTGTACAGCATGTAGCTAGTTTTTGTATCGGTCGTATTATGGTTTCATGCGCACAATGTGTACACGCTCGGTGGGGTTGTGTCGTTTGGAATGCCCGTGTCCTGTAGGCTTCACTTGATAAACGAGGTAACCGAGTCGCTGTAACAACTCGTAAGGACCAAAATATCGACAGATGAGTTTTTCAGACAGGCCTCATTGTCTTACTGGGGTCCATATCCACACTTTGTCACCAACGCCACACTGTATTTCATGTCTTCCTCGGTTGTAGCGGTCGGTATCGATTCGTTGTTGTACCATATTCTGTACCTTGCTAATTGGCGGGCCTCTTCCGCTCTCTCTATATAGTCATCAAGATCAGAAGGGTAGTCGTCTTGGTCTATAAATAACATAGCCTCCAGTGTTGTGGTAACCACACGACCGTAAACTAGTTGAGACGGGGTAATCTTGGTAGTATCTTGTTCGGCGGTGTTATCGGTGAAGGTGACGTATGATAAAATTTCATCCCACTTTTTGTGTTCGACATCGAGATACATAGATATCCTGTCAGCTAGAGTTCTGTTAAGGCGTTCAGTCAGGTCGTTGCTTTGAGGGTGATATGGTGTAGTTTTCCTGTGAACAGTGTGGGTCATGTTAAGCAGGCACTCCGTGAGTTCTGCCTTGAAAGTCGGTCCGCGATCGGCGATTATAACAGTCGGAGTGCCATGCCGTAGTACTATGCTCTGCACAAAGAATTTGGCCACCTCAACCGCCGTTCCCTGATGCAAGTAGTCTGTTCTAGAGTATCTCGTTAAATAATCAGTTGCTGCAACGATCCATTTCCTGCCGATAAAGACGTTCGGAAGGGTCCAAGGAGGTCCATTCCAACTTGTTGAAAAGGCGCTTTCGGTGGGTCTATCGGGTGCAGAAGTCCCGCTGGCTCAGCACGAGGCATTTTCCGACTTTGGCACTCGCAACATGTTTTATTATAGCGCTGTACTGGAGACAATAGCTTGGGCCAGTAATAATGCAGACTGATTCGTGCAAGCGTTCGAGTGACCCCTAAATGTCGGGACGTAGGCTCATCATGGCACGCTTGTAATATTTCTTGCGCATAGTTGCAGGAACGACAAGCAGGAACTTTTCACAATTGGGCTTAAAGTTTCTCTTGTAAAGGACATTTTCTCGGAGGCAGAACGATGCGAGGCTTCGAGAAAATATACGTGATACTTGTACGTCGGCTCCTTCAAGGTGTTTGATGAGCGCCAGCAAATCTTTGTCCGCATGTTGAAATTTGGCTACCTGAGAAGTCTTGACAACACCTACAAATGGGAAGTCCTCTTCTTCTGCTGTATCTGCAGGTGTCCGTGACAAACAGTTGGCATTGGTATGCTTCCTCCCAGATTGGCATACCGCAGTTATATCAAATTGTTGCAGTCTGAGGCTTCACCTTCCTAGGCGTCCGGATGGGTCCTTGAGGTTGGCGAGCCAGCAAAGGGCGTGGTGATCGCCGACTTCCTTAGATGGCCTACCATACAAGTACAGCCGAAACCTACTGGTGGCCCAGATGACATCAAGGCATTCTTTCTCTGTGACTGAATAATTGGTCTCTGCTTTTGTTAGTCTGACTGGCGTATGCTATCACCTTTTCTTCCCCATTCTGCCACCGAATTAGAATGCATCTAAAGCCGATGCTACTGGCGTCTGTGTGTATTACCGTACCAGCTGTTTCATCGAAATGAGGAAGGATTCGGGGCTCTTGCAACCGTTTTGTTAATTCGTTGAAGGCGCTTTGTTGCTCAGCTTCCCAGTGAAAAGGTACATCTCTCGTAAGTTTGGTTAAGCGTTCTGCGATCTGCTAGAAATTTCTGACGAATCGTCTATAGTAAGCACACAGGCCTAGAAATCTCCGTACTGACTTTTTGTCTGCTGGCACCGGGAACCTTGCAACAGCGGCTGTCTTTTCAGGATCACGGTAAACACCGTGGGCGCTGACGACGTGCCCAGGGAATCGAAGTTCTTTGAAACCGAATTGGCACTTCTCTGGCTTGATGATTAAATCTGCAAAACGGATTGCTTTTAACACTATTCGCGGGCACTTGATATGCTCCTTGAATGTAGCGGCGAAGATGACCACGTCATCAAAGTACACTAAGCAACACTGCCACTTTAATCAAGAAAGTACAGTGTCCATCATGCCTTGAAATGATGCCGGCGCACAACAGAGACCAAAAGGGAGAGCCTTAAATTCATAGAGTCCCTCCGGGGTAACAAAAGCAGTCTTCTCGGGATCACGTTCATCAACTTCTATCTGCCAGTATCCAATTTCCAGATCTAGTGATGAGAAGAACTTGGCACACCGAAGTCAGTCTAATGTGTCATCAATACGCAGGAGGGGATATATATCCCGTTTAGTCGCAGCATTCTATTTCCGGTAGTCTACGCAAAACCTTAGCGTGTTATCCTTGTTGACAAGTACTACAGGAAATGCCCACGGACTGTTAGAAGGTTGAATAACATCATCTTTAAGCCTCTCCCGTACTTGATTTTTGATAACTTCCCTCTGTTTTGGTGAAACACGGTATGGGTGCTGGCGTACCGGCCTGGTTGTCTCGTCCATTACGATCCTGTAGTTTGTAATGGTCGTGCGTCGTACCTTTGAACCATTGGAGAAACAGCTGCCCAATTCCCCTACAAGGTCGTATAGCTGTTGACATTGGATCACTGAAAGATTGGGATTTACGGATATTACGTCGCAGACATCAGATGTTGGTTTCATATCCGTTGACGTTGTGTCAAGGCTGCATACTTCTGTGGCTTCAAAAACCTCATGAGGAAAGGCTATGGCTGTCCCCTTTGCGATGTGCTGGAATTCGTTCCCAAAATTTGTCAGGAGGATGTCTGCGTACCCATTTCGTAGCTGGATAATCCCTCGTGCCACACAAGAACCTCTTTTTAGGAAAACATCCATGTTGCTCTCTGCCACACATTCATAGTCACTAAACGTAAGCACACAGGCCTAGAAATCGCGGAATGGAACATCGCGGAAGCGGATGAGCACCGGCGCCTACCCCGAGTTGGAGGAAGCACTGCTGATTTGGATCAGAGAGGCACGAAACAACAAACTCCTCTCAGTGGTTAAGTCGTCACGGCAAAAGCGTCATCGCTTGCTGAAATGTTGGGCATCAACGACTTCGCTGCTTTGGATGGGTGGCTTACGCGTTTCAAACATCGCCACGACTTGATTTTTAAAAGCGTGTGTGGGGAGAAGGCGTCAGTCGATGAGGAAACGTGCCTGACATGGAAAGCGGGCAAGCTTCGCGAGTACCTTGAAGAATACTAGCCGGCAGACATTTTTAATGCAGACGAGACTGCGCTTTTTATCGGCTGCTACCAGACAAGACCCTGACATTTAAAAACGACGACTGTTCTAGAGGCAAAAGAAGCAAAGAGAGAGTGTCAGTGCTAGTCGCGGCGAACATGATTGGCACAGAACGGTGTCGCCTGCTTGTGATCGGGAAGGCTGCCAAGCCTAGGTGCTTTAGAGGCGTGAAGACACTTCCTGTGGATTATGCCTCGAACAGAAAGGCGTGGATGACATCCGATATATTTAAGGACTGGATCACCAAACTCGACCGCAAGTTCGCGCAATCAAGCCGTAAGGTGTTCCTTGTGGACCAATGTAGTGCCCACATGAACGTACCTGCCTTGAGTGCCATCGGTCTTGTGTACCTGCTTGCAAACACGACGTCCGTGTTGCAGCCCATGGACCAGGGCATAATAAAAAATGAGAACGTATTGTATAGGCAGCATCTCGTCGAGCGCATGCTTTTGTGCATGGACAATTCGTCGCAATACGAGGTGAGTTTGCTTAGTGCCATCAACATGCTAGCGCGAGCTTGGACCCGCGTGAAAGAAGAAACCATCGTCAATTGTTTCCGGGCCTGTGGTTTCATGGAAAACTCGGGGGATGCTTCTCCTTGTGCGCCAGTAGAAGTGAAAACAAATGAGCTCGACGACGGTAGCTTTCGCGCCGCTCTCAATGACGTCCGTTTTGACGAGTATGTCGCTGTTGACAGCAACGTCGAAACATGCGGTCCACTAACGGACAGCGAAATCGTGCAGATGGTTCGGCCCCATGACTGCATTCCTGAAAATGACGATGATGACGACGACATCGGAAATGAGCCACCACCGAGGGCTGCCGATGTAGCTGCGGGTCTTGCTCTTGCGCAGCGGTTTTTTGTTGGAGAACACAACGCCGAAGAAGCACTTCGACACGTGTATTCCTTACAAAACTTGCTAGCCGCAGCCAGATTCGGCAAGCAGAAGAAGATGACAGACTATTTTTCCTCAAAACTGTCGCGCTTTTAAACTAATAAAAGTGCCGTTTTTAGTGCTTTTTGCTTAATTCGAAGTTTTTTGCGGTTCCCGTGAACTTCGTATTAACGGGAGTCGACTGTACCTCAATTAGGTACATGAAACCTTGATGGCTACAATCAGAATGTACAGTGTTGGCACTGTAGCCTAGATTTGGCCAGCTGGATTCCAATTGTGAAACTCCAAGGACAACTGTTCTCTTATTAATTTGTGGCAACCATAATCTACAGAAAACCATTTCGCATCAGGAGGTTCAGGTCTGCCTTTTACCATTCGTTATTAACGACAAAATAAATCTTGTACATCTCGTCAGAGGTGCTGACACGACATTTTTTATTGATCATTTTCTGCGTCTAACAAGCCCCCAAGAGCCTAGGAAATGTACAGGACACTATTAGTGGACCTTGAGAATTATTTACAGCATGTCTTTATAAGCTAGTTTGTGTCTACCGTACCCCGACATCACAAGATAGTATGAGCAGCGCGTGATGGTGCTGCTCATACCATGTTTTGTACGCGTACATTCTCATGACTTAACCTTGTTCGTGCATAACTCCGTCTGCTGTGCATCCCACGTGTGGCAATTGTCACGCCATCAACAATGGACAAATATTTGCGAACAGACTCACGACAGCAATGACTTCGGCAGAGAGGAAGATGCTGAGCTTGCTGACCCCACGAATGATTTCACACTCAAGTTGCTTGAAAGTACGTGGGAAGACGAGTGGTCTGACAGCGACAGCACTATGCAAGAGGGCTTGCGCATCGGAGACATTGAATGGCAAGAACTCCGTGTTTAGTGCTTGCCCTTGTGCGGACATCTTCCGCATGTTCTTTGAAATTCAATAGGGTTTGTGTGGATTTCATATTGCTATAGTTGGCTTGAAATTATTGCTACGCTGTGCAGATTTGACAACACATGTAAGCTTGTTCTGCCACTTTTTTATTTTACACCGCCTGACTGCGCATGCCACTGTCACGGAACACGGAACTCGAAAACGAGAGCCAGCGCCTGACCAGGGAGCTTCACCACGCTCTTGATCAACTTAGCGAGAACTCGGAATGTGTGATCATTGTGAGTGCTTTGTTAACATTGCACACCGTATGTTTGTCAACTGCTTTTTTATAACATGTGAGCCTGAACAAGAACAGGAAAGAAAAAGTTATCAAGTTTAGCATAGTCAAGTTTAGCCTAGAGTGAAACAGAGGTGAGGTAAAAGTAGTCGTAAAAGCATGCAAATTTGACCTACTTCTGATCTTGAAAAGCGCATGCATTATGAATTGTCATCAAACATTCTTTAATTCACATGTTTCACCAATTTCAATCAGTTCAGGCAATCCCAGAAACACCCTGAGGTCTACAAATGTGCAGTAGAAAAAATGAAAATGGCCCCAACCTCCACCTAAAACCAATCGGAGCAGTTCATTGTTGTAGTCATTGATGGTAGTTTACAGTAACGACATAAATTGCATTTACTGCCACACTGGCTGTGTGCCTTTTCATGAATTTCACGATTGCCATCTATGATGCTTCTTTAGATGGTGAGCTACACGAAAATGCATCCTTTAATGAAAGAAGTGATCCTGTGCTATGGCCGCATTGTGAAGTGTCAACATGGCAAGGATTGCAGTTTGCGCATAGGTGTAGTATGCACCTCTCGATAGCTTGTTTTCTTCACACAAACATTTTTTTGTGGTCCTGTAAAATCAGTCGAGGTTTCGCTGTTCAGCAAAATCCCTGGCCTGTGCTAAAATCATCTCCAACTATCAGTTTATGGAACCTGCAAATAACAAAATAGGAGCTTGAAGAATTTGAGTCCTCTTTGATGTCCTTGGTCTGAAAATTCCAAACAGCCAAAGCTATCCTAATTTGCCTGTTCATGCAATTTCGGTGTAGCCTTTAAGGGGGGACACGGCACTTAGAAGTCGAAAATCAACCCAAAAATCACACTTTCTTTCTCATCGTTTTCGCGTTTACGAGGCCCTTCCGCACCTATCAGCAAAGTTTGACTTCGAAATTCTTATTTCTGAAGTTATAACCCATAAAGAGAACAACTTCGCGCAAGCGGACTTTTAATTTGAAGTGTAAACTAGCTGAGCTTCAATTGCCGAGGGCACGCGAACTACGCGCTTCAGCAGGGCCATTTTGGTCTTGTTGGAAGGGTCCCGTTTCTAACTTTTTTTCCTTTTTCAGTAGACATCTATGTGCCCCTCACAAAAGCGAAAAAAAATTGAAGACAAAATCACATGCAGTGCATGATTCTGTTGGTTGCTTGATGCACGTGACCAAGATGGTGCTTCCAGATTGGCGAGGAAAACTCGCTGGCAGTGTCTGTTGTCATATTGAAAAGATATTGCCCTTGCGAAGGTGTCGGGACTCGTATCCCTAAAGTGCTTGTGCGTCTCGCTATGCCCGGCGGTGCGAAAAATTTCTGATCGCAGCATTATTTTGGCCGTTCACGGAAGAACGGCAGAGGCAGAAAGCCCAATAAGGCTGCTACTTTGTAGCGGTAGCAAGCACTGATGTTTGATAGCGCCGTCTTAACAGCACTGTCTCCACAACCTTGTAGTACTCGAAGACGTTATCAATGGAATAGTGTGTGAGACGACTCCCTCGTATAGCGGACGCTCTGTGGATTATGACCGCACTGATGCTATCAGCAACGATGAAGTGCGTGTAGACACGAGCCTCTCTGACAGCGCGCGCGATGTCAACTCTGGCTTTGTGCGGGAAGACGCTGATGTGATCGATGCCAGTGAAGTTCGCGATGTGCGCGCCCGCGAGACAACCATGACGCTTGAGGGTCTTTCATCCATGTTGTCAACAGTGCGGAAAATTTAGAGCTCATCAGAGTCAAGTGATGCAGCAGCGAGGTAAGATGCCAGCAAGGCAAAACTTAGAATTCACACGAAAGCCTACAATCCGTGATTAGGAGTTTGGTATTAGAAAAAGTAGCACACTTCTCTTTTTGCTGTGCAAGCTGCTGTTGCGGTAGCTGTGCTGTGCTTCAACACGGGCAATGTCAATGCATTTGCTACAATTCTAGAGCAGCTGGACATCATGATAATCAACAGCACATCCCTGAGGGCTAAGAGACGATAATCAACAGCACATCCCTGAGGGCTAAGGAGAAGGACTGTCGTCAAAGTGCACTCTCAAATAAATAGAGGCGTACCAAAGTCTGAGAAAGCTGGTCAAGAAGAAGTGTAAGAATGGGATGCATCCAGATTATGCCCCTGGGGCATTTTTCCAATAAAGGTGTTTTAAAACCTTCTCAGTTTTCTCAAAACAGCAATTTTGGCACATTTGCCAAGTTGGAGGGAAAATAGCTTCAGTTCTATAAGAGCTATCAGCTTAATTATTTTTTTGGCAGAAAGATGCATGCATGCAGTATGCAATATGCCTATTTTGAAGGCAATATTGCCAGGTTCCATCCCTCAAGTTTTGTTATCGCCCCAATACACTACACAATTCTCAGCACAAACCGCGCCTGCAGTTTTCGAGAAGCTTCAGGATTGTAGTAGATCATTTCGATAAGATCACGCCCACTCCGCGAACTGTACAGATTATTCTGGAACCTACGCCGCCGCCAGCGATAACACTAGAACATTTGGTGGCAAAAGTATAAATGCCGACGCACTTCGCCGCTTGTTAGTTGTTGATCGATGGCCGATGCTTCGTTCGCCGCTATCAGTCCAAGACTGCTACTGTAGTCCGACTTTCCATATACTGGGCACAAGTTGACCCAAATAAACAATTTATTATTCGACTCGCAGTGTGCTCCATTCGTCCACGTCACCACCCCTTGACAATATACAGATACAGTCGAATATCGACAATTCGAACTCCAAAGCACCCGAAACATTGTTCGAATTGAAGGAATTTCAAATTAATGAAAGCTAAATAAACGGAGGGCTCTTCATGCAGTGGCGCATGTGCATTGACCTAACACATGAGGGGGAAGTTTCAGAAGATTTACATTTATTGACAAATCACAGGACATCTGTTATTAATTGAAGTACAGTCGAGCCCACATATCACAGCCCCACCTAAAATGAACTTTCGCTTAAAACTAACAATATCTGCGTGACCGTGAAAATATACATTGGTTCAATAGCACAAAATTGCACTTACAACGAACGTCTCCAAGCGCCACTGATCGGTTACAGCGAATGGAGTCAGCGGTCTGCCGACTTCCCGGGAAACCAATTTTGACCACCGATCAGGCATCGGCGAGGTGCCCATACATTCTTATTGTTGAACGCCGACGCTGCCTCCGCGCCCCTCTAGTTGCCGCTTTTTGTTACACACCCTTCCGTCCTTTGTCCCCCCGCTACTCCGAGCACCTCGCTTCGCCAGACGAGGGTCCTGTTTTCCCACCGAACTTTCGAAGACCGGTCGGCCATTTACCCTGTTTTTGATTGCTGGTACCGAGTCCAGCAATCAAAAAGCAGCGATGGCGTAGTGGTTAGAGCATCCGCCTCGCTTGCAAAAGGTCCTTGGTTCGAATCCCGGTGCCGCGCAGCTCCCTACCGGATAAAAAAAAAAAATCCGTGTGGTGATAGAACTGCATTACGAGGCCTGGGGTGCGGCCTCACCGGTAACCACCGCCGGGAACCCATTCCCTCACCAGAGAAGGATTGGCCCCCCTGGTGCAGTATCTGGCCACTACGTCCCACATGCATACGTCAAATAACTCACGGCCCTCAGTCCCCAGCAGCTGCGAAGCAACTGACCACGGCGGCGGTCATATCTGCAACGCAGCGGAGGGTGCTAAGAATCTCTGGATTCGGACAGGCCGCCACTGGAACATGAACTTGGCAACGTTTAACGCTAGAACCTTATCTAGTGAGGGAAGTCTAGCTGTACCGTTTGAGGAGCTGCAGGGTGTTAAATGCTATATAATAGGGCTCAGTGAGGTCAGGAGGACAGATGAGGACTATACGGTGCTACAGAATGGGCATGTCCTTTGCTATCGGGGCTTGGCTTACAGAAGAGAACTGGGAGTGGGGTTCCCAATTCAAAGAAACATAGCTGGCAACATAGAGGAATACTATAGCATTAATGAAAGGGTGGTAGGTATCGTGATTAAACTGAATAAGAGATACAAGATGAAGGTGGTCCAGGCTTACGCGCCTACATCCAGCCATGATGACGCTTCAGTTGAAAGCTTCTGTGAAGACATGGAATCTGCAATGAGTAAGGTAAAAACACAGTATACAATACTGATGGGAGACTTTAATGCAAAGGTAGGGAAGAAGCAGGCGGGAGACCAGACAGTAGGAGATTATGGCATCGGTACTAGAAACGCCAGAGGGGAGCTACTAGTAGAATTCGCAGAACGCAATAATATACGGATTCTGAATACCTTCTACCGAAAACGAGGAAACCGCAAGTGGACATGAAGGAGCCTTAATGGCGAAAATAAGACCGAAATAGACTTTATAATGAGTTCACACCCAGACATCAAGCAGGACGTGGAAGTGGTTGGCAAGGTACGATGCAGTGACCATAGAATAGTACGGTCTCAAATTCGCCTAGATTTGAGGAAGGAACGACAGAAACTGATACGCGAGAAGCCAATCAATGAGCTAGCACTGAGAGGGAAAGTACAGGAATTCAGTCTCTCGCTTCAGAACAGGTAATCGGGTCTTAGAGAGAAAACCAACCTTAGCATAGATACAAGGAATGATAATCTGACGAGTATCATTAAGGAGTGTGCAGTGAAAGTTTGCGCAGCAAGGCGTAGTATGCTCTCTCGAGGGTGTGAATATCACCCACACCGAAATGTCGAGTGCACGGTAACAGAGGCAGCCTTTTCTGGCGCTATAGGGCTGACTTTATCGATTTCTTGACAGCACACAGACATTGTCTCTGTGTCCATCAGGTGCCAACTCCCGCACAGGCACCTGTGGAGATTACGCAATCAATATAACGTTCAGGTGTTACGACCAGCAGGAGGTTGGCATCCTGCATGCGTAGTCATCATCACCATCATTAGCCTGACTACGTCCACTGCAGAACAAAGGCCTCTCCCATGTTCCGCCAGTTAACTCGGTCCTGTGCTTACTGCCGCCAATTTACACCCGCAAACTTCTTGATCTCATCTGCCCACCTAACCTTCTGTCTCCCCCTAATCCGCTTGCCTTCTCTGGAAATCCAGTTAGTTACCCTTAATGACTAGCGGTTATCCTGTCTATGCGCTACATGCCCGGCTCATGTCCATTTCTTCTTCTTGATTTCAGCTATGATATCTTTAACCCCCGTTTGTTCTCTAATCTACTCTGCTCTCTCCTTGTCTCGTAAGGTTACACCTACCATTTTTCTTTCCATTGCTCGCTGCGTAGTCCTCAATTTAAGCTGAACCCTCTTTGTAAGTCTCTAGGTTTCTGCTCCGTAGCTAAGTACCGGCAAGATACAGCTGTTATATACCTTCCTCTTCAGGAATAGTGGCAATCTACCTGTCATAATTTGAGAGTGCTTGCCAAATGTGCTCCACCCCATTCTTATTCTTCTAGTTACTTCAATCTCGTGGTTCGGCTCCGCGCTTATTACCTGCCCTAAGTAGACATAGTCTTCTACAACTTGAAGTGCACTATTACCTATCTCGAAGCACTGCTCTTTTCAGAGGTGGTTGTACATTACTTTCGTTTTCTGCAGACTAATTTTAAGACCCACCTTTCTGCTCTCCTTGTCTAACTCCGTAAACATGAGTTGCAATTCGTCCCCCGAGTTACTCAGCAATGCAATGTCATCGGCAAAGCGCAGGTTACTAAGGTACTCTCCATTTACTCTTATCCCTAACTGTTCCCATTCTAGGCTTCTGAAAACATCCTGTAAGCACACGGTAAATAGCATTGGGGAGATTGCGTCCCCCTGCCTTACACCCTTCTTGATTGGTATTCTGTTGCTTTCATTATGAAGCACTATGATAGCAGTTGATACCCTGTATATTTCTTCCAAAATGTTTATATATACTTCATCAACGCCCTGATTACGCAGTGTCTGCATGACGGCTGGTATTTCTACTGAATCAAATGCCTTCTCGTAATCTATGAAGGCTATGTATAGCGGTTGGTTATGTTCTGAGCATTTCTCTATTACCTAATTGATAGTATGAATGTGGTCGATTGTTGAGTAGCCTGTTCGAAATCCTGCTTGTTCCTTTGGTTGATTGAATTCTAATGTTTTCTTCACTCTGTTAGCAATTACCTTTGTAAATAGCTTGTATACTACAGAGAGCAAGCTGATCGACTTGTAGTTCTTGAAGTTCTTGTCATCTCCTTTTTTATGTATTAAGATGATGTTAGCCTTCTTCCAAGACTCTGTTACTCTTCCCGACAGGAGACACCTTGTAAACAGTGTGGCTAGTTTTTCTAAAACAATCTCTCCTCCATCTTTGAGCAGATCTGATGTTACCTGATCCTCACCAGCAGCTTTGCCTCTTTGCATGCTTTCCAAAGCTTTTTTGACTTCTATCATTACTGGTGGGGTGTTATCTAGGTTACTGCTAGTTCTTATAGTATTAAGGTCGTGGTTGTCCCGGCTACTGTACAGATCTCTGTAAAACTCCTCCGTTATTTTAACTATGCTATCCATATTGGTAGTTATTTTGCGTTCTTTGTCCCTTAGTGCATACATCCGATTTTTGCCTATCCCTATGCTATCCATATTGATAGTTATTTTGCGTTCTTTGTTCCTTAGTACAAACATCCACTTTTTGCCTATCCCAAGTTTTCTCTTTACTGCTTTGACGCTTCCTCCGTTTTTCAGAGCGTGTTTAATTCTTTCCATATTATACCTTCTTACATCGCATACCTTCTGCCTATTAATCAACTTTGAAAGCTCTGCCAGTTCTATTTTGTCTTTTGCACTTGAGACTTTCATAATTTGATACTTCTTAATGAGATTCTTCGTTTCCTGGGAAAGCTTGCCAGTGTCCTGTCTAACTATCCAACTTCCACTGTGTAACGAACACGCCAGGGCCGTGGCTGGGCCAAGACAAAAAAGCTTTATTGCGATAGCGCGGGTTAAGTAGCGTTGTGCGAGAGGGGTTAAGGGGAAGGGAAGGAGAAGAAGCAGTGGTGATAACGGCGGCTTCGGCTGGCGTGACGTCACGGATACATCATTCCGCTCCCCCTACGGTGAGTAACGGTCTGGGGGTTTGCGTTGCCGGCCCGAGCGACGCAACACCGGAGTTGAGGGGCTCCCGGCGATCTCGCTCCTTGTTGGCGCTCGCCTCGGTGTTCCTCCTGCTAGGGCCCCGCCGGCAGTTTCGAGGCACCGAGAATCACCGACTTCTCCCTGGTCATGCTCCAACTCCCGTGGCTTCACCTGGTCGCTGTGGCGCCTAATGGTTTCCCCCTCCGGACCATCGGCATTCACCAGGCGGGCTCCGTCTGTCGATGTAATGCTGGCTGGAGTCCACGGCTCGCCTCGCCCGAAGTTCCTCACCCAGACTGGCTCCCCGGGCTGCCACCCATCGAGGGGGGGACGGTCAACTGGTGAGGGCGGAATGGACACTGCGTTGTCCAGCCTGGAGCGAAGATCGTAGCCCATTAGGAGTTGCGCTGGTGTCCGGCCCCCGGCCTGCGGCGTCCTGCGGTACCTGTGCAAAATCCTAGCCAGGCGGGTTTTCAGTGACCCTTGTACATTCTTCTTCAATGAATCCTTCACCGTACGAACCGCCCGCTCCGCGAGCCCATTGGACTGGGGGTGATACGGTGCTGTTCGGAGGTGTACTATGTTATTCAGCTTCGTGAAGGTGTTAAATTCCCAACTCGTAAACTGTGGGCCATTATCGGATACCAGCGTCCGGGGCAACCCGAATGTACTGAACAAGGTGCGCAGAGCCTCTATGGTGGCGTGTGTGGTGGAACTCTTCATGGGTATCGCTTCTATCCACTTACTATGTGAATCCACCACAATCAGTAGCATGTGACCATCGATCGGCCCCGCAAAATCGATATGCAGCCTCGACCAACGCTCATCCGTTTCTGGCCACGCAACAGGGGGTTTCTTTGGGGGCATAGGGGCAGCTTGGATGCAACTGGTGCAGGACTTAACCATGTGCTCAATGTCATTATCGATCCGGGGGTACCACATCAAGGAGCGCCCTAGCCGCTTCATTGAGCAAATCCCTTGATGAGTATCATGCAGCAGACGTAACATCACTGCTCGGGCACTCTTAGGGACGATCACTCGATGGCCCCAGTATAGAAGCCCATATCTCCCCGTTATCTCAGCTTTCCGGTTGAAGTATGGCATCAAGTGCTGGTCCTTAGGCCCCAAATTTCTTGGCCATCCCTCCTGCACCCATTTTTGCACCTTTGCTAAATCGTCATCAAGCTCCGTGAGAGTGCCCAGTTGCTTCGCAGACATGACACCATCATTGAGGGTCTCCGTGAGCAGGACATACTCACCGTCCACAGTTTCTTCCTGCGTCTCTGGCTGGGAAGTTGCTGACGTGGGAAGTCGGCTGAGGGCATCGGCTGGGATGTTGTCTTTCCCGGGCTGGTGTTTGATGACGTAATCGTAGGCGCTCAGCCGCAGGGCCCACCGCTGGATTCGCGCAGCGGCCATCACGGGCACTGGCCTGCCTGGGTGAAAAAGTGCAACAAGCGGCTTATGGTCCGTCATCAATGTGAAAGTATTGCCGAGCAAGTATTGTCGGAATTTCGACGCACCAAACACAAGTGCCAAGGCTTCACGCTCCAGCTGCGAGTAATTTTTTTCAGCTCCAGTCAATAACCGAGAGCGGAACCCTATGGGCCGAAGTACTCCGCCCCCGACATCGTGTGAAAGCACTGCGCCTATTCCGTCCGGGGAGGCATCGCATTCCAGGACTAGCGGCTTGTGTGGGTCAAAATGTGCCAGAAAGTCTGCGGATTTCAGAAGGTCTTTCACACTGCTGAATGACTGCTGTTGAGCGGTATCCCACTTCCACTTAGCTTCCTTCCGGAGTAGTTGATATAGGGGTGCCATGGCGGTCGATGCATTGGGAAGAAACTTGTGGTAGTACGTTACCATGCCGAGGTAGGACCTTAATTCTGCGGAATTCCGTGGTGCCTGAACCTTAAGGATGGCGTCTATGTTTTCTGTCTTTGGTTGAAGACCTCGAGCGCTGATTCGATGCCCCAAAAAATCCACCTCTAGTTGGCGGAACTTGCACTTGTCTGCGTTCAGGCGCACGCCGTATTCCCGGAACCGCTTGAATACATCGTGCAGGGTGGTGCAGTCATTGCGTTTCTCTGCCACGATGACGTCGTCTAGGTAGACCTGAACACCCGGAAGTCCCTGCAAAATGGTCTCCATACGCCGTTGGAACACGGCCGGCGCGGACGCCACTCCAAAAGGCAGGCGAGTAAAGCTGAACAGTCCCTTATGCGTGTTTATGGTCGTGAGGTGCATGGCTTCCTCATCCAACGGAAGCTGGTTGTATGCCTCCCGCAAGTCTATCGTGGTAAAAACTTCACCGCCATTTAATGTAGCCAGGATATCCTCCACCCGTGGCAACGGATATTGCTCAGTGCGACAGGCTTTGTTGACCGTTAGCTTAAAATCGCCGCAAAGGCGGATGCAGCCATTCCGTTTCACTACCGGTACCACTGGCGCCGCCCACTCCGCATGAGGCACCGGTACAATAATACCCGCGCCCGAAAGGCGGTCCAGTTCCGCGTCGACCTTTGGCCGAAAAGCATACGGAACTTCGCGTGCTTTCCAAAACTTCGGCACCACGTTTTCTCGCGTCTCGAAGTGTACCGGTGGCCCTTTTATGAGCCCTAAACCTGGCGCGAACACATCAGCGAATTCTGCTAGCAACCGGTCCACGTTAACGTCGTCAGCACCGAGTAACGGCAGTTGCTCACTTGACGTGTTCACGTTCATTACCGGTGCCTCGAGCATGTGGAACGCTTGAATCAGGTCGCGTCCGCAGAGGTTTGGGCCGGAGCAACCAAGGACTTGCAAAGATCCAGCCGTCGACTTGTTTCCGCACGAAACCTTGAGCTGAAGTTGTCCCCGCACTGGAAGCCGTCCCAGGAAGCAGGTGAGTTTCAATGGCGAACCACGCAGCCTCGGCCACACTGTTTTGTTCCGCTCATATGTGGGCCACGTGATGACCGAAACCGGCGAGCCTGTGTCGACCTGCATGTTCACTGGAACCCCACCACAATCCAAGGTGCGCACGATGGGTTGCGTAATGCCGACGTGGCCGATGTGACTGTCCGCTGCCTCCAGCGCGAACATACCGTCCGTGCCAGTGTCTTCCTCCCTCGACAAGGCGTGTACTTGGCGTTCTGGTGGTACCACCCCGAACCCACTCTCACGGCGGCAACAGGCTCGAGCGATATGACCTCGTTGTTTACACTTGAAGCATGACGCCGAGCGGAAGCGGCAATCCTCGGGTCCGTGCCCTTTTGCTCCGCAGCGGTAGCACCCAACAATCTGTGGCCGGCTTCGTGGGCGATAGGACTGGCCTCCCAGCGCATGCACACTTGCCTCAGCGGTGGGGCTAACTATCTCTTGCACGTTGGCCTCGGCCATTTCGGTAGATATCGCAATTTCTTCCGCTTCGCTCCTCGTCAGCTGTGGTTTCGCGAGTAGCTGCCGACGCACTCCGACGTTGTGCAGACCACACACGATGCGATCTCGTAGCATTCTGTCCAACGAAGCACCAAAATTGCAGGTGTCCGCTATCTGTCGAATCGCCACGACAAAATCCTTGACCGGTTCGCCGGGCAGCTGATTGCGGGTGAAGAACTTATAAGACTGTGCTATCTCGTTCGGTTGCGGCGAGAAGTGCTGCTTAAGCAAGGCTATCACTTGTGGGTACGAAAGTTCATTCACCTTATCTGGAGCACAACGTCCGCTCAGTACGTCGACGGTGTGGGTGGACAGTGCAGTCACCAGCAGGGCCCGCTTCTTGTTGTCTTCCGTGATGCCATTTCCCTCAAAGAAGGCTTCCAGCCGAACCTGGTACGCGGGCCACTTGTCGCTCGCCTCGTCGAACTGCGGCGGGCTGGCGTATCCTCTCGTGGGTGCGGCGGTCATGACGGACGGAGTTGCCGCACCACTTTTATCCCCTCCTCGTCGCCACTGTAACGAACACGCCAGGGCCGTGGCTGGGCCAAGACAAAAAAGCTTTATTGCGATAGCGCGGGTTAAGTAGCGTTGTGCGAGAGGGGTTAAGGGGAAGGGAAGGAGAAGAAGCAGTGGTGATAACGGCGGCTTCGGCTGGCGTGACGTCACGGATACATCACACTGCACACTACGTAATGATACTCGTCAGATTATCATTCATTGTATCTACGCTAAAGTTGGTTTCCTCACTAAGAGCCGAGTACCTGTTCTGAAGCGAGACTCTGAATTCCTGTACTTTCCCTCTCAGTGCTAGCTCATTGACTGGCTTCTTGCGTATCAGTTTCTGTCGTTCCTTCTTCAAGTCTAGGAGAATTCGAGACCGTACCATTTTATGGTCACTGCATCGTACCTTGCCAACCACTTCCACATCCTGCACGATGCCTGGGTGTACACTCATTATAGAGTCTATTTTGGTAGAGCCCAACCAAACAAAACTAGGCCCGTAATTCTCAAGCTGCTAGACTCAAGAGAGAAATTTTCTATATTAAAACGGGTACATAAACTTCGTGGCACAAGTCTATCTATCAGAGAAGACTTTTCGAAACGAGTACGTGAAATTCGGAGAAAACTTTGGAACAGTGCGAAGGCAAATGGAGAAAATAACGAAAAGGTTTCCTTAGTTCTTGACAAGCTGTATATTAATAATCATGCCTATGTCTGGAGCAACGAAAAGGATGACAAGGTTCCGCTTAAGAAAAAACACGCGGAAGCTGCCTCAGAAACAGCCCGTGTAACGAGAACGACGAACGTACCCGGCGACCAAACAAAAAAAGGGAGCCACTACTCGTCGTGCTGCAAAATAGGTGAACTAACACTTCTCACAGTGAATGCTAGAAGCGTAATTAATAAGCCTGAACCTCTCGAAAATTTGATCATTGATTATGAGCCTCACTTAGCAGCCGTGACAGAAACGTGGCTCACGCCTGATGTTTTAGATCACGAATTTACACCACCCAACCATTCCGTGATCCGAAAAGATCGCCCCACACGTGGTGGTGGGGTGGCAATAAGAAAAGGCCTCTCTTTCGTGGCCCTTCCAGAGGTACAAAATGCTGAAGCGGTTTTTTGTAAACTACTTTGTGACGGTACCAGCATATTGTTAGATTGTGTTTATCGAAGCCCAAACTCGGGTGACGATTCTATCAGTGCAATTCATGATTACATGCAACGTCATGCTTACGGTTCACGTGTTGTACTCATGTGCGATTTTATTCTTCCAGGCATTAACTGGAATAGTATGTGCTATTTGACCTCATGCTAACCTTCAGTCTTCATCAGGTCGTTTCGCAGCCAACTCGCTCGCAGGGAGTAACCGAGAACATACTTCATCTAATGTTTTTCAGCGACCATTTCGACATAAACCGCATAAGAATTGATGTAACCCGCGGAACCAGTGTGCGTAGTTCCTCTTGGTGGCACCATGACCACTCATTCTTCTGTATCCGTTGTAACAAACTTTGAAAACGCTGATGACAATAGCATACTAACTCATCTCGCTCATGAATTCCTGTATTTCTCAGAAATGGGGTTGAATACATCAATAGATGTCGATTCCCTTTGGCTTCACTTCAAATCTGTCGTACGTTTTTGTATCGCTCACCACATATTTACAAAAGTCAAACGCCCGCCAAAAAATAATCCATGGATCTTGCGCGAAGTTATTCAGGCGAAGCGACGTTTGAAAAGGTTACGTAGAGCAATAAAAACAAAAGGCGGGGGAGAATCCAGAATTCGAAAGCTACCGGATGCCATCGCGGAATTTAAGCACAAAGCTAAACAACGCTACTTTGACAAGACACTACCTACGTTCCTTCTAAATAATCCCTACAGGTTCTGGAATCACTTTCGCACCACTAAAACAGCAGCATCGCATCGCCTTCCAGAAGAAAAAACTGTTAAGGCCAACGTATATAACGATTTTTTTCGATCGGTGTTTACCGTTGATGATAACGTTATTCCGCCAATAGAAGAGCAACATCATACGAAAGTCGACCAATTTAGACATCGCTGATGCTGGGATTTTCAACCTGCTACTTAAGCTCGACACCAAAAAAATAAGTGTACCAGACGATATACCGAACAGTTTCCTAAAAAGATATGCAGAATGGTGTAGCAAATATCTTGGTCTCATTTTCCGAAAATCACTCACGACTTCACAACTACATAACGATTGGAAGATCGCAAAGGTGATACCGATCAATAAAGGAGGAGACGCAGCACAATTTTCAAATTTCAGACCTATTTCATTGACCAGCACATCATGTAAACCACTCGAACACATAATCTTAAAACACATGACAGTATTTCTAGAGCCCATAAATTTTTTCTCCCCTAACCAACATGGTTTTCGAAGTGGTTTATCAACGGTAACTTAACTTACTGAACTAGTTCACGATCTTGCCATTACAGTTAATAACCGTGGTCAAACTGACTTAATTCTACTTGACCTATCTAAGGCTTTTGACTGTGTATGCCACAGCAAATAGCTAAAGTAGAAAACGTTTTTGGAATAGGAGAACTTTCCGCTTGGATAAAAGCTTTCTTATCTAACAGGTCACAATTTGTACTCTATGAACAGATGTCTTCTAACACAGTAGCAGTAACATCCGGCGTTCCCCAAGGCTCGGTACTTGGGCCATTGCTTTTCTTGCTCTATATTAATGATATCACTGCTAACATCACTTGCAACATCAAGCTATTTGTGGACGACTGTGTGATATATAGAGAAATTAATCATTACATCGATCACATTATGCTTAATGATTCTCTAGCTGTCGTGGCTAATTGGTGCTCTAAATGGCAGATGAAAATAAACACACAAAAATCAGGGATAATGACCGTAAGCAGAAAAACAAAACCATCCAACTTCCCATACACCATTAATAACACACTTCTTAATAAAGTTGAGGAACATAAATATCTAGGAGTTACACTGACTTCTCATCTCAAATGGGACAAACACATCGCTAATATAACTTCGAAGGCGCTACACAAACTATTCTTAAAACGAACTCTAGCGCTCTCAACAACGCCAACGAAGCTGCTAGCTTACAGATCATTCGTAAGACCAGTTTTAGAATATGCAAACACTGTCTGGTTTCCGTATTCGCTGACTAATATAACTAAACTAGAAGCAATACAAAGGAAAGCTGCAAGATTTATTTACAACAAATATAGACGCACAGATTCCCCAACACATCTTTTAACTCAGTCAGGTTTACAAACGCTGTCCACAAGAGCGAAACACGCTCGCTTAAAATTCCTTTTGCAGCTAGTAAAAAATAACTACAAGATAGATTCATCCAAATACCTTTCATTTTCACAGGCTCGGCAAACTCGCAATAAACGTGCGCGCACATTGTCAGAATACGCATGTAGGAACGACACGTTTGAGTACTCATTCATCCCGCGCGCGATAGCAGAATGGAACCAACTTGATGCCACTATCACAAACTCCCAATCGCTATCAGAATTTATTGCACAGATAGAGAAAACTGGGTGCGCATAACAGTTTATACGCATGCAGGCGCACCTGTCCAGATCTGCTGTTCGTTAGTTAAAGCAACACCTTTTTCAACGTTCCTTTCACAGTAGTATAGCTATTTTTGAAGTATGCTTTCAGTGCTTGCTATTCCTGTCACAACTGTTCCATTTATGTTTTCCCTCACGATACCAATGCTAACATAAGTTCCTTTCTTCAATCATGTATTTTATTTCTACCGCCTTTCGGCATGGTTTCAGCTCTTTGTAATGGCTATAACTTACTTTGTATCTTGTGATTATTGCATACATTGTGTATTAATAACATAATTAACGTTTAACTTCTGCACTGCTCAATGGTTATATGATCCTCATGTCCTGTTATTATGCTTGCATGTTATTACGTCTACATCCTTTTTGTGGGTGTAAAAAATTACTGTATTGCCCAACTGCCACGCTCTCGCAGGAGAGTAGCAGTATTGTAAATAAATAAATAAATAAATAAAAATAAAAAATTCGTTCTCATTTTCGCCATTAGGGCTCCTCCATGTGAACATAAAATAAGCCACAGGATCCTTAGAGACAATATTGTCACGATAAAAAGAAGACAGACAGCCAGGAGTGGACCAGAACCAGGTCAGCAAAAACAATTTTCTTCTTCACACTCGAAACGTGTATGAGCCACAGCGGCTCGTTCTTAAATGGTGGCATGGGTCATTACTCCCACTCCAAAGAAGCATCGTCTCGATGTGTACATGAAGGCGAAAAGAAAATGAGACGAAGATTATTGTACAAAAGAAATGAATGGCATAATGGGAAATGATGTACTCGTTTGTGAAATCAGGAAGTTTGTGTGTACATGAAGGCGAAGAGAAAATGAGACGAAGATTATTGTACAAAAGAAATGAATGGCATAATGGGAAATGATGTACTCGTTTGTGAAATCAGGAGTCAAGCCTTGGCCATCTACTGTAACAAAATTACTAGTTGGGCTAGTTGGTGTACTGCATATTTTCCACCTGTTTTCTCTCTTGGTTTTTTTTCCATACGCTTTTTCTTTCTTCAAAAGAACGATCTATTTTACGTACTATGCAAGTTGCCCGAAGCAATTTAGTCACGCAAATTGAAGCTGAGAGCTTTGGCCTCGCAGCTAAGTGAATAAGGCTTTCATGTGGAAAATGAAACATCGTGTTTTTGACAACACCTTTTTGTTGTTGGCGTTCAATGCTTTCATTTATACCACGTCATTTCATCTCTACCAGATGAAATTGCGTGCAATTCTCAATTCCTTGAATGATCTACTCTGCACCTTTCCAGCAAGCAACAACCCGATAAGAACCTTTCACAGATGTCTGCAACACCAGTTTAAAAAATAATCACAAAGCCAGAAAAAAATACTGAGTGGTGTACCCCTTCAGCAAGTGCCTGGCTGTACTAGCATTTAAAGAAACAAGAGAAAAATATAACCGGCCAGTAGACATTCTCAAACAACTGATCAAAGAATGGAAAGCAGGTTACTGCATTCGTGCTATACACTCCACATACGACCTATAGAGGGGGCGCTTTAAAAGCCGCATGCAGTGCCACTCACGGCGAGGAAGGCGTGCTGTGCTGAGAGCCTTAGAGCACACAGCTGAGCCGTATTGCTTTGATAGTTATGGAAGCGCAAGCGCCCGTAGCTTGCGCGTTGGTGCTTAGAGTTGGATTTAAATATATAGCAGTGGGATCATTCTTCTGCGACAAAACCATTACAATAGGATAGAAACTGCATGAAAGCAGCCACATTTTGTAGATGAGTGGCGGTGTCATCTGTACTGACAGCTGAATACATGCGTCAGGCGGGCATCGAGCAAGAAGCTTACTCCATAACTATTGAGGCAAGCTCTCATTCTCGCAACAATATTGGGTTATTGGTGCATGACACCTACCTGCGTATAAAATACTCGGTGCATTTAGAATTATCGTTCGCTTCATGGCGATTCACAGCCACCAAGTTTTGCCAAGTGCTTTGCTTGAAATTGTTGCGGCCATGGTCGCGACATTATCGTCGCTCATCATGATCGCAGTCTTTACCTCACCGTTCGTGCTACTCATGCCAAGAGCTCGAGGCGCAGTCAAGAAAGATAATGAACTGCGATATCCACTAGAGCTGACAGCGTAGCCCAGCTTCGTCTTTTGCCATTGTCTGTTACTTCGTTTGCTGTCACGCCTTTCTCATTTACTACAACCTTTTTCATTATTTACCTTGCATTCCAAAATTAGCATGGACATGCACATACATCGCTACAGCATTCGCAAAGCTTCGTTCTTTCGTCCAGACCTTGTTATGTTGCTACCCTGCATCTTAGCTTGATCTTTCCGAGTGCGCATAGCGCTGCCAGGCCGCTAATTAGGGCTTACGGCAATGTGTTGAGCAACTCAATTCGTCTCTTAATTTATAGTCATGTCAACCCACCGAAGCACTAATTGATGTTGCACTGTTTTATCTGTGATGAGTAGATGGCGAGTTGATAAAGTTTAAGATTTTCCATCAATCTTCAACTGTATATTTACGTCTGGTATACATTTCTTTTCTCACCGGCTGGCTGTCAGCTGGAGCATCAATCAATGATATCGTACCTGCAGTGGTGGGGTCACAGGTCAGTGCAAGCACACAGCGGCAGTAGTTAGTTACATCAACCTTTGTTGATGTAACATGTCCTCTACGGGTGTCAATAAAGACAACCGTAAAGAACGTGTGGAAAGGCCGTCAGCCAAGCAGCTCAGCAAGTAGAACAAGAGAATCCCGTTTTCTTGGATGTACACACCTAAACCCCAAGATGACAAGCGTGTGAGGCGACCAGTTCCCAGATTTATCGTTGAATGAAAATGCTCCTTAGGAATCATGCTCCGCCAAGAGGAAGAAAGAGTAGAAAAATCTGGCACACATGGACAATTTGCTCGGAGCCCTCGGTCAGCCGAAGGAAATATTTGGAGCAGGAAGCACCCCAATTGAAGAAGTGGATGACGACTTTTTTTGTTGAGGCTGTCGTAGAAGAAGAATGCAACAACACTGCTGAGCACACAGTGCTGCACAGTGGATGCCTACTACAACGTCGTCCGACGACTTTGAGAATTTCAGTCAGCTCCATGGCTCACAAAGATGCGTCAAGCAGACTTTTGGGACCTGGCAGTACAACTCGCGATGACACAGTCCTTCAAGAGCTCTGCATGTGTACATGGCAGCGCTAAGGAGCCAGTTGCAGGAAAATATTACGAATCCAAACTGGACTACAAGGCAATCCAAGTTGTACAAGTGATCAGCACTGCGCAACCATGGCTGTGCTTACCGGATTAATCGATTCAGTATGAACAAGAATTCACTAGCTGGAAATCAAAGGCTCCTTACAGAAGTCAGGCACGACCGTAAACGTGGACCATCTCCACTGCAACAGACAAAAGCCGTAACTACGAGAAAGCCACATCTACTACAGACAAGCAAGCATGTATGTTATAGGAACGAGCACATGCAACTTCGTGTATTCACCAAAGGGGTCAAAACGTGTAAAAGTAAGGAGGAATGACTCCTTTCTGAAACAAACTGTGCAAGAGTTAGTGTGTCTATTTTTTTTTTAAGCACTACTTCCCAGCTGTGTTCAACCAGCGAAGTTCATGCTAAGATCTAACAGTGTTCACTTGTGCAGCAACTTATTTTATTGAGTGAAGTAGTAAACTGGCTAGAGATCAAGGCACCTCATGGGTCTGAGACGTGCACTGTCCTCAACCAAAGTATCAACATACACTACGTCTACTGTGAGGTACAGAAGCTGCAACAACGGTCGTGCCTACTTTGCACAAGTTCAAATAAGGTATGTTGCAGGTGCCAACGCAAGCGACTTTTATGTGTACTCAATGACAGGGTCAAAATGTGTGAAATATGAAGGAATCACTGCCCCCTGAAATGGCATGTACCATAAATTGAAGCATTTCTTTTCAGTACTTTCCAGCCGGCCGAAGCAGTGAAGTTTGTGTCAAAACTCTAGCAGCGTTTACTCGTGTCGCACTTCATTTTAATGAACAAATATATGAATGCCACCTTAACACCACAAATATTTCAGTAGGGGCATGAAATATGTTTTCAACTTTGATGCACATGCAAATAAAAATCATATAGAATATTTTTCAAAATGAATTGGAATTAATCCTTTGTATTTATAACAGACACGCACAGGCCATCGAAATTCAGAAATGCGTGTCCCTAACTTCTTTATTAAAAAACGCTGAGTCGTGCCTGTTGAAATGATGAATATATAGTGCATCAAAACAATTTGCTGTTCCCGAGATTTTCCTAACTGATCTGTAATTTTCTGCATAATATACACCAAAAATTATATGAGGTTTTCCACAGTGCACTTAGTGTGAAACCCCTATGTACAATAAATACTGTAAAATGTTTTTGCAATTCTTATGTGGAATATTGTGCGATGTTCTTTGTTGCTGTATGCTCCGAGTATAAGCATTCAGATGCTGTGGTTCTAGTCAGGCAGAGAAGATCCACTTTTGTTGCCCGAAATAAAGGTCTAATAAAAAAAAAAGAACTACTGACTGTTACTACTTCATTGAAACAATCTGCCCAGCTTCGTACATAATGACATGCTCTACCTCAACACAAATGCTTGCACGGAATTAGCAAAAGCACTCTAGGAGAAGGGGGGTCTGTTGAAACTACAGGTTTCTTTATGCTCACTTTATTTTATGTACCAGCAAAAATTATTAAAACATCACAATGTGGGAGTCTGGCTATTTATGCATGCGGCAAACATTAGTACATACAAATACTTTTCTGTGCTCCTTTCGATACTTGCAACAAACTTTTTTTGGGTGTTCGGATATTTGAAAACCAAGTCACTTGAATCTAATATTCAGACACTCCAAATCGTCTGCCCAAACATTTAATTCTGTTCAAAACACCTTCTTTACAGAGTTTATCACAGTACTCATTAGAACAAAATGTGTTTATTTTCCATATATTGGGGGTCCCTTCATGCCAAAAGCTGCATCATAGAATTGGAATGTGCCTGAATGCCCTCACATGGCCGCAGCAACATCAGCACTAGCTCACGCACACATCTTCAGCAGCATGTATCCAGATAAAGTACACAATTTCAATGGAACTGCAAAAATAGAGCACACTTCAAAATGCAGGATATTGACAAAAATAGAAATATAATACATGTAAGCGAAAGGAAATGTCAAAATGAATCCTTATACATAAAGAACCAATGGTAGTTACAGCCCTAAAAGAATCACTAGTACGAATCGACTGTGATAATTTATATATTTAAACACCAAGTGTGACATAAATGTTCAAAAACAGTAATGCAAGAATCTAAAAACTGTTTTGTTCATGCCATCAATTACATTTGCATGATTAATCTCTAGATTATTTGCACATCAAAGTATTTAGGTTGATTGATTTGATTTGTGGGGTTTTAACGTCCCAAAACTACCATATGATTTTAAGAGCACGCGTAGTGGAGGGCTCCGGAAATTTCGACCACCTGGGGTTCTTTAACGTGCACCCAAATCTGAGTACACGAGCCTACAACATTTCCACCTCCATCGGAAATGCAGCCACCGCAGCCGAGATTTGATCCCGCGAAAAAAAAAAGTATTTAGGTTTCTTTTAATTCCATTTTATTTAGCGGAAAAGGTAGACTGTCTCAATGACTGTATGAGACAATATGTACGCCTGTATGGTACAGACCACATCTCGTGGCGATGAGAATGAGAGTCACTTTTGTATTATTCAAAGCATGACATGTGTTTGAAGGAAAATGTGACGTCGAAAAATGAAAATTTTTTCCCAAAAGTACGTATCCTTTGTTTTTAATTGCTCTTACAAGTTTTGTTTCCCTACTTTCATGAAAAAAAAAGTTGAGATTGTAGCCAAACACAAAGTGGGCTAATATCTGATTTAAAGAGCACAAGGTGGCTATAAAAAACTAAATGGCTATAAAAAAATAATGGAAAATCTAAAAACTGTTTCGTTCATGCCTTCATTCATATTTGCATGATTATTCTCAAAATTGTTTGCACATCAAAGTATTAAGGATTATTTTAATTCCATTTTATTTAGCAGAAAAGGTAGGCTTTCTCAATGACTGCATGAGACAATATGTACGCCTGTATGATACAGACCACATCTCGTGGCGATGAGAATGAAAGTCACTTTTCTAATATTCAAACCTTACACGTGTTTGAAGGAAGATGCGACGCCAAAAAAAAATGCAAATTTTTTCCCAAAAGTATGTATCCATTGTTTTTAATTGCTCTTGAAAGTTGTTTCCCTACTTTCATGAAAAAAAAAGTTAAGGTTTAGCCGAACACAAAGTGGGCTAATATCTGCTTTAAAGAGCACAAGGTGGCTATAAAAAACTAAATGGCTATAAAAAATTATGCAAAAATCTAAAAACTGTTTCGTTCATGCCTTCATTCATATTTGCATAATTATTCTCAAAATTGTTTGCACATCAAAGTATTTAGGTTTTTTTTAATTCCATTTCATTTAGCAGAAAAGGTAGGCTGTTTCAATGACTGCATGAGACAGTATGTACAGCTGTATGGTACAGACCACATCTCGTGGCAATGAAAATGAGTCACTTTTCTATTGTTCAAATCGTTACATGTGTTTGAAAGAAGATGCATCACCAAAAAAATGCAAATTTTTTCCCAAAATTAGGTATTTTTTAGTTTGCTCTTCTAAGTATTGTTTCCCTACTTTCATGAAAAAAAGTTAAGGTTGTAGTTAAACACAAAGTGGGCTAAATATGTCCTTTAAAGAGCACAAGGTGGCTATAAAAGAACTAGAACTGGTCCTGAAAGTGCACAAACTGGTTCTGCAGCATTACCATTAGCGCACACGATAAGTGATGAATCGACTAAGTGCGCATCACAGAAAACGCCACGAATATTGCCAATTACGCTGCCAACATCACACGAGGCTTCCTCGGTTTCGAAGAAGCTCACCGGAACACGAGGAAGAGTTGCACTAGCACGCCTGATCGTAAAAGCCGTCAAGCGTAACCTGTGCGTTTGCCATGCTTACCAGCATACTCGTCCAAAAGTTAAAATCTCTCTCTGTAATTTCCACCTGTCTCGGAAATTCAGCCATTAGATTATTTAGAACGGGTGTGTATTAACATTTTATGACAAGCGAATCAGTGAGCGTGAGCCCTGCTACTTTAACAACGGCGGTGTGCTGACCCGGCCTCCATTTTACTAGCTATGTTGGCAGCATTCGTCAAAAGGTTCCACTCGCTCGAATAAACTGGTGGCACAACCACAAAGTTTTTTGCGCGAAACAGAGTTTGAATAGGTGCTTACCTTTGCTGATGTTGAATGTCCATGTACAGCGGGCAGCTTGTAGCCAGCAGACAAAATACAGCAAAACGCAACAGCTTGTCAAGTGCCCAGCCCCAGCACCCGCCCGCACCCACGTTGGCCCACACAGCGTCTGGGCAACTGGATTGGATTGGACAATGCCTGGTAAAGGTTGTCAACAGAGCATTTATTTCCCACTAAAATTAGCGCAGCTGAGAAATTTTGCGGCTAGACGAGCATTTCGGCGCAGCGTGGCGCAATTTCAACAAGTTTCAGGGTTTTGGCACAGCGTGGCTCAAAGAAATGAAATTGTATCAAAATGGCGCAATTTGCGCAGCTGTAGCACCCCTGAAATGACCAAACTGATGCATATGCTGCCTCTAGGCGCTCCAGAAAATGCTGGCGACTGGAATAATTCACTCCTTTTCATCCACCAATGTTGGGAGTGTCGTGGGACGATTGGGTGAAGCTACAGTGCTTCGTTTTGCTCGGACAAAGACCACTTCTGAGATTGACATCAGAAAGCGCTTGCTACCGCACCCGACTATGTTGGAACACTACCCATGTATGTTACTTATATTTTGGCAGTGCTTCATACAAAAGAACTGGTCACTGAAATATAGGCATTGCAAAAATCAAGCGGAAACTTTGATTAAGCAGTAATTGCACTTGTCAGCAGCACCATAGTAGAATAAAGAAATCTTTTTGTGGCCACAGGATCAAAGTTTACTTTTTAATGGCTTGCTAGTGAAGCGACCACTGCAGTGTTAGATTTTAGCCTCCAGCAAGCACCTGCAGCCAAAATTTAGTGAAGACGTGTGAAATAACAGACATTTCAAATTCTGATGCACGGTCACTATACTTCGTAATTTTTGCTTTTGTATACTATTGCAAACAGGCTGTTATTAGTTTCCATAACTTTTCTTTTCCAAATCCTCTACAACAAAGCCTGCGATCTAACACACTTGATCTGAGAGCTGGGTTTCTCGTGCGAGTGGTTCGAGACAACATTAGATGTGAAGGGTGCACGATGAAGCTTGAGTCAACCCAAATAGCACTTGACAACAACTGCCATATTTGCAGGCACTGACAGGGGTGGACTGCCATACCCCATCATAGCTTTTGTTGGCTTTGTCAGCCTCCTCGAGTTGGCTGCCTCACAAACGGCAGCTTTATTCATCAGATGACCACAACCACTGCAGAAGTTCACGAGTTCTGTGCTCCTGTCTGTCATCAAGATCGCCCTGATGAAAGGAATGGCAGCACATACAACTGCACTAGTTAAGTTGATTCTCGTGAAGTTCCTGCGACCCTTTCAGGCAAATTTTTCCAGCAACGTGACTGAGACACATTCCAAAAGGAAGTTGCTGCATGCCAAGCCACAGTCGAGAAAGGTGCTGAAGGTTTGAGCTTGGCGAGAAGTAGAACAACGAAACGTTATTTGTGGAGAATACTGCATTGCCGCTAAAGCAGAATCTGTTATAATTGTCAGAGGAGTGTTACACTTCATGCCTTCACTTATAGCTAAGACAATCTCTTCCGCTTCTACGATGGTTGCTTGAGAAACCGAAGCGCTAGCCATGATCTCATCTCTTCTGTTTACGACAATGGCCACCATATTGCTTGCGCCGGCCCAGCGAGGCGAAGCATCCGCGAATCTTGGAGTATTCACGAACTTCGTTGTTTTGTCAATATATCTTGCTCAAGCTTTTCTTCGTGCTTCGTGTAATGTCATATCCATGTTTTGTGGTACAGTATGACCTCATTACAACAGAACCCAAAGTGAAGAGCATTTTGGTCTGTTGTAAAAGGAGCATGTAAAATCCAAACTACTGCTACAACAGACTTTTATGGAAACACTGAATGGGTCTGTTATAACCGAAGAAAATCACGAGTCATGTAAAAATTTTATTCCCGATGGGGCATAAAAAGTTGTTTTTTTTTTTGGAAATCATTCTTTAGTGCCTGTAGCCTGTTTTCTATCTGATTCCAAGATATCCTCACAGAAAACTGCGTAGAAGTGCTGTAAAAAGTTTTTTGCGCATTCCAAGGTGGTGAAAATAATGAAGAAAATTGCAAAAAAAAGTGGCACAACTGCAGACCAGCATTTTGGGCTCGTTTAAATGTATTTTGTAAAAAGCATTCCATATTAAAAAAGCAGATGTTTGAAATTCATTTCGATGATTCCAATTGTCTGCTTCTTCCATATTGCTCAAGTATGCCTCGCTAGTGCGACGCTCATTCAGGAATACGCGTCCAGAATAGCGCTGTCTGCTTCTTGTATGTCGCCAGGTCAGGGCTGTCTGAAATCGCACAACTTAGTGATATTTTCGTGCTCGTTATGTGTTCACAGGCTGTTAATGCAGGTGCAAGTGAAAGTTCAGTCTTGAGCAAGGTGTAGGAAAGAGGTGACTGATCGCCTCGGAGGCGCAGCAGAGCAGCTCCGTGGAGAACTTGTTCGGGTTCGCCTCCTTTCTACCAGAGGGCGTTAGGAGTATCGGGGCCATGCGAGCCGCGGACGGTGCGTAGGGCCCCTTGAGTTCGCTCCACCACGAGGCCGTCTTTTGTATCGTAACTTCGGAACGTCTCTGTTTTGTGTGAACTATCAGCGATCTTTGACAGTTTTGGTTGATCGTGTGAGTTTATACGACGTGCGTGGGGCATGTAAAAGCGATGGGGAAAAAGTGTTTCGCCCCACGCTGCAAGACAGGGTACAAGTCCTGTACCGAGAAACTTTCGCTGTTTTCTGCGCTGAGAGAAGATGAACGCCTTCGTGTGTGGAGGAATGCCATTCCGCGCAAGAATCGCATCCTACAGTCTACCGACCACCTCTGCGAACGGCACTTCGAGCCTCATTTGGTAAGCAAAACCTGGGAAGCGGTCTACAACGGCAATGTTTTGTGTCGAGCACACCGGAAAGCGTCCCTCTCCAAAGATGCAGTGCCCACTATTTTTCCGGACTGCCCAAGCTATCTCTCGAAAGAGAAAAAACAACGCAAGAGGCCAGCTGAGAGACGTGACATCAACGGGTCTATCAAGAAGCACCGTAAGCAAATCCAGGAACTCGGCGACTCGCTTTTGCTGGATCCTCCCGAAAGTGATGCTACTGCTTCGGACGTGCTCTTGCATGATTGTACCTCGGCACCCCTGACAGCGGTGTCAACTTTTGGTGAACTGTTTGGAAGCCCAGCATCCGTTGAGCTTCCGTCCACCACCCGGGGCTTCCACAGATTGCAGGTTGACGAGCTTCGCAATGTTGTGTTCTCGGAATTGCGGCGCGTTCGAGAACCGCAGTGCGCTGCTGACATAAGCCACATAGTGCCATGGAAGCTGCTTGACATTAATCAAGACATGCCACTCAGTGTTGTTTTGATGGGAAGGCCGGTATCTCCCGAAGTACTGGGATTCGACCTTGAGGTGTCAACCATCAACGACATTACAACCCTACTGAAGAACCTGGAGAACCTCCACCTTTGCGGTGGCGGTCCAACGGCTAACGAATATTTCTATGCACAAATGGAATGTGCATTGGTCGATGTTTGTGGACGATGGAGGCACAGGAAGTGTGCGCAGGTTCTTTCTGCCAACGGTGCCTGCCAGCGGTGTGCTGGCCTGTCAGACATGCTGCGGGTTCACCAAAGGAGGGCACTGCTCAGGAAGAACGAAAAAGGAGCTCACACTAATTTTCGGATGTCTAACTTCCGTAATAATGAGAAGGTAAGAGTTTTCCAACGAGCACAATATGCGTTAAAACGAGCCAAGGATCGCTTGACGAAGAGGATAAAGGGGCTGCAGCAAGCACTGAAGACAATGCAGGATCAGTTCGCTTCTATTTCTAACGAATCCCTGCGAGAGAAATTGGAGAAACTTGATGTCCCAAATGCACAGCTGATGGTCATTCACGAGTGCATCGCTGCTGCCAAGGCAACAGGCAAGAAAAACCGCCGTTACACGGAGAATCGGCTTCTGTTGTGCCTGCTTTTGCATATTCGGAATTCATCTACATACGCCTTTTTAAGGAACAATGACATCCTGCCGTTGCCATGCGTTTCCACCGTGCGAAAGTACTTGTCAGCCATCCGTGTGAAGTGTGGGTTTGACGCCAGCTTCTTTGCAGCGTTCAAAAAGAAACTGTTGTCTAAAGACACATTCCAGCGACAAGGTGTGTTAGTCTTTGATGAGATACAGGTGCGAAAAGAGATGCGTGTGAACTCAAAGACAATGACATACACTGGGTTTTCAGACTTCGGCGACATCCAACCGGCTGGTGAGGAACTTGCCGACCACGGACTTGTTTTTACGTTTCGTTCATTTGGGGATAAGTTCTCGAAACCAATCGCAGTTTTTGCGAGCAAGGGACCCACAAAAGCAACCGTTCTTGCTCAGCTTGTCCTGAAAGCCATAACTCTCCTAGAAGAGGCGGGTACGTATGTCGATGCTATTGTTTCCGATGGCGCAACTACGAACAGATCCATGTGAAAACACTTTGGAGTGAGCGGTTCTCTAGAAAACTCTAGGAACTCGTTCGAGCACCCATAGGACGAAAAAAGAAGGGTGTACGTTTTTTCAGATGCTCCACACTTAATTAAGTGTGCCAGGAACCGCCTTCACGCCCAGAAGGTGTTAACCACTCCCAAGGGGAAAGTGCATTGGGCACATTATGACACCTTGTTTGTGTCCCACCTGTCCCGTTTATTAGGGAGGCGATCGCCGGGCTAATTTCAAGAGCCGAAGTATCGACTCCCCGAACCGCACCACGAAAGCGTGGACAATTTAGAAGTGGTCCTTTTCGGCGCGCCAGCGGACGCCGGCTGTGGCCCAAAGAACAAGACAGAGCCGAGAGTTGATAAACAAACAAATTATATTCTCAATAATGGCAGATCGAAAACAATACACAAAAATGCACACTCCACAATAGTTGCATGCAATACGTCACCAATCAAACAGCGTACTACACAGTACAATCAGCCACAATTGAAACAACGGACACAGACAACAATACGCACTACAATGCAGTCGCATGCATTGAACAACCAAGACACTTAAAGACTAAAGAGATATAAAACCTATTCAGTCCAAAGTCCTTGGAACAAAAGTCTGAATGATACTCTTCCGAGAATCACTCACTCAAAGTCCAGCGTTGTTGTCGTTCCGCAGCTCTCGAAGTTTCTCTTCCAGGAAACCTCCCGTCTTCAATTGGCCACTCTTCAAACTTCAACTTCTTCGCCGGAAATCCGTCGGCTTCACACACGCAGCTGTTGCCCGCGTCTTCGCTCGATAGCGGTAAACCCACGCTCTTGCCTGTAGCTCGAGCCTTCACCCCTCAGGTGGAAATCCTCTTCATTTCCTGCTTCGTCCCTACGGACAAACCTTCGCCGACTACACGGCGGAATCCCTACGCGCTCTGGCGTTAACTTCCGTCTCCTCCTGTTCTGTCACTACGGGCAGAACCTTCGCCGACTCCACGGCGGAATCCCTACGCGCTCCGGCGCTAACTTTCCGTCTTCTCCTGCTTTCTCGTCTCGGCCGCTCGATTAAATACATTCCGCGCCACCTTCCAGAAATTTCTCGTCATTTCGTCGGCGCGATACGCAACGAAGGCTGGGGAGAGGTGCGAGACGGTTTGACTGCCCTCTCCGGAGGATGATTCACTCGGTCTGACCCCGCCTCCTTCGTTCTAGAAAAATCGCGGCCTTGCTGGGCCGCCGATGTGGGGTGAGGAGGATCGTCTGCGAAGCCGTGCTTCTGCGGGGAGAGCGCGCGCCCGGGAGCCCTGGATGTTTGCTTTCTTTTTTTTTTTCTTTTTACCTCGCGGCGTTTCTGCCACCCGTTGTCGCAAGGGTTTGGCGGCGCGCTCTTGTTTAGCGCTCGTTTTGTGACACTGCCCCCCACTTTAAGAATATTATCTCATAATATTCAAAACCACACAAACGAGCGCGAACAGTCACCACACATTCTCACAGACTGTAACACAATCCGTCGCTCATGACACTTCACATTCACAATATATCACTTAATACAATCGTACATTGTTGTTCAATTCCACAACACATGAAATTTAGCCACAGGTACATGCCTACAACACTTCATCACACATTTCAAGCAATACAAACGTACAAAGTTCTGTCTATACAACAATTATACAACACTATACATCACATCATCGCACAGAACACTGACTCGCTCGACATACACTTGAGACACAGGATAACGAGAACATTAACACAACATATGTCACTCAGCCCTGCCAAACACATTCTGATTCCACCTCAGCACCTATCTTGAGTACTTCGAACAGCGCTTGCGCCCCTTTTTGCGGTGCTCGCTCGATCTCTTCTTGTGCTTCCACGTTCTTTTTCGGCGAGCCCTTTCCAACGACGATATCTGAGGCGTCGTATCAGCCATCGTTGTCTCTTCCGACACCGTTAACGCGTCATTACATTCGACGGGTCCTGTCTGTTTATTTACCCGCTTGATAATGCCTCTACATTTTGCCCGGCTGGCCAACTCCGTCTCCTTTACACTGTCAGTCGGTTGAGGTCGTGCCGACGTACGTCCAGTTGCTCGGCCTGTGAACTTATTCGACACGATCGTCTTCTCCTTCGCTGTCTCTTGCGCCGCAGCTTCACCTTGGGCTCTAGTGAGATCCGTCACGGGATGCTCCTCCACAGTATCTCGCGGCCCCTGTGTTGGCGAGGGCTCTAACTTCGGGTCTTCTCCCAAACATTCTGGATCACTTGGCCCTCGCGCCCCGTCGATGTTTCCGATGACAAGGTCATACAGGGGGGTCGTCATGCATAAAGCAGTAACCTTCCCGCTGAAGTACGGGGTTTCCACCTCAATCTCTGCTTCGGGAAGCATCCGAACTGTACGGTCAATTAAGCAAACCGGCTTCGTTCTGCCTGTCAACTCACTTTCCCGTACCAAATTTCTCCGCACGATATCAGTGGAGCTGCCGGTATCTCTTAACACCGTAATCTTTTTGTCGGCAACTTTTCCAGGCAGCGTTGGCATTCCTTTCGTAACACCGGTTGGCTGTTTTGACATTACAGCACCCACAATAGGAATTTTCTCCCCATTCTTCAACTCTACGAATCCATCGGTGACGGCATTATTATCAGATTTCGGTGCCGCTTGCACACAGGATACCTGGTGAGTTTGACTCGCTCCGTTTCGACATGCATCTGCTTTGTGCCCAGTCTGACCACACTTAAAACATTTCACTACCGTAGGGCTCGTAAAGATCGTTCGACAGTTTTTCGCGCGATGACCCACTCGGTTGCACAAAAAACAACGCGGAATGCTCTCTGGTGCACGCTTCTTTTCTTCGGGAGCCAATTTCTTCGAATCATCGGGACACTCCTTCTTGACTCTGGCCAAATTAGTTCCACCTTGCGCTTCCAAGAATTGATCAGCCAATTCAAGCATTCCTTCAAGTGACTCAGCCTTCCTCTCTTTCAAGTACAGCGACAGGCTTGGGTGGCAACTAGTAAGAAACTGTTCTCTAATCAGGAGCTCTCTAAGCTCATCGTACTCCTGTGCTGTCCCTGAAAGTTCAATCCATCTGTCGAAATAATGGCAAAGTCGGGCGGCATACTGCGTAGCTGTCTCACCGTCAGCTGGCTTTCCTGTCCTAAATCTGTCCCGGAATCCTTCCACTGTAAATCTAAATCGCTTCAACAAAGCAGCTTTCACCTTGGCATAGTTGGCTGCATCGGTCGGCGTCAGCCTGCCGTACACACTGAGCGCTTCACCACTCAAGCAAGTACTCAAAGCAGTTGCCCATTGCTGTTCCGGCCAATTCTGGCTCCTCGCAATCGTCTCGAATCTGTGGAGGTACGCGTCTAGGTCGTCCTTCCTTTCATCAAACGCTACGAGCAGCTTGCTTGGGTTCAAGCGGAAGCCGTGATCTTCCCGTTCGCTGCTCTCAACTCTAGCTTGAACGGCAGTTTCACTTCGCTGTTGCAAACGGAGCCGCTCGAGTTCCATCTCGTGCTGCCGCTGCCGTTCCCTTTCCTGTCTTTCTTCTTTCGCCCTCTGAGCTGCCAGTCTTTCTTTCTCCAGCTCCAACTTCAATTGCTGCTCTCTTTCTTCTCTCGCCCTTTCGGCTGCCAACTTTTCTCTCTCCAACTCCAACTTCAATTGCTGCTCTCTTTCTTCTTTCAGCTGTCGCTCCTTTGCCTCTCTTTCTTCTTTCAGCTGTCGCTCCTTTGCTTCTCTTTCTTCTCTCGCCATTTCAGCGGCCAGCCTTTCTCTCTCCAACTCAGCTGCCTTTTCTTCCTTGGCCCTCTCTGCCGTCAACCTCTCTCTTTCCAGCTCGGCTGCTTTTTCTTCTTTGGCTCTCTCTTTTTCTTCTTTTTCCTTCTGGGTGACCCACTTCCGTAGTTCGGCGCCAGAAAGACCCATCTTTTCACCAAGAGCAACTAACTTTTCGAGATCCATGGTGTCTCGAAACTCTCAAATAAAACCTTGCCGCGTGCAAAAAGTATCTGCCTAAATCAGTCTATCGGAACACTCCCCTACACTCGTTAACGAGAACACTGAACAACACACAAAATCGTTCCGATAGCACTATCAACAACTCGAGGCTCTTTCTCACTACTTTGGGGTCCTGTCGCGGACGCCAGATTAATTGTAACACATGTCCCGTTAATTAGCGAGGCGATCGCCGGGCTAATTCCAAGAGCCGAAGTATCGGCTCCCCGAACCGCACCACGAAAGCGTGGACAATTTAGAAGTGTTCCTTTTTGGCGCGCCAGCGGACGCCGGCTGTGGCCCAAAGAACAAGACAGAGCCGAGAGTTGATAAACAAACAAATTATATTCTCAATAATGGCAGATCGAAAACAATACACAAAAATGCACACTCCACAATAGTTGCATGCAATACGTCACCAATCAAACAGCGTACTACACAGTACAATCAGCCACAATTGAAACAACGGACACAGACAACAATACGCACTACAATGCAGTCGCATGCATTGAACAACCAAGACACTTAAAGACTAAAGAGATATAAAACCTATTCAGTCCAAAGTCCTTGGAACAAAAGTCTGAATGATACTCTTCCGAGAATCACTCACTCAAAGTCCAGCGTTGTTGTCGTTCCGCAGCTCTCGAAGTTTCTCTTCCAGGAAACCTCCCGTCTTCAATTGGCCACTCTTCAAACTTCAACTTCTTCGCCGGAAATCCGTCGGCTTCACACACCCAGCTGTTGCCCGCGTCTTCGCTCGATAGCGGTAAACCCACGCTCTTGCCTGTAGCTCGAGCCTTCACCCCTCAGGTGGAAATCCTCTTCATTTCCTGCTTCGTCCCTACGGACAAACCTTCGCCGACTACACGGCGGAATCCCTACGCGCTCTGGCGTTAACTTCCGTCTCCTCCTGTTCTGTCACTAGGGGCAGAACCTTCGCCGACTCCACGACGGAATCCCTACGCGCTCCGGCGCTAACTTTCCGTCTTCTCCTGCTTTCTCGTCTCGGCCGCTCGATTAAATACATTCCGCGCCACCTTCCAGAAATTTCTCGTCATTTCGTCGGCGCGATACGCAACGAAGGCTGGGGAGAGGTGCGAGACGGTTTGACTGCCCTCTCCGGAGGATGATTCACTCGGTCTGACCCCGCCTCCTTCGTTCTAGAAAAATCGCGGCCTTGCTGGGCCGCCGATGTGGGGTGAGGAGGATCGTCTGCGAAGCCGTGCTTCTGCAGGGAGAGCGCGCGCCCGGGAGCCCTGGATGTTTGCTTTCTTTTTTTTTCTTTTTACCTCGCGGCGTTTCTGCCACCCGTTGTCGCAAGGGTTTGGCGGCGCGCTCTTGTTTAGCGCTCGTTCTGTGACAGTTTGTTGAAGACGAAAAAAACCCATCTTATTTGAAGGTGTGCCCTAAGCTGACGTATGCTCACGTCAACCCGACGAACACTTTGAAAATGAGAGTGAAGTTGGCTACACAGGTGTTCAGCCGCAGCGTTGCTAAGGGTTTAGAGTTTTACTTAAGTAGGGCTGTCCCTGGCCTATGTGACGTCACAGCGACAGTGGACTTCACTCAGCGCATGAACAGCCTGTTCGATGCACTGAACAGGCAGGTGCCAAAGGAAGGTCTTAAGTGTGGGTGCAAAGATTTCAGTGTTCTGGAATCGTCATTGAAGTGACTGAATGAGTGGGAGCAAATGGTTGTTGATGGCAAAATACCTAACACCAGTTTCCTGACACAGTCGACAGCTGACGGCTTTCGCGTAACGATCATGTCTGCTCTCGGCCTTTCGAACTACCTGCTAAATGAGTGTGGTTTTACATAGGTGCTTAGCGGGAAAATGAATCAAGATGTCCTTGAAAGATTTTTCGGCATCATTCGGCAAGCCGGAGGCCAAAATGAGCACCCCACGATGCCGACCTTTTTACAGCTCTACAATATGCTCAGTGTGTACAGTCTGCTTAAACCACCAAAGTTCGGCAACTGTCAAACTGAGCTTGGGCAAGAGGCTCCATGCTTAACACTAGCAGAGCTCACTTCAGCTTTCAAAGATGAGTCTCCAGGGGAAAGTAAGCTCCAAGAACTTAGGAAGAGGCTTGATGGGTATGTTAGTGAGGAGCTAGAGTGGGAAGCTATTTATGACCACTCCTATGCCTTGGCTGAAATTGTGGACTGCATAGTTTACTACGTTACAGGGTTTCTGTGCCGGAAGTTGCTTAACAGCACAACGTGCGAAACGTGCAAACTTGGCCTTGCAAGACCTGTTGCCCACTCGCAGATACCTGAAGCAGCCCTCGTAAACTGTAAGACCCTTGGGAAGCTCATTCATCCCACAACTAACATATTTGTCTTACTTCGCGCAGCAGAAGCAGAGTTTCAAAGAAATTGTACTCAAAGGAATGCTTATGAGCTGACCATTGCTCATATATTAGATAACAACTGGCTCTCATTTCCTTGCACCACCCACAGAGACGAAGTGATTGCAAAAATCTTGCATTATTATGTGGGCCTTCGGGTGAGGCAGTATTGTAAACAGAGAAAAGAAAAGAAAAACAAGACACACAAGCTCAGAAAACTGTCAAAACTTGTGACTGCACAAGCGTCCTAAACAGTTTGGTGCACGGTGTTTGGTGTTTGATGGTGTGCGATTTCCTCGATATTTCTTGGTTGACATTTTTTGCAAAACAGTGCAATAAACACGTATATGTTCGAACAAGCTTATTAGGCATGGATTACTGTGAAAACATGTTGCAAAACAGCGCAAAACTGAAGTAGATATCTGATTCATGTGTGCCCGAGTTCAGCGAAATTCAAATTGCCTTCGTATGCCGTAGTCGCACCGTAGTGGATAGCACTAGTGCACCGAAACATTTATTTAATTGCTCATATTGCTGCATAAATTACTCGCAGCGGGGGCTGCGTCTTCGCAAAGAAGTGTTTAAGCTACGGTCGCTGTCGCGTCCCAAATAGCGTGCGTGCGCTTCGGCCTCAAAATTCACATACTAACCCGAGACGTCCCTAAAGAACCTCTGTTATTTCTAAACGGTATTTGCGTTTGAAGTGTCCATAAATTCATGACACTGAAATCCAAGCGCGCGTACTATACGGCGCAGTACGAGGCACGTTTCCATGCCCGTGGCTACCGAAAACCCGCAGTACATGGCCCCCGTTCGAGCAGCGCCACCTACGAGCGCATACGTCCGCGCCGAACCAAGTTTCGCCGCGCTCGCCCGCCGCGTCGAGTAACCTCTCCTTCTTACACCGTGGTCTTGAGATTACGATCCCACGCCACACTTGTCGCGAACATCGCACGTGCGCGTCTTGAACCGATTGTCATAGCGTTGACTCGTTGGCAAGAAGGTTCTGCTTATCAGTGCTTTGGACTTTGCGACGAAGACAACCGTAGGACAGATTTTTGTACTTTGAAACATCGGGCACCACGGCCATACACATCGAAGCCGCGCTTTCTGCTTCAAGTCGTGTCTAGGCCTAACTCAATCCACACCGAACTTGGCGGGCAAGACCGTTGCGCTAGCGAATATGTAAAAGCAAAAAAGCCGTAATGTGTTTTGTCGCAAGCAAGAATCCCGTGGCCTGTTTACTCCTTAGAACCGCTAATCTTATACATCGGTAGCGGACCCCAGCCAAGCTCACCCCGCATCGACCGCTCGGCACAGCGGTTCGCCATTTCAGGCGTCAGTGTCTTAACACGCGAAATCAATTCCGCTGAGCAACAAATTTTCGTCGCCGTAGCTAAAGCTAACTCATCACTAACAGACCAGAGATATGTGGCCTTCATTCTTAAATCGGTACATTGATATCTGCGGCCCTATTCCCATCCTAAAAGTATGCCAAGCGATGTTTGAAGGAAGCAGTTATTTAATTTGGATGTCCACGGTAGAAAAGTCCCCTGTAAAGGAGTCGACCACCTTGCTGGCTTCACATTTTAGTCAATTATATTCGAATATCCGTTGTATAAGAATCTGAAGTAAACGAATATCAATCAATTGAACAAATAAAATGGTTAGCATAATGCTGCAATTTAGCATGCAGTAACTGTATGTCTATTGTAAATGAATTCGTTGTAACAAGATTATACTGCATTGGTGATATCCCATACAAATCTCTGCTCTGGGCAGAGTAGCTCTTTGGTCTTTTGGTGTGTGCATATGCATTCTTCAAAGCCATGACCCTATGAAGAGCTCTGCCTGCTGGAATTTGCGTCAATTGGCTCTTCTGCACTATGAGTTGGGCCTGAGCTACCTGATCAAATTAATTGTGTATGCCAAGGGATAGAAGCTTCTCATTTGAAGTGTTTTGTATGCCATCCTTATTATTTATTCAGCCTTTTCTAGTTTCTCCACATTCATGGCATGGTAATGGAGTCTGTATACTACTCTGCTTATTACCAGGCTTCTCACGAGTCTAAGGAGGTCTTGCTCCCCCACCCCCCTAAGAATATGAGCCCCCCAGGCTATTATTTGAATAACCTGTTGTGTCTTATTTGAATAATCTGTTGTGTTGTTTTTCTCATTTCTTTCAATTCTCCCGGTACCTTGGGAAAATGGTTGTTTATCACATGTCTCGGGAAGATCGATTTTGCCATTGATTGATATGTGGGGTTTAATGTCTCAAAACCACCATATGATTATGAGAGGCTGGTGGAGGGCTCCGGAAATTTCGACCACCTGGGGTTCTTTAACGTGCATCCAAATGTGAGCACACAAGACTACAACATTTCCGTCTCCATCAGAACTGCAGCCGTCGATCGCTTTTGCCAGTTTAAAAAGTACTCCAGCACGCATTGCATCATACCAAACTTTGCACAATGAAATGCTCTTCCCCAAAAATATATGTTGCAAAGCAACAAAAATATTTTACAATGAATAAAAATGTGAAATGTGTAATTTTTGGCCACCAGCTGGTAAACAATGGAAAAAACAGCCCTTTATATGCAAAAAACTTTGAAGCAAGAAAATTCAAAATATACATTTTTAGATAAATGAACCAGGAATAGCATAAAAAATCATTTTGTACAAAATATTTCTCTTCACATAGACAAAGAAAATCCGAACCAAGGTGCTGCTTCATTGCTCATGCCATGCAGTGAAGCATTGCATGGTTTTTTGCGAGACACGTTTACTAGTACACTTTCTCAGTAAATTTTTGTTTTTTTGTAATAAAAGTCTCCAGGTGTTATAATATAGAAACAACTTGAGGCCGTAAACAAGACAAACCCATGAAAGAATGTGGATGTCTCAAGCTGACGCAAAACATGGTCTCCATAAAATTTCAAGCTGAGGTGCCATCATCCTCAAACTCTAAGCTCACCCTCACTCGATTCAGGTGGGGTTGCAAGACAGTTTCGAGCAGTGTATGTTTTTTGCAGTGCTGGTGCGCACCCATGCGTCTGTGAAGACGCCTTAGGAGCGACTAGTGACACTAGATGCTACCTTGCATCTGATATAACAATGCAAGCAAAACAAAAGCTGCTGGAAGCTGTCAGAGAAGGCCACCTCAACACTTTTAATTCACGGCAGACAATCGTAAGTACCTTAACAAAACAAATTTTCCCCGACTTCTAAGAAAAGCTCTCTATTGAAGATCTGGAAGAAATTTCTGGCAAGTACTACTGCTCAACATAGTCGAATTGCAAAGCTGACACTTCAATTCGATATTTGGCTTGCAAAGGTTCCTTTCAATACAGAACTTAGATGCTGCTAAAGCATAATCACTAGGGGTACACACTTCTGTGAAGTTCGCCAGACTACTGCACTTTTTCAACAAGACACGCGGATTAGTTTGCACAAAGTCCTATCAAAAATCACTATTTTGCTAAAATGGGCAATTTCAAATTGATTCCGAAAGTTGAATGCCTGAACTAACTTCTTTTAGAAAGTCAAAATAGATGGCAAAATAGATGATCCAAAAGCGTCTATCACTGGTGATAGATTTGAATAGGCGTGATAACGAAAATGTTAGAGTGTGCAGACATCTGTTGTTCGATTGTAGCCACATTCCCGACACTCCTAAGCATTGACCTTTCGGAATAACCTTACCCTCACACCTGATTTAAAGTTAGAGTCCTGTATCTGTTGTTTGTTTCTTGTCTTTTGCGAGGCGAATGGGTTCTGAATTTTTTGGTAACACGGTGATCCCCTTCCTTTTGAGTATGTTTCTATTATATTATGTTTGCCCAAGTTGCCCTTCATTTTCCATATTGTTACATCATCTGCATATATATAGTGTCGAATGTTCGAAAACTTCTGGAGTTTTCTAGCCAGTCCTATCGTGGCTACATTGAAAAGTAAATGAAATGACTGCATCTCGTTGTGTACCTTTGCTAGGAAGAAAAGTGACCTTGCATTCATGATTGCCTAGTCTCATAACTGCTGTTCTCTGGTTGAGGAAGCTTTCTACTTATTACTATGTCCTCGTGCAACAGTTGGCCTCGGCTAGTCACTATGTCCTCGTGCAACAGTTGGCCTCGGCTAGTCCATCCACTATCCCTTTGCGATTTACGCTGTCAAAAGCCCCTCGCTGATAGCCATGAAATGTGTTCTCCCGCCTTGGGGCCGTTGCTCAAGACTTCCCTCTTTTAAAAGCAGGGGAATGTCCTGTCAAAACACGTGGCCCGAAGTCTAACACTGTGTCGGACATTAAGTTGCTTTCTTCAAGATAACATTGTTGCCTAGCATTCATAATCTCTCACACACCTTTCCCGAGACATGATGTAATAGATATGGACCTAAGGTTTTCCAAAGCCAACTTCTTCCCTGGTTAGGAGATCAAGATAACAGTGTTTATAATGTGAAACAAATAAAAAAATGTATTGGCATTTCACAATGCATGAAGTGTGTTCCTCCTGCATGAGCATTAACGTCAGTGTAATATGAACAAGTTTCACAATTATTGGGCTTTGGCATTTCAGTGGTAATTTATTAAGAGAAAGGCAGTTGGGAGGCCCTACTAAAGGAAGTGCAGAGAAATATATGTGCAGAAAGACCAAGGTTCATGAAGTCAGCTGAGATGAATTTGCATTTTGCCCTTGAAAATAACACATGTGTGCTGGTTTCATTAGAACAAATGATAAAATGCCAGTGCTCATAACCGCCTAATGCAAGGCAAATTGAGCAGCTCGGTCCACGTAATGCATAAAAAGGTCTCTTAAGTACGGTGAAGTCGCAGTTAACTGTAGCTTATGCTACTTTATATGAAAATGTGCCTGGAGCTAACCGCAATCCACGTGATTCATGATCTTGTACCGTTACGTGCGCTAAACGCTTCAGCTCTGAATCCGAGATTGACGATTTAATGTGCTACAAAAAATGAAAAAGAGCATTGGAGTTTCGGCTCTCCTCTGCCTGGTGCTGGGAAAAAAAATTGCAGGGCTAAAATAGTTGGAGATTTCTACTTCTGCGATGACAGATGACAGACTTCGACCATAGAGACGTTGAAATGATGTCAAGTCGCAAGTACCAATGTTTTTACTTAAAGGGCAACACCTTGTGGGAACCGCTTGTCACACGCTACTGAGCTCCCATGGGCATTCCTGTTACATTGCCAACTTTATGTACAAAGATGTCGTGATGAAGGACGCGTTAATGTACACCACACAGCGCCGGACAAAGTTCTTTAGAGTACGAAACACACGGTAACCGACTCGAGTAACTGTTGGGGCCCCTGCACTGAGCCGACGCATGCCGTCAGTGCGCCAACTAGATGTTCTCGAACGCGTTTCTTTGCACTGGTATAACATTTTAGGATCCTTAACCAAGTTCCTAAATAAAAAAAAAAACCTGTTACTGCACATTTGTATTGTGGTAGCCTGTGGAACGCTGAGTACTCTCATCGTTCGCTTCAGCCCCGAAAATTTTCCTTAGTTAAGTTGATGACTGTTTTTGCATCAGCAAGAAAGAATATTTAGAGCCATTCACACGATGCCTAAACTCCATCGAAGAGCTCCTTCCATTTACTTTTGAGGAAGAAAATAATGAACAGTTGACCTCTCTGGATGTTCTGGTGAAACACGATGGTGTTGCGCTTTCTTTCACTGCCTTTAGAAAAGAAGCGCAGTGGCTGTTATTAGCCCTTCGATTCAATACACCCTGCAGCACACAAGAGGCCCGTCTTGTCGTCCTTAATACAGCGTGCCCACAGAATTTGCACCAAGTCTGTTCACGGATCCTCTGACATAGAACGTGTGTGCCGTGACCTGTCAGAAAGTGCCTACCCGGTTTCTTTTGTGTCGTCCGTGGAGCGCAAGTTTGAACGACCTCCCACCACCCCGTCACAATGCTTGAAACAATCCAGTATACCCTTCGTGCCTGTCGTGATACTATGGCTCACGTTCTATGCAAGTACGATGTACACGTAGCTCATGTACCCACGTGCAAGCTAAGCTTTGTCAATGTGAAAGACAAATTACAAAAAGAGTGCCTTCCTGGTGTTGTGTACGAGGTACTGAGCGCGAACTGCGAATGTGTGTACATCTGTGTATCCAGTAACTTCAAGAGACAGCTGAAAGAGCACAGCAATGATCTGAAAAACAAGAGGGTGTCATCAAATGCCCTCGCCGAGCATGCGCAAGCTTCAAGTCACGAGATAAACGGGGGTAAAGCACGTGTCGTCGCTACCAAGAACTTAACTTCAAGATTGTATGTGGAATCACTAACAATACCCACAAGAAAAAGCACGCTCAACAGCACGAATGGTAATCTGCCCCCCGCATATGCAAGATGTTTAGGGCACGTGTTGTAGACTTGAAATGCTACACTTCTACCCTTTGCTGTCAATGTGAACAAGGCTCACGTTCTCGATGCCAGAACGTCGTTATATGTTTTGTTCTGTTGTGGTCATCATTTTTGCCTTTTTATTTAACGATTCTTGCAGACCAGACGAGTGTGCGTCAAAGCCTCGATTTCGAGGCAGTAGCTGTTCTGAGGGAGCTATACCCTTCTTGAATTGTCTTGTCGGCTGCTACGGGGATAAATTAGCCTCTCACGACACTTTCCGTATAGTCAACTAGCATATACTCTAAAGGCGCAACCGGCCAAGCTCCAGCGACACCTTAAACGTGGATGCCGCCAGGTGGCACCTTTGCTACTTTTCGCTGCTACTATCAGGAAGGTTGGGCTAGGAAAGTTCCCAGCTACTTATAGATAAAGAATGTTATACTAAAATGGAGGAAGTGAACTCGAAAATTAACAAGCAAGTATTTAGAGAACAGCGGAATACCGAGCCAAAGGTAAACATCGATTAGAAATAAGGTGAAGGAAACAGAGAGGGACATGTGGAAGATTGGAATGCTTATGAAATCATCACTAGAAACCTACCGAACTTTCAAGCAGGAAATTGCAAATGAAAAGATCTACGATGATTCTCGGGGTAGTTTCTTGCTGTTCGAGGTCAGAACAGGAGTATTGTGAACTAAGACTTATCGAGCCGAATACGAAGGCACAGACATGTTATTTAGTGTGTGTGGAGAGGAGGAGGAAGCGGCTCAACATTTTATAATGTTCTGTAAAAGGCTCCACCCTATAATCCAAGATTATGTAGCCACATAGGTGTTATGTAAATAGTTCTTATCGAGAGCGATACCAGGTTTTTTAATTATATACAAATTTACAGTTTTATTTGCCATAACACACTACCTGTTTTCAGCCTTTTCGTTACCTGTTTTTAAGCTATACACATTTAATTCCGTTTTGTTGAGTTTTGTAACCCGTTATGATGCATCATGTAATAAGAATAAACGAAAATTCCGTTCTTATAAGCTTAATGGCTGTACACTTCTGATCCTCTGGCCCTCGGTCAAAAAGCCTGGTCCTGCCTGCTCCCTGCTGGTGCTGCACCTGCCGCCCTGGTCCTGCAGCAGCCGCGCTCGGGGGTCTCCCTGGCCCTGCCATGGTCGCTGTCGACCACCATGGAAGCTGCAGGGCCCCTGAAAAGAATGGATTAGTTATAGCAGGGACAGGTTCTTCATCCTCGCACGCTACAACGGCGGAGCTTTTTCCAAACGTAGCTTAGTGGCTTCTTCTGGTGGCTTCAGGAGAAACTAATCACAAGACGGCGACAGTAAAACCGCCACCTCAAGATTAACAAGAAACCGGCGCCGAGTCTTCTGTTGAAACCTGGTCGCACCCTTACCTTTGCCACCGTAAATGTACAAAAAAAAGTCAGTTCTGTAAAAAAAAATTTTTTTTTGACAGAAAACTGCTTCTGTCACTCCCTCAATGTCTCTACCACCACCAAATAAAATTTAATCTGGCAGTTCCCTGTTACCTCCTTGTGAATCTGTGACCTGTTCAAATCCGCTTTTCATTCCCTCACCTAAAGGAAATCATCACTACCACATTAATGCAATGGTCACAACCGCCTTCTACTTGCAACTGTTTTGTAGGTATTCACAAGGTGTCCACACCTGTTGACATCAGCCATTTTTCGAAATCTGAGGCATAGATGTACCATTGTGCTCATCAAAAAGAATAGCTTTTAGAGAAAAAATACAAAAATATTGTTACGGGTGAGTGACTTTTGTCATTGACCCCGTAACCGGAACTGGAGGGGACGACGGAGGCCGCCGAAATGAAAATAACCCACCTCCAAATCCTGCTCCAGCAGATGAGTATGTCCAACCGCCAGAGCCACCAAAAGACTGCCCGGTGAACGTCCTGATGGATTGGGCATCCAAAATGTGCGTTGGAGGGCTGGTGCGCCTGAATGACAAACAGGCCTACCGGGTCATTGGCCAGTTTGGGAGGTTTTAATTGACCCAGGTTGACAGGGAGGCCCTGATTTCAAAATTTGCTTACCAGGGGTTTGATCCCATCAAGACTCTGCACAGAGTCTTTCTTCAGAAAGACTTCAAGAAAAGATGAACAGAAGAGCTCATGATGGACATTGCGACTATGTGCTTGATCTTTTTGACACGTGGGACAAACTTGGTAAACATGCCAAAGAAAATGGGCTCTGACGGAGCTGCAGCCCTGAAAGAGCTCATTCAAAATTACAACTTGAAGAAAGGCCAAGTGCCTCCAGAGGACCTTACACTGTCAAGAATTGGCTTGACCTTTTATCAGGTGACAGTATACACCGCACACATGTCAGGCCCCCACCTCCCAATAAGGCCTGAATTCATGTCAACCATCAATGACGGCTACCCAGCACCTCCACCAATATGTTACGGGGTCAGTGACTTCCGTATAAACGCAATTACAGAGGAACAACCTCAGGCGAGAATCACAATGGCTGATTGGCACACTTGCGCACCTATCAGCTGATTCTGTCTATTTTCCTTTACTTCGTAACAATATATTTGGAACCAAGAGAATGAGGTTCACCCAAAACTATGCCATTATGGAACGGTTTTGATATCGGAAACACAAATCAGCAAAGATGTGTTAATTCGATGGTTAATAAAAATTCTTTGCTTAGCATCCCCAACCCCCTCGACACATAGTTCTGTAATAAAATAAAATGTTACAGAGCAACTGGTCAACCTTCCCAATTAAAGGGGTGGTGTCACCATATTTGTGGCTAGCTCGTTCTTTGCTGCCTCCTGGAAGTTTGATATTCTTTGCTGCCTCCTGAATGTTTTTTTATACCTTCTGGAAGCATGATACATGCACCAAGAATAACTCCTTTGATGAAATAACATTTCATTGCAACCTTCAGGCAGCAATTCTTTAACTGGAGTATCATTAGCTGTGAGCACTGTGATCGGGGTACTGTGGCTTTGCTGAAACTTCACGGCCATTATTTTGAAAGAGGTTCTGCAACGACGACTTCAGAATCTGTATTGATTCCCCAATGAGTTGCAAACTTGTTGATACTAGTCAGTTTTAAGGAAGATTAACCAGAAATCGGCGCCAAGTCTTCTGTTGAAACCTGGTCGGAACGTTACCTTTGCCACAGTCACTGTTGGAAAAAAAAGCATCTCAATTGTCTCATAAAATTTATTTCCATAACTGCTTTTGTCGCTACCTCCATATCCCCACCACCATCGAATGAACTTTACTCTGGCAGTCCACTGTTATGTCCTTGTGAATCTCTCGCCTGTTCAAGTGCGCTTTTCATTCCCTCACCTAAGAAAAACGTCCCTTTTACATTAATGCAACAATCACAAGTGTCTTCTACTTACAACTTTTTTCTAGGTGTGCCATGTTTTGGGCATGTTGGTAAACAGAACGGTAGGCGCAGCAGGCTCCCAGAGTCTGTACAGGTGTCGTTTTTCGAGGAGTAGCTTAAAAGATGCCGTTTGGACAGTCGCCCTCGGGAAGCAGCCATCCAACAGGCGGGAGGTAGAAGCAGAGTGGCAGTAGTGCCTTATCTGCACAAAACTACTCATAATCTGAAGAAAATAGCTAGTCAAAAGGGTGTCAAAGTAGTGTTCTCAGCACCACAAAAGCTTGGCAGGATAAGTCCCTTTATGGCCCCGCACCGCAAGCCAGCTGTCGGGTACTCCAAGAACCATCGCGAACATTTTGGGGATTGTGTAGAAGGGGTCATTTATGCGCTTTTGCTCACATGTGGTAATATAATATAGGTCAGACAGGTAGATGCCTTAACAATCGTCTTTGCAAACACAAGCCTAATGTTATAAACAACAATTATGGCCATTTGTCAGTACAATGCGTGGAATGCAATTGCACACCTATGTACGAGTCCTGCAGTGTACTGGCGAAGCATAAAGATAAAGATGTCCGAGAGATAGTTGAAGCAGACATTATCTTTCCCGAACCTGACACATGTGTAAGTGCACCGTCACTTGACATTTTAAAGTGGGAAACGGCTTTTCCGCTTGGCTAGTGGATAGACTGGTCGTGCCACTGTGCACTGATATATGGGTTGGAGTTTCCTGAAAATGAAAATTTAAGTTAGCGCATTGTGTTGCCCTCTCTCTCATGTTCCCGTCTTTTAGCACTCAATACGTCAAGTTTTCTAGGTATTCACAACGTATTCGAGACTGTTAACATCAGCCATTTTCTCAAGTTTGAGGTGTAAGTGTGCTATTGTGTTCATCATATGGGATAGCCTTTCAAGAAAAAATAGAAAACTACTTGGAACCAAGACAATGAGGGTCTACCAAAACTTTGCCGTTATGGATCGGTTTTGATACAGGCAACAAAAATCAGCACAGATGCGTTACTTCGAGGGTTAATGAAAATTATTTGCTTTGCACCCCCCTTCCTTTCTATACAGTGTTGTAATAAAATTGGAATGTTATGGGGCAGCTGGTCAACCCTCCGAATTAAAGGGGTCACGTCACCATATTTGTCGTTTGCGTGCTCTTTGTTGCAGGCGCTTCTTATAGCTCTGGGAAGAATGATATACGCGCCAAGATTCATTTAGCGTTGCAAAGAGCTTAATATCCTTTTTTTCCCCGAGGACAATTTTCAGTATTTGGGCATTATATTGCGTGGTTCACATGACTATGCAAAGATGCGACGCACATCAAGCTGATTATCGTCTGCTCTTGCACACACGTGCCACGCAAGCGCCTGCAAAACAAACATGCAGCAGGTGCAATGATTTGCCAGTACTTGCGTGGCAGAGCTGTCTAGAGGTCACTCACCTCAATATACTAGTAGGTGTGCGCACAAGAGGGGAGTAAAGGTGCGGCCAGTCCCGTTGGAAACACAGCCTGACATATTAAAATAATAGGGTGGGGGCGCCGTGATTTAGGGGGGCGGGTGCAAAGTCGACCCCACAGATTGACATAATAGGGACGGGGTGCACTGCGATGAACCTTCGTCCCCCCCCCTGTAGAGGAAACCTGCATATGCCTATGCTCAATACAACTTTCGTTACCCTTCCTACAGAGTTACAACCATGTGGCTACGACAGTCTGAAGGCACTTGCAATTGACATGAGACTCTGCATAGGCAGCACTGCAAAAAATACTGCCACGAACGCCCTCATCGCCGCGCTGGCCATAACTGTATAATGCTAAGAGAGCCGTTCGCAACTGAATGTGCATAGGCCCTCACCGCTAGTTAATGTTGAGGTGCAGTTTTCTGAAAACCAGAAACCTGACAACCTCCTTCCGTCAATCCAACCTTGCTTCAGAAAAGTAGGAAGCTCATTAAAGCGAACAGCAGGTACAATGCAAAAGATGTTTGTTATTTCGTCGCGCCGCAACTCCCAAATAAAGAGCAAGTGAGCTTTTTTTTCACAGGTATTTGTAGCTTTGCATTTGGGGATGCCGAAATTGAATCCAAGATGCTTAACGTATTGTATACTTTATGCTAGCATCGTTAATTCAGAACGATTTTGAATCAGCTCTCATTTTCGCCATCGTTCTGGCGAGTGAACCAGCATGCACTTCAGGGCGGTCTGGTGACGCGTCCGACAGGCGGAGAGAAATTCGTAGCTCTTTTCCCGAGTGTTGAATGCCCAAACATACCTGATATTTAACTAAATTATTTCGCATGAGCTAGTTGCACTTTTTTGCGCAACCAACCGTGTAAAAAAGTCAGGCTTCACATTACCTGAAACTGCGTCTACAGGTGGCGCTATGTGTTTGCGAAACTGAGTGAGAATTGAGCTCGTTGTCACAAACCTGGAACCACGATGTTATGGCCAGGTAGCCTGATGTGCCCGTGGTAGTGCTAAGAGTATTGACTATGCCCTAGTGTCGGCAGGCCTTTATAGCTTTTTTCAGGCAAATGGACATTGATGAAAAAGGTACACACAGCTTGGGCAGCGACCACAACTGTCTGCTACTTGAGTTAACCTGTGCGGGTAGCTTGGCGTCCCACAACCACTTTCGGAAGAAACAGGGCAAGTACGTGCCCAGCCAATCCGTTCTGGGTGTCGCAGACGACTTCGAGAAGAGCCCGTTAAGAGACCAAGCTGAGACCTATTACTTTGTGGCGGCCTTGTCCTCTGTCATGCAAAAACATATGGTCTGGCAGAGGCATGTACACGTGTGCTACGCAAGCCTTGGAGGAATGCGGAAGTGAAAACTGCTTGGCAAGCCCGCCGTGAGACGAACTGCCGACACCATGTCTTAGTCAAGAGGGGCGACGAAGAAGCATCTTTAAAAGCTTGAGCGAGTACCTTGACTTGAAACACAAGCGTCAAACACTGGTTCAAGAAAAGATCGCCAAACACAATCTCCATCTTACAGCCTCTCTACGGGAAGAAGGCAAAGTGGCATCGCAGAAGTTATGATGATATGCGCAATCGGATGGATCACCGCCCTGTTCAGCAGTGAAATGCTGCCACAAGGCAACTCGTCTTGGAGCTGAAGGAGCATCTCACCACTCAGCTGCTACATTTATATGGTCAACCACAGGGAAGCTGCGATGGCGCTCACGTAGAAGAAATGCACACACATTTGCCTGGGCCCCTCACGGAGAACTTGTCAACCGAAGGGTCAGCTGTGCGAAGGCGGGTCAGTCAGCAAGGGTGGAATTGACCGTGCATTGAAGCGAATCAGTGCCCGCACGCAAGTTTACTAAGGAGAGCGGATAGAACCCACCTACCCCACAATGCACTGCGCCCGGCGCCTTCATGCGGCTCTAAAAAGCTGCGCGCTCATTCGTTTGTGCGTGATGTTACCAAACATGGCTGTTCCCATGACGATGCTGTCGACAGCTGCTAGACAAAACTAAATGAGTGCGCTGTATTCGCTGAGGCGATCTTGATCGTGAACAACGCCTTCTGATCATTTGGAGGCACGCGTAGAAACTTCAAGTGTGACGAAAAATGCTGCGAGCATGCTTCTATCGACACAGCAATTCACTGCCACCGGCAGTGTTGATCAGTTTTCAATGACTGAAAGAGACACCAAGAAGTGGACAGTAGTATCCAGTGAATATTTAAGAACACGTTGGGATGCCGATCTCAGTAAGTTCTTTTTCTTCGCAGTTCCGAACAGAGCCATAAAATGCATGCTTACGAGACCATCGATACAGTCAAGTTTGCAAACGATGCTCGGGCAGGCGCAGCTTTGGTCACTATGCTACCCAGCGAGAGTGCGACTATTGCAGCTGTTGCACAGTGCCTTTAGTGCACATTGAAATCAGTGGAATATAGTAAACAACAACAAAAAAAGTTAAATTCAAACCCACAGCTTCGAGTGTTTGTCGAAAGCTACAAAATAAAAAGGTATGCGTGCGCTTAGTTAGGCTTCACTGTAATATTGCCAGGTATTTTGGTCAAGGCATCTGTGAATCTTTACGATTGAGTGCCCAGAGTAAGCACCATGTTGCAAATCACTGTAGTTAGCGTAGGAAAGACTGCAGTGTGTACATCAAAACTGCATTTCGGAATCGTTAGTGGTTCGAGCTTGCATTCTTTACATGTCAATTAATTGACAAATGTCCTGTAAATGAAGAGAATAACCAGCTGCAGCTAAGTTGCATGTAGTGTTTAAAAATGCACCCTCCTCGGCATTCCTTTTTACAGACAATGTTCTCATATGGTAAAAGAATTATGATAGTATGCCGAGTGCTAATGACAGGGAATGCTACACTAGCTGTAGGGTTGTGAATGATCAGTTTATGAACAGTTTGTAATCTGTTAGCAGCACCTTGCCGAGAAATTACATGGGCGCTTTGCAACACTGCTACTTCTGGCTCCATGAAAAACATGAAAAAACATCATTACACCTCCGGTTTTCAGCTAATGTGTGATTTATGCAGATTATGCCGACATTATTACCATAATTATACTCAATGGTCTAACTAACAAAATGGTACAATGCTACGTCGTTGGCACATATTTTTTAAGCATTGTTCGAAAACATTCTGAAATTTTGGTGATCTTGGAAAAGTTCACATTTTTCTTTCAATGCATGCTAACCGCGGCCTATCATACAAGTTGCTAACAGGTGGTATATAAAGAGACTGCACATAATACAGTGAGACACAGCACTCTTCTAGTCATTTCCAACTTCTTTATTTTAATACCTCAGTCCTCCCAGTTCTCTATGCAAGAAATCCTTTGTCTTTTGCAACTGCTTAAGCTTGCTTCACTTCGCAGCACTTGTTTTCGAACCTCCTGGGTTGATAAAAGGGGTGCTGGCCGCAAAATTTTCATTTTCCCGAGTCAAATGAAAGGACCAACCTTTAATGATCTAAAAAATGTACTGCAAAGTGCTGGTACACTCTGCAAAAGTAGTAATTTCAGTATGCTGTTTCTTAAAACCTAGTTTCCATTTCTACAGTGCCCTGACATCGTAACACATTATGAGCTCCTTGTCATGTGATTGTGTGAGAAATCGTGAAACTCGCTCGGCTGCTACTCACTGTGCTCCATTGCAGACCCACAAGCAGTCAATTTGTTAGTTTTTGTGACGTTGAGTGGCCATTTTGGTACCTGATGTCATCACAAGTAGCCAGATTGCAGCATGAAGTCTCTAGAATTGCCCGATGTCCCACAGGAAACCTCACTTTAATACGAGAAATATTATATCTTATCACGATTGTATTTGCTTTTCATTCGCTCGGAGTCACCTTTGTATCCATGAGATTCGAATTACCGAGTAAACCCGCCTTCATGAAGTGGTGCCGTACTGCTTTAGAATGTTGGCTGTGGAGGCGAATTCGAAGGTGCCAACGTACCCGGCAGTCTTTAAATGTGTCTGCTGGCTTGCCATTTTGACAAAAGAGAATGGCCCTTTGTGACTTGCTGCCGAGTTTCGTAATTCCTTCATCACTAGCACCAAGTCCCGAACCTCAATTCTTAATACAGCTGTATACTGTTTTTGTCAAAGTTTCTTTTCACTCTCTTTCTGTACTTAGCTTCACCTTTTTTAGTTCTCTCTTCTGTCAGGCTGTTAATCACTTCAACTCACAGTCACGTTGGCTAGGAAATATGTTGCTTTGTAGGATCAGTGAAAAGTCCGTTTATGAATGTTAATGTTTTGTTGTTTTTTTTTTCTTTTCACTCCTGCAATAAGGCTGCAGTGTGTGAAAATACATAAGTGATGTGCTCCCCAAAGATGCTTATTAGGGCTGTGCATGATGAGCTATGTCATTTAAAGACAGCTCTTCCATCTTTCCGGGATGTCTGAACACATGCTTAATTACTGATTTATGTCTCAATCAGCTTGCTTCACTAGCCCATTAACTGCTAAATGACATGGCCGGAGCAGTAAACCTGAGCGTAATTCGCTGTTGTTTTGCCATTTATTAGGTTGATGAATCTGTAAATCTGGTTCACTATCTCTCACTAATACTGACTTTTTGTCAAACATCTTTTAGCTCAGAAGGAGATCAGACTGTTGATATCCCCTTTTCTGATTTTGCTGCCTTTTACAAGCCATAACCTTTCAATTTTTTTACAATATTTCTCAAAGTTGATGTGAATGACCAACGGTGCAGAAAAGTATTTTGATTGTACTATTTGTTGAGTCAGCTGCAAAACTTGACCTTATTAATCTGGCACATGTGATATGATCATACTTATCTTGTTGTGTCTTCTTTTATGCCAGATCATGTGAACTGCTTGGTTAGCTTCATGTAGATCCACCAGATGCCATCATGACCACTCAAATGATAGCAATTATGATAAAGATTGCATATTTTTTAAATTAGTGCAGGTGTCACTGCGATCACTCCTGCTTGTGTCAGTTTTAAAGCTTCAGTTTCTTCTCAAAGCTTGACAGCATTTACTGTTTTACACATCAGCAAGTGGGATCCCCAATACGTATACTGCACCACCGTCTTTCGTTAAAGCTTTTGGATGCTTCTAGGGTGGTCTATGCTTCTTTCCCTGTTGCGCAATTCACTTCTGCTTCATTAAACGTGTAGCTGCGGTGACGAACCACACAAAGTTAGCAACAACTTTGCAGTCTTTCATCTCACTATTAGAATATCACTCCTATTCAGTATTGTGATTCATCTGTGTTCAGCTTAAATGGTAGTGCAGTCTAGTAGATTAAGTACAGGATAACGTCACATAATTTTTTAACAATGCAAACCTCCCTATGCTTTCATTCCTTGAGTTCAGTCTTTGACTTAGCCGCTTGTGCAGCTGTCGGTTCTTGCACTCGATGATATGCCATCACTGTGACTTGCTCTGTGATGTTGACACACCTAAAAGTGCAGACTTCTTCACATACAACTGTCCTGAAAAACAAGTAAAAATGTCGCTAGACAGCAGGTGCTGAACTCTGAATTTAAAACCATTTTGTTCTCTCCTCCCCCACTTGGAGGTTGGCCCCTGAAAAAATGTGGATCTGTGACCAGAGCTGGAATGCTGCCGGGTACTGCTGTTCAGTGCAGTGTGGATAAGTTCTGTGATGAGGACAGAGTGCCTTTGTGGACTTTTTCTGAAGGCATTTAGTACACATAATTTTGAACTTTTAACTTTATTATGAATAAATAAAATAGAGTAAAGAAAAAAATGGCAGCATATCCACGGAGTGAATGATGGAGAGTGGGGCGAAGCATTCGTCCGTCAATGCGTCCGTCTGTGTGACCGTCCATGCGTCTGTTTGTGCGCTCGTCCCTGCGTTCTTTCATGCATCCGCCCCTGCGTCCGTTCATGCGTCCATCCATGCATCTGTTTGTGTGCCCGTTTGTTCATCTATTCAACACTCCAAGTCCCACCATCTCGCATCTTTTTATCATATATTCCCCATATAGAAGCACCGCCATCCAGCGGACATTCCAAGGACTAAATGAGAGGTGGCACACGCACACTTTCTTACGGCCTGCGCTTTGGGTCCACTTCCCACCTTTAACCACCTCGAGTTCATGGTATATTCTAGTTCACTGTATTCATGGCACTGCAACCAAACGCTCGCTAAACCTTTCGAAAACCAAGGAGGTTACGCCCAGCGAGTATAACGTAGCAACCTTTCCCTGTCAGATAGGGCTCAATTTACATGCCAATGGCTGCTAATGAGAAATGAGAGACAGGAGAATTCGGCTTTTACTTTCTTACGGCTTGCGCTTCGTATCTACTTCTCATTTTTAACCACCTTGAGTTCATTCATGGTATATACAAGTTCATTGTATTCATGGCACTGCGGCTCAACGCTCGCTAAACCTTTCTAAAGCTAAGGAGGTTACATCCAGCGAGTATAATGTAGCATCCCTTTTTTGTCCGATAGTGCTCAATGTACATGCCAATGGCTGCTAATGGGGATCGCAGCGTGCGCGTTGACTAAAAGCCGAATGCTCATGTCTCTCATTCCCCATTAGCAGCCATTGGCATGTACATTGAACACTATTTTTTATTGTTAAACAACGCACAGAAGAAATCTCTCACTGGCACCACCTTGGAGGTCAAGTGTTATACCTATTTCGGGTATGTGCCACTGGTGGTTACATACGAGGGACGCCCAAGCCACGCCATAAGGAGCCGGCGCCATATGTGACATCATTCCTATTTTATAAGATCTCGCGTCTTTCATCAACTACAAGTACCGCTTTCTAGTTTATAACATCTTGCATCTTTTCATCATCAGCTACAAGTACCACCATCTAGTAAACACTACAAGAACTAAACAAGAGATGGCTACATACAGGAGACGGTACCGCCATCTAGTGAACACTGCAAGAACTAAACTAGAGGTGGCTACATACAGGGGACGGTACCACTATCTAGTGAACACTGCAAGAACTAAACTAGAGGTGGCTACATACAGGGGACGCACAGTCCACGCCCTAAGGAGCTTCGCCCCTAAAACATGTTAGCAACATCTGGATCCTTTGCAGAATGCTAGTATGGATCCATGCAATTATGATATACATAAATTTGAGGCAGGAGATAGAGTTCTACAATGAACAACATTTTAGCTTAAGATACAGATTGTTTTGATAAACATGTCACTTACACAGATATTGAACACATTGAAGAAAAAAATCCAACTTAGACATTACATTTTGAACACGTTTTTGTTTTGCATACTTAACGAAATATTACACCTAATGTTTCTATACATTTGGTAATAGCATTCCCGGTCAGCATACAGAACATTTGTTTAACATCATGTCACTTTGCATCATTTCACGAAACTTATCAGTAGTCTAATAGAGCTCTTTGTAATGATGTTTAAGCATTAATGTGAAAGCATTATGTTGTTTCACTTCCACTGATAGGTTATTCCACAATGACGTTTCAACAATATAAAGTCGTATTTTGCCATAAACATTTTTTAACCAGTGGTTTTAGAAAGTTACCACAATGAGGTGCTCTTGTTTGCAATTGCCAAGAGACAAAAAGAGAGCGGTGTAGAGGGATATTGCGTGTCACACTACAGGTTTTCCCGCTCAATTTAATCCAAGCGCCAGCCAAATTAATCTAGGCGCCAGTCAATTTAATCCAGCCGCCACTGAAATTAATCCAGGTGCCATTCATTTTAACCCAAGTGCCACTGAAATTAATCCAACCGCCAGCCGATTTAATCTGGACGCCTGCGAATTTAATCCTGATGACATTGCGACTTCAAAACGACCCAGAATTTTCGGGAATGCGTGGAGTGAATAGCTTTGGAGCGAATTTAACAGGGAAAAACCATGAATGATCAAGGTGGACGATTGGGCGAGTTGGTGATTCATGATCGACGTATGTAACTGCGCGGTAGTAAACACGGACGACAAGAAGATACAAGGACAAGCGCAGACTATCAACTGAAGGTTTATTTTTCAGAAACCACATATATATGACTGAAACAGAAACAGAAAACACGAAAATCTACAAAAAAATGATGACTTAGCACTTAACAATCGACAAAACGTGAACGTTTGACAAAAGCAGATTCAAGGACCATGTGCGCCACTTGCCAGATACCGTAGCTCTTTATCTAAAAGAGCTAACGACGGTTTGCTGACGCAGTTTTCTGGTTCCCGTGCCATTTTTTCCGCTTCGACAATCATACGGGTATGATCGTCTTTGTGCCTGAACAATACGACCGTGCTTTCGAACTGCGCAAGGCAGCCACACCTACTGACGTGCTGAGCTAAAAAACCCTCATTGCCAGTGCGCACATTGCGTGCGTGCTCGCGCAGGCGCTCATTTAGGCATCTCCCAGTCTGCCCGATGTAACACGCACCACAAGATAGCGGAATTCTATAAACTACATTCATGTCACATCTGACAAACTGGGTTTTATGCCTGACAGTGCAAGCTTGTTTGGGCCTATTGTTTACACATGTCATTTTGGCTAGCTGGGAGAGCTTGTAAGGTGCCGAAAAAACGACCTTTACGCCCATGCGCTGTCCGAGCTTTTTTATCTTGTGAGATAGCTGGTGCTTGTAAGGGATTACCGCGACTTTGTCACGTTTGCTTTTGTCTCTGTCATTAGTGCTCTCTCTGCTTCTGGGCTTTTTCTTCTTTTTTATTGTTTCTGCCACAGAAATGAGAAGCGAATCCGGGTAGCCAGCTTCTTTCAGACGCTAAACTTGATTTTGGAAGCTTGTTTCCATCATATGGAAACATGATCTGTCCAGGGCATTAGTGAAGCAGGAGTTCACTATGCCTCTCTTAACCAATTTGCTATGCGCTGATTTAAAAGGCAAAAGCGGTTTCATAGCGCGAGGCTCATACATCCAGCATGCGTGATTCACGCTGAACAAAAGTCTCATGTCTAGGAAGCGAATCGAGTTGTTCACTGGGAGTTCATGGGTCAGTACGAGTGGACTCAAGCAGTCACTAAAAACTTCAATGACATCAGATGACAACCCCATTACTCTAGCAGATTCACACTTAAAAACCACCAGGTAGTCGTCGACGAACCTGAAAATCCTCACAACTTCCTGGCAACACAGCCGCTCTTTCAAGTTCCTGTCGAACTTCGCAAGCAACAAATCACTCAGAATCGGTGCAATCGAAGATCCTATTGACACGCCATTATTTTGATAAACATCACCGTTCCATTCTACATAGGTAGAGGTCAGATAGGTAGCTAGCAGGTCAAGAAAACTGCTAACACTGACACCAGCCGCATTCTGGAACGTTACGTGGCCCATTAGATCAACACATTCTTCTATGCATGAATACAAAGCGTCACGAGGGAGAGAATAATATAAATCTTTGATATCTATGGAAAAAGCACTTAAAGTGTAGTTAGAATACTCTTTGAAGAATTCAGTAACCACCCTTGAATTCCTGACTAGAAAGGGATCATTAATCTCTAGAAGTTTCAACTTTTTCTGCAAAAACATCCCTAAGGCGTTTTGCCAGGAACCCTTCTCTGTAACGATGACATGAAATGGCACGTCGACTTTGTGTGTCTTTGCCGAAAAAAACATCTCTAGGGCCAACTTCTCACTTTTTTCTATCTTTCTTGCTATTTCAGACAGGTTAAGCTTCGTGCACAGTTTTTTCGCCTTAGATTTGACTTTAACCAGGTCTATACCACTGCACTTTTGGAAGACGGATGTGACCGCACTTACAGCTTTCTTCAGGTACAAGTCTTTGTTGAGGACCGCGAAGCCTCCCTCCTTGTCCGAAGGCACCACGCACAGTTCGTTGTCTCGTAGATGTGAAATTGTCCTGCTTAAAGGAAGACTACTTGCGCACGGCTTAACTTGCTGCAGCACATCAACTCCTTCAGACACGCACCTGTTACAGTCTTCTTGTGGAGCAAGGCTTGAAACACGTCTCACTATGGCCAGAAGATCCGGTGCGGTGTACTTCTTGTCTATGGCATACTTGGGGCCTAAGCTCAACGTCCGCCGCACGAAGTCTGGAAGAACTACGTCACCACACGTGTGCACAACACCTTTGAAGCGCTGCTTCGCCGCGATTCCAGAGCGTAGCCTCCTGAGTTCACCTGCCCACAGAGTGTCTGTGGTATGCTCGATGCATGCTGTGAACTCCTTCATTCTTCGTCTTTTGATACTGGGACTGGCCTCCTGTTGAAGCTGAAGTTGCAGGGCTTCTCTATACAGGCGGGCCTGTCTATTCCACTCTGATCTGAGAATCTTACAAATCCGGAGACCATGGCTGCTGGAGGGGTTGACGCCACCGAATAATCCTTTCACGTCTGGAGGCAGCTGCTTCTGTCGAATGTGGAACGCGAAAGCACGGGCACGGCAGGTAGCCAGTGCGACGAGGGTGATGAGTATAGACGGAAGAAGGGTTAGGGACGAAACACTGCCCGAAGAACTAGAAATGTAACTAATCAAGGTGGACGATTGGGCGAGTTGGTGATTCATGATCGACGTATGTAACTGCGCGGTAGTAAACACGGACGACAAGAAGATACAAGGACAAGCGCAGACTATCAACTGAAGGTTTATTTTTCAGAAACCACATATATATGACTGAAACAGAAACAGAAAACACGAAAATCTACAAAAAAATGATGACTTAGCACTTAACAATCGACAAAACGTGAACGTTTGACAAAAGCAGATTCAAGGACCATGTGCGCCACTTGCCAGATACCGTAGCTCTTTATCTAAAAGAGCTAACGACGGTTTGCTGACGCAGTTTTCTGGTTCCCGTGCCATTTTTTCCGCTTCGACAATCATACGGGTATGATCGTCTTTGTGCCTGAACAATACGACCGTGCTTTCGAACTGCGCAAGGCAGCCACACCTACTGACGTGCTGAGCTAAAAAACCCTCATTGCCAGTGCGCACATTGCGTGCGTGCTCGCGCAGGCGCTCATTTAGGCATCTTAAGTGCGGTCACATCCGTCTTCCAAAAGTGCAGTGGTATAGACCTGGTTAAAGTCAAATCTAAGGCGAAAAAACTGTGCACGAAGCTTAACCTGTCTGAAATAGCAAGAAAGATAGAAAAAAGTGAGAAGTTGGCCCTAGAGATGTTTTTTTCGGCAAAGACACACAAAGTCGACGTGCCATTTCGTGTCATCGTTACAGAGAAGGGTTCCTGGCAAAACGCCTTAGGGATGTTTTTGCAGAAAAAGTTGAAACTTCTAGAGATTAATGATCCCTTTCTAGTCAGGAATTCAAGGGTGGTTACTGAATTCTTCAAAGAGTATTCTAACTACACTTTAAGTGCTTTTTCCATAGATATCAAAGATTTATATTATTCTCTCCCTCGTGACGCTTTGTATTCATGCATAGAAGAATGTGTTGATCTAATGGGCCACGTAACGTTCCAGAATGCGGCTGGTGTCAGTGTTAGCAGTTTTCTTGACCTGCTAGCTACCTATCTGACCTCTACCTATGTAGAATGGAACGGTGATGTTTATCAAAATAATGGCGTGTCAATAGGATCTTCGATTGCACCGATTCTGAGTGATTTGTTGCTTGCGAAGTTCGACAGGAACTTGAAAGAGCGGCTGTGTTGCCAGGAAGTTGTGAGGATTTTCAGGTTCGTCGACGACTACCTGGTGGTTTTTAAGTGTGAATCTGCTAGAGTAATGGGGTTGTCATCTGATGTCATTGAAGTTTTTAGTGACTGCTTGAGTCCACTCGTACTGACCCATGAACTCCCAGTGAACAACTCGATTCGCTTCCTAGACATGAGACTTTTGTTCAGCGTGAATCACGCATGCTGGATGTATGAGCCTCGCGCTATGAAACCGCTTTTGCCTTTTAAATCAGCGCATAGCAAATTGGTTAAGAGAGGCATAGTGAACTCCTGCTTCACTAATGCCCTGGACAGATCATGTTTCCATATGATGGAAACAAGCTTCCAAAATCAAGTTGAGCGTCTGAAAGAAGCTGGCTACCCGGATTCGCTTCTCATTTCTGTGGCAGAAACAATAAAAAAGAAGAAAAAGCCCAGAAGCAGAGAGAGCACTAATGACAGAGACAAAAGCAAACGTGACAAAGTCGCGGTAATCCCTTACAAGCACCAGCTATCTCACAAGATAAAAAAGCTCGGACAGCGCATGGGCGTAAAGGTCGTTTTTTCGGCACCTTACAAGCTCTCCCAGCTAGCCAAAATGACATGTGTAAACAATAGGCCCAAACAAGCTTGCACTGTCAGGCATAAAACCCAGTTTGTCAGATGTGACATGAATGTAGTTTATAGAATTCCGCTATCTTGTGGTGCGTGTTACATCGGGCAGACTGGGAGATGCCTAAATGAGCGCCTGCGCGAGCACGCACGCAATGTGCGCACTGGCAATGAGGGTTTTTTAGCTCAGCACGTCAGTAGGTGTGGCTGCCTTGCGCAGTTCGAAAGCACGGTCGTATTGTTCAGGCACAAAGACGATCATACCCGTATGATTGTCGAAGCGGAAAAAATGGCACGGGAACCAGAAAACTGCGTCAGCAAACCGTCGTTAGCTCTTTTAGATAAAGAGCTACGGTATCTGGCAAGTGGCGCACATGGTCCTTGAATCTGCTTTTGTCAAACGTTCACGTTTTGTCGATTGTTAAGTGCTAAGTCATCATTTTTTTGTAGATTTTCGTGTTTTCTGTTTCTGTTTCAGTCATATATATGTGGTTTCTGAAAAATAAACCTTCAGTTGATAGTCTGCGCTTGTCCTTGTATCTTCTTGTCGTCCGTGTTTACTACCGCGCAGTTACATACGTCGACCATGAATGAGTCACTCGTGACACAATGTGACACAATGCGACTCGCGCGACATTATCTCGCCTATCACCCGCGTAAGCACTATTCACACCTTCGACATGCATATCAAAGGAAAAGCCGTCCACACAGTAATAACTTGATAATTATTAACCAGGCCAATGATCTCATCACGAGTGACTTAAATGACGTCCTCACGCATATCACCCACGCACGCACTGTCTTAACCTTCCGTCATGCATATCAAATGAAACGTCTTTGAAAGGGCGGAATCTTGATACCTAAAACTCGGCCAAGCCACCTGATAACCAGTTCCTCAGGGGACGTCATCACAAATATCACCCGCGCACGTTATTTACTCGCCTGCCGACATGCATGCCAAACGAAACGTCTTTGAGAGAGCAATAACGTGGTACCTATGACTCGGCCAACTGACTTGATCACTTGTGATTTAGGTGACGTCATCACGCCTATCACCCACGCACGCAATGTCTAACCTGCCATCATGTATACCAAACGAAACGTCTTCGAGAGGCTAATAAATTGAACGCTGTCAATCGGCAGAGTGACGTGATCACTAGTGACTCGTGTGACGTCATCGCGTTTGACACCCACGCACGCAGCGTCTAACCTGAGTTTCGTACATATCAAATGAAACGTGTTTGAGAGAGTAATAACTTGAACGCTGTCACAAGGCCCAGTGACGTCATCACTAGCGACTGGCGTGACGTCATCTCGCCTAAGACTCACGCAAGCACTCTATAATGTGCCTTCATGCATATCAAACAAAACGTCTTTGAAAGGGTAATAACTTGAATGCTGGCACTAGGCCGCGTGACGTCATCACTAGTGACTCACGTGACGTCATTACGCCTATCACACGCACACGCAGTGTCCAAACCTGTCTTCATGCATATCAAACGAAATGTCTTTGAGAGAGTAATAACTTGAACGCTGTCACAAGGCCCAGTGACGTCATCACTAGTGACTGGCGTGACGTCATCACGCCTATCACACAGGCACGCAGTGTCCAAACCTGTCTTCATGCATATCAAACGAAATGTCTTTGAGAGAGTAATAACTTGAACTCTGTCACAAGGCCCAGTGACGTCATCACTAGTGACTGGCGTGACGTCATCACGCCTGACACCCACGCACGCGGTGTCCTAACCTGTCTTCATGCATATCAAACGAAATGTCTTTGAGAGAGTAATAACTTGAACGCTGTCACAAGGCCCAGTGACGTCATCAATAGTGACTGGCGTGACGTCATCATGCCTGACACCCACGCACGCGGTGTCCTAACCTGTTTTCATGCATATCAAACGAAATGTCTTTGAGATAGTAATAACTTGAACGCTGTCACAAGGCCCAGTGACGTCATCACTAGTGACTGGCGTGACGTCATCACGCCTATCACACACGCACGCGGTGTCCAAACCTGTCTTCATGCATATCAAACGAAATGTCTTTGAGAGAGTAATAACTTCAATGCTGTCACAAGGCCCAGTGACGTCATGACTAGTGACTGGCGTGACGTCATCACGCCTGACACCCACGCACGCGGTGTCCTAACCTGTCTTCATGCATATCAAGCGAAATGTCTTCGAGAGAGTAATAACTTGAACGCTGTCACAAGGCCTAGTGACGTCATCACTAGTGACTGGCGTGGGTGTCAGGCGTGACGTCATCACGCCTGACACCCACGCAAGCACTCTGTAACCTGCCTTCATGTATATCAAACGAAACGTCTTAGAGAGAGTAATAATTTGAATGCTCTCACTAGGCCTAGCGACGTGAATACTAGTGACTCATGTGACGTCATCACGTCTATCACACACGCACGCGCTGTCCTAACCTGTTTTCATGCATATCGAACGAAACGTCTGTGAGAGAGCAATAATGTTATACTTATGACTCGGCCAACCGACTCGATCACTATTGACTCACGTGACGTCATCACGACTAACAGTCATGCAAGCACTCTCTAACGTGCTTTCATAAATATCAAACGAAACGTCACTGAGAGAACATTAACTTGAAGGCCGTTGCAGGCAGCGTCTGCTAGTAAAAAACTAACTTCTCGCGCTGCACAGCCGTTCACCAGCTAACCGGTATACGTAGGCACCAGATCGCGCGTTTTGAATTCAGTCAAAAGCGTCTTTACTGGGCCTTTGTTTGACTTGACGCTTTTCTCGACTCGTGTAGATGCGATGGAAGCAACAGTACCTTCAAGCAGCAGTGTGGTACAACCCAACAACAGTGTCACATCGCTCGTTGAGGGCAGCGCTTCTCCTTCATTCAATAAATAGAAATAATGAAGTCGAAACGACAATTAAGCATTTTACAAACCATACTCAATTACGCAACATTCAACCGATACCCTCACCTCCCTGCGACACGTTTACTCCAGCTCGTCGTGTGGGTAGATGTACGCGTCTTTTTTGTTGCTTCTCGTGTTTCGTAGAATGCCTTGAAAATGCGGGCAGCCAGGCCGCAATACTGTGAACGGACAGGCGTTCTACACTAAACAGGCACACTTATTCCAAGCACACTAACCTATAAGAAACGGCGTGGCGTAGAATGTAGAAAGGAAGGCACGAGTCCGCCACAGCATTGAATGGCGCATCAGCAAATGGCCAGTTGCAAATAGCAATAGTATGTATCTCAAGTATGGGGACTGCCCTCTATTACAACGGATTTGTTTCACAGGATAACCAGATGAAATAATTGTTGAGCCGAAGGAGTGGTAGACAAATCTTTTTGTAGCAAGTTTGGAGCAGGCAGACCGTGCGTCTTATGCTTGATTAAGGATATACAGTGTTATGACTATAGCCGAATTATATGCAAACGCCTGTTTCGTTTCTTGTGTTCATATCGTGTCATTTTGACACGTGAGCACAAATTAGAGGGCGAGGAGAGCTTTTATAGTGCTTTTATAGTGCCTATATATACCTATTTCGGGCGTTGTAGCCTCAATTCGTATAGGTGCCTGTAAATTTCTGTGTTCAAAATCGATGCCTATATAAACGCTATTTAACCTGAAATTTTGCTTTCAAGTACCACTGAGCCCGGTATTCATGTTACCGGGCAAAATATAGGTTTCGGGACACTGTGTGGTGCAAACTACTCTTTATTTCACGAGTTACGTTTACAACTGTCAAACTCAAAAGGCATTTTAGCCAAGAGGGAGGTAGACTAGCCTCTACACATGTATACCATCCATGTCGCGTCGTCTGCTCAGCCTCTTTCCAGTGTGCGCTCAGATGCGTAGGGAGCAGGAGGTGCCTCTGTGCAGCGGCAGGAAGATGAAGAATGAATGCGAAACTGTGGAGAGTCATCAGGAGAAGTAAGGAAGTAGAGTGCAGATAAAAAAAGCAATATCTATGTAGTTTTTGTTTTTTGTTTGTCATTTACATGTGGTGCTTCACTGGGTCACCTGAAAATGTTTATTTAGGCAGTGGAAAATGTTGCCTGCCCAATGAAAAGGTTTGTGTCACTAGAAATTTTAATTTGATCATTAGAAGCGGCAAAAGCATAATCTCAGGAGGTGAGCTTGAAACCTTCGCCACTAACTCTAAGAAGACTTCGTAAGTCCAATTCCTTTCCTGCTATTGGTATGAAATTCACTCGGAGCTGGAGCATCACACGACGTGCATGAGCACGTCATGCGCGCGTAACCTACACTCGCATGAGATGCCCATATCAGCCCATGCATGCAAGCGGTGTTCTGCCGTCTCGATGTTCTTTTGTATTGTACTGCGAGTTTTTGTGGGATGGATCCCTATCTGCGCGCACGTTTGGAGATGCTGGCTTGGATAACGTATCCTTACCCCGATACACAGCGTCACACCGCTGCATCTTCTGCTAAGGACGATACACCTAGGGTGCCTGAATGGTTTCCCTCGCCCGCCGCTCCGTACAGGGTGGGGACATTGTTTGACGGGGTGCTCGCCGCCGCGACCGGTTTTTCCTGACGGCCGCCGCCATTGCAGATCTCACTTCGCATAGCGACGGGAGCAAAGAAGGAGCTGTGGCCGCTCTGTCATATACTTTTTTAGGGAAATGACTGGGTGCTGCGTGCCCATGTGCACGAACAACTCCAGAAATGGTTGGAAACTCTACCATTTTCCGACAGAGCCCAAAAGAAGGCTGCTATGGATGGTGAAGATTAAGCGAGACAAGTGGCAGCCTACGAAGTCCTCGTGTGTATGCAGTGTGAGTATCCCGACATGTGTTCTTTTCTCGTCGAGAACTTTGAAACTTGTTTTTTTAAATGTGTATACGTGTCTGTGGGTCACTTTGTCGGTGCTGTAAACGCTTCACGTCTAAGTTGCAGTTTTTCTCTCTTTTTTTGCGATCTCTAAAAGTGCAGCTATGGAAACGTGTGGCGCAGCCGCAGTATTTGAAGTTTGTACCAGTTTTTAGTCACTATATGTATAAACAAAATAGGCTGCTTGTTATTAAATTGCGTATTTACAGAAAAGTGTTTTTCATTCGTTTATTGCAAATCACGAAATTCAATAAAAGTTGTGTGGTATACTGTGTCTTTCTAGTAATTCTGTCTAGGCTAAGCTAAGCTAAAATTCATGGTTCATAACGGACTTACAGGCACATTTTGAAGCAAGCCATTTCGAGCAGCACCGAGCTGACCAGTGGATAAAACTGAAGCCGAACGCTGTGCCAACGGTGTTCCCTTTCAGGGGTAAGTTACTGTTTCACTGTGCGTCAAAGATTCTGTATGAACCTAACAGGTGGCAACAGTACAAGGCTAAAATGATTTAGTTTCAAAAATTAGGATGATCCGTGGAATTCCTCGTTTGAGGATATTAAGAAAGTCGGGGTACGTGCCTGCGACCTGAGAAAAGGCATATGTCTGCAACCTATAATACTGCTAAAATCCAGTACAGGCCTGTGATTAGAGCTGGCTACCTTGTAATACTTGCAGCTTGTGACTGTCCTTTTTTGCACTGCAGGCTTGCCTCCACAAAGGAAGGCGCCAAAGGACAGGGCAGGACCTGCTGTGTTGCCTGATGCATGCCAAGAAACACGCGGTGACAACTCTACGGCCATTAATTGTACGCCACTCACAAGTGCACAGGCGAATTTAAATTCACGCACAGACAGTCTTGGCGCACAGCAACCGCAAAGCTGCAATTCTCAGACGCCTGATTCAGTACCGCACATTATGGAAAGGGAAGAAGTTGTGATCTCGGCCGATGCACCTGACGGGGCACGTGAAAACAAGCAGTTAAATAAGCAGCTCTCCGATATGGGCAGAAAATACACTCAGCTACATCAAGTCCATCGGAAAGCCACCTCAACCATTCAAGCACTAAAAAAACAGGTGAAAAAATTGGAAACCAAAATGGAATTATTCGGACAGCGTTTGAAATTCCTCAATGATGACCAGCTGCAGGCTCTTGGGCGCCAGAGTAATAAGGGAAGCACTTGGTCTGCAGAAACAATCAAGCAGGCGCTTCAGATTAAGTTTTCCTGTGGAAAAACTGGTTACCAGACACTAAGAAATCTGGGCTACCCCTTGCCATCCGGAAAAACCCTTGCACGTCGCCTTCAGGGCCTCAAGTTTCTTCCCGGAATTTTGACGGAAGTCATCGATGTTCTCAAAATCAAAGCAGAGAACATGCAAGACATTGAAAAAGACTGTGCTTTGTTCTTGGATGAAATGGAGATTGCTCGCGGGTACGAGCTCGATCGCGCTGAGGATGTGGTGTTGGGGGGGCAAACTATGCCAGAAAATCCAGACGAACCTGCACATCACGCACTAGTGTTCATGGTAGGAGGCCTGAATACGAGATGGAAGCAAGTGATTGCCTACCACTTCACCGGAAGTCATGTAGAGGGTAGTATCCTCAAGGACTACGTCATGAAGATAGTGCAGCTCTGCGCGGAAATCTCTTTAAGAATCCGTGTCGTCACTTGCGACATGGGGGCTTCTAATCGGGCTATGTGGCGCGAGCTCGGATTCTCCAGCCACAGGAATTCCATTACTGTATGTTCAGTGCCTCACCCCTGTCTGGAAGACAAAGAATTGTTTTTCACAGCAGATGCTGCACACGTGCTGAAGAATGTCAAGTCACAGTTGCTTTCATCGGAAGTATTCTTTCTGAGTGATGCAACAGTATGCCAGCACAATCTGCCATCAAAAGAAGTGAACGTGGACCATGTGCGCAGTGTAATTAAGTATGATGCTGAACGAGAGCTGAAAGTCGCCCCGAGGCTCTCAGAGTTACACATTTCGCGAGGCCATTTCACAAAAATGAAAGTGGGAGTTGCTGTCCGCTTCTTCAGGGAAGCTCCTGCAGCGATTCGGTACCTAATTAAAGAGGACGCGATAGAGCCGGAGGCAGAGACAACAGCTTGGTTTCTAGAATTAGTATTCAACTGGTACACGCTAATGTCTTCCCGCCACCCATCAGTTGCTCTCAGCCTTCGAGACATGCGGAGGTACCACGAATCAATTGAGCTACTGAACTCGGCCCTCGAAGTTTTTCAAGGAATGAAGATGGGAAGCAAGGCACAGTGGAAGCCTTCGCAAGCAGGTTTACTAATAACAACAAAAGTCGTTCTTCGTCTCCAAGACATTCTCTTGCGCAGTGAAGGATACGAATTCTTCCTCACGAGCAGAATCTTGCAAGACTGCCTCGAAAATTTGTTTTCGGTGGTGCGCATCAGGAAGCCTGTTCCTAACGCATATGACTTAAAGTGTGCCCTGAAGCTTGTGTGCGTGAGTCAGTTCCTTCATGCACCCGGAACGTCAAGCTACGAAGTCGACGATGCTAAGTACCTCGCCGACATGCTTGCAAAAGGCAAACAAGAGCACGGGGAGGTGGAAGCTGATGTCATTGATGACTCGGAAATTTTGTTCATTGAAGAACTTCAAGAAAACGAATGCAACATCCTTTTCTACATCGGCGGCTTCCTTTTAAAAGGTATGCTGAGTGTTGTAGCGGGATGCGGGCATTGTAATTCTGCCTTGTTAGGCTCAACTGAAAGCGAGCACGCAACTCTGACTATTCTGAAGGAGTACAGGAGTGAAGGTGGCAACCTCACATATCCCAGCAAGGATGTTTTGCTGACACTCAAGTCGTGTGAAGAGCATTTCAGGGGCATCATAAGTTGGAGTGAGGGCTTGCTGCGCTTAAGGTCCCCGTTGAAGGCCGTGACCGATTATTTGAACGAGATGGTGCGCCCTTGCGTAAAGACTTGCTCCGAGCACAGTGACGCCGTAGCAAAACTCCTTATTGCGAATTATGCAAGACTGAGGCTTCGCGTGCATTTGCGCCACGTTAGTTCAAACGGCGTCAATGAACACGGAAGCAAGACGTGCGCTGGGGTAAGCCTTCCGTGACCAGCCGAACTGGACCAGTCACTTATAAATTTTATTATTTTTTCTTTCAGAACACTTATTGTTTGATTAAAATATTTTGAGTTCATTGTGAACTGGCTAACCTCCCTGTCCTTTCTTCATCCTCCTCCTTAAGTTCATAGACATTTTTCTTATTTGTTATACAATATCACATTCTTAGATAAAAACAGCGTTGTGATCTTTAAGCTGACTAAGGTTGTGATCTTTGGAGAATGTTTATGGTAAGTTAATATTATTGCGGTCGAAGCAATACCGACACAGCGTCACAGAGGCAGAATACGAGAGTGATACTTCTCGGATAATTAGATTGCTCGCTTACATATATCTATGGAAAGTAGAAAAACTGAACAGGTATAGGGCATCAAAATCGTTATTACTGCATTTCATCTTGTATTTTCCAATAACTTAGTAAGATTTTTTTCTCAGTGGTCACATAAAAACGAGAGATTCAATTGATGTTTACGCTGTTTCACTATCTCAACCAGCTATAACAGAAAAATAGCTGTGTAACAAATCTGAATCTCATTCCCGCAAGATTATTCAGAGCTGCGAGGGCACGCAAGGCGGGGGAAAAAGCAGGATGAAGTAAGTTCAACGCGTACAATGCGAGCACTACTGAGTGGCTGGCACGCTGCACAGCCACTGAGGAGTGCGGTGAGTTTAGGTAACAGGAAAAGGCGTGCGCTTCATGAATTAATGTAGATTTATCCTGCAAACAGTCTCCAATGACAGACGCACATATTCAGACTGCTTTTTTATAGCGCGAAATACCATTTCTCGCACTAAACTCTTCTCAAACTCTCCTCATACGCGCGCGCAGGCAGTGTGTTTCGTTGGGGTGAGATATGTAATGGCGGACGCTCTAGCAGACGACGCGGTTGTCCCCACCCTGTACGGAGCGGCGGGCGAGGGAAACCATTCAGGCACCCTAGATACACCAAAGCCACGCCCAGCGTTGTGAATGCTGGCCCCGACACAATGCGCAAACTGCGAGAACATCAACGCAAACAAAATGGAGGCACCTTAGTCTCCTGTCTCTCTCGACATGAAATTAAATAAATAAGGCGAATAGATTTCGCCTGTGTGTTCTAACATTTTTGTAAACTTTCATGCTTCTATTTAGGCAACAGTTTGTACAAATTACACACGTTGTCTCAAATAGTTCTCGCAGTGTCACGTACTACTTTGACATAGGCAGGACCATTCTATCACCTTCACCATGCTGGGGCGCACGCCCATGAGATGAAGGTGAAGCCGTGTTCAGTTTGGCCTATCACCTCTTTATGCCACGCGTAGTACTGGAAATCCTGGTAAATGAGATCTTGAGCGCTCAGTGCATTCATTCCTTTACGCTTCTCAAAACTCTTAAGTTTGTGTAACGACCCTTAAAGTGTTCACAGACAGAAGAAAAATTGAGCCTGTGTGGTTAGGCCAAGTTAATACGCCGCAAAAAAAAAATCCTTCTGGCACCTGGCACTCCGACTATTTGCGCATGTATAGCCCTTCTTAGCTATGGCACACAGAAAGAGACCCAGAAGCATATTTCTACGATGGTGCACACTTAACTGGCCATTCTGAACTAGAAATGGAGAGACCGTATTCTGCGAACCCCGCGGAAAAACTCATGTTTATGCTAAACCATTACCCGTTTGTACAATTATAAACTAGAACATTTTTGCTTGCTTTCATGTCGTAGAGACAGATACCACACCTGTTTATTGGAAAATTTGAGTTTTGTCAAATATTATTCTGCCTATATTCACAATTTTGGAAGCCTGAAAGAGTGTTTTGGCCACCTATTATTGGTGCCTAAATCCCGGTTTTTCAGTGCCTATAGAGCTGGCCTCTATAGTTACGACCTACCTGACATGTTTTCGCAACGCCGAAGCAAAGATGATGCCCATTTAAAACATCTACCGTACCTCAAGAAAAAAATTGTTGTTCTGATAACGTCGAGCTCGTCAAATCGGTTATGAAATGGGTGGTGAAGGAGAACTGGGGCAAGTCCGTGAGAAACAAAATTTATTATTATACAGGCAAAGCAATTTTCATAAACACGCACCCATAGATGTGCTGCTGAGCAGTGTTCTACATATCAAGGCAGTCGAGGGCAGCTTGTACAAAAGTGTAATTGTGCCTATCATAAGCGGCACAGTCCACACGCTGGATGTGCTGCATAGAGCGCCCCGCGGCCTCAACCAGCAGAGCACGGCGATGTTCTTTCTTGGAGATCCCTTCCGGTGTCGTGAGGAGATCATCCCTCCGCTCGCTTAGGAATCCCTTTACACCTGCCTTGAACTTTGAGAAGAGCTCCTCAATCGAATTGAAGAAAGGGCTGTATGGCGGTAGCCACTTGACTGTGTGGTCGCTTGCCGCGAGGACAGCCTGTTTGGCGCGGCGGTGCGCTGGTGCGTTGTCAAACAGGAACACTGCCTGTATTCCTGGTTCCTGCTGTGAAACTTTACTCGACACTTCTGCAAGAAAGTCGTTGAAGACAGCCCAGTGGACCTTGTCGGCAATTGTCCAGTGGAGAAGGCCATTTGCTGACATGCAGGCTATAACACTTACATTCCACTGGACAAGTATAGGACAAACCTATACAAATTGAGGCTACAACGCCCGAAATAGGTATATATAGGCACTATAAAAGCACTATAAAAGCTCTCCTCGCCCTCTAATTTGTGCTCACGTGTCAAAATGACACGATATGAACACAAGAAACGAAACTGGCGTTTGCATATAACTCGGCTATAGTCATAACACTGTATATCCTTAATCAAGCATAAGACGCACGGTCTGCCTGCTCCAAACTTGCTACAAAAAGATTTGTCTACCACTCCTTTGGCTCAACAATTATTTCATCTGGTTATCCTGTGAAACAAATCTGTTGTAATAGAGGGCAGTCCCCATACTTGAGATACATACTATTGCTATTTGCAACTGGCCATTTGCTGATGCGCCATTCAATGCTGTGGCGGACTCATGCCTTCCTTTCTACATTCTACGCCACGCCGTTTCTTATAGGTTAGTGTGCTTGGAATAAGCGTGCCTGTTTAGTGTAGAACGCCTGTCCGTTCACAGTATTGCGGCCTGGCTGCCCGCATTTTCAAGGCATTCTACGAAACACGAGAAGCAACAAAAAAGACGCGTACATCTACCCACACGACGAGCTGGAGTAAACGTGTCGCAGGGAGGTGAGGGTATCGGTTGAATGTTGCGTAATTGAGTATGGTTTGTAAAATGCTTAATTGTCGTTTCGACTTCATTATTTCTATTTATTGAATGAAGGAGAAGCGCTGCCCTCAACGAGCGAAGTGACACTGTTGTTGGGTTGTACCACACTGCTGCTTGAAGGTACTGTTGCTTCCATCGCATCTACACGAGTCGAGAAAAGCGTCAAGTCAAACAAAGGCCAAGTAAAGACGCTTTTGACTGAATTCGAAACGCGCGATCTGGTGCCTACGTATACCGGTTAGCTGGTGAACGGCTGTGCAGCGCGAGAAGTTAGTTTTTTACTAGCAGACGCTGCCTGCAACGGCCTTCAAGTTAATGTTCTCTCAATGACGTTTCGTTTGATATTCATGAAAGCACGTTAGAGAGTGCTTGCATGACTGTTAGTCGTGATGACGTCACGTGAGTCAATAGTGATCGAGTCGGTTGGCCGAGTCATAAGTATAACATTATTGCTCTCTCACAGACGTTTCGTTCGATATGCATGAAAACAGGTTAGGACAGCGCGTGCGTGTGTGATAGACGTGATGACGTCACATGAGTCACTAGTATTCACGTCGCTAGGCCTAGTGAGAGCATTCAAATTATTACTCTCTCTAAGACGTTTCGTTTGATATACATGAAGGCAGGTTACAGAGTGCTTGCGTGGGTGTCAGGCATCATGACGTCACGCCAGTCACTAGTGATGACGTCATTGGGCCTTGTGACAGCGTTCAAGTTATTACTCTCTCTAAGACGTTTCATTTGATATACATGAAGGCAGGTTACAGAGTGCTTGCGTGGGTGTCAGGCATGATGACGTCACGCCAGTCACTAGTGATGACGTCACTGGGCCTTGTAACAGCGTTCAAGTTATTACTCTCTCAAAGACATTTCGTTTAATATGCATGACGACAAGTTAGGACACCACGTGCGTGTGCGATAGGCGTGATGACGTCACGCCAGTCACTAGTGATGACGTCACTGGGCCTTGTGACAGCGTTCAAGTTATTACTCTCTCAAAGACATTTCGTTTGATATGCATGAAGACAGGTTTGGACACCGCGTGCGTGTGTGATAGGCGTGATGACGTCACGCCAGTCACTAGTGATGACGTCACTGGGCCTTGTGGCAGCGTTCAAGTTATTACTCTCTCAAAGACATTTCGTTTGATATGCATGAAGACAGGTTTGGACACTGCGTGCGTGGGTGTCAGGCATGATGACGTCACGCCAGTCACTAGTGATGACGTCTTTGGGCCTTGTGAAAATGTAAAATGAACCCATGAATTGCCAGAGCAAACCTGCTCCTTTTGAGACTTCATATTTATATTGAATAAAAAAATTACAAATAAAGTTCGTAGCACTGGATTTTTTTGGTTTCACTTATCTTTAAACAAGCTTAATCTGTCCTGTTAAGTCATCTGCAAGTACAGCTACACCACATTACTGTCCGTCATCAGAGGTGAAAGCAAAGTCGAACCCACCTCAAACTTTCAAGTGCTGGGTGTACTTTCCACTGTGCAATGACTAATTTCTAGCACATTCATAATCCTTGAATTGAAATGCTTTTTATAAGAACAAAGACAATGCAAACTTGCAATATAAATTCAGTAGAAATGATAATAAAACAACAATCAGTAATTAAACATGGCTATGAAAAAAATGGCAGCAGAATCTTGAACAAAAAGAACTTTAATTAATGATACTCCAGACAAATCTACATGAGTGATCAATGTGAAAATAATTTGCACAGTAATAGCTTTAAATGTAAGAGAATAGCAATATATAAATAGAGATTAGTTATGATAACAAAAAAAGATGAAGTTTTTTTTTTTACAAGTGTTGAATGACAATTATTTAGTGCGTAGTGGTATTGAACTCCAAGAATGTACCGCAGCAAATATCTATGTTTACCGTAGTTAGTGAATGTATATGGTTGTGAAAAATTGTTAGAGGCAAACCTGGTGGGATTATTGTTTACCAATTGAAATTTCTGCAAAGCATTGGCTGTTACAGAACCATACAGACACTGTTAGTACACTATGTTAGTGAAAAAGTGGGGACACGCTGGTGGATAGAGTACTGAATGTTAGGATCCGAATAGCTTGGTTTTGAAGACTTTGAAGGGGGAGGATACGAGATGGATAGGTGTTCGTCCATGACGTGATGCAGTACGTAATATGACAGTGGATAAAGGTGTAGTATAAGAAAGTTGATGAATGGTCGTGCTTTAATTAATGTACTGATACCAGGAGCTATCCTCTTTTTTACAAGTGAAATGTGTTGATGGTACTTTAGATGAGCATTTGGGACCAGTCACAAGAATGTGAACATACTCACACAAAGATGTCTGCGGTCGTTGATAGTTTATCGTGGCTTGGCGGAAGGATGTTTTTCATGCAGAGCTTGTCATAAGTTGCAGGTCTCGGTAGAGACTAACAGCGGGGGTAGGTGAAAGAGCGTTATGACTAGAATGGAAGACAATGAACTCTGTTTCATTTAGGCAAATTATTAAACCATTATCTCTGCACCAGTTCTTTAACAGTAATGGTGTTCAAGGACTTCTACTGTGCAGTTAAAAGAGCTTTTTACATCCCATTGTTAATCTGAAAAAACGGGGGACCACAAACGGGCCATTGTGAGTAGCACGTCATTGCTTCCTTTTGACATTTGTTTTGAAAGGTTCACTCTTACACCATGCTAGACAGCTAGGAATGCAAGCTGCTGTAAGGATCAATGGGCTTTGTCACATAGTCTTCATTAACAGTGGCACTTGTATACTGCTCTGCTTCCCCAAATGGACTTACATTAAAACAAAAAAAAGCTGTTAGTATTACATTTCATAACTTTGCAGTTGTATATCTGCACATATTAAAAAATTAAATTTCAACGTTCTGGATTTATAGATGTAAACATTTCTAGGGGAGACATAAAAACTAATATTGTCATGTGGTCATAATGTTGAAGACTGCAGTAGTCGGCGGGATTGAGACTAAACTTTTTATTTCAGCGAACCTTTGCCTGAAGTAGGGAAAGTCAAACTACAAGCAATACATAGTCTGCCTTGATTGCGGTAACAGTGCGTCGGCCATAAATAATCTGACAAGCAGTACAGTGCATCTGCTTTTATATAAGTACTATTGAAAAATCCGGGGTTATTACTGGTGACTGTGTTAGCACTAGACTATTCGCGTCCTGTCCACAAACAGTGTGACCTCAAGTTATTGCGGAGCTTCTCTAACACTGCTTCACCGCCTGTGCCAAGTGTTTTTTAGAGTCTTTGTGAAGAAAAGCAGACTTTATCTAAACAAAACACACGTGGCAATATGCATGTACTTAGTTGTCAGGCTTGTCATTTATATGCTAAGTTTGTAACAAGTAAAAATATATTTTATCCCCAGGGGTAAAAGACATCTGAATGTGGTGTGTTGTGCTGCATGTGTTATTGCCGTGACAAATATATATAGCAATTCTCATAGCTGAAGTAGCAATATATGTGTACTTCGCTTTCCCTAGCGGTTCGGGCAGCCGAACGACAGCGTTGCTTAACCGCTTTCTGTATCACTGCAGGATAGCGGCCAAACAGTACGTGCCGGGCGCGTCATCTCCTTCCGCAACCAGGGACGCCACCACTTCAGCCCGCTGTGGTCGCTGCAAAAACACGTGGCTTCAACGGCTTCTGCGCAAGATCGGCCCGGATTCCGCGCATGCGGAGAGGACTCGCTGACGCCCCGTCGCCCATATATACCCAGCCAACAGCTACGCCACATCAGAGCGGTTCGGGCAGCCGAACGACAGCGTTGCTCAACCGCTTTCTGTATCACTGCAGGATAGCGGCCAAACGGTACGCGCCAGGCACGTGATCTCCTTCCGCAACCAGGGACGCCACCACGTCAGCCCGCTGTGGTCGCTGCAAAGGCACATGGCTTCAACGGCTTCTGCGCAAGACCGGCCCAGATTCTGCGCATGCGGAGAGGACTCGCTGACGCCCCGTCGCCCATATATACCCAGCCAACAGCTACGCCATATCGGAGCGGTTCGGGCAGCCGAACGACAACTCAACCGCTTTCTGTATCACTGCAGGTACTGTTCATATGTTTATGTGCACGATACAAGCTAATATACTGCGGCTGCTTGGATTGCTCCGAGTGTTTTTTGCTGGTTGAAACAGTGTTGTCTAGAAATACATGACGCATTAAGATGGCAAACAATAACAAGGAAACCGACCCTTTGACCGAGTTCGCGAAGGGCCTCGGTGATAAAGCACCAACTAGCATTAAAGAAATCGCAAAGGTCCTGGTAGAAATGACGTCTAAGTTCATCGAGGCCATGAATAAGTTGACAGTTACGGTAACAGCTCTTGCTTGCTCAACCAGTGATATCAAAACGGAACTTACCTCCGTAACGACTTCAATGAAATTCATGAATGACTGTTTCGAGGAATTCAAGGGTGATGTGAAGTCTATCCGGGGGGAGATCACTGAAGCCCAGAATCGGAGCCTTGAGTGTCAGCGCGAAAATGAGAGCCTGAACAAGGAAATGAAGCACGTCAGAAGGCAACTTGTGGAGCTGAAGCAGTACAGCAAAAACAATAATCTTGAGCCGAAGGGTGTCCCGTTTACAGAAAACGAGGACTTAAAGAAAACCCTGAAGCAAATCACTACCCGTTAGGGCGTTGACGTTCCTTCTCAGGATATTGACATAGTGCATCGAGTAGCTTCAAAAGGGCTTCCTAACGTTATTGTTAAGTTTAACTCAAGGTCGACTCGAGGTAGTGTCCTGCAGGCTGCCAAGAAGAACAGATTAAACACGGCGATGCTCGGATTTGCAACGAACGAACCAGTGTACATCAACGAGCATCTGTGCCCTGAAAACAAAGTTTTGCTTGGCAAAGCCATAAGTGCAAAGCGTGAGAGAAACTGGAAGTTCGCCTGGGTTTCTGAGGGCAAGATTCTAATGAGGAAATCGGATAAAGCGAAGGTTCTTCACATAACTTGCGAAGATGATCTCGTCAAAGTTGTGTAGTCACCTACCGTGTCCCAATCGTTTAGTAAGGTATCAAGGCGTACCTTTACAATGAATAATGTTCAGGTTGAACAACTTGCTGGCGAAACGAGCACGTCAATATTCCACTGCAATGTTCGAAGTATCAGAAAGAACTTAGATTTATTTGTAGCACAGTTGTCTGAGCATGCGCAACCGTTTCATATTATTGCAATCACGGAAACATGGCTGAAAATAGGCGAGAAGGTTGTAATCGCTGATTACAGGTTTACCTCACAGCCAAGAGAGTCACGAAATCGCGGTGGCGGCGTCGCCCTATTTATTCATAAAAGTTTTTCTTTCATATCTTTGCCATCAATTTCGTGCAGTTGTTCTTTTATGGAAGCCTTGTTCGTAAAGTTAGAATTTCCTCTCATAGTTGGTGTCATTTATCGGCCTCCCAATTCTAGTCTACCTCATTTTCTTGCTAAACTGGAAATGATTTTTATGACAATATCAACAACGTACACTGATCCCGTTGTGGTAGTTGGGGACTTTAACCTTGATACTAGCCAAGATGCTAATAAGGACTACTCATTCTTGCTGCAGTCATTCAACTTCGGAAATGTTATAACCACCCCCACGCATGTTACAAGTGTATCTTCATCAATTATAGATCACGCTCTAACAAATATAGATACCGACGTTCATGCTGGCGTTTTCAAAGAACCCATTGCGGATCACCTTCCGATGTTTATTGTACTTAATAACTTAATCCGAAATAAGAAGGAACATTGACGACATATTATCAAGACAGAGTACACAATGCTGAGAAAGAGCCTTTTGCAGATCAGTTTTGATGATATATACGACAATGATGTTAATACCGAGTTCTCGAACCTGATAGGAATTCTTAAAAACGCAGTTAATAACGGCTCTCACGTACTCCCTGCACGTTCATATCAATTACCAATTTGCCCTTGGATGAATGATGACATTTTACAACTGTTAAAAACGAAGAATTTCTGGTACAATAAATGGAAATGCCATAAGACGAACCGTTACTATTTAGGTCAGTACAAGCTACTGCGCAACAAATGCGTAACGATAATCAGGGCCCGTAAAAACAATACTACTCACGCTGCATCCAGCAGGCATCTGGCGATACACGCAAAATATGGGGTATCATAAATGAGGTTACTGGGGGCTGTAAATCGCAACGTGTTACGCCTGACAGCGTTGACAACAGCACCGTCGAAGCGTTCAACACCTTCTTTTCTGGTATAGGCAAAGCTCTGGCAGACAAAATTCCCCGCTCTGCAGACAGTTACATTACATCAAACCCAGTTGCCAATACGTTTGTGATGTATGATATTGAACTTTCCGAAGTTTTTCATATTATTAAAAACCTTTCAACTAACAAATCTGCTGGGCTAGACCAAATTACCGTGCGATTGTTAAAAGAAAACGTGGATACTTTAAGACCAATTTTATGCAATTTATTTAATCATTCTATACAAAACGAAACTTGCCCATCCATACTGAAAATTGCAAAAGTAATTCCAGTTTAAAAACGGTGACATTTCCGATCCGTCTAGCTACCGACCGATATCGGTTCTTAGCGTTGTAAATAACATTTTTGAAAAAACTCTATCAAACCGCATAAATAAGTTTTTACAGAAATACATGGTTTCTTTGTCCTCAGGAACATGGATTCAGGTCTAATTATTCTACGTCATCCGCAGTGTTGACATTAGCACAATCGATTAACACGGCCCTAAACAACAACAAGCTAGCGGGAGTTGTTTTTCTTGACTTAAAAAAAGCATTCGATACGGTAGATCATTCAATTCTTTTGCATAAATTAAAGCACTATGGCATATGTAATCAAGCCTATGAGTTATTTTCTAATTACATCAAAAACAGACAGCAGGCTGTCGTGATGACCGATATTACTTCCACACTGCAATATCTGAACACAGGGGTGCCACAGGGATCGGTTCTCGGGCCGCTGTTCTCCCTTTATATCAATGACTTGCCTCATGTATTAAGCTCTTCCGAAATTATTATGTATGCCAATGATACACCATTATTATGTACGGCCAACAATGTTCTTGAATTGCAAAGACAAGTAAACACAGAATTGAAAAAAATTTCCCAGTGAACAAATTAACGGTTAATGCTAAAAAAATGAAGTACATTATATTTCATTCCCGTAGGAAATTAATTAGTTACGAAGATATTCAGATAACAATTGACAACTGCATATTGGAACGTACGGACACGTTTAAATACCTCGGAATCATACTAGATGATCACTTTCACTGGGCAGGTCAAATAAATGCCGTCGGTGTAAAGCTGGCTTCCGGCTGCCACGCGCTTTCACAAGCTAGAGGCTACTTTGGTAAAAGCATTTTGCGGGCGCTTTACTTTGCTTTCATCAATAGTCATTTAATCTACTGCATGGAATCGTGGGCCTGGACTTACGATTCTTATCTGGATCCCCTTCGAAGGCTACAAAAGCGTGCCATAAGAATAATAACTAACAGTAAGTACAACGAGCCAAGCCGGCCCTTATTCCGATCACTAAAAATACTACCCTTCGATCTTTTGCATGACTATAAGATGACCGTTTGTGTTAACAGTATCGTAAAATACAATAGCCCATTTGATGTCTCGTTATTTTATTCCTCTTCCCGCCTTACTAGAAGCCCGACGTTCAGTAACTTTAACTTGGCGCCAAGAAATAACGTTTATGGTGAGAGATTAATGCAATTCACAGGGATAAAGATCTGGAATAGTTTGCCTACTGAATTGAAGACATCACACAATGCTGCGGTAAAACTAAATAATCAATTCTTGAGCAAGCTGTAAATACTTCTTTTTCTCTTTGGTGGTAAGCACTTACATTTGTATAAATATACGATGGTGAATCTTGTATCACAAAATGCTGCGGTAAAACTAAAAAATCAATTCTTGAGCAAGCTGTAAATACTTCTTTTTCTCTTTGGTGGTAAGCACTTACATTTGTATAAATATACGCTGGTGAATCTTGTAAACCTAGCTTTTTTTTTCCTTCTAACTAAAACTTGTGATAGTTTGATGTTCTTTATGTATTTTAACTGATGTTTTTTGGGTGTGTCCACGAAGTTATCTGTCATAACTTTTTGTATGCGCACATGCAGTTTTGTTTGATGTGACCAGATTGTTTAAGAAGAGAAAGACTTCTCTACTCTGTATATGTGTATATTTACAGTGTCTGTATAGCTACATATGTATTAAGTGTAATTGACATTTCCCGCTTCTGCCCATTACTTTTCTCATTGGACCCTACACTAGCCTCAGGCTATGGGTCCAATCAGTGTTTGTAAACCTCATGTGACAAATGATAAACGTTTAATCAACTCAACTCAACAATGGCAAGTAATGTTTTTTTTTATTTTCAGCACATCTTGTGAAACCTTTAATTATTATTCTCATATCCAGAATTCTCTGAAAAAAACAATATTTCATTTTCTTTTTTTTTGTTTTGGGACAACATTTAAATGTTCGTGTGAGATTTTCTTTTTTTTGCGACAAAGTACCTAGCCTATGCAGGGATTTGACTCAACTTGAGCCACAAAATGGATGCTTCCAAGCTACTGCGTAGACAGCAAGTTCGGCCTCAATCGCGCCCCTCTCAGTGCAAACTCGTCCGCTGAGGGGGCAAAACAGGCATGAGAATGAGTGCGGGAAAAAGAGGAGGCGTGTTGGCTTTAGAATATTGTCACAGCTAAAGGCCGGACAAGAAGACAGAGGACGATGAAGTGATGAGCATGGACAGCACCCACGGTTCCTCCGAGGAAGAAGAAGTCGAAGCGGCTGCTCTTTTGTTCTGTTAATACAGACCTCGTTTTTTCTGGTCGCATCGTCGTCCTGTATTCTGTTATTTTCACCTAGCGACATTGATGGAGGTGCTGGACTTCTCCAACTGATGCTTGGGACACCTCCGCGCCCTAGCACATCGAGTCCACCACCGCAATCCGTTCCTGCAGTGGATACTCCTGTCCACCGCTACAGTCGCCGACAGCGAGATCTTAGTCCCGAGGCGATCCCGCTCGAACTTCTCCAGCAACACACCGTACCAGGAGAAATGGCTACCGGAGGGCCTTCACAGCTTACTGTTGATCAGCCTCCAATTCCTGAGACCTTCCACGGTGAGGTTTATGAAGACGTGGAGGACTGGTTAGCCCAGTATGAGCGAGTCGCCAAAGCCAACCGCTGGCCCACTGAACAAAAGCTATCGCGCGTCTACTTTGCTTTGGCAGACAGCGCTCGTACGTCGTACGAGAACCACGAGTCAACGCTGTCTTCGTGGGAGGAATTTCGGCAGCAAATTCTCGGGACATTCGCAAACACCGACCGCCATGATTCTGTTCTGCAGCTCATGGAGGCACGCATACAGAAACCAAACGAGAGCGTCGCTATATTTGCGGAAGACATGGCCCGTCTATTTCAGCGGTCCGACCCTGAGATGCCTGAAGGTAAAAAACTCCGACATCGATGAGGGGCGTCAAGGAAGAGCTGTTTACCGGTCTCCTACGCAACCCACCAACAAGCGTAGTGGAATTCGTCAAAGAGGCTACAACAATCGAGCGAGCACTGCAGCAACGGCGCCGATACCATGACCAACCAAACAAAACATCTCCCAGCCTCTCTGCTTTGAGTGCCGGTAGCGAGTGTTCTCTGCGCGAACTCATTCGTGAGGTCGTTCGGGAGGAGATCCGAAACCTCCTTGTGACTCCGCAAGAAAATACCATGGCTTGCGTTGCAGAAGTTGTGCGGCAAGAACTCAGCCAGGCATTTTCGTTGCCCGAATCGCTCTCAGACCAGCGGTCTGTAAGCTACGCATCAGCTGTCCGTCTCGACCCACTCCAGTGTCGTACAACTCGTCACCACTGGCTTATCGTGACGCCAGCCAAGGGCCTTACAACGAGCCGTGGGCCCCAGCTCCCAATCCGCCGCAGCCGTATCCACAGTTCGACGTGCCTATGCAAACGGCGCCGATGTACACTCCGCCGACATCTGCATCTTGGTCGCAAGGTATGCCCACCAGTCGACCATTCATCCGTAAGACGGACTTGTGGCGCACCGTCGACCGTCGACCACTTTGCTTTCATTGCGGAGAAGCCGGCCATATTTTCCGCAATTGCCCGTACCGTGACCGTAGACATCATAACTTTCCACAAACCTCCCCTCGTGCCTATTTCGATAACCGCCGTGACAGCAGTGCAGGCCCGCAAGCACAGCAACCCGAAGTGCCGTATTGTCGACCCCGCTCTCCTTCACCTGCACCGAACTCGCCGCCGCAGCGCAGTTACTCCGAGGTAGTCCGGGGCAGATCTCCTAGCCCTTGTCGGGGAAACTAACAGCTGCGACCTTTGGGGGGGAAGGTTGCCGCCCGTCGAGAAGCTATCACACCCCCAACATCTTCTCTACGACGCGATATGACGAATGATACCGATACCAAGGACGATACGACGTCACCGACGTCAACGTAAATCGTAAGCGCCAATCTGGACATTTGTATAGCCGGTTGCCCAATAACAGCACTGGTAGATACTGGTGAGGACTTCTCTATTATCAGCCGTAAACTCGCCGACTGCATAAAGAAAGTAAGAACAATATGGACGGGCCCAAACATAAGAACCGCAGGAGGTCGATTGGTGACGCCGACGGGCAAATGTACAGCTCGAATTAATATATCGGCAGTTCAGATTTCTTCGCTACTTTCGTAATTTTACCGCAGTGCTGCAAAGACCTGATCTTGGGCATGGACTTCTTGCGTGAATACAGTGCCATTATCAACATTCCCGAGAGATCAGTTACGTTTTGGACGGCCCCAGATCAAGTTTCGGATGTGCCCTGTACATACCAGCGACGTCAGCCTTTGCGCGTCTTCAAAGACGACGTGACCATCCCACCGTGGTCGGGTGCACTCGTGGCTGTGACATGCGACACGTCGAGCGATTCTGAAAACATCGCCGAGCAAATTCCAACACTGCTATTCAGCCATGGTTTATCTATCGCAAGAGGCGTCGTAAGCATAAAATGCGGAAACACGCACGTCCTTGTTACGAACTTCAGCTCTGAACGCCGACATCTAACGAGGGGCATGGCAGTCGCGTACGTGGAAGAGCTCGCCGAGATGACAGACTGCCTAACTCTTGAAAAAGATAATTCAACTGATCTGACCCCCGCACCTCTATCTGTTAATATTGGCTCAAGTTTGCTGCCGGCGCAGAAGCAAAGTATCATGCAGCTTATTAACAAGTTTGAAGATTGTTTCTCTTCGATTTCCAGGGTCCGTCAAACGCCGCTGTCAAAACATCGAATTATAATGGACGACATGACCAGCCCCATCAGGCAAAACCCGTACCGGGTAGCTCGGGGTTACCCGGTAGTACCGGGTAACCCCGAGAACGTGAAGCTATCGAAAAGCAGGTGCGACAGATGCTTGAAGACGGTGTTATTCAGCCGTCGAAAAGCCCTTGGGCTTCGCCGGTTGTATTAGTGAAGAAAAAAGACGGCACCTTACGTTTCTGCGTGGATTACCGCAAGCTGAATCAGGTGACAAAAAAAAGACGTCTACCCACTTCCACGTATCGACGATTCACTCGATCGACTACGCCACGTGCGTTATTTCTCGTCAATGGATCTAAGGAGTGGGTATTGGCAGATAGAAGTCGATAAAAGAGACCGGGAGAAAACAGCTTTCGTGACACCTGATGGCCTTTTTGAATTTAAGGTACTTCCATTTGGCTTGTGCTCAGCACAGGCAACGTTTCAGCGGCTAATGGACACCGTACTATCAGGCCTCAAGTGGCAGACGTGCTTAGTGTATTTAGATGATGTCATCGTATTTTCTCCCACATTCGATGAACACGTCAGGCGACTGCACGCAGTATTTCAAGCTATCCGTTCCGCCGGACTAACACTTAAGCCGGAAAAATGCCATTTCGGCTTCGAAGAGCTTTTGTTCCTGGGGCATCTTGTCAGTAGTGAAGGTGTGCGGCCTGACCCCGAAAAAATAGCTGCCATTACGAATTTTCCAGTGCCAACTGACAAAAAGGCGGTCAGACGGTTTTTAGGACTGTGTGCTTACTACCGACGCTTCATTGAGAACTTTTCGCGCATTGCCTCGTCGTTGACCCGCCTTACCAGAGAAGACGTCACATTCGTATGGGAAGAAGAGCAGCAAAAATCATTCGACGAGCTGCGGCAACGCCTTCAGAAGCCACCAGTCCTCGCACACTTTGATGATGATGCACCGACAACAGTGCACACCGACGCTAGCAATGTCGGCTTAGGAGCTGTACTCGTGCAGTAGCAGGATGGCGCCGAACGAGTAATTGCTTACGCGAACAGAACTCTTTCACGTGCGGAAGAAAATTATTCCACTACGGAAAAAGAGTGCCTTGCGGTGGTGTGGGCGGTTATAAAATTCCGCCCATACCTGTATGGTCATCCTTTTAATGTTGTTAGCGACCATCACTCCCTCTGCTGGCCGACGAATTTAAGAGACCCTTCAGGACGGTTGGCGCGCTGGAGCCTGAAGCTTCAAGAATTTGACATGACGGTGGTCTACAGATCGGGGAAGCGACATTCAGACGCTGATTGCCTTTCTCGTGCGCCATACGAACTTGCGACGGCAGAAGATGACGATACAGCCTTTTTGTCAGACACGGCAACTTTCGCACAGCTGCAACGAGACGACCCCGAACTAGAACCCATAATACGTTTTTTAGAGGGTCGCACTTCAGCTGTACCTAGACTGTTTGCGAGAGGGCTTTCGTCATTTTGCTTGCGCAACGACGCCCTGTATAAGATGAACTTCACGCCACACGAAAACGACTACTTACTCGTCGTCCCAACATCTCTAAAGAGCGAAGTATTACAGGCATGCCACGATGAACCAACATCCCGCCACCTGGGTTACACGCGTACGTTGTGCAGAGTGAGGCAGAAACACTACTGGCCAAGACTGACGGCGACCGTTCAACACTATGTTCGGACGTGCCTTGATTGCCAGCGCAGAAAAGTTCCACCCGTCAAACCAGCAGGCCTCCTCCATCCTATTGACGTGCCTGTTACTCCATTCGCTCAAGTCGGAATGGATCTTTTGGGCCCATTTCCAACCTCATCAGCAGTTCGCAGACGAATTATAGTAGCCACCGACTACCTCACTCGTTACGCCGAAACCAAGGCTTTGGAGAGTGAAGCAGCCCGATTTTTCGTAGAGAATGTGGTGCTGAGGCATGGTGCACCATCAGTGGTAATAACTGACAGGGGAACTGCATTCGCAGCCGAACTATTACAGACAGTTTTAAAACTTAGTGCCACATCCCACCGGCGAACAACGGCGCATCATCTGCAAGCGAATGGTCTTACGGAGCGTCTCAACAAGACACTAGCGGATATGCTCTGCATGTACGTCGATGTGGAGCATAAAAACTGGGACGAAATCTTGCCGTATGTCACGTTCGCCTATAACACGGCTCATCAAGAAACAACAAGAACAACGCCATTCCGCCTTCTTCATGGTCGTGAAGTCACCACTATGCTGGATGCTATGCTGCCGCACGAGTGCGAAGACGCTGAAACGGATGCTGATTATATTACTCAGCTGTCCGAAGAAGCCCGACAACTTGCACGCCTACGTATTGGTCGCCAGCAGGACTACGATTCAAGATGGTGCAACCTTCGTCACCGACCAGTCTCCTACGAGCCAGGAGAGAAAGTTTGGATATGGACACCTATTCGGCGCCGTGGCCTCTCAGAAAAACTGTTAAGACGGTACTTCGGTCCCCATAAAGTTCTGCGACGTCTCAGTGACATTAATTATGAGGTTGTTCCTGATACTGCGCACTCTTCAAGGCGTCGAAGGTATGCTCCATAAGTTGTGCACGTGGTACGCATGAAGCCTTATTTCTCCGAATGAACTCATGCGTTTCCAACGAGTACAAACCACTTTGATTATAAAGCATCGGAACGATGCTTTCTTGAATGGGAGGCTAATGTCATGGCTAAAGGCCGGGCAAGAAGACAGAGGACGATGAAGTGATGAGCCTGGACAGCACCCACGGTTCCTCCAAGGAAGAAGTCGAAGCGGCTGCTCTTTTGTTCTGTTAATACAGACCTCGTTTTTTCTGGTCGCACCGTCGTCCTGTATTCTGTTATTTTCCCCTAGCGACAATATGTCGGAGAAGAGGACTCTAGCAGTGTACCAGTGTCACAAAAACAGTACTGGCATGGTACACCTGTATGACAAATCCCTTGGTAGCAAGCTGCTATTTGAGGCGAGAGCTGGTGCACTTCGCACACTTGTGTGCCTTAGCACAATTATGGAGGATGTGAGTGATGTACGGTGTCGTGTGTGTGGAGAACAAGACAAAAGAATCGAACATGTGGTACTGCAGTGTAAGGGCATTGGCACAACGATGATGAATGGCACCTCACTGGAAACTGCTCTGGGCTTCGAGCAAGCTGGCGGAGACGACGGTTGGTATAGTGTGGACAGAGCCGCGGTCGTAGCAACAAAGGGCCGGCACAAATACTGACGAGTGGCTGCTACGGGGGTGAGACATTCTTGACTGCTGCCAAGTTTGAGTGGCTCTTGTTCTTCGCGTTTTCTTTTCTCCCCCCTTACCCTTTTTTTAAATGCCAAGCATTTCTTAGCGAACTTCTGGAACTTTGAGTGTATCTATCTATCTATCTAGCCGTTTACGTTTGGGTGCTCTCGTGGTCACCCCATTACTTGGCGTGAACCAAAATTAGCATGGGAGTGGAAAGGTGGTTTTACGAATATGACACGCTCGTCACGACGTTGATAATGTCACAATCCCATCGCATACCTTGTCAAACACTTCCCGCAAGACAATGGCACATACCCACGAGCGAGTATGTGCCACAGGTGATTGACACTTAGTATCTGCCCAGGAATGACGAGAACACACATCAGCAGTTTTAACGCGTGATTGTTAGGCAATACCCGATATCGGTAGCATCGACCCGACGAATGCAAAGAATAAATGTCAGTGCTAAGCAACACCTAATATCGGCAGCGGTGACCCCCCGACGAATGTAAATGAACTACAGTGTCCCAGCAGGAATCAAACCCAAGCATTCTACGTGGCAGTCAAGCATTCTACTATAGAGCTACGCCACGACTCTGAACTACTTTTCAAATAGTCGCTAATCTTCGTGAAACGTCAATAGTGGCAGCAGTGCTGCCTACCCAATTTTATAAACATTACATACGTACTTCTTTGATACAGCCGTCACATGGGGTTAACATGAATTGTGGTTAGGAGCCATGCGCTGAAGCCGATTAATGTAGCAGTGTCCACGGCCAGCACCTTCGCGAGCATCAGCGCTTCATGTCAGCTTCTGTTGTTGCTAATACGCATGTCCCAGTTGCCATCGTTGCTCAAGGGCAAACAATTGGTTATATAAACATCTGCAACTCTTCAACATATGCTTGTGCGGGACACATTTGTGCATATTTTTAGCATCATTTCACGAAGTTCGCTCAATAAAAAAATTGCAACAAGGTCACCTTTCATCTGCATGCTTCGCACGACTGATTCCCAGGTACGTGGGATCTGCCAAATTTTTTCCCTACTATTTTACTGAAAAACTGGTAGCAAGTAGAGCTGCATGTTTGGTCAGGGTGTGGATTCCACGTTCTCCTGTTGCGAAGGGTTGGCCACAAGATTCTCATCAACTCCAGTCTGACGTCTGAGCATTTAGGTACACTTTGCAGGTCAATTAAAACATATTGTATACGTTTGCTGTGTGCCACCCTTTGTTTGGGCTGTCCTTAAATATTGTCACGTGCGTCCCGCAAAAAAGACGAAGGCGACAGCGCATCTGCACTCTTATGCAGAACGCAACGAGAAAGACGAGGAACTCTTTCTCGCGCGCGGTTAATAAAAAGACCGACCCGCTGCTATTTTCTCAGCGTCTTCAAGTACGATCTCTATCTTGACGTCGCGACACAGGGGATGTGCTGGGGCCTGCAACCTGATGCAAGAAAGCGTTGTTCGGGACCATATGCCCAGTCCAGAGCCTCAACATCTTGTTGCGACTCCAGTACACCGATTCAGCCGGCGCCTACTAAGCCTAAGTCCAGAACTCTTGACGGCATCTCCTGTTACCAACATGGCGGCCCCATCAACGTCTGCGAATCTTCCTCCGGCCCAGACGACTCACCCTTACCAGGTAACTTTTGAGACTCATCGTGTTCCCGAAGTCTTCCGTGGAGAACCGTATGAAGATGTCGAGGACTGGCTCGACCAGTTCAAGCGGACCGCTGTGGTGAATCGTTGGAGCGTGCAAGAAAAACTTGGCCGTGCCTACTTCGCAATGGAAAATAGCGCTTGCACATGGTACGAGAACAGGGAGCCTACTTTCCAAACCTGGGACAATTTCTGCCAAAAGCTTCTCGAGACGTTCCTGAGTGCGGACCGACGGGATCTCGCACAACAGATGAATGAAGCCCGCATGCAAATGCCGAACGGAAGCGTGGCCATGTTCGCCGAGGATATGGCCCGTCTATTTCGCCGCGCTGACCCTGACATGCCCGAGGCAAGGAAAGTTCGTCACCTGATGCGGGAAGTTAAGGAACCGCTTTTCGCCGGCCTTGTACGAAATCCGCCAACAACAGTGGATGAATTCATCAAAGAGGCGACTGTCATCGAGCGGGCGCTCCGGCAACGATGCCGTCACTTTGACCGCCTGCCCGACCAAACGCCTGTTGGTGCCGCCGCTCAAAATGCTGCCGTTTCCGAAAACTCTTTACAGCAAATGATTCGACAAATCTTGCGAGAAGAGCCTCCGGCCCTCGGCCTTCCGTCTACCGATCCCCCAATTGCTTCTGTTGCAGAAATCGTGCGCCAGGAACTATGACAAGCCTTTCCATCACCGGCGCGACCACCCGAACCACGTCCACTGACCTATGCCGATGCCGTCCACCGTCATCCGCCTGCCCCAGAAGAAGCACCCTTTCAGCCACGGCCCGTTACCTTGCCGTGGTGGCAGCGGGAACCTGTGCGGCGACCACCAGTACGTCGGACCGACTTGTGGCGCACTGACGACCGTCGACCCCTTTGTTTCCAATGCGGCGAACCAGGCCACATCTCCCGCTACTGCCGTCATCGAGAAGCCCGATTTGGAAACTTTTCTCGGCCCACTTCCTTTTATTCTGAAGACCCTCGTGACCATGGTGCTGATCACCTGCTGACCAACCAAGCGTCTTCACCAAGTCGTCGCTGGCGGTCTCCCTCACCTGCACGAGGTCAGAATTCCCCGAATCGCCAAAGATACGCTGACATCGTCAGAAACCGCTCCCCAAGCCCGTGCCAGGGAAACTAACTGCCGCGACCTCCGGGGGCAAGGTTGCCCATCGCCGAGACGCCAAAAAGACCCCCTTGCCTCTACACAAAGACGACGATGATGACGAAGACGACGACAACCACGAGTACTAATGCCAATGAATTTGTACGTGCCGACCTCAGCGTTATTATAGACAGACACCACGTAACAGCACTGGTTGACACTGGTGCTGACTTCTCTATTATGCGACAAGAGCTCGCCGACCGCCTTAAGAAGGTTAAGACGCCGTGGAGTGGGCCGAGCATAAGGAGTGCTGGCGGGCAGCTAATGACGCCAACCGGTAAATACACCGCTCGGCTCGTAATAGATGATTCGAACTTCGTAGCCACATTTGTCATTTTACCGGACTCGTGTAAAGAGTTGATTTTGGGTATGGATTTTCTGCGAGAGTACGGTGCTGTCATTAACATTCCAGAACGTATTGTCACCTTTTCCGCCCATCCTTACGTCGACGCCACCACTGAAGAACAACTGCAACGTTTACGTGCAGCCGATGATGTGATGCTCCTGCCAAGATCTTGCTGCTTTGTGTCGGTGTTATGCGAACGGCCGTGCCGTGATAGCGGAGCGAATAGACACGCTATTGCTTACGCAAGGTGTTTCAATAGCAAGAGGCGTTCTGGCACTAATTGATGGGCGGGCAGAAGTGCTCATCACCAACTTCAGCAACGAGCGTCGTCACATCCAGAAGGGCACCGCGATTGCCTACTACGACGACGTGGACCAAGCCAGAGATTGCTTCGCTTTGCAACCGGACGAGGCGATCATCCCAGCCTCGACACCTTTGTCTGTCAACATTTGCTCAACTCTGTCAGCCTCGGATAAACAGCGCCTACTAGAGCTGATACACCAGTTCAAAAACTGTTTTTCGTGCACGTTGAAAGTCAAGCAAACACCACTCACCCGGCACCCAATCATCGTTGAAGAAAATATGAGACCGATCCGTCAAAACCCATACCGTGTGGCTCCGAAAAAACGCGAGATCCAAAAGCAAGTTGAGAAAACGCTCCAAGATGACGTAATACAGCCTTCCAAGAGTCCCTGGGCATCCCCCGTGGTATTGGTTAAAAAGAAAGACGGCAGCTTGCGTTTCTGTATAGATTACCGCAAGTTAAACCAAGTAACGAAGAAAGACGTCTACCCACTGCCACGCAGAGATGACTCTCTTGACCAGCTGCGGCATGCACGCTATTTCTCATGGATGGACCTGTGAAGTGGCTATTGGCAAATAGAGGTCGACGAGAGAGACCGTGAGAAAACTGCTTTCGTGACACCCGACGGTCTTTATGAACTTAAAGTACTACCATTCGGGTTATGCTCAGCGCCAGCCACTTTTCAGTGTTTAATGGACACTGTGCTATATGGACTGAAGTGGCAGACATGCTTGGTCTGTCTAGACGACGTTGTCGTCTTCTCAGCTACATTCGAGGAACACCTAAGTCAATTATTCGCAGTTCTACAAGCTATCTGTCGGCTGGCCTGACTTTAAAGCCAGAGAAGTGCCATTTCGGTTTCAGCGAACTTTGCTTCTTAGGCCACGTGGTCAGCCACGAAGGTGTTCGACCTGACCCAAGCAAAATCGACGCTGTCGCAAAGTTTCCCGCAACGCATTACAAAAGAGCAGTGAGACGCTTCTTAGGCCTCTGCGCTTATTACCGACGATTCATCGCCAACTTTTCGTCTATTGCGGCGCATCTGACACGGCTCACACGAGAGTATGTCCCCATTCTTTGGAGCGAAAAGGAACAAACAGCGTCCAACGAATTACGCCAACGCCTCCAAACACCTCCGGTTCTTGCGCACTTTGACCAGGAAGCGCCAACAGCACTTGACATCGATGCAAGCAATGTAGGCCTGGGCGCCGTACTGATACAATGGCAAGATAACTCCGAGAAAGTGATAGCCTATGCCAGCAGAGCTCTCTCTCGCACGGAAGAGAACTACTCGACTACTGAGAAAAAGTGCCTCGCCGTGGTTTGGGCGGTTCTCAAATTTCAACCGTATCTGTACGGCTGCTCATTCAAGGTCGTCAGTGATCACCACTCGCTTTGCTGGCTCACTAACTTGAAAGACCCATCCGGCCGTTTAGCACGCTGGAGCCTCCGGCTTCAGGAGTTTGATATGACCATCATTTATAAATCAGGGAAGAAGCACACCGACGCAGACTGTCTCTCGCGGTCACCCGTCGAGCCTGCCGCTAATAATGACGAGTCTATGGACGCCACATTCTTGGGAGTCATTAACGCGGCACTATCTCACAAGAGCAGCACAGTGACCCTGACCTGCTTTCGCTTATCGATTTCTTAGAAGGACGACGGGAAGACGTTACGCGAGTTTTTGCGAGAGGAGTGCCATCTTTTTGTTTAAGGAACGGCGTCCTATACAAGAAAAACTTTTCTCCCACCGGCAGCCCATACTTGCTCGTCGTCCCTGCATCAGTGCGAAAAGAAATTCCGGAAGCCTGCCATGATGAAGTCACCTCTGGTCATCTCGTTACACTCGAACATTGTCTCGTCTGCAAAACAGTTACTACTGGCCGAACCTACCTGCTGCTGTGAAACATCACGTCCAAACATGTGCCGACTGTCAAAGACGCAAAGCACCACCCGGCAGGCTTATTACATTCCGTTCAAGTACCAGCAAAGCCATTTGCCCAAATCGGAAAGGATTTCCTGGGCCCATTCCTAACTTCTACCACAGGGAATAGATGGATCATTGTCGCCACCGTTTACTTGTCTCGCTACGCAGAAACTAAAGCCATGCCGAGGGCCACAGCAGCAGAAGCGGCTCATTTCTTCATAGAAAACGCCGTCCTTCGGCATGGTGCTCCAACAGTTTTCATCACGGATAGAGGAACTGCGTTCGTGGCAGAACTTTTGGAGTCGGTTCTCAGGCTCAGTGGTACAGCTCACCGGAGAACAACGACGTACCACCCACAAACGAACGGACTAACAGAGCGGCTTAATAAGACCCTCACAGACATGCTCTGCATGTATGTCGACACAGAACACAAGAACTGGGACGAAATCTTGCCTTATGTGACCTTCGCCTGTAATACTGCCCGGCAGGAAACTACCGGAATGATGCTGTTTAGTTTAATACACGGGCGGGAAGTCACTACAACGTTGGACGCTATGCTGCCGCACGAGTGTGACGACACTCACGCTGACGCCGAAGAATTTGGTCAGCGCGCCGAAGAAGCCCGACAGCTAGCCCGCGTGCGTATTTGTCACCAGCAACACAAACATGCGAAACGGTACGACCTACGACATAAATTGGTAACCTACAAACCAGGCGACAAGGTATGGGTCTGGATCCCAATACCTCGACGCGGACTTTCAGAAAAGCTATTACGACGATACTTTGGCCCATATCGAGTCACCCGACGATTGAACGACATCAACTACGAAGTTATTCCCGACGGCAATTGCAGTTCCAGTCGCCGAAACTGCTCACCCGAAATCGTGCATGTCATCCGGATGAAACCCTACTTGTCCAGCTAACTCTCGTTTGTCCTGTGGGTGCCGGTGCATATGTGCGTTTTTATAAGTAGAGTGCCTTGGCTGCGCATCGGGACGATGCCATTTTTGGAGGGAGGCAAATGTCACGTGCGTCCCGCGAAAAAGACGAAGGCGACAGCGCATACGCGCATCTGCACGCTTTTATGCATAACGCAACAACGAGAAAGACGAGGAACTGTCTCTCGCGCGCGGTTAATAAAAAGACCGACCCGCTGCTGTTTTCTCAGCGTCTTCAAGTACGACCTCTGTCTTGACGTCGCGACAATATAAAGGAAACCTACAAGTAGCTATTTGGAGTATCAAAATTTGATGGCAGCACCCCTTTAACACGAAGCAATCATATCAGTTCGGTGATGCAGGTGAACGGAGTTAAATTCGCGCAAATGGGTTTCGGAAAAACTCGCCAGTTGTATCCTTTGCAAAGGTTGCTTTTCCAGTGAAAAAAAAAAAAAAAACTCGTTCGCAAAACGTTTTTTCATGCTCCGGCGCATTGAGTACACCACACAATCCCAGGATAAGCACGATCATCACAAAGGCGTTTCAGAGTCATTTCGGCAGTGTGCGGCTTGGTGGTGAGCTTTGACTACGGTGAATTAGAGAAAATAGGGTAGGTACAAATAAAAGGCAATAGGTCATAGGACACCGAACAAGAGGTTGTGATAAAGAAACATTTCTGATATCAAATAAGCACGCGTTCGTAAACTTTCCAACATAAAAAAAAATTCAGTTGCTATTTGGGCCCGTCAACGCAGTACTCTCACTGTGTAGCGATACCAAGTCGCCAATTTTAGGACATTGCTTCTCCACTTTGGGCAGCGGAAACGAATGAGAGGTGCAAATCGTTCAAATACGCACACTACGCACTGTGATTGAATTTCCGGGGACGGCTTTAAGCTCTCCCATAGTAGAGTACCGAGTACTCTGAATCGTTAACTACTTTTTCTAAACACACTACGCACTAAAACATCCCGAGTCGTTCAAATAAAGTCGCCGCAGCTTACCTTGTACGCCTGCCTCCCTGTGCACGCCGCGTTGCACTGTCTGATAAAGCACAGATGTCTCACAAAGCAGCGCGTAACGCGCTGATGTAAAACCACAGAACACCTACCGTAAAACTTAAAGCGGCAGTGCAGCTCTTAGTATTAAATCATGCTGTCATGAACCCGTTCAGTCCACAAATTTCGAAAAGCAACACATGGACCACGCACGTGCGCTACTTCCCGCTGCAGCATTCGAGTATATAGTTGGAGCACAGAACACCTGTTGGAGCACGGGTCTTTACCGCGGTTTTTACCTGTTTCTTTTACTTTGCAACTAGATTTGCTAAGGGAGAGCGAAGCCATGTTGTACGTTTGCTTTGTGTGTCAGTGCGCGCTGCGTACGGCATTTCTCATGCAATGTGAGCACAAAAGCATGGCCTCCGACATCAGCCAACGGCGCATTTTTAAAACTCAGAGGCCACAACAAAATATAAAAAACGCGTGTTGTTAACTTCTTGTGACAAACAAAATAAAACTATTTTTAAGTAAAAATATTGTTTTTCAGGTTAAAACAATTGGCTGTAATACATGTGGAGTGGAAATTGTCAATATTTAAGGCGTGTGTTTCACAAAGAACAATTCAAGATATTTTAAACCTTGTACAACAGTCATGAGCTTTTACAGAGTTTATTGAGCCTTCGTTTCATTTTGCTGCATGGTAATAATTTTTTTTGTGAGGATTTTGAATTGCATCCCTAAAAACGTCATGCATCATGTGGCTTCATCCGCCTCATGTCTCTAGCAATAAATACCATAAATACCACGGAGGAAGGAAAAGGTTTTCCTTTTTCCTTCCTCCGTGATAAATACCATGCTCTCGAAAATGGCTGCGCGGCCTGCCGGACACGGTGTACTCATAGAGAAATAAAAAAAGGCCGGATTGTTGGATTCTCGCCGATACGGCGACTGCCGGATTATCGCCGTATCGGCGGTCATTTGGGAAACGGCGGTCGTCGGAACCATAGAGTTTCCTAAAATTAACTAGAGTTTTTCGTGTCCTTCTTGTCCCTGTGTCGTCGTTTTGTTCTCGCGCTATAGCTATCGTCATGCCACACCAACTAGCCCAAGCTGCCACACTTCTAGGCACTCTGGCGCTGCGTTCATTCAGCGACCATGGGAATGGTGGGTAGTACACACATTTGCCTAGTCTTCGTACCTGTGGGCGGCGAATCGTACTTGCGGCTTTGTTTATTACTGAATACGGTTTTGTTTTGAAAGAAAAAACAAACACTTTTAAACTTAGGTACTTGATTCAAAATAGCAAGCTTGAAAAAATGAGGTTGTGAAGCGCAAACGGTGAACATTTGCTAATTTATGTTTGGCAGCGTCTTGTGCACCGCGCGGCGCAGCAGCCATCCCCACACACAACTGGCTGCTGCGCCGCACGAAAGTGACGTCACTTTAAAAAAAATTAACGTAAAGCTATTTAAGTGTGCAAATAATTACTTTATAATGCAATAAACTTACAAAAGTGTCATTAAAGAAGTGTGTAACGTGTTTTTATAGTGCATAAATTAATTATTAACGCATTGTATAAAAATAAATGTTTTGTATATTGTTTTTGTAATATTAGTATATATTGCTCAATTTAACAACCTAATAAATTATTTGTTGGTTTATAAGTATTATTAAAAGGGAAATAAGTTGATTGTTTGTTCTGTGCTCGAGGGTGCAGCGGGTTTGCTCCTGGTTTCGGTTTGGAGCGTATTTTGATCCTACGACTACCCTAATACAGTACATGTGTACAGTATTGTACACATACAGTACACATACGTACAGTATCGCACACAATATTGTACAGTACATGTGTACGTTCTACATCGCAATGTGCCATGTCAACAGCATTCGCCGAACACCGTGTGATAAATCTGCATCGCAACGTCAACAGAGTGTTTCTTTGATAGACCGAGAGGAAATCGGTGGTCTGGCGTCAAATTAATGTGCATCCTTGCCTGTCGACAGAGTGTTTCTTTGGTAGACAGAGAGGAAATCGGTGGTCTGGTGTCAAATTAATGGGCATCCTTGCCTTTCGTTTGCGAAATCTATGCGTCCAGTGACGCTGTTTTGGTACCACGTCTACTGCGGCGCGTTTTTCTGTCATCAGAGCCTCAATAAATAGCGTGAACAGCATTGCTTACCCAGTGGTGGAGGAAACGATGCAGTCAGTTGCATCGTTTTCGCTTACGGGCCTGGAGTTTTGTGTGTCCTTGTACGTCTCGGCAAGAAAGTGCATCGATTGTTGAACAAGCGTATAAATGACCTATTCTGCGAGGATAATCAAACATTCGAAATCAAAGGAGGCGGCATTCAGGAAGATCAGTCCAATATGTGCTTAGGAGAAACTTGTTAACTTGTGTCGCAGACAGTACATTATTGTTATTGATTTCAGCAGTGCTCTGAGGGACGAGGATCTTTCAGTGCGCTGCTAAAATCAAGAATGCGATCCAACTCGCGTATGCAATTTTCAGTTTTCATGCAGCACATTATTGATCGCCTTATATGAAAAAGTTAACAAAAAAAATTACGGCATATTCACGGGGTGAATGATGATGAATGGGCGAAGCTCCGGAGGGATCCATCGGTAAACTGTGAATCTTCCGTGTAATTCGCCCAGTCGATCATCATGTAAAGACGTGAGAAACGCTGTGTGTGTATATACACAAATTAACTTTTATTTGTTCTTAGACGATGGATGGCTTGCGATGTCCCTTGCCTCGCGCGCTCGCACATCGGGATTCTGTCTGCGAGCGCGCGCTGCTGCCGCCTTGCGCTCTCTCCGCTGTGCAGCCTTATCCCTCCGGCGACTCCGAGCGCGCGCCAACAGCGAACGGATTTTATTACAACGCTCCCCCTAACGTACGTCGCCGCACTAAATCGAACGATTGCCTTCAACCAATGACACGCGCCATATGTGACATCATTCCTATTTTATAAGATCTCGCGTCTTTCATCAACTACAAGTACCGCTTTCTAGTTTATAACATCTTGCATCTTTTCATCATCAGCTACAAGTACCACCATCTAGTAAACACTACAAGAACTAAACGAGAGGTGGCTACATACAGGAGACGGTACCGCCATCTAGTGAACACTGCAAGAACTAAACTAGAGGTGGCTACATACAGGGGACAGTACCGCCATCTAGTGAACACTGCAAGAACTAAACTAGAGGTGGCTACATACAGGCTACAGAGGACGCACAGCACACGCCCTAAGGAGCTTCGCCCCTAAAAAGTCATTTATGTACGTGCTATGCATGCCACGTTAAGCTTCTGTGCTAACTATACCCTTGCACTGGATATTAAAATGTTTACATGCTTACACTCTGAGGAAGAGATGGTCCGCTTATTTCTTTTAAACAAATCTGGAATGTTGGCCATGTTGTCGCTTGTGCCTCTAGACCAGGTAGCCGTGTCTGGACCACCAAGCAAACCAGCTTGACCTCCCTCATGCCCAGGGTCACACATCTTAATTCATGCGGCTACGATGTGCTGCTGCACTTCCACTAAGTATGAGTTGAATATGTTCGCAAATAGACTGCCATATAAAGCACTTGCAGGTGCTCTTCGGTTTTCTTTTCTTTTTTAGCGCGTTATAGTGCAGCGATTGGTTCGCAGGTAGGACTTGCAAACCTTGTACAGCTATGGACAGGGCTGACTATTGTAGCTTTGTATGCATGTAGAAACCTTTTCCAAGTAGAAAGGTTATTATCATCAACATAAGAGAAAGGTATACAAGCTGTTTTCATCCAACCTTTCTTCACAAATGAGATAAAAATGACTAACCCATTACTACTTGAATTACTAGCCATACTGTACAGGTTGCCATCAATTTAATTAATGCAACACCCAACATTAAAACCACACTAATTCATTAATTTCACCTGTGACGACAATGTTAGTACAGTCAGCATTAGGCTGGCAATCCTGGCACTGCACGAGAGCCTCTTTTAATGTTGCCTATAGCAGCTAGATTACAAAAGCACTACAATTTTGTCGAAAAACTCACATGATCTACGAAGTCTTCACGTCTCGCTATTGAGGTGACCAGGGCATGGTTGGAAGTGCTGCGATCATATGTCTGACTAAGGAGCTGAAGTGCTTCCTTCATGTGTGATGCCTGTATTGCGTTGATTTGCTTGCATCGGATCCATGCGTTCATTGTGCACGATGACCTAAACTGATACGACACATGCATTTTAATCTCTCATAACATAGACAGATTAAGAGATGCCCTTCTTGGCTACTTAGTTCATAACTGAAGCTCAACAGCGGCAGGACGAAAACATGTGGGTCTAAAGGACCGGGCAAAATCCTCCTGACCTTATATGATGGTCTACTGACAAATTTTGTCGCCTCCTCACCTACGCCAAATTTAGTGTTAGTTATAAACATTCGGTGATTTTAAACTTCCAGGCTTCAGTTTTGTCACTTTATCTATCTCGGCTAGTGATAAGGTAGCCCATGCCTTACCATAAAAGCTTGTTAAGACTTTCGCCTAACTCAGTTTATTACGAAGCCTATACAAATTGTAGGTTCTGATTTTGATGAGATAAACCTTGAAACTTCTTTTTCTGAGAGCCTTTTAGCTCTACGTTCTCCCCATTTTTTTGAACAAAATTAGACGCCGCTCAAAACTACCCGAACTCATAATATGACACAAACCTGTTACAAAAGTACGGTGTAGTAAATGTGCATTTCGGCCTCAAAAAGCCAATAAAAAGAAGAAACAAAAATGTCTGTGTAGGTCTACACTGTACCCTATTAATCCTTGGGAATTCAACAGCAAGTGATATGGATTACAGAAAAATGCTCAAAGCCTCAAGCCGTCAGTTGAGGTGCTGTCCACTATCATCATCAGCCTGACTACGTCCACTGCAGGACAAAGGCCTCTCCCATGTTCCGCCAGTTAACTCGATCCTGTGCTTGCTGCTGCCACTTTACACCCACAAACTTCTTGATCTCATCTGCCCACCTAACCTTCTGTCTCCCCCTAACTCTCATGCCTTCTCTGGGAATCCAGTTAGTTACCCTTAACGACCAGCAATTTTCCTGTCTATGCACTACATGCCCAGCCCATGTCCATTTCCTCTTCTTGATTTCAACTATGATATGCTTAACCCCGTTTTGTTCCCTGATCCACTCTGCTCTCTTTTTGTCTCTTAAAGTTACACCTACCATTTTTCTTTCCATTGCTCGCTATTCAAGCTGAACCCTCTTTGTAAGTCTTCAGGTTTCTGCTCCATAGCTAAGTACCAGCAAGATACAGCTGTTATATATCTTCTTCTTGAGGGATAGTGGCAATCTACTTGTCATAACTTGAGAGTGCTTGCCAAATGTGCTCCACCCCATTCTTATTCTTCTAGTTACTTCAATCTCTTGGTTCGGCTCCGTGGTTATTACCTGCACTAAGTAGACATAGTCTTTTACTAAAAACTCGCGCTCAGCTTGACGACTTAACTCATCGCCACAGAACTGCCCGCCTTTCGCTTCTCCACAAGCTCTATCATCACCCATACCTTCACCGCATTTTCGAAGCACCAACAGTCATCTTTCCACGCACAGACCATATCTTCAAGATAAAATGTATAACTTGTCGCTCAGCTCATTGCGCTAATTCCTTCATTCCCCGAACAATAGTTGCATGGAATAGCTTGCCATCCCACATTGCCACTCAAGCAGATTTCCCAACATTTAACGAACTTTTACTCAACATTTCCGACTAGATATCCACCGCGCGTACTCTCATTAAGCTTCTTCATATGTACATCAGTGTTTATTTTTCTTGTTATCATGTGTTAATGTTTTTCACGACCATTGTACACGCTTGATTTGTATTATTTATGTGTTCATTGCGAACTTTTGTATCTTAAGATCATGCCATCATTTTAGTTTTTTTTTCTTGTATACTGTATTTGTTAGTGCCCTTAATTTATGTTTCCAGTATTCAATATTTCATCTCTACTTAATTTTTCTTTTTTTCATAGTACGTATCTCATTTTGGTTGTTGTTGTTGCTTTTTGTATTTAGCTCACTTTCATTATTTTGTTTAATCTTGTTTTTAGACTGTATAAGCGTACAAAAATTTGTTTCATGTGTCCGTTCCCCTATGTAATACCCCTTCGGGGGCCTTTAGGGGTATTATGAAATAAAAATAAATAAACAACTTGAAGTGCACTATTAACTATCTTGAAGCACTGCTCTCTTCCGAGGTTGTTGTACATTACTTTCGTTTTCTGCAGATCAATTCTAAGACCCACCTTTCTGCTCTCCTTGTCTAATTCTTTAATCATGAGTTGGAATTAGTCCCCTGAGTTACTCAGCAATGAAATGTCATCGGCAAAGCGCAGGTTACTAAGGTATTCTCTATTAACTCTTATCCCTAACTGTTCCCATTCTAGGCCTCTGAAAACCTCCTGTAAGCACGTGGTAAATAGCATTGGGGAGATTTTATCCCCCTGCCTTACACCCTTCTTGATTGGTATTCTGTTGCTTTCTTTATGAAGCATTAGGACAGCAGTTGATCCCCTGTAGATGTATTCCAGAATCTTTGTATATGCTTCATCGACGCTCTGATTCTGCAGTGTCTGCATGACTGATGATATTTCTACTGAATAAAACGCCTTCTCGTAATCTATGAAGGGTATGAATAGTGGTTGGTTATATTCTGAGCATTTCTCTATTATTTGATTGATAGTATGAATGTGGTCGATTGTTGAGTATCCTGTTCGAAATCCTGCTTGTTCCTTTGGTTGATCGAATTCTAATGTTTTAATAACTCTGTTAGCAAGTAGCTTTGTAAATAACTTGTATACTACGGACAGCAACCTGGTCGGCCTGTAATTCTTTTAGTCCTTGTCATCTCCTTTCTTATGTATTAAGATGATGTTAGCATTCTTCCAAGACTCTGGTACCCTTCCCGTCAGGAGACACCTCGTAAATAGGGTGGCTAGTTTTTCTAACACAATTTGTTCTCCATCTTTCAGCAGATCTGATGTTACCTAATCCTCACCAGCAGCTTTGCCTCTTTGCATGCTCTCCAAAGCTTTTCTGACTCCTTCTATCATTACTGGTGGGGTGTCATCTGGGTTACTGCAAGTTCTTATAGTATTAAGGTCGTGGTTGTCCTGGCTACTGTACAGATCTCTGCAAAACTCCTCTGCTATTTTACCTATCCTATCCATATTGGTAGTTATTTTGCCTTCTTTGTCCCTTAGTGCGTACGTCCGATTTTCGCCTATCCCAACTTTCCTCTTCACTGCTTTGACGCTTCCTCAATTTTTCAGAACATGTTCAATTCCCTCCATGTTATACCTTCTTACATCGAATACCTTACGCCTATTAATCAACTTCGAAAGTTCTGCCAGTTCTATTTTGTCTGTTGTACTTGAGACTTTCATGCTTTGACGCTCTTTAATGAGGTTATTCGTCTCCTGGGACAGCTTGGCAGTGTGCTGTCTAAGTACCGTACCTCCAACTTCCACTGCACACTCCATAATGATACTCTTCAGATTATTATTCATTGCGTCAACGCTAAGGCTGGTTTCCTCGATAAGAGCCGAGCACCTGTTCTGAAGGGAGACTCTCAATTCCTCTACTTTCCCTCACAGTGCTAGCTAATTGATTGGCTTCTTGCGTATCAGTTTCTGTCATTCCTTCTTCGGGTCTAGGTGAAATCGAGACCGTACCATTCTATGGTCACTGCATCACACCCTGCCAACCACTTCCACATCCTGCAAGATGCCTGGGTGTGCACTCATTATAAAGTCTATTCCGTTCTTACTTTCCCCATTAGGGCTCCTCCATGTCCACTTACGGTTTCCTCGTTTTTGGTAGAAGGTATTCAAAATACGTAAATTATTGTGTTCTGCAAACTCTACTAGTAGCTCTCCTTCGGCATTTCTAGTACCGATGCCATAATCTCCTACTGCCTGGTCTCCAGCCTATCTTTGCATTAAAGTCTGCCATCAGTATAGTATAGTGTGTTTTTACCATACTCATTGCTGATTCCACATCCGTCTTCATAGAAGCTTTCAACTGATGCGTCATCGTGGCTGGATGTAGGCGCGTAAGGTTGTATCCTTCCTCTTGTATCTCTTATTGAGTTTAATTACGATACCTACCACCCTTTCATTAATGCTATAGTATTCCTATATGTTGCCAGCTGTGTTTCTGTGAATTAGAAACCCCACTCCCTGTTCTCTTCTGTCAGCCAAGCCTCGATAGCAAAGGAGGTGCCCATTCTATAGCACCGTATAGGCCTCATCTGTCCTCCTAACCTCACTGAGTTTTATTATATCCCATTTAACACCCTCTAGCTCCTCGAGTAGTACAGCTAGGCTTCCCTCACTAGATAAGGTTCTAGTGTTAAACGTTGCCAAGTTCAGGTTCCAATGGTGGCCTGTCTGGATCCAGAGATTCTTAGCACCCTCTGCTGCATTGCAGATCTGACCGCTGCCGGGGTCAGTTGCTTCGCAGCTGCTGAGGACTGAGGGCCGTGAGTTATTTGACGTATGCATGTGGGAGGTAGTGGCCAGATACTGCACCCGGGTGGCCAATTCATCTCTGGTGAGAACCCCCCCCCCCCCCCTTAGCTCGGGTCCGTGGTGTCACTACACACTAAACGCCTGCTTATGCAGATGCCCCTGCGTGTCCACTGTGCTATGTAATAAACCCTGGAGATTTTGGAATGTAATATAAGCCGCATTTATATCCTGATCCATCTGAACATTGACTAGCTGAATGGCGTCTATTCTGCCTATCTTATTATAAAAGCGTTCTCATCTGTTTTCACTCTTGAAATGGTTACTCCTTTTCGAATCTTTAGTTCATTTCATGATTTCTCTATTCTATGCAATAAATTTGTAGTCGTCAGTAAAGATGGTATTTTTTCTTTATTTACAAACAATAAAAATGCTGCAAGTATAGATCTCCTTGTTTTTAGCCACGATATATTAAAATATATTTGGGAGCATTTTTGAAGCCTTTACTGCACTTTTTTTATTGATCATTATCCTTTTGCTGCATTACTCATCACTGTGTGAAGCCAAGTTATGCAATGTTCTAATCAGGCACCTGCCCTGATTCTCTAAACTACAGACTCATTCCTTTCACTTACACTTTTTCCAAGCTCCTCGAAGGCATCATTCAAACTCAAATAAATAATTATTTCAAAGATTACATCATGTTTAAATAGCACAGTTTCTGTAAGGAATTTCCTTGTGATCATCAGCTGACATAATTTACTCATGGCTTATTAATAGACACTGGCTTTCAAGTTGAAACCTTGTTTCCCAGTTTTTTCGGTGCACTGATTGGGTCTCCAACCATAGGCCTGTATTCACTAACCATCCTCGGTGTTACCTCAAGTTTTTGTTATCGGTTGTAAGCCTTTATTGCGCTTGATGTACAAAGTTGGCCAGTATTCGTGAACCAGTCTTGTTGTAGTTTTTTACCTCCTTACCATTTTTGTGCCTTTATAACACAAGTAGAGGGTACAAAAGCTTGAGGAGAGGAAAGGCCAAGGTTGGTTTGTGAATACGGGCCATAGACTCTGTAGTTAACACAACTGAACATTCACACACACATCTTAGTATACAAGGGTTCCTCTGATATCGCAGTCAATTCACCTCTGTTAATGGCTCTAACTCTTCGACAGCTCAAGTAACATTCAGCACTCCGCAGGGAAGTTTCCTTGGTCCCCTGTTTTTTTCTAATATTTGTTAATGATTTGCCTGAATGTATTTTTTCTCAAACTAGACTTTTTCACTGATGACCTCATTTGTAGTGTACTGAGCCATGAAAAGTAACTCTGGCTATCAGTTATTATAAAGCAACCTCTGTTCAATTACAACTTGGTGCTCATCATGGCTACATTTCTAAATAAGTGTAAGGCTAAAATTGTCACGTTTACAAAAAGTTTTATGCTGCTTTCTGAACTTCACATACTTCAAATACATAAATGTTGATTCAGCTTGCACTGACAACTATTTAAATGTTCATTGTATGTTTGACCTGACATGGAGCCGCCATACTTATTTCGCTTTGTAGTTGCCACTACCTCTCTGCTTCTCAAATTGTAATCTACAACATGCTCCTGCACAGGTGCTTAATCTCACCCACTTTACTTTAATTCATCCTAAAATATAGAGTATACTTCATAGATGTGGCACCTGAATTAGGCCTACATCATAGGTAACATCGATCTCTCCAAAAAAATGCAACAGATTTTTTTTTTTTTTCTGATTACTACCATTTCATTGGTGTGTCAGTCAAGGCTTGTGCTGGTCTTGATAACCTTTACCATCATTGTACACTAGTTTGTTTACCTCTTTTTTATAAAATATACTGCCACTCATTACTTCATTTTTTTTCCAATCATATTTCCACATCACCATCGTCCTTTCAAAATTAAACACATAGCTTGCTGTACTTCCATCTTTGCTAAATCATTCATCCCTAAAACCATTATCGAGTTGAACTGGCTGCCTCCTTATATTGCAACTAAAATTAATACACTTGAATTTAATAAACTTATTAAAAATATTACCTATTTGTAGGCTGTCTCACTAGAGCTTTTCTATTTTCAGAATTGCATTTTTGTATATTTTGTTTGTTATGTCACACTTTTTTAGGTGTTTGTTTGATGAGTATTGTTGTTCTGCTGTTTATTGATGCTACAGCCTATCTGTTTTTCCCTCCTCTTTATGTAATATATCCCTACAAGTAAGGGCCTTAAGGCATTTCTTGCAAGAAAATCAGTAAATGACAATTCTAATGTACCAAAGTCTCCTTCCCTTTTAATTGAAACCGTTTTATGAATTTTTAGGCTGGTTAGTCATTATCAATAAAGTTTGTGAATTTCTTTTTTATGCCATTTCTAAGCCTGAAGAAAAAAATAGCAAGAAAATACTTTAGCCACAAAAAAATCATTTTTTATTCAAGAGAAGCATTTGCATGTATAGGCTGGTGCACATGTATGCACTTATATTTTCAGAGGTGGTGCCGCTTCAGTGGCTCATACAGTACTCGCCTACTCTTCCAATAGATGCAGCTTTGATTAATCCAGGCACCATGGTTGCATTTCTGTAGAAGGGAAATCCTAGAGAACCACGTCAGGTGGAATACTAGGGCACAATAAAGAACCCAATGGGGTTCAAATTGTCTGGAGCCTTCCAATACACTGTCTCGAAAAGGTCGTACTACTTTGTTAAACTCTGTAAACTTAAATTTAGAGGCAAAACCCTAAAGTAAATGATAACAGTACACTGATGAAGTCATGCAATAAAAGTTTGGACACAGCATGGTAGAGTTGACGTGTCAGAATTAATGGTGTGAAAGTATTTGAAAAGTGCAAGTAATATTGTGCAGTACCATTCAATTTGGTCTTTTGTTTGAATAACTCTAGGGGAATATTTTTTGATTGTTTAAAATTACAGCAAAATCTCAATAGTATCAAACAAACACGAGATAAAGGTATGATAAATATAATCCAAAATGCCAGAATTTGTTAGATATAGACAGCAATCACTTATACTTTTTAAGGAGAGTCACCAGATATTTTAGGCCCATGGCAAAGCAGCTCCAGTGCGTTACATGCCACAAAAGTGCTACTGACATTCTTTTGGGCCCCAAATCTGAACGAAACATCGTAAATAGTGTAGTGCACATGTGTGAGTGTATGTGTTATGTGTTTATCACTGCATATATCATAGTTATCACCCAGTATCTGGAGTAACATGTCAGGCGAAAAGCCAGACAAACATCTACAACTCTCCACTAAAATGATTCTCACTCTTCAACAGCTTTTTCCAAAATCTGGCTAAAAAATTACCAAATTTTTCGTTGTGTTTAAAACTTGCTCTGCTTGCTAACTTCTGTAGACGAAAATTTTCTTGCCTGTTCGTGCTAGTTTATAGCTTTTCGCCGACTCAGCTAGAGAGTATCAAACAACAATTTTCATTCAAAGGATGTCTATAGGATGCACTCGATAAAATGGTGTTTATGGCAAGCTAATGAGATAATGTAACTGTAAATAAATTACTTTTTTATGTATATAAACTCATTAAGGGTTTTTGGCACAAGCCAAATTGAATAAATTTGTGAAATTCGATATTCACTGTAGAAGCATGTCAAAATAAAATGGCACAAATAATATGTCATAGCAGCCTGTTCAACATGCTATGAAGTAAAAACGATTAAGGTGCTCAAGATATATCGACTGAAAAATAAATTCCAATTTCGCTTTTTTTTTTAGAAGAAAGCTCAGTGTTCATTGAAAGCCAACTTTGCTGGTCACTTAGTGGACTAAAAGTATTCATAAAGTTATATATATTACCTAAAAATATGTGAAGTTACAGGGAAGTATTGTTTTTTGTATGGACGTGACTGCATGATGGACGTGACAACCTATGGACGTGACTGCATGATGAACATAAAGAGCAAATGGTAACATGTAAATTATGACACACAATCATGCACCACGTGATTTACATGCCAGGCTCTTGGTGTGCTTGCGGCAATTTCGATAACTTAATATACAGCGAAATTTGCATTGCATACCACTGTATGATGACCATAAATGACATTTCCTAACATGCAAATCATAATATCCACGTCTTAATTGTACAGCATGGTTTCCTCCTTCCTGGCTGCTTCACATCATGCATCGATTCCTGTATACTGTGCATGGGATCTGCCTTTTCTTTTTCTTTTCAAGAAAAGCATCCTGCTCCTTGGGAGCCAAAGAATGTCATAAAACTAAAATATAGTCTAGCCTTATGACGCTGTTTATGTTACAGTAACATGATGCACTGCGAGTGTCAAGGAAAGCTACTGTGCATGCTCCTCACAGCAGCCAACCCATGAGTGGGGCCATGTCTATATGTCAGGTTGTTAGAATGGCGTGTATGAATTGCTGTGTGAATATATATATATATGCACGTGCAGCAATGTTTTTCAGTGTTCTGCTGTAACAATGCTTCAGAAACAGGCGGGAACTCTGGATTAGTGTCCACCGTGTAAATTTACAGGTGATTTTCCGGGCACATTTATAAAGTACATGTAGCTATAGTTCGTAGTATGCTCCATGTAAATTAACTGATACATTTAATGTGCTGAACCGAATGGCAGCCGGTAATGTGATCTAGAGTCTGCAGCCTACATTTCTTTGGCGGAAAATCTTCGGCTGCAGATCCAGCAATTTTCTCTCGTACACTGGGGCCACTTTAGATGCCAAGCGTGTTATGGTCGAGTTCAATGCTGTGTGCGGCGTGACCATCCTTGCTGCGCATGCGCGTCCCCTCCCCGTCTTTCTTTTCTCCTACACTCCCCCTTCTCTCGACTCGCACCACCGACGCAAGCAGCATCCGATAGCGAGTTCCTTGATAAAAAAAAAAAATGACTGCTAGCACTGCCCAACCGTTCACTGGCCACCCCGTATTAGGCACTGGATATTGACCTCCAAGGTAGTGCTGGTGATAGATTTCTCTTGTGCGTTGTTGAACAATGAAAATGAGCAGAGTGCGTGTTATACTTCGTTAAAAGTGTACTGAGGGTCTCTGCATTTAATAAGAGTCTTGTGTCTCTCACCCATTAGCAGTGATTAGCATGTTACAGAAAGAAACACCGGTCCATCACTGCGTACTTAGCGCCTCGTCCCCAGGTTGATCTCCTGCGCAACGCCACGATGAGAGCCAGCGTCCACGGCGCCGCCTGTGTAAGCGTTAGCGCCCGCTGCTTCACACGTATGCATTGTTCTCTTTAGTGGGAGAGAGCAATTTTTCTTCCACCATCAGTTTGTCTATCGGCGCAGATCACAGACTGCGCCGCTCGTAAGCAGGAGCCGTACATTAGGAATAAGCCCTGCATGCCTTACCAAATGCATCGCGTACCACGAGATTTTAAATATTTATTCCCCATCTGCAGCAGTTAACCTAAACACCACTGCGCGCGCAATCAAAGCCACGCCACGTCAATCTATCTATATAACTCGGTGACAGCTAAGACATCATGTGCAAAGATGGCACGTGGCTAAGTTACTCAAGGACTCATGCAAATTCAACTTGCGATCAACCAGCTATAGTTCCCAAAGTGAGCAATTAAAGAAATGTAACAGCTATTATCACATCAGGTATTGCCTCTCACTCACATAATAGCCTGGCAAATGTGAGCAGCTTTAATACACCAACAGGTGCGTACGATGAATAAGGCATATATCCTTTAATTGCTGCACATCATTTACTTATAGGCTTTACCGCAATGCTTTCGCAATGCAGTGAAGCTCAATCATCTTTTGGTAATTGTCTTTTTGTCTGTTTGAAAAGGACTCGCCAAGATGCATACTTGGCCTTAGCAGTCGCAAATGCTTATTTTTGTTTGATGCACAAGTGGCCTGTGCATGCGTTCATTTCGTATCATGTAATGCTCTTCTGCTCACGCTGGCTTTACCGCAGTGCTTTTTCCATGCAGTGAAGCTTGATTATAGTTTAGTATTTGTCCTTTTGTTTGCCTGAAACGGACGTGCCAAGATGCATATTTGGCCTGAGCAGTCGCAAATGCTTATATTTGTTTGATGCACAAGTGGCCTGTGCATGCGTTTATTTTGTATCATGTAATGCTCTTCTGCTCACGCTGGCTTTACCGCGGTGCTTTTTCCATGCAGTGAAGCTCAATCATCTTTTGGTAATTGTCTTTTTGTCTGTTTGAAAAGGACTCGCCAAGATGCATACTTGGCCTGAGCAGTCGCAAATGCTTATTTTTGTTTGATGTACAAGTGGCCTGTGCATGCGTTCATTTCGTATGATGTAATGCTCTTCTGCTCACGCTGGCTTTACCGCAGTGCTTTTTCCATGCAGTGAAGCTTGATCATAGTTTAGTATTTGTCCTTTTGTTTGCCTGAAACGGACGTGCCAAGATGCATATTTGGCCTGAGCAGTCGCAAATGCTTATATTTGTTTGATGCACAAGTGGCCTGTGCATGCGTTCATTTCGTATCATGTAATGCTCTTCTGCTCACGCTGGCTTTACCGCAGTGCTTTTTCCATGCAGTGAAGCTTGATCATAGTTTAGTATTTGTCCTTTTGTTTGCCTGAAACGGACGTGCCAAGATGCATATTTGGCCTGAGCAGTCGCAAATGCTTATATTTGTTTGATGCACAAGTGGCCTGTGCATGCGTTCATTTCGTATCATGTAATGCTCTTCTGCTCACGCTGGCTTTACCGCAGTGCTTTCACAGGCAGTGAAGCTTGATCATACTTGCTTTTACGTGTATTGCGACTTATCAAAGTTTTGTAATAGCTCAACTGTTGACGCTAGAAGTGATGCATTCTATGTGAAAGTTTTACACTTAACTTCGGGGATTCATGTTTTCATAAAGTTTTCACAATATATCAGTAAGGTTGAGTTGAAAACTATGCATTTTTGGAAAACGCCCACGAACACGACGGAGACACGAGATTAGAAAGACTCAGTACTTCGCCTTTGCCTTGTCCCTCCGTCGTTTTCACGTTCATTTTCAAAGTATCTATCAAAATGCTGACAACGCTGTTTCACTGCCAGCAACCTTTGGCGTGCAAGAAAGGGAGCTAAATTTTCTCTCAGCCTGTAAACCAAGCAATTGCGGCTACTTGATGTGCGATAAATAAAATACCAAAATTAAGAATGACCAGCTGATGTTGATAACAGGTGCTCATAGCAGCACTTTTTTGCTGTGCACTTGAATTCCTGTCTTATGTAATGTTATGGTCCGTGAGTACACAATGACACTACTACAACCAAGAAAAATTTTACTAACATTTATTTGTAAAATAACTGCTACAAAATAGAATTCTGATCCCCTTCTTAGTAGTTGCATAATTTAGCTAGAAGAAGACAGCATCATCCAACTTCCTGACGACTTGACAACAGGGTGAGTCCACAATGTACTGGACCTGTACAAGATGAAGAAAACAGACGAAAAAAACAACAGATAAACCAAAGAGTTTAAAAAATGGCACCTGAAACTTTCAACTTGCCCACCACAGCAGTGAAAAGACTCCTGTTGTCATATGTATTTTCTGCCTGTTGGTCCGCGGGCACAAGTGCCAGTCTTGTTTATTAATAGAAGCTGCTTAGCATCACTTCATTGCAAGACTTTTCTCTATCCGCCACCCAAGAACGCGCTCTGTAGCGGTCAGGCTCTGCCTAGAGACTTGTGGCAGTGTGACGTTAATGTGGGCAATATATACACAGACTTTGGTTGCTTGATTTGTAGCAAACTCATTGTGAGCAAATTTCATAGTTGAATTCATAAAATATTTGAATGTTATATTGTAATATAACACTAAAATGCTGAGGCTTTAGAACATTACAAACTCAGCCTGCCTACATTAACAATCCCAGTGCCACAGGCATGCAAGAACTGCTTGCATAATCATGAATCAACTAAACCATTTTGATATATTGACAAGTTTTCAAAAATGACTATTTTTGAAAATTTGATATTCATATTTTTCTCTTAAAGGGCAAGTTACTGTTGCTGAAAAGAAAAAAAAGCAAATCATATACAATATCTGATACTTTTTTTTGCAGTTTATAGCTGCACATGGTAAAAGGCTGCATGCATGAGTGTTTGTTGTGTGCCATTCATGGTATTATTTCCGAAATCCTTATTCAATTGACATTTAGTGATCAGCCTATTAATTTTCTTGTTTTTTATTTTTCATTCCGTGCATTAGATATGAATATATTTTAGTTCAGGAAAATTTGCTCAATGAAGGGAAGTTTTTCTACTTTTGGCAAAAAAACAAAACAAAGCAAGAACTAGTTCTAGAACTTTTATGAAAGAGACAGGTTTGAGGTTTGACGTGATGAGAAGTCAATAAAGAAGGAATGCCACAGAAAGGATTGCCTCAAGAAAGGAATTTGGTTCGTTGGGGTAACATACATTTGGCAATGTTTTCATGTACTTCTAGTTAACGCTCCACCACTCGCTTACAACAAGGAAAAAAAATAAGGTGGTGCATGCAGAAAGTTAACTTATCACATAACGTGAAAATTTGACCCAGAACAAGAGAAGGAACAAAGACGAGTGCTCACCTCCAACAAGATTTATCTTGAAGAGCAAACATATATACTCTTGAAATGCAAAAAATAGACAAATCATTCAAAAAGCCCACAACTGCCATGCACGAAAACCTTACATCCTCAGGAAAGACAATTCGTTTTGACAAATCCCTAGAGACAGAGTGAGAGAAAGTACTGATGCAGTTCAGCTCTGGTCTACAAACCTTTTTCGCCACGACAATTTCTCTTGTAGTTTTTTTTTCCCAATGATAATGGTGTCACACAAAAGTGGTTTGGAGCCACACCTGCTGCAGTGCAAGGCCAAGAAACGATTGCGACCATTCTTGAGGTTACAAGGGTGTTCATTGCAGCACGTGTGGCTGCAAAATGATTTTGCGGGACATCATTATTGCTGGAAGAAAAAACAACAAATAAAATGACAAGAGAAATTATCGAGGCAAAGAGGATTTGTAGACTAGAGCTGAACTGCATCAGCACTCTGTCTCGGGCTTTGTCAAATTGTCTTTTTTGAAAATGTAAGATATTTGCGCATGGCAGTTGTGGGCGTCTTGAATGATTTGCCTGATTTTCACATTTCAGGAGTATATATGTGTTTGCTCTTCAAGATAAATCTTCTTGGAAGTGAGCACTCGTGTTTGTTCCTTCTATTGTCCTGGGTCAAATTTTTTTGCTATGTGATCCGTTATGCATTACCAACATGCCTAACTTCATACTTTCGATCCCTGAAGTCAGTCCTTAAAGGGCCACTCACCAGGTCCCATAACAAACTGTGGAAGTTGTGTATCTAACGGAGAGCATTATACCACAAAAAGTTTTTCAATCGGTTCATTACGAGCTGACAAAACAGTTTCTTCTTTTTTTAACAGCAGGAAACAAGGATGAAAGGAGGCAAGCTCAAAACCCTTGCCACTCCCCCGTGTAGCCTTCACAAGCCAAATCTCTTTCCTACCCTCTCCAGCATCCAACCAAGAGGTCACGTGCACATGATGTGCTCAAACAAGCCCAACCCTCGAGCGCGCGAGCGGTGTTGTTTTGTTGACCAGCATTGTATTGTGTCTACTGCCTGTTTTTGCGACATTGTTTGGAAACGCTGGCTTTGATGCGGTTGAAAAGATGAGCATAATGAGTGCTCGAATGCGCAGGACCATTAATTTCTTTTCCAGGACAAGAGTCTGCTTGATGCAGTAACTGCGGAGACACAAACGCATGCGAAACGCCAGCACACTAGCTCGGCATCTCATTGCAATTTACGGGGAAAAAAATGCAAAAGACAAACACATTCTTCTATTGCGTCTCAATATGTATCCCAAGTTTTATTAATCTCTTCAAGCAACAAATTACATTAACTACGCATGTCACGTTAAATAATTTCCGTCATGTCACGTGCCACTGTTGGCAACGTCAGAGCACAGTCGTATACATATAGGACCAACGTCACTGCACTGCTGTGTATGTAGGGCGATTCATACTTGCACATTATAACCTTCTTTTTTGGGGGCGCGACCCAAAAAAAAAAGGGGGAGAAGCGTTAGTTTTGAAATTTGACCCATTTCCGCGTCGCATAGAGTTGCAATGTTTGGCAGATGTGACCATAAACTCCCGATGTACGCATTGCACTTGTCAGCTCAAAATCTCCAAACCCGGTGAGTGGCCCTTTAAAGAAAAGCAAAAATTAGAGGAGGAGACATGAAGAATGCTTAGAAATTTTGCCATATGTCTACACCAAAATGGAATGCTATTATTAATTAGAAGAATGTATCTTTTCCTTGGCAACCAGCAAACATGACTGAGAACACACGAATACTTTTTTATCCAAGTTAGCTGCTAAAGAGCCGAGACAAGCTCCGTGAAATCCTCTTGAACAACTTGCACAAGTAATGTCCAATACTACCCCACTATATTGTGGTTGCCGGCAGACACAATGTAACTTGTAAATACTATCTCTTGGCTGTACGCGAGCAGTCATGGAGTTTATGAGGGGAAAGTCTTCGATCATACCATTCTGTATGCATTGCAGCAAATGTTTGCATAGCATAACTTGGTTAAGGTTCAAAGTTTCTGGTTTTCTGCCTGACGCTATATAATACATGTTGGCAATTGCAAACAAGCCACAGTCAAGTGTGTTGCACTGGCTTTGTGCCTTCGTTGTTTGAATGGTTAATGTTGGCGATTGTAATTTTAGAATATGACAGATTTGCCTAACAGCGTCAGGAGGGGTATCTTGACCAATTGAATCATATATGAAGACTGTGTTTTTGTCTGCACCAACATTTGTTACTGTAAGCCAATGATTGGGGTTCTGAACATGCAAGATTTGAACGAAAGGGCCTTTGATTTGAGTGAATTGTAAACATCGGCCCAGTAAGACATCTTGAAAGCCGACACAAGTAGGATACTTTTTCTGAATTAAATACTGTGGGACATTGATTACGCTATCTGATATGGAGGTGCCCTGTACCAGAACATTTAAATCTGCATCTGAAAGAGAATACCGTTTGTAGACATTTAGCATGTCTACTTTAACAGTTGCAAGGCCTACCTTTTTTACTTGATTTGGGAAAAATTTACGCTTGACAGCTCTCACTTTTTTTGGCCGCCCCCTTCTTGCTTTAACCAAAGGTACCACAAGTTTTGTACTGTTAGAATGCCCAAGATAACTTGTGGCAGTAGTTTGTGCTAACTGAGCTGGTGCAGCCTTTATGGCTGCTGAAGTTTGGTTACGAGGAAATGTGGTTAAATTTCTGAAGAAAGCCTCGCAGGACGAAAGTTTTTCCATTAACTCCTTCTCACCACAATTAGGTAATACGCTAGCCACGGTTTTTGACATTTTGCAAAGACTCCTATAAGCATAAGTATACTTCTCTTGTGCAGTGTCAAGCTTCACACAGGGTGGTGACTGAATGCTGCTTGTTACCACTGGTGTGGCACTAGTGGTTGTGCAGCTGTCACTCAGGAAATGATCCTTGCACCACCTGTCTGGTATGCAAGCCTTGTCGAAAAGATCTTGCTTAGTAAAGTCACGCACTGCTAAAATATGTGCACAAGGCAGAGTGTACCGGTTATAAAAAGCACATGTGCAAGAAGCCAAGCACAATGAAACACTGTACTGTGATCTTGGTGAAACTACAACATAAGAATTAGGAGTGGAAGTGACTTGATAACTTACATTTTTAAACTTCTCATACTGCTCTAGTACTTTACTTGTAGCCTCAGAAGTGCAATTACGGGACAATTCTAGCTGAAATGGGTCATTGAAATCATTTATGTTTAGGTTCAGCTTCATTTCTTTAAGCTTAAAGAACTGTAGAGATAAAGAATCATTATCAATGTAACCTACCAATGCTTCTATTGCTTGAACCAAATGCATGCTTGAAGAGAGATAATTTTTAATATTTTGATTGTGGCACTCAATGCGATTATTAGTATTATTACCAAATGTAGGAAGGGCTTGCCGATATGCATGTACCCACATTTCCTTACACAAGTGCCAGTTATGCATATAGTAAGAAATGAAATCTGTGCAAGTCATAGCTTGGAGGTTAGCAAGCTTATCGAAGTAGTCTTGCTTTTTAAGAGAGGAAGCAACTGATCACGTTGGTGTCTAGCTTTTTCATTAACCTTTTGCTGGAAACAATGCAACACATGCCACGTACACAAAAGTATGTTAGAATTAGGAAGAATACTGGTTAAAATGCGCAGTTCATTGAGATCTTTATCAATCATCACTACTTTGCAAGCAGACACAACAAATGGGTTGAAATCTACAAACTTTGTGAACATGGGCTCAACAATTTCAGTCGTCTCATTTCGTAAGAAGGCATAACACACAGGTCTCCCACGACCACGACCATCTTGAACTAATCTAGAGTAAAGAATATAACCTTCAATATTCACTTTATACGTTCCATCAATAAATAGAATCTCTGGATACTTTTCCAAAATCTCACGCATGTGCGTTGTTTGAAGAAGTATGAATTGCAGGTTATTATTTTGATTCATTTCATAGTGAATAACCCAGTTTGGATTATTTTTTAGCAAGGTCTCTACCTTCTTTAAAACCATTTCACCATGAGCCTGCTCATTGCGGATAGGAATAGAAAATCGTTGCTTGTAATTATTAATGTCCTTTGTAGTTAACTTCTTACCAGTTTTTTGCTCGACCAAGTTTTTAAAATCCTTTGCGCCAATATTACATTTAGCTAAGTCAAAGAATTCTTTTTCTCCATGATTCAGGAGCCTCTTCTGAGGATACAAATCATAATATTCTGTGGGATGGTTATGCTTAGCTTGTAGTTTAGTTATCTTGTAGTGCAGAGTAGGCGATTTACATAGGCTTACCGATACTGTAATTTCACAGCCAGTACCATTGTAAGCTTGCTTTGGTCGCTTTCCTATCCCCCTGGGCTTTATTGTGCGACCGTGAATGCAGCTATATTTAATCCTAATATACTCGAAATCCTTATCTTCTGATGTGAATGGACTTTTATTACTCTTATTTATCATGACTACATGCCTGCCCTCCCTGCACCACTCATCAAAGCTTTTCTTAAAAGAAGGAAAGTTATCAAATGTTGCATTTAAATAAACTTTGCTACCCCCACCATATAGTGTATTTACTGGGTTATTGAGGACAGTTGGGTTGGCACCAGTGTTTACACAAATAGCCTGGGCACCAGGGCTGACAGGCCTGCTTCTGGATGTCAAAGCAGCCTCACAATACTTGTACTGCACAGCTGCAGTGCACCCAGCTTCCATAGGGTCACCAGCCTCTGTGCCAGGATCGCGCTCAATACGCATGCAATCCCGAGTCAGTGCTGGTAGATGGCTTTTGCAGACAGAAACCTCGTTCACAGCGTCATTCATGACAGATTCACAGTGAGTCGCGGAACTAACTGAGCAGTCTTTCAACTGCTTGCTAGGAACACGCTGCACCTTTTTAAAACTATCACGAATGACGTTGTGCGAGACACTGGCTCGTCCTTCAGGCTTTCTACCACAGACAGCGGAAGAAGCAGACTGAATCTGTTTCTGGCTCACAACTGCTGTCATTGGTGAAGTGAACCTGATGGACTTGGCAGCTGTCACAGCAAGAACTTTGCCTTCACTGTCTGCACACAGTTTAGAGCTCTGTTCTTGCTTGTGCAGTGCCGCAGCCTTCCGCCGGCTCTTCTTTGACTGCACCAGTTTCCACTCACTGTCGCCACACTGGCCGACAGCCTGTGGCACAGCTGCTTTTCCAGCACTGGCCTCCTCTTCCCCCACAAAAGAGCGCACAAGAGCACTCTCATGCTCCTGTGAGGCTCTCCTTATTTTCCTGTCACAAGTGGTGCTTGCACCTCGACTAGGGATCATTGGCTGAATAGGCCTCTCCCCAGTGTTTCCCTTGCATGGTACACTTGTGCCATGGAAAATGGGGGAAGGCAGGCTGTCCCAGGTCCACCAAGCCTTGCTTCCCTTGCAGCGAACGCGGACACCGCCAACGAGCGTAAAGCCAATATCATGAATGGTACTGGCCAGCTGGTCAGTGTCGTGTCTCTGCATGAGAGCACTGCTGGTTTTTCAGACAGGAGCTGGTGCAGCGGAAGGTCCACCTACTGCTGGAGAATATTGAACTGCATGCATACCAAGTGCTGGAAAATCGACTTCCAAGTTGATGGAAAAGTGCTCCTGCCGAGCCCACCCACTCCATGCAGATGCCTTGGACTCCTTGTAGGACTGTTGGATGTGTCTCCTCTCTAGATGGGTGTCTCCTCTCTAGATGGGCCTCACGGTGCAGGAAGTCTGCCAGCACCTTGTTGCCAAGCCGGCTGGGGTGGACACCATCCCTGCTCAGGAATCCAGGCCAGCTGTCCACAAGACTATCCAGGATAGTGAAGCCCCTCTCCAGGCAAAGCTGTGCGAGTGTGGCATTCACATTCCTGTAGTGGTCATTAAAATGACAAACATCACACAACTGTTCTTCCCCTTGGCGGTACCGATTCTGCCCCCGAGGAAGAATTGCAGAAAAAGCTACATGCAACGTGGGATTGCTTTCGATGATTCCCTGAGCGAGCTGGCGATATTTGTCCATGCACATGTTGACACTGTCAACAGTGTTGTTCGTGCCAACATGTACAATGACAACATCAAAACTGGCCAGCTTGTCAGCAATCATTGAGTGCAAGTGCTCAATCCTTATTCCTCTGTGTGCGGCAACGCTAACAGACAAGCCACGGCGCGATGGGAAATACTGGTCGACGTATTTCACCATTGAATCGCCCGCTACTAACACACGCGTCATGTTGCGCACACTTTCAATTCAGAATTACACCATGAAAAAAAAAAGAAACAAGAAAGTGAATATTTAATCTAAAACACGGCTGTCAACTACGCAAATGCACTACGACACAGATACGAAGCACGTTAACACGGATGACCAAAGAAAGGGCCACGCACAGGTACTGCTAAATCAGCCTATACGCGAAAAATCACAAAAATACGTATTGGGATGGATATAAACAACGTTAGTAAATATAAAATAGCAGTGAAAATGAGCGGTTGAGCTTAGATGAAGATGATGTTCGAGGCTTGCGAATATGTAGCAGAACAAGGCCTGTAGACAGCTCGCAGAAGCAGCAACCAGCCGTACTCCAGCAGCAGCAGCAGCAAGTGAGCGTCCGCTGGCCAGCTGAGCCACGTTCCGATTCGGTAAATTCGAACAACGTGCTAAATCGGAAACGACGTATGTCATGACAATTTTTGTGACGTCACTTATGTGCGGCGCAGAAGCCGTCTCTGTGTGGGGATGGCTACTGCGCCGCGCGATGCAGCAGCCATTGCCTTTATGTTTTCGTGAAAGAATAGCTCCAAGCCACACGAACACACACGGAGCCAGAAGCAGGCCAGAAGTACGAAAATTAGACAAATGTGTGTATTACATTAAAGTTAAAGTGAGCTAGAATAGGGTAGTGGGCAAAACGTTGATAGTGGGCTCACTCGCCGGCCGGCGCCATGCATTGCGGTGACGCCGCCAATGTCACACAAACGTGCTTCGGCGCGCCTTCGCGGCGCGGCGTCACCGCCGCATTAAATGTAGCGAGCGTTGGCGCTGGGGCAGTTGCTGCCTGTTTGGAGTGGTGGTCGGTGTGTGCGAGTTTTATTACTTTGAGAACTCGTCGCGCTTTGCATCCTCAATCCCATAGGTTCTTCTGCGAACAGTGATGTGGCCTGACAAGCAGTGACCCTCAAACGAGGCTAAATGCTTCCGCGGCGGCAAAACCACTGTTTTGCGCCAGGCTGTCGTACAGGTTACATCCACGTGAAGGGCAGCAAGAAGCCGTCTTTGTTCGGCGTTCCGAAGGATGCAGCCCCGAAGAAGCAATGGGAACGAAATTTGCATCGAGCGGACAAAGCCCTGGACGACACATCTGCCATGTGTGACCTTCATTTTCAGCCGAAGTATGTGCTACGGGACTACGTGCATATAATCTACGTGCCTGGACTGCGCGTGACTATAACCAGTGTGCTAGAAATGCTTTCTTAGTTGACAGCGAAAGTAGCATTTAAATACATAATGACATAAAAGACCAGCCAAGACCCATTAGAAAGTTTATTTGGTATTATACGTCAGTCATCCGGCAGCAACGACCACCCCACGGCAACTCAGTTTTTGCTAACCATTACTTGTCTCTCATTCTATGGTCTAGTGAAAACAGTTAGCCAGGGGAATTGTGACCAAGGCGAGCTAGCTTCATTGCTGGAAATCAATGCTGCTACTGACACACTGCTACAAGACGATTCAGTTGGCAGTGCAAGCACTGTGAATGAGCCTAGTTTTGTGCCAGCACCTATTGACCGCAACCAGCATATTGCTAGAAGTGATTCCAGGCTGATCTTTTATGTTGCTGGCTATATTGCGTGAAAGTGTGTCATTAAAACAAACTGCGAAGTTTGCATAACACTACTCACGATGCCAGTTCAAGGAGATTTTTAGCTCGCTCCTCTAACCACCTTTCGTAACAAAGGTGGACTCTTGTATCCATCTAGCCACCTGTACAGTTTTGTGAGCAAGCTAGAAAACATGTTTACGGAGTGCTTTTCTTGCCACAAGTTGCCTTCTGACAGCATTTTGGATGTATTGACAATCGTGAAAGAAAAGTTTTCTCGAGAAGTTGGGTGCGCACAACATGCCCTGGCCTCTCAATAGACGTAATCAGCTTTTATATTGTTACGCGGTTTTGTGAAAGGCATTAATTCTGATAGAACCGAGAAGCGGGAAAAGGCAAAGCATCTAAAGTTGAGCCGCTGCTTCTGAAGGAGAAATATCCAGTAAGCAACTGTGCCCAATATATATCTGATGAATAAATTTTCATGTACTTGTGCCGAGTACTTCGGGAGAGTGGCTTCCTGTTTTTCTTTTCTGTGGATTTTTAGTCTTTGCATAGGAATATTCAGCGGAGAAATAGCCAAATTACAGAGCCAAGATAGTGGAGATCTGCAGAAAGAATGAGCAGCTGAAACTTTTTAAATGCTGTGAAATGTATAACATTAAGAGCTGATAGTAACCTCCCGAGTGTGTGCCAAGGTCAGCATCGGTAATAATTTCACACGCTCGTAAAAGGCGTGCGTGACAAAAGTAGGGCCCGAGAAATGCAAAGAATCCAGTTTACAATTGATAGCCGTGCAACGTAAGCTTTGAAAAGTTCGCCATCGCTGCTTATCACTTGTAAGAAAATTTAAATGCATCTCATGTTTGCACAGCATCCCTTGCATGCATTGAGTTCTGCATGCAGTTTAATCGCGCGAGTTACACCGACAGAGTTTATGAAAAGAATGTTTTCTACAGCTTTATTCGCACGAGTACTGACGGTATTCGGTGTGTTTCATTTAACATCAAATAACAAGCTAACAGTATAGCTGCATACACCTTGCTACAGTGTTCTAGATGGTTACCTACGCGCACATGTAGGCCAACGGCCTACGCACCTAGCTCCACGCTAGTTTTCTTTCTTTATTTTTATTGTCTTAGCAACATCAGCATCACCGTTTACACTGCCGAAATTCGCGTGCATTTCCGTCCAGTGCATGGGGTAACAGCGCACAAAGAGCATGATTTCAGTTGCGCACCAACGCCTCTGTCAGGCAGTGCCCTACATCGAAGTCGCTGGTGACGCCACCACACATGTGACATACCCGGCGTCAAGCAGGGGACCCCAGCAAGCCCACTACCCTATTCTAGCTCACTTTAATTACATCACGGAGGAAGGAAAAAGGTGTATTACATTTACCCACCACGGAGGAAGTGACTACCCATCATTCCCATGCTCGCTGAAGCGCCGTGTATGGCAACTCCCGTAGACACTAGCGCCAGGGTTCCCTCTAGTAAGTATTGTGGAAAACTCTATGGTCGGAACTACGATGGTGGCGCCACTCAAGTAGGGGTGTCTTCAAATGATTTTTTTACGTTTTTGGAGCTTATATGCAACAAAAATACCGTTAAAAAGTTTTGAAAAGGCGTAAATGTAATTTTGATTAACCCTACGTAAGTGACGCCGTCATTCAGCAAACAACTTTTTTAATACAAGGCATTCTCTGAAATTAGTAGCAAACGCCAAAATTGCCAATTTCAAAGGCTGAGTACAAAACCCTTACTTCCTACGTAGGCAGCGCCGTCATAGATGACCGGCGTTTTGCGCTCATCCGGCAGGCACGGGAAATCTAGGAGGCGTTGCTTTTTTTGACGGAACGCTGTGCTAACAGCTGTAAATACTTGTGTGAAGTGATAGCAGCGAGCTGCGGTGTGTTTGTTCACTGTACTGCGATTGCGTAATCGCCGATCGACTTGTGTTGCCTCCTTCACACATATTGCGCCTAACCAGGACTTTTCTGTTGTCGTGCGGGTTTGTTGGTGAAACCATGGCTGGCGTTCCTGCGGCCGCTGCGGCCGTGCTCGACCAGGTGGAGGAGGACGCGTCGGAGCTGCAGTTCCCGAAAGAGTTCGAGAACGCCGAGACGCTGCTCATCAGCGAGGTCCATATGCTGCTCGAGCACCGCAAGCAGCAGAACGAGAACGCCGAGGAAGAGCAGGAACTCTCCGAGGTTAGCGCCTAGTATACTGTCTTCAGAACGATCCGACGCGTGTCCTGCACTACTTCGACTGATGCCTGCTGCGAAGCACTGGGCGCTGCGGGGCACGCGTCGGAGCGTCGACGACTGTATATTCCCTGGTACCTTTAGCGCACTTGCAGCTCATAAGAGTGTAGGATTGGGCGTATATTCTTAGCAGCGCAATAACTTGATAGACACAAGGTAAGAGACCGAGCGCTAGCTTCCGACTGTTCGCTTTTTTCAAAACGCTTCTGTAAACAGGCACGCTATACACGCAACGACCGCAGTTCAACACCCTACGTAAGTCTTCTTTTCATGGTTGAGAACAGCAGCAGGCATGCCGACGCATCCGTCATTCAAAAGCTTTTTTTTTTTTTTTTTGCAGTCTCATCTCTGCACTAGGCGATGATGCTACGATATTAACAACATTAATTTACTAGCGTCCGTGCTACTGTTGGCAGGCAGCCAGCCTTGTTCTGAACGACCAACATTGTACAAATGCTTAATCATTGTATTGTCTACACAACGACCGTCTGTTTGTCCTCTCTTTTGCCCCCTCGTGGATGTAGCAATGCAAAGAATTGTAAGCATTTGTAGCAATGCAAAATTTTCTTTGCCTGTCATCTTGCGTTTTGTTCTGAACCAGGCGTTTCACTATCGCGCAAACTTCCGACAGTCGGTTACAACCTAAGAATGCATGCAAGCTGTGCCTGTAAAACTGTGGCATGCTGCCTAACCACCTGTGCAAGCGAGCCATGTTGAATGGCTACCTCTGTCAGACAGTCATAAGGCAGTCGGAGCTTGTATCAAGATGAACGGTAAAATTGCTTTTGTCAACAAAGCTCTGTTCAGTGCAGATAACTTTATAGCACATTTGTTTGTAACATTTTTTAGCTTTTATAGCCACGGACTTCATATATGTTGATGACTTCGTGGTTCTTTTTCAACCTAACACTATCTTGACGCACAAGCATACAGTAATCGTAATCATCAGCCTCTGCGCCATCTTCAATTGAAGTTGAGACCTCCTTGTAAGTTTCCATGTTTCTGCTTATAGGTAAATACCAGCAAAGTCCAGTCTTATATATCTTCCTCTTGAGTGTTAGAGGTAGACTACTATTCATGATTTGAAAATGAACCCCATCCCATTATTCTTCGTTATTTCACTCTCGTGGTTTGGCTCTGTAGTCACCACGTAGATGTAATCCTTTACAACTTCCAATGTCTCGCCACCTATCACCAAGTGCTGTCCTCTGCCGAGACTATTGAAAATTATGTGCGTGTTAGAGGATTATTCGTCATTCATGAGACTCCTGCTGATAATAAGCTTGAATGGTTAGATATTAACTTCACATTCACTGTAGAACATGTATGCAGATATCAGCTGACAGAAAAAAAAAAATGTGTGCTTTCGTATGAATCACCTCATTCTATTGCAGTAAAATCTGCTGTTGTGATCTACTTTTAATCTTTCTTCACAAAAAGTCGGGTGGCCACATGAAGTATGACAAGTTTTGTCCTCAAATTGGCAGACCAGCGCAAGCTAAGTATCCTCGCTCGGTCAGTGTCGCAATAACCTACTCCCTGTTGCAAAAGAATTGCTGCAGCCTGAAGTCTTTTGCCTCATGTGCACCGAATGTTAACACTGCCTCAAAATAAGTAGGTTTAAAATATGGGGTCCTGATTGTTCTCTAGACACCCAAAGACGCTTTGTTTTTTTCTCTTGCATTAGTGGGACGAAAACAGCATCTTGCAACAAAAGGCAGATGAGGCCCCTCGTGAAGTGGGCAATCAGAGTGGTCTACGAAGTTTCACTCGGCTGCTGCATGGTCTACGTAGACCAATGCAAGACACTGCATAAATGTCGGTGAGGGAGCGCCTGCAAATTTCAAAAGGGAAAAACTAATTCAGCTGAGCATTGCAGTGTGCGCAAGTGTGATCCTCAACAGAAGGAGGTCATTATCAGTAAAAGTAGAAATATGTATGCATGTTTGGTCCTGGAAGATTGTCTATATCACACGAAGCATCTGCATGTGTTAGTGATCCTTCGATTGCCCTGGACAGGGAAGAGAGTGGTTTCAGGCTTGGGCATGTATAATTTTCATATTTATTGGTGAATGTACACGTCTTGGTGTTTAAATTTCCAATTTATTCGGTGGTTGCACCCATGAATATAGTAGTGCGAGTCTGCACTTGTCTGTGCACCGCTGCTTCTGGCCATGGCTTTTTTGTTTTTAATGCAATCCTTTTAATCTTCCTCATGTGAATAGGTGTATGGATGCTGTAAGCTACGCTGTGTAAAATTACATGTTTTGACATCACATGGAAATCTGTTTTGTGTCACTTGTTTAATTTATAGACATGTGATATTATGCTGTTCAAATTACAGAAGACTTGGAAGAACCTATGCACCAAATGACTGCAAAGTAACTCTTTTGTACTCACCCAAAAGGCAAAGTGTATACTGACAAAGAACAATAAAAATGGTGCACAAAGAAACACACAGCATCATAGGTCGGCAAAAAGATGTGGAGCCCACGAAGACTCGCTCGTGAAAAATATTTTGCTTTTAGGACTCGTCCGGACTTTCGTTCACCAATATATTCCAACAGTGGACTCTCCCAGACCCCCACTAAAATGTACTTCAGGTGCACTCGCTCAGTCTTTTAGACTGATGAGCGAGTTTGCCAACCTATGTATAGCGCCAACCAAGGTAAATATGTATTGTGAAAGGTGTTCTGGCTTTTGCATGGAAGCTTGTTCAGGAGCATCATTATGATTATTCTGAGCAAGGTTCCTGTGTGGGAGTCTGTGAATATCTAGGCTCCCATGGAGGAGCCTGAACATTCATTATTATTAACACATTTTTTACTTGGTTGGCAATGTGTTTCTTTTTCTATATTGCTTCTCGATATTTCATCCATCTCTTAGACGTCTTAAAATTTCATGTTTATGGGTCCTCACTGGCATTTGTACTTTGCCTTTTGGATGAGTGAACAGTTGTTATTAAGATGATAAACTGAGCTAGTTGGTTGGTTGGTGTTCACGATAAAATCTCGTGTAATGCACACAGGTCGGACAAAATACAAAATAAACAATGGCTGTCCTCGTTGTTTCTTCTGTCCTTTGTTCCACTCGTGAGTGCTGCGCAAAATTTTTGTTGTGCGCATTTTGACATTCCTTCGTGCGTGCATTTCGTATCAGTGACATTGTACAACTTCTTATCCAAGGTATAACCAGCTGTTTTGCGAAAAACATCACCTGGTGCCTGCAAGCATATAGTGATTAACGAACCGGTGTCAAATGTGCAGGTGTTCATGAAGACTCTGGGCTACTGCCAGCGGTTCAGTCGCTTCAAGAACCGGGAGACCATCACAGCAGTACGGCAGCTGCTGGCGCAGAAGAAGCTGCACCGCTTCGAGCTGGCCCAGTTGGCCAACCTGTGCCCAGACAATCCCGAGGAGGCACGTGCCCTCGTGCCCAGCCTCGAGGGCCGCTTCGAGGATGACCAGCTGCGGCAGATACTGGAGGACATCCAGACGCAGCGCAGCTTCCAGTATTGAGATGGCGCCGGTTCCAATGTGCTTGCGAGTGTGTTCATTGTAAATTTCCATATGATATTCAATAAATGATGCCAGTTTTATTGCAATGAAGGTGTTGATGTTCTCGCTATTCTGTGCGGCGACAGCAGGACACTTGTTGTCCTGAATTGGCGTCTGCTCTGCTCCCACAGGTCGTGTGCGGATCTCCTCTGCTTCCTCAATCTACACACTAGTTTCCTTGTTTGCTTTGTTATATTCTACATGTTGCACTGTAGCTTTGAACTAAACAGGAGGCACTTGCACAAACTAATGCTGTTTCCAGCTGCTCTAAAGATTAGGGGAAGTAAAGCTTTGTCTTTAGGAGTCGAACATGACAGCGGTGTCCTCTTGCTAGTGCATACTTCAAAGTATGCACTAGCAACAGGACACTGCTATTATGTATGAAATGTTGTCAAACTTGCTATGTTCACACTACGTGGCCTTTAGGGAATAGGAGCAGAAGCGTATGTGCCTTTTGTAGTGGGTGACCGGCTTTAAACAAAGAAAAAAGTTAAACCAAGAAGACCGACGACCTCTTCCCTCTTTATGCCGGATCGACCATAAGGTTGTTTCACTCACTCATTATAATCGCATCTTGCAATGCCAGATGGTATTATTACGGCAATATCTCGTGTAATATTGTGAAGCATGTATACAGGACGCATGTGTTTGTAAAGCATGAAAGTTACTTTCACTGCACTTCCAAGCAGAAGAAGTTATTTTCGCTGCATTCAGCATTCAAAAGCAGACGCGTACACCCGCTTGCCATGCAAACGATTCGGGTTTGATAACCATTTGGACCCAGGATTTTTTTAATCATTTCTATTATATGCATCGTTGTCGATTTCTCAATCATGCATAAGATGATTTGTTGCTCACAACCAACGACACTGATGCCGGCATTTCTGCAAAACGAGCTCTTTAACGCTATAGTGTCAACATAGCTAGTTATATATTCAAACAGTTCAATGCACTACTACTTAATATTTTTTTCAAAGTGGGCAGCACTTTAGTTGCTGGCTTGTCCATCCATCTGAAACCCCGGTTTCAAATGAGCGAACAAGGTCTTAAAAGTAATATAATTACCAGAAATAGCCAAAAAGAAATCGCACTAAAGCGACTCTGTACCATTTTTCCAAGTAGACATAGAATGGATTTAAAAAAGGAATTTATCGCCTCACGAATGGACCACCACAAAAAATTTTAGAATCCATCTAGTACGAGCGGTAGGCTTGTGCGAATAGAGATTTTGGTCGAATAATTTTGAATCCAATTCGAATTATATATATATATATATATATATATATATATATATATATATATATATATATGACATATAAATATAAAGGGGCTGTAGAAACCAGATTGAAGATGGAGCTCGGGGGTGAAGAAGAAGAGGTGGCCAGGAGCACGCTCTGTATATTTTTTTTATTCCTGTTCTGTCAACAATAAACCGAAGAAGTATCGGTTCTGCGGTTTCTCTGGTCCTTCTGAAACACGGTGCCGTGACCAGGATATCTGAGGACATACGCAAAGACTTCAACCCCATTCGCAACAACGGGTTGAAGAACAAAGCAGCGGCGTCTGACTCAAGGACGAACCGTTGAGAGAAGGACCACGACCGAAGACTGTTGGCCACGCACATAAACAGGCAAGAACTCTTTCAACACGTTTTAAGCATGAATAAAGAGGCCCTATCGAAGAAGCGGAAGACGCTTTGAGCAAATGTGACGACGCTTACGAGCGAAATTGATAAGTAGATAGAAGAAGTCGCTGATCGAGTGCAACTTATGACGCTTCTAAACCAGATAAAGAGCGTGTCACAGACGCTAAGACAAGTTAACAACAGATTAAACTGTTCTTTGAAGAAGACGACGCAGAGGCAGAATTTGAAAGAGTTTTGTATTATGAGATGAAGATAATCGCTGCAACGACAAAAATAGAGGAGAAATTACGAGAGTTTGAACAAGCGACGCAACTGACTACGAGAATAGTCACAGAACAGGCAAGCTCAGTGCAAGATATTAACCAAATCTCGAAGACGCATGAGCTTGTTAAGTTGCCACGTCTTGAAATGATCAAGTTTGATGGGAAAAAACAGCATGGCCAAGGTTTTGGCATCAGTTCGAGACTTCGTTGCATAACAGAGTGAACATGCCAAAAAATAAAAAATTTAATTATCTTCTGGCGTCTCTGAGCGGGGAGGCTGCGTCCCTTATAGAAGGTTTGCAGTTTTCTGATCAGAATTACGAGCATGCAGTCGCTCTTATGAAAGAAACCTTCGGACGAGAAGATAATTTAAGAGAGACCTACATAAAAGAGCTTGCAAACTTGGAAGCAGTGAAGAGTCCTAAAGATGTATATGGGTTGAAGAAACTTCCAAAAGTTTCAAGTTAACACACGAGCACTGCAGTCATTTAGGAGTGGAAATGGTTATGCCACAGTGATAGCTCCTGTTGTAAAATCTGCTCTACTGGTGGATATGAGGATTGAGATGAAGATGAAGGAGATAGAGAAAGGTGACAACAGACCAGTAACTACAGAATCGGACTCAGCATCAAAAGACAGCACGAGCGGTTTGAAAGAAATAAATTATGGAGTTTTTAAAGATATACATACACAGCAGAGAAGAAACACGAGAGGAAAAATACATGACCCAGTTACCGCACAGTATGAGGCGGACTAGAACAGCTACGTTTCAAAGCACCTCCGTTAAGAAATGCATCTTCTGAGAGATGACTGGACACTACACGGAAGATTGCAGAAGAAACATTACTATGCAACAGAAGAAAGAAGCCTTACAACCGGAGCGAAGGTGCTTCAGATGCACCAGACCTCACCACACAGCGAAGATATGCCGAGCTAACGTACGCTGCAAAACATGCAAGGGAAGGTACGCGACATCCATGTGTCGACCACGTACGCCTGCAGGAAAGTCAGCACAGCAGCAAAGCGGTGATGTTGAGCAAGTGCATAAAAGCGCGCAACCTGACCGGTTAGACACCAGCAAGTCCTGCAACATGCACGCACAGCAGTCTGATGAACACAAGTGCATACTACTGCAGACAGCCTTTTCCTGGACGAAGGGAGAAGACAGCGGGTGCTACGCACAGATTCTGCTGGACAACGGGAGCTAGAGGACATTCATCCTCGAAAGATTGTCAAGAAAACTAGCGTGCAAGGTAAAAAGATCCGAAAGGATTACCGTAGGATCGTTTGGAGGAGGGGAGATGGAACTAGACATGAAAGTCGTCGAGGTCAGCGTGAGGAAGGATCCCACATCGGAGACAGTCACGATTGAGGCACTGGAGATAGAAGTTATATCCTGTGACGTGCTACCATCGCCACCGTTGACAATACACAAAAGAGCAAGATCAATGGGAATTCCTTTGGCTGACAACAGTGAGAAGATGGACAAAGTAAGAAAATATATAGAAACTTCGATATTAATTGGAGCAGAATATTACTGGACCGTAGTTACTGGTCGCATTCGCGAGATTCATCCAAAAGTAATGGCAATAGAAACGATGTTGGGATGGACGGTCCAAGGTCCTGTAGGACTTCATTGTGTGCCAATGAAATCATAGACAGTTATGGTACTCAAGGTCAGTGCCAAGTCAGACACGACTGTGGACGAACTGCAGCGATTCTGGGACTTGGAAAACATGGGCATCAAGGAGAAAACAGCAAAAAAGATGAGCGATGAACATGTGCTAGAGTACGTACGACAAACGATGGAGTTCAAGGCAGGAAGATACCATGTGGGGCTACCATGGAAGGATAAACTGAAATGGGACGACCCGTTACCAAGCCAGCATTGATCAGCTTGGAAGGACTGGTCGGAGGAGCTTCAGCACTTAGATGACTTCAACGTTAACAGATGCCATGACAACAGGCAAGCTGAAGTGAAAGTATCGACTCCACATGTGTTCTCCGATGCAAGTCCAATGGCGTATGGAGCAGCAGCATACATTGTAACAGAATACTCCGATGGCAGCAATGCAGCCAATTTAATCATTGCAAAAGGTAGAGTCACTCCAATCAAAAAGATTACACTAGCAAGAATGGAGTTGTTGGCTGCACAATATCAGTCAGGTCGACCAGTCACATAACTGAGAATTTCATCAGGAAACTAAGGAGTGTGAAATTCTGGACTGACTCTCAAATTGTATAATGCTGGATAAAGTCTAACAAGACGAAAGATCTGTTTGTTCGCCACCGCGCAGGGGAAATTAAGAGCAAGTTCAACTAGAGTCAATGGGGTTATTTTAAAAGTGATGAAAATCCTGCGGATTTGATGACAAGGGGGATAAAGATGAAACGTTTCCTGAACAGTGAATTATTGTGGAGGCCCCCCATGGATCAAGAAAGAAAAACAAAGGCCTGATTATGACATCACACAAGAATAGGACAGTGATTACAACAAAGACGACGTAAAGACTGTGGCAAGCTTAACTACCACCACGAGTCAAGAAAAGATAATTGATGTGAACAGGTTTGGATCATACAAGAAAGCGTTACGAGTTACCGCATGGGTGATGCGTTATATAAGAAACTGACGAAAAAAAAGGAAAACAGGTTTGCTCACAGGAGAAGAATTGGACAAGGCAGAGTTTGTGGTGATAAAGCAGGAGCAGAAAACACTACAAAATGCAGTGACACGAATAAATGACAATATGAATCTGTACAGCGCGAACATCTTCGAAGATGATCAAGGTGTCCTAAGAGTAAAAGGGAGGCTTCAGTGGAGTGATTTGAGCTTGGATGAGAAGCACCCTATTATTTTACTAAGAGAAAGTCACTTTTCAGAACTCCTAGTTCTGAACGTGCTTCAAGTGACAATGCACGGTGGCGTTGCGGCAACATTGACACAGCTAAGAATGAAGTTTTGGATTGTGCCTGCTCGACAGATGGTGAAATATGTGATAAAGAAACACATCACATGTAGGACATTTAAATCTAGACTAATGGAACGAGAAATTTCACCACTACCAGCTGACAGAATAACACAGACAAGGCCATTCGACACAGTTGTTATAGACTTTGCTGAACCGCTAAATGCTCGAGAGGAGAAAGGCGAAAAAATTACAAAATTTTACATTGTGATATTTACGTGTGCAGTAACAAGAGCCATACAACTGGAGTTGGTCAAGAGGATGTCATCAGAAGCGTTTATACGAGCATTCCGAAGATTCATAGCTAGAAGAGGATTGTGTACAACTATTTACAGTGACAATGCAAGAGCGTTCAATAAATCTGAGAAAGAGATGAACAAGATATTAAAGATGGAAGATGAAAGGGTGCAACAGTATACCAGTAACCTGAAAATAAAATGGAAGTTTACAAAGTTAGCTCCATGGTGGGGAGGATTTTATGAAAGACTGATCAGAAGCTTTAAGACATCCATGGCAAAAACTATAGGTGCTCGACTTTTGGATGAAGAAGAACTACGGACTGTGGTTGTTGAAGCAGAGGGAGTACTTAACAACCGGCCTATTACTTATGTGTATGACGATCCTAACGAGTCACAACCCATCACACCGGCGGACGTTATAGGAGGCAGGCAAACTATAAACAAGAAGAGAGAAAACAGACTCTGAGAATACGGTTTCCTGAATTATTGGAGTGCAAGAAAACAGGCAATGATAACATGGTGGACCAGATGGAAAAAAGAGTACCTCAGGGATTTAAAGTGTGCCAGCAGAAAAATAGAGGGTCACACAAATATTATACAAGAAAGAGATGTACTTCTGCTTGGAGAAGCACGAAAAAAAAACACAGTAGAAACTCTGCAAGGTCGAAAAGATTTTCCCAGGCAAGGATGGACTAGTGAGAACATGCTTGCTTCGTACACCTGAAGGCAAATTAGTCAAGAGGCCGATTCAACTGTTGTATTCGCTCGAAGGTTGCTTCTGTTGAATCTGGCCAGCGGGAAGATGTAGAAACCAGATTGAAGATGGAGCTCGGGGGCGAAGAAGAAGAGGTGGCCAGGAGCACACTCTGTATATTTTTTTTATTCCTGTTCTGTCAACAATAAACCGAAGACGTATCTGTTCTGCGGTCTCTCTGGTCCTTCTGAAACAGGGGCGTATTGGCCATGACCAAACTAACCTGCACAACAAGGCCTGTGCAAATGCCATTTTTTGACATCAAAGGAAGTGGAAGCAACTTCGAATATTAGCAGGATTTGACTTTCCAGCAAATGCAAGTGGTAGCCTGTAAAATATGTTATATTTTAAAATTTTTTATACTTGGAGTAAAGGGAGTAGTATAACAAGCTTTTAAACTAATTGAGGGTAACAAGTTCATTTAACCTTGAAAGGAGCTCTTGAAAAGGAGCCTTGTGGTACTGCGAATTTCCCTTGGATAGGTGTTTTCATGGCTCAGCACCAGAACCATATTTACAAAGTTAAATGCAAACTAAAATACACCTGGACAGGTGCTTTCATGGCTTAGCACTCCTTCACTGCAGTGAAACCACCTTTACAAAGTGTACATGTTGATTAAGATGCATCTATTCGTTCATCTCTGATAATTCGAATACTGCATTATTCGTTCCAATATTCAAAACATTTAAATATTTGCACAAGCCTAACAAGCGAAGTTACGAAGATTTCTTGCACGCTGCATTTGCATTCTTCCTTCTCTTGTCCCGACAAAACCGTTGGAACCTAAGCAGGGAGGGATGGTACGGGGGAGAAAGGTACTATGTCAGGTGTGCCTTGTGACCTTGAGCACTCGCTATTTTTTTTTTTTCAAACACGCCACTTTGTCGGTGCGATCACACACAGACAAGAAGTGGCCTCCGCGGCATTCTCAGTAACTCCCAAATGCTGATTGATTGCTATGCGGGGTTTGACGTCCCAAAACCACCATATGATTACTATGAGAGATGCCGTACGATTACTATGAGAGATTACGTGAGAGATGCCAGAAATTTTGAGCACCTGGGGTTCTTTAACATGTGCCCAAATCTGAGCACACAGGCCTACAAAATTTTTGCCTCCATCGGTAATGCAGCATTGATTGATTGATATGTGGGGTTTAACGTCCCAAAACCACCATATGATTATGAGAGACGCCGTAGTGGAGGGCTCCGGAAATTTCGACCACCTGGGGTTCTTTAACATGCACCCAAATCTGAGCACACGGGCCTACAACATTTCCGCCTCCATCGGAAATGCAGCCGCCACAGCCGGGATTCGAACCCGCGACCTGCGGGTCAGCAGCCGAGTACCTTAGCCACTAGACCACCGCGGCGGGGCATCGGTAATGCAGCAGCTGCCGCAGCCGAGATTCCATCCCGCGACATGCGGGTCAGCAGCCGATTGCCTTAGCCACTAGACCACCGCGACGGGGCAACTCCCAAATGCGCCATGCTCAAATCTGATACTTGGTCCTGTGACGAACTGATCTTATGAGTAGGTAGCATCATTTATCAAGAGGAAAGAAAGACATTGAGAAATTATTGAGACGAGGGTACCGATTTGAGCTTGTTGGTATGGTAGAGCAGATGAAGGACATGGACAAAAGAAGGCACATTCAAGACAACACAGCGCTTTATTTATTGTGAACTTATTATGAATTACAGGCAGCGTTCTGTGTTATAACAGTCGGCTCACGTGTTCTCGGGAGCCCCTACTACCAAACGGCAGCATTTTCCGATCATGTTTAAAAAGGGTTGCAAGACCCCTTTAACTTAAAATCACTTAATGGGCTCTGAGAGGATGTAAGAGCCGAGCATAGAGTTACTGTATATGCTTTCTGTTGGAGCAGAGTAGCATGTAAGTCTGCTATCTTGCTCACCCCCACTCCCACTCCTGTCGCCAAGGCGTCCACGTTTAGCAGGAAAATGTAGACAGGAATTTTGAGCTTAACAAGCACATTCACAAGACGAGAGGACAGGGCTACTAACAGTATTTGAGGCATTGCCCGCAAACAGTGACCAGAACATTACACGTGCTCACAGTCAACTGCTTAGTCAAACACGTTTTCAGTTAATTACAAAATGTTATCGAGATATTCAGCTTTCTAGATAGAGATAAGGATAATATTTCAAAGGAGTTGCTAGAAGTGTATTTTATCGGGAAGCAAGGGGACATGCGAGTGTGTGAAGTTTTAGATGGCGGAAGCTAGATGTCTCGATAAGCTTCTGTAAGTGAAAACTTGTTTGACTAAGCAGTTGACTGGGTGCGTATGTGTGCTTTTCTGGATAATATTTGTAGGCGATGCCTCAAATAAAGTTGCACGAAAGTAGCTCCCATCCTGCCCTCTCATTTCAAGTTTGATTAAACCATCTGCCAAATGTAGCGGCCGGCATAGGTGGATGGCGCGACCCTGGTACCCAAAGGTAGCACATATACAGTAACTCTAGTCGAGCGAGCGCATGCCCCTCGTCCTATGTCGCTTCTGTGTCGGCGCTTGCACACATCACTATGCGACTACACCTGAAGGACACGACATTAATTAGAAATGGCCGACAAAAAAGCAAGAATGGTATAGGGGGCTATCGTTTGATGAAGTAAATGGACTGGACTGCCTGCACACCACGCGTATTTCATCTGCCATAATGAGCAGAAAGTCTTTGATCAAGTGCACAAAAACATGGTGCACATGTCAGGCACCAAGCTTGTAAATCTTACTAACAACACTCTAAAAAATATTGAGTAAAAAGTGTGTCTTTTTGTCGCACAACCATAATCATCATTCGGCTAGCGTGCGCTTCCTTTCTTGAAAACTCGGCTATAGAATAGCAAAGAAACAACCCAGTGTGGTATAATGCGAATTGCACAACGGGTGGTTCGTCGAATGGCCCAACTCTTTACGAGAGCTTGATCTTGTTCACCTATAAACTGTGGCACATACCCATTGTGGGGGATCCTGGTAACTCAAAGAGCTTCTGGCATAATTCTTCGTCGTCAGCCACAGCACACACACACATTGCACAAAATTCATTGCAGGTGTCCAGCAGGTACCACTCTACTCCAAAGAATGATGAAGGGTGGCATAATCAATGCCTGCCAACTACACAATGATTAATGACGTAGTAGCAGCCACACAAAGAGTGTTAAAAAAAGGCTCTTAAAGGTCACTCTTCTAGCTTCTGCAGCGAAAGTGCTGCGTTTTCAATGCAGGTCTGGCGGTTTTCTCTCGTTTCACAGTACTAGAGCTGTTACAAGTTTTTTTTTTTTTTTTAAAGTTTGCCTTTAATGCATAGTACAACATGTTGTCACAGATACACAAATACAATTATCTTCATACAAAAAGTTTAATGTTTTACAGTGACCTGGTCAGTGAATCCAGAGATCAAGTTTGTGTGTCCGAACAGATCCGAGATGTCTTGCATGGGAGTGGCAAAGACTGCCTAAATGCAGAACTGGCAAATTCCAGAGAAGGTGTGTCACCGCCACGTTGGCAATTGTAGCGTCTCAAAGTGGCCACGAAGTACCAGATGGGTCGCGGTACTCCTACTTCTACATAAGCATTGACAAGAGTACTTTATTGAGCTTGGGTACTGGAGGCTCCCTGATGGCCTGCAATCCGTGCTTCATCTGCATTGTAGCACAACTGGTGTCGACCAATCACTGCCGATTAAATGCATCTCGTCCCAATGTGGACTGGAAAAAGTGAGCTGGGGATCATAAAAGGTAAATGTGAATTTCTAGTATAAATGCTAGTATTGCGACAGAGATGACGATGTATGGTTATAAATATAGCCCAGCGTCAGTGACTTAATGTTGCAAATCTAATCAAACAGTGAAGAAGCGTTCTTTGTCAATTCACCTTGTCTTGTTTTAACTCGGGTCGAGAGGGTGGTCCAATCAAGCTTTTAACCTCAGGCTCTCCCACTCAAAGCTCTGGACCTCCTGCTCTTGTGAAATCTTCTGGATCTTAATGATTTATTTTATTGCGATAGCAGTTATATAGACACTCCTGGCTGAATTTTGGGTCGCTAGGAGCTTGCTAAGAGCTGTGAGCCATGTTACACTGATGAATGGATACTTTAATGGGCCCTTCAGAATGCACTTGAGCTCGTTCCGGGCCGCTCCCACACCAAAACAGAAAAACAGAGGTTCTCTGCTGCGTCCCAGCCCCGTTGGACTGTCCATAACTGATCCAAGTTCGGAACTAGAAAACCTCGACCATGTTGGAACAGTATCGCAGTTAAAAAATGTCCTCATTCACAAGGTCTAAACGTAAAAAGTTCCACTGTGATACTGGGCAAGGGGATAAGAATTTGAGAAAGCCAGCCTTGCTTCTTCACTGGCAGGTAAACTCATGTCTGTAGGATGAGAATAACATAATGACAAGGACACAGCAGTTGAGGAAAATGTAAAAGAAAAAAGCTTTCAAGGAATATCACCAGAGCCAAAGTATGCACTTTTGAATGTTGGCTTCATCCACATTCCTTGTGCAACAGCTTCTGATAAAAATTACTGGTAAGTGTGAACTAAAATGCCAATTTTTTGTAACAAGCGTTTCTCACACTTGGCTGTAACGAACAAGGTTTCTCACAGCCCTGGTCTTTTAAAGGGACACCAAATGCAGTAGACTTGCGATAGTTCAAACTCCGATACTTTCCGTAAATTCAAACAAAATTAAATTTTTATTGGCTCTTTATTTTTTCAATGCATTTAAAGACCTTTTAATTCAACCTCCACTATTTTGTTAATTCATGCTTTTTCGCAGTTCCACACCAGAAAATATCTGCTGGTTTCCCACTACTGTTTAAAAATTTGCATATAATCCTAACAGTCTAAAAATGAAAAATAAGCACCTCAGGAAAAAGACTTTCAAGAAAAAAGGCTTTGCTAGTAAAGAAATGTTTGAAACGAAGCACTTACATGATAAACCATGATGCTTCTTAACTGGTACAGAGAGCTTTGTGTTGAAAGCACTCATAGCAAAGAAGCAGTTGGCAATTGATAATTTCTTTAAAAGGCCTCATCAGCAGTAAATGGCCAATAAACTCGTAAACCTTATACATATGCTTTCTGTTCATTGCGTGCTGTTAGAGTTTAAACACTTAAAAAATTTCTGATGTGACAATATCAATGCCTAAATATAATGTGGGGCATCAACTCACCCAGAGTCATAAATCTGAGAAATTCTGATAATTCAAACTTCTTGATAATTCAAACAAAATCCAGACTTCCCTTCCAGCTTTAATTAACAAGAGTCGACTTATAGCAAAACGGGAAGTTGAGCTTTAAACCTTTTCCAACCGTGAGAAAAAAACAAAATTGAGAAAATGGATCGAAAACATTTGTTTGCTCAGTTTGTAGAGCTTTTTTCATTTCAGAATGAAACAGCCCCACTTTCACCCAAGTGCATTTTTTTTATCATTTTATTTCACTATTTGTGTTAAAAAGATAGCTCACAGGTAGCTTCATATCATGGCAATACAGTGAAACATGGCATTGCAATGAACGTTTAGGCACAAGCAGCAAAACATCGACTAGAATGACCATGCAGCGTCGAGAAACTACTGTGACAAGTATAGACATTATTTGCTCCATCTGCAAAAAACTTCTGTTGATAAGTGTACTCGTCAGTGATCATTTTGGTAAAAAATCTCATGACTATATTCCTCAATTGAATTTGGAAGGCTCAGGAAATTTTTATAATCTGGTGTTCATTAAAAGGGCAGACTGGTCTTTAGGACCAAAACGTGACAAAAAATTCATTTTTAAAAATTGACATATTGGGTTTTCGCAAGTATTTTTCTATCTCTATGCAAATTTTCACACACCAGGAAGTGGTAATTTTTTTGTAATGTCATTTTAACTGTCCAGATTCTTGGTGCTCTTAACATGCAGAACCTGCAAAAAAATGGGGAATAGACTTCGAGGCTTCTTTAAAATTTGCCACCACCTGTGTTATAACCTCTGCTACGAAATTATGAGCACTTTTATGAGGATTGCAAAACATGTGCCCCACGATTGTTGCTCTTTGAAGAAGCTGTGTGTTTTCAGTTTTTTCCATTTTTCTCAAAAAAGTAAATTTATGACTGTTCAATTTTGAGGCCTCAGTATCTCTGTAGCTAGGGCAGGCACAACAATAATTCTTTTTGCAATCGAAACCTGGATGTGCGTATAATGCAAGTATGGGAGCAGAATTTCGAGCACAAGGCTTTTTAATTAATTACTCATCAAAATTGTAACACAATTCCAACTGCTTTTGAAGATGAATAGTTGATTTTGCTGTAAGATAACCAAGAAAGACCTAAAAACAAAAGGTCTTGCATACTTTCAATCTATCTTTGAAATCGGCAGAAACAGCTGCATAATCCTGTGCAGCTTTATCAATATCACTAAAGAAATAAACAAAAAGATGGCTAAGATCAGTCTGCCCCCTTAACATGCATTGACATCGCACACTGCACGGGGTTCTACCATTTCGTCTCTAACGAAATGCGACCGCTGGGCTGGAATTGAAGCCGAAACAATCAGGTCTGCCATTGAGTACCATAACAGGCTGTCCCACAGTGGTGGACAACACTGTGCACTTTTGGGACCTTTATGAAGGTAGGAGGATGAGAAAAATGAATGTTGCCTTTAAGATAAGGTTGAATCGCTTACAAAAAAAAAGTAGCAGTGGCTGTTTAGGAAGCTACAGCGCACTCTTATGCAGAAGAGGCAGCCAGCAAAATGACAGGCATCACCAAGTCGCAGCCTTAGGAAGACGGCCAACACCAAACAGCAGGAGATAGCGAGCACCGATATGAAAATTCAGGAAATGCAGCAAGGAATGGCGTAATAAATGTTTTGCCTATCTTAATAAAAGCTCTCATCTTGTGTCGTTTGTTTAAGACAGACTTCTTGTGAAGCAAAGGGGCCAGTGTGAAGTGGAACTAATGAACGTTCGCTGAACTTTGCCTCGTGACAAAGCGGTTGCAAGCCACATGGAGCCAACGGAAAAAATGAATCTTAAGAAAAAAATCTGAGTGCTGTCAGTCATTACCATGCAGCCTGAAGAGGCATGCATTGTGGCACCCATAGGCACTTGTCCCAGATTTCCCTCTACTATACTAATACTATTAAGTTATTCACTGGGTGATGCAATGTGCCAGTTTTTGAGACTTTTGAACGAATTAAAAACACAAATCTCAATCAAATCACAAAATGAGTGCTTGGTTCTGTCGCTACACTTCAGAGCTTACACTTCTACACGTGCCTTGTGATATGTTCTGGTCGGTTGTCAGTCTCTCTAATATTCACAACTATCAAGTTGAGAGAGAGAGAGAGAAACAACTTTATTTATCCGATCTTTGGGGAAGGGGCTGGGAGAAGGCAAGGGATACTACTCATGGCAGGCCTCTTCTACCACCTCAGCCCACGTCAGGGTGGCCTCCTGAAGGTCGGGGTTGTAGCTGTGCATGGCAGCTTCCCACCTGACTACTTATTTGTTTACGAAGGCTCGGGAGAGGGGAGTGACTTCGGCATTGCCACATAATGTAGCTAAGGTCTGCTTTCTTTACCGTACAAAACTTACAGCCTGAATTAGGGTAAATTTCGGGATAAATTTTGTGGCGTAAGGTAGCGGAGAGAAAAGTTTGGGTTTGTAGTTTACGTCAGAGGACCTCACGCCTGCGAGAGAACTGACGCTGTAAAGGTGGTAGGGTTCGGCGACCGAGGCGGTAGTGCCCACAAATGTCCTTGTAAGTAATCTTTCTTTTTATGTACATGCAATAGGTAAATCGTTCATTTCTGAAGCGTCCCCTAGGCGAGCTTGCACTCAGATCGTGAAAGCTTGAGCGCTTGCATGGGCCGCCTCATTACCAATTAAGCCTTAGTGAGCAGGTGTCCAGATTAATGCAATGAGTTCGAATGGCGGAGAACAGGAGAGAATGGCTAGGGCCGTCCTGCAAACCCTACCCACTCCGAAGTTGTATAAGGCAATTTTCGAATCACTCATTATGACAGAAGAATGAGCAATCGTAGCGTCAAGTGCAACCGCTGCATCCTCTGCCTTTTCCGAAGACGAGGCTCTAATGGATGCTGCCGTTTCAATACTGCCGTCTGAGTTCATAACTGTGAACGCAAATTTCTGCCCACAAGGATACTCTGCGGCATCATTGCAGTTCCAAGAATTTTTTGTGAAGAGATTTATTTTTGTTTTTATGCTCGTGATGAACAGGATGCATATTTTTTGAGATAGGAGGGATATGAAGGTTCTCATGTAGCTGGTGGGGAATATCAAATTTCTCCTTAGTCATCGGTGCTGGAGTAATATTTAGGGAGTTTAAAATATGCCTAACAGTGTGGGTGTTCGATAAGCGTCGGTATTAAGCTGTGAGGTAGACTTCTGCGAGCTCGCTAAAGGCATTGAAGGAACCTGTAGCCAAAAGTTTTTCTGTGGAAGCTCTACTTGGCACTCCAAGAGCAAACTTGTAGAGCTTGCGTATCAGTGAATTTACCTTATTTTCCTCAAGCCTTGTTAGGCGAGGATATGGGAGGGAGATAATTTTACTCGTGGCAAATGCTTGTACGAGTCTTAATAAATCAGCCTCACGAAGACCTCCGCGCTTATTGGACACTCTTTCTATAAGACTGGTTGTGTGGTCTATGCTGATAGCAACCCTTTGAAGCGTGTAAGTATTGAGTTTGTTAGACTGAATGTGCATGCCTAGTACACCTATTTTGTTTACGACAGGAACTTGCTTCCCATTCAGGTTTATCTGAATGCTGGGTTTGTCGCATTTAATACCAGAGATCAGTAAAAGCTCAGATTTAGCTGGCGAGCACTCGAGGTCCATAAGCTTAGCTGTCGTAGTAACTGCATCTGCGGCCTCTTGTAAGGTATCTTGAATGTAACCACTGGATCCACCCTTCATTCATATGGTAATGTCGTCGGCATATAAGGAATATAGGAGATCCGGTATTTTAGCTAGTGTCTCAGAAATAGACCTCATAGCTAAATTAAAAAGGAACGACGAGAGGACTGATCCCTGAGGTGTGCCAAAGCTACCTAGGGTGATTGGGGGAGAATTTTGGTCATTGAGACTACTGATAGCCATGCGGTTGCTGAGGAATTCCCGGATATAGTCATACATTTTCTTGCCCATGTTAAGGTTATCCCATTCGTGTAAGATGGAGGCATGTGCTATGTTGTTAAACGCACCGTGCAAATCGAGACCTAGAATGGCTTGGGTGTCTTCACTGCCACTGGGAGTAAGGATATCATGCTTGAGCCTCAGCATGGCATCCTGGCAAAAGAGCGATTGGCCAATCATCTCTGCTGGAAACAACCGATTATCTTCTGCATACTTGTTTAAGCAATTAAGAATGACATGTTCGAGAGTTTTGCCCAAACATGACGTTAAAGAAATAGATCTAAGGTTAGCTATGTCTGAGGACTTATTAGATTTAGGAATAAAGATAACCCTAGCGGTTTTCCATGAGTTAGGAAGGGAGCCAGTATTGAAACAGTGATTGTAGTAGTCTGTGAGGGCGGTGATTGATTGATCGTCAAGCAATTTATTAGTTACCTTATCGATACCCGGGGCAGATGTGGTTTTAAGAGAAAATAAACCATGTTGAACTTCCGTTTTCTTTATTCGGGCGTCCAGAAGTTCATTGACCTCGCTGCCATAATCTGAATGCGCATGGGCCGAAATGAGAGGGAGGTGCAATTGCGCAAGCTCCTGAAAAAGATGCAGGATATTACCATTGTGTTTGTGCAATAGCCGAGCTATTTAATGACTGTGATGCGCACACGATGTCAATGGGTCGAGCAAATGCCTCAGCAATTGCCAAGTCTTCTTACTACTGAGATTGCCATGCATTCTCTCGCATATTTGACCCCATTGTTGACTGATTAGCTGGGTTGCATATGCATGTATGTCGTGATCGAGCCTAGCTACATGGATGCGAAGCCCGAGGTTGTGGCAATGTTTTTTCCATAGCTTTATTAGCGATTTCTTTGCTTCCCACATGTGGAGTAGCTTCGTATCAACTGTGTGAAATGGAGTATCTGAAGGCATAGATCTAGTGTGTTTGTCATCGTCCGCTTAGAGTTGGCAGATCCATTTTTGTATATCTTCTATGGAAGAAGGAGAATTATTCGCACGAGTTTGCCGAAATTGGTCCCAATCCGTTAGTTTGGGAGGTTTGATGTTAAACATTTTATGAGATAAACTAAGAGAGGTCTGAATGATGTAGTGGTCGCTACCAAAATTTATTTGAATGTTTTCCCATTTAGCTGAGTTAACCAGAGAGGCTATGGTGAGATTTGGTGATGTGTCTTTTGCGACGCTGTTTCCTAAGCGGGTAGGCATGTCGAAGTCATTTTGCAGGGCGAGTTCATGATCCTGTATGTGGGTCCATAAGGCCCGTCCTTTGCACGTGGATGTTGTGCGACCCCATAGCTGATTTGGAGAATTGAAGTCGCCAACAATGAGGGGTGGGTTTCTCCGAGCTTCCTCTTTAGGACGAGCAAGAATGGTGGTAAATCGGTGGTGTCTTCAGCTGGGACTGCTGTAAATATTAAGGACGTAAAGAGGCGGTGACCTCGTCTTTTTAGGAAGTTTTTTTACGAAGTCGTGGTCTATGTTGATACTGTCAAAATATGAGCAATAACGGATAAGTGCTTTTTGGCAAAAGTTGCGGTATTAGGGCGTTCGAATCTTGTGAACTGGAATGTATTGTAACCAGGTAGTTTAATGTGACCATGCATTTCTTGTAAAGCAATGACTGCAGGGGCTTGTGTGAAATTGCCTATGTATTGTTGCAGATTAGCTTTCTTTTTTGAAAAGCCCCTGGAGTTCGACTGCCACACAACTATTTTGGAGCACTTAGGCGACGCGGCCATGCAATTGGTCAAGTATTTCGATAATTTGACTGAATCGATCATCAACAATGTTCAGTTTTTCGTACAACTGGCGAAATTCGGCGCTTATATTGGTACTGAGTTCATGAATGATAGTGGTAAGGAACTCAAGCTTAGCTTCAACGGAATCCATGCGCTTTTCAAGAGAGACTAAGTGATTGTTCAAGCTGCGAATGTGTGCTGCCATTTTACGACTTAGCTTATCGTGTTCTTACCAAGCGTCTCTTGCATCATCGCTAGATTTGCCCTTTGTTGAAGTGCTTGAAGTGGGAGGGGGGGTTGTGTCCATGGTTGTGGTCTGATCATCATTTGCAGGATACGAGAGAGTGTCAGAGGTATCAGTAGCACGTTGACAAGCAGGAACGGTTGTGCAAAAAGGAATGTTTACCGAGAGAAAAGGGGTTTTGAGGTCATGAATCTGTTTACGCAGAGCACGATTTTTTTCCTGAATCTGTTGCAAAAGGGCATGGATGGGAGCATCGGGAGCTTTAGCATTAAGTGAGCTGTGGAAAGCTACCAAGAGCCAGCCTACCTGAGGAGGGCTTGACTTGTTGCTAGAGGAAGCAGCTGACAAGGAGGGCCAGTCTTCTTGCTTCTTTGGGGAGGCCCCTGCTTCTTGGTCGGAAGAGGTGGTTTGGGCTTGGGCGAAGGAAGAGTGTTGTTGTCGACCTTAGGGAGAGGTGTTTTGGGCTTGTATCGTAGTGCGCACTGCACGGATCCAGTTTCATGACGCCCACTGCACAACACGCACTTCAGAATGCACACATGGTCTGGAGGAGCATTTATAGTTCCACATTTGTGACAAGTCTCCTCTTTATTCGTAGGGCACACATCCAGTCGAGGTCCAACATTCCAACAGCGAGTGCACGCTTTCATTCTTTGGCGGAAAGGTTTGCACCGGAACATAGCCACTTCATATTTGACAGAGAAAAGAACCTTCGTTCCCAAAAAAGTCACAATAACTGCGTCAAAAGTTTTACCCATTAGTCTGAATTCCAGAAAATACATTTCTGGGTTGCACTCATGAAGCATAGGTAGAATATCTTTTTCGTAGATAACTTCTCCCAAGCATACTCTGTCAATGTAGATAATGCCTTTGCACGTCTCAGAGTATGAGAGTAACTCTGTATGAGGTGACTTCGTGCTCCTGGCCATTGACCATGAGTGACATGAGATATTTCGTTAAGCGGTCATAGCTCTCCGTATTCAGGGTGACTGTGTTGGTGAAGGAGTTGATCGTAACGACGTCTTGACGCAGCTCCATGATCACTGGAAGACCGGCCGCCGTAGAGAGCAGCTTTGAAAGTTGGAAGTGACTGAAGCGGGACGCGTTGAAACCTCGGCGAATGCGAAATATGGCTTTGTATGAACCTTCGGGTAGCTTGGAAGGTCTCACCTTGTTTTTCTTGGAGATTACTTGTTGACATACAGCAGCCTTCGCAATGGCAGCAATGGCATCCTTACGAAGTGCATCTTGATATGCGGCATTGTATATGTGCATTTGCTGCCACTTAGGCATCTCCTCCGGGGAAAGGTCCTCCCCATCTTCTGCATCAACCTGGCTCCTAACGTCCACTTGAGGTGCGGAACGCCAACGACGTCAGAGAGCGGCGAAGCTCTCGTAGGCGATTAGCCACAAAAGTCACAGTAAAAGGCGTTCTAGTCAACAGATTCTTTCACAAAAAGTTTTGAAACGTAGAGGAAGTCTTCGCACATCTCGTGCAAAAACATTCACTAGGATAGCAAGAAGCAAATGGAATTTACACCCGAAAACTCACGGAGCCGAAGAAACACGTCCACGCGGGTCGACACCACCTAGTCTCTCCCCTATGAAGTTGACATTTATTTCACAGTTGGTGTCAACTTTCTCAAGTTTGATGTCCGACAAGAGCATTTGTCAGTCTCCCGGCTTTTGACTTCAAATTTTCATGACGTCAAAAGCACCACCAGAACATAGATTAATCAACGAAAATGCAGGCCTTGATTTCCGTTCTCATTTATTTTCTGAAGAAAGAAAGGCACAAAAAAAATGCTGATGAATAAGAGGGAAGACACTGCCCTTGGTAAGGGAGGCACAACCTGCCATTCAGTTTTAGTTCCCATTATGCCATCATGAACTCACAACACAACCAGACAGCACCACTACATAATGCCACCGTGAAACAAGAAGGCTTCAAAATAGCCACTATGGCCACAAGTGGTTTCAGCCTACACTCCCAGGATTATGCATAGTCGATCAATCCAACACTTTTACTTTCTTTTCACACTCAGAAAGAGCACACAGGACTAGAAGCTGATGAACCTTGACATGGGTCCTGCCCCTCTTTCACATAGCACAAATATGAAGAAAAACCACAACAAACTTAAAAATACAACTTAGAAAAAAAACAAGTATGTATGGATGCATATTTATAAATGCACGAATAAACGTAGATTGTGCGTATGTACACTTCCATACCAATTCACAAGTATATTAACATAAGTCTACATACACAATATAAACATTCCATGATAACATGTCGCATGCGATTTCAACAAGTTACAAAAAATAAAATTATGCAGTTCTTGCTAAGTCGCACAAGGTCAAAGCACTGCGAAGCCAGACGATCTCATGATTTCCTTATAGTAAATAATGGTTGAACTAGGCTGCTTCAAACAAGTTATGTCGCGGGCTTGCATCACTCGTACTCGCCTTCCCAGACGATAGAGTCCTGGTGCCACATCTATTTATACACAGTATACAGTTCTCATACACGGCTGGCATATTCGGGATCATCGCTTTGCTGGCGACTCTTGATCTTGGGAACTTTGGCTATGTATTTGGGATCAGCTGGTCATTGCCATGGTGTCTCCCGTGTAGCAGCGAGTCTCGCTTCGCGAATTGTGGCCTCCCCCTCCACAGTACGCGTTTCATGACAGCAACTGTCTTGACATGAGATTTTTTTTTTGCTTAGCTTGGGTGCTGTGGCTGCGCAACTCATTGGCGCACACATGGCTTTAGATGACGTTCACACCAGCTGCGTGAGGAGAGTGGTTTCTAGGCACCAGTGCCTCGAGGTTATTTCAAGATAGATTGGACGCATTATGGCTAACTTAAATAGATTCGTTGTTAGAAGTACTAGACAGACAGCAGATGCTGTAATGGCACAACTGGCAAGCTGTCTAGAATATTGCACAACAGGTGTGCATTCACTGTGCACAACTGATGGGCTATCTTAGCACCTGCTTTTATTTTCATTTTTGTATAATTACTGCACTATGCTCTAGTATAATTAAAGCTGCCATAGATATCAAATAAAATTTGTTACCTTACAAGTGAAAAGGCCGCCAGGGGGCTGAGGTGTGTAGTCGCACCTCACATGGGCTCCTGCTCTTTTTCCTATTTTCTGTGCAACCTTGCCTGGACACTGCTCGCGTTTAGTGACCTGGGATTCCTCACGTTGCAAGGCATCGTTTGACACCAGACTCATCGCAGTGAGTGTACTTTTTTACTAGATATTGAACTCTAAACATATTGTGCCTGATCGCTGGGACGCGCCAAGGAATTCAGAGGACGCGCTGCACGCGAACGGCGCTGTGGCAACGGGCCTGCGAAACGAGCTGGACGCCAGCGTCTCGTAGGTGCACGAGCACGCTGCTCGCGCAACACAGAGACACAGCGTCTGAGGTAAAGAGCTCTCATGGAAACGCAGACGTCTAACCCACGTCTAGAAAACCCGAGAACGATGCAAGTAGACAACACGGAGGGTAACTCAAGAACGGCATCACAATGGACGTTTGATGAAAATAGTGGCAAAACGACAGGCAAAGCCCACATTGAGTGGCTTCAAGCTGGCCGTAAAGGCAGGTCAGCCAAAGAAGAAAAGTCAGCCGAAGAACGAGCTACGCAACCTGTGAAGCCAGACGCCGAATCTCAACTGCAACGTCAACGCAGCACTAGGATGCGGCCATTCCCGACTGATGACTTCAAAATCGTATTCCGCCCGCAACCAGGACTAGATCTTTCAAAACGAACACTCATCGAGGTTACACATGCCATCGGAAGATCCAGTGGCTTGGCCCAGCAGGACTTCTATGACCATGTGCGAGTGCAGGTGCAAAAAGTAGAGAATGTGATCATCGCAAGCACAGCAAGTACTGAACGAGCTTCCAAACTGCAAAGTATAAATGCTATACAGCTCGGTGGAGTAATATATCAAGTGAATCCGCACATTCGACACCCCGATGATGTGTGCTGCGGAGTGATCTACGGCCTCGAACCAGGAACAAGCCCCACAGAGATTGTTGCAGGACTTCGCGTAGACCCAAGATACCACGTCCTCGGCGCGCGCATGCTGGGATCTTCCACAGCTGCAGTTATCACTTTCAATGGGCAGCACGTTTCTTTTTACGTGACGTACCTCAGTGGAGACTACCGATGCAAGCCATACCGGAAGTCCATCCAATATTGCCGAACCTGTGGCGCCCTAGGTCACCGACAAGACATCTGCCCTCAGCCGAAAGCGAACTTCTGCTACAAATGCGGCCACGACAAGGACACAGAACCACATGACTGCCAACCGATGTGCAAGATCTGCGGAGAAGACCATGAGACTGCTGGAAGGGAATGCAAGAAGAAACTCCGCAGCAACCCCCCTCCTTATCAAGTAAGACGCCACCAGCTCGATAACGCCCGCGCCCGTGAGAGTCACTGGAGTGCTTGCACCAATGATTTACCCGGGTCAGTTATCACACCAGAAATTTCACGGGCCCCTTCTTTTCCCCCAAAATTTGACCAAAGTCGCTCTCGCTCTAAGAAAAAAGGTCGCTCTGGATCCCGCACGCCATCACGGTCTCGCTCCGTTAGGGGAATCAGTTACGCCACCGCGGTAACCGGTAGTGACGGGCCCACTTCTCTAAATACTACAAGTGCCTCGACCATCTCGCCTGCTCAGACAGCGACCATCCGGGCTCTAGAAAATAAAGTCCAAGATCTACAACGGAGGATACAACAACGCCCACCAGCCGAGTGTAGCACACCAGAACTTGACGACAGCATACTAAAACAGACGGAAGCCAGAATAATGAAGCGGGTAGAAGAAAGGCTGCAAGCACATGAAGCGAAGATGCTCGACCTCGTCGAACGACGCCTTGAAGCTTTCGAGAAAGCCCTCACTGCGAAACTCCTCGCATCCATAGACACAACCATAGAGAAAGTGGTTACTAAAATTATGGAAAAGGTAGACCCACTGACCCGTACTGTAAGCACGCTCGACGCCAAGCTTGATGGCTTTATGGCACAACATCATAACTTCATAACATATGCATACAAAAATTTCGTTACCCATGAGCAGCTGGTAGAGCAATCAGGAACCAAGCGAAAAGAGCGAAAAACTTTAGGGGATGAAACTGCAGCAGAAATTTGATCTACAGCACCAAACGACCAGCACCAGGCGGGAATCAACTGCCAGAATGGCAGCTCCCACACATAGACAGTCTGAGCCACTCCCCACTCTTCGAATTTGGCACTGGAATTGCAGATCCTACAGACCTCGTTCTGCAAACTTGCAAGAATATGTTAAAACAAATAATCCAGATATGATCGCGTTGCAGGAAACCCACAGAGAAAAAATCAAGCTCCCTGGCTACAGCACTCTCACATGCACACCCCGCACCGCAATTCTAGTCAAGAAGACTAACCGCACAGGCTCATGAAATTGAAGACATTGGCATCGAACACACCATCGTGGAGATAATCCCCACTCGGAAGACTCAACAAAGCTTATACCTGGCCAACATTTACAGTCCTCCGCGGGAGCAGTTACACCAATACGACCACTTCGTCCACGAGCTCCGTCAAATGGTTAACGGCAACCGACTCGTCATGGTTGGGGACATCAATGCTCCACACGCGGCCTGGGGCTATCACAGCACCACCAAGAAGGGGGCGCGTGTTCACGACGCTGCGCAGCAACACGGTCTGACGTTGTGGAATGACTTGCTCCATCCATCCCGAGTTGGCAACAGCGTCTCGAGGGATACTAATCCTGATCTCACGTTCACTAGAGACGTGCACAACGCAACATGGACAAGGCTACCAGACACTCTAGGGAGTGACCATCACATAATTCAAATAGAGGTCGAACAGGCTCACCGCTCGCTCAAGACAGGAAAAGCTCGGCTCACGGACTGGACCGCCTACAGGAATGAGCTTGATGATAATTTGACTATCGAAGACATTGAAGCCTGGTTAAACAGTATTGTAAGTGTTGCTGACGGACATACCAAAACGATACACTTGAACGAGGACAATCCGGCAGTCGATAATCATCTACTTCACCTATGGGAAGCTCGAAGATCGCTTATTAAACGATGGCAACGGCAAAAGCTCAACCGCAAGCTGAAGCGCCGCATCGCCGTACTCACTAGACAGGCACAGGAGTACGCCGAAAACCTTGCGAGCCAGAACTGGCGGTCCTTCTGCGACAAACTTCAAGGGACATTGAGCACAAAGAAGACTTGGCGCATTCTTCGAGCCCTGATTGACGACACCCACACCAAAACTAACCAAAGAAATACAATTAAGCGGCTCATGAGGGCACAGAGCACCAGTTACTCCAAGAACTTCAAGCAAAACTTTGTGGCTCGGTTAACCAGCAAGCTATCTCCATCAACAATTCGACGCCCAGGGAGTACCGAGGAGCACCGAACGAAGCACTAGACCAGCCTTTCACGCTGGCAGAGCTACACGCGGCCCTTGCTAAGCTTACGCGCAACACAAGCCCGGGAAAAGACGGAGTGACCAATAAGCACCTACGACAGCTACCGCCCCGGGCGTTGACGGCGCTCCTTCGGCACTATAACGACTGCTGGAGGAAGGGCGAGCCACCGCAAGCCTGGAAGCAGTCAGAGGTGACCATGGTACCCAAGGCAAACAAGCCAATCTCGATTGCGAATCTTCGTCCCATTTCCCTTACATCTTGCGCTGGGAAACTCTTTGAGCACATGGTAAACGAGCGGCTCACCACACATCTCGAAGACTATGGTCACTATCCGAACACCATGTTTGGCTTTCGCCAAATGCTCAGCACACAAGACGCCCTCTTGCAGATAAAGGAAGATATTCTTCTCTGCTTGAGCAAGCACAGTAAGTCATCTGTTCTAGCTTTGGACGTAAAGGGCGCATTTGACAATGTGAGCCACGAAGCCATTCTGCGTAGCCTGGAAGATGTCGGCTGCGGTGCCAAGACATGCGCCTATATGCTGGCTTTCCTCACCAACCGCACTGCCACTGTAGGGATTGCCAATATCAGGAGCGAGCTTTTTCAACTCCCTAACAAAGGCACGCCGCAGGGCTCAGTGATATCACCAGTGCTTTTCAACTTGGCCCTCCTTAAGCTCCCTCGTCTCTTGGACGCTGTCCCTGGGATACATCACGCGTTATACGCCAATGATATCACTATGTGGACAAGAGGATCAAGCACGGGTGAACAGGAGGACCGACTTCAAGAGGCGATTAACATCACTGAAGGATATCTCAAGACCTGCGGCCTCCAATGTGCTCCGGAAAAGTCTGAACTGTTAGTACTTGCGGTATGCACCCGGGGTAGACCACCAAGCTACGACACTCCTGACCCACAAGTCTTTCTACAGGGAGTCCAAATACCACAAGTTGACACGCTTCGAGTCCTTGAACTACACATACATAAAGATGGGTCTGGCTTTGCTGCCCTACCCCGGCTGCAGAACACTGTGACACATCCCACCCACCTAATCCGAAGGGTGGCTAATCGCTGCAGTGGCTTCAAAGAGCACGACACCCTAAAAATGGTACAAGCTCTCCTTTATAGCCGCATAACGTACGGAACTCTTTACCTCAACCTGAAGACAGCGGAGAAACAAAAACTTAATCTGCTGATACGAAAGGCTACAAAGCTTGCCCTAGGACTGCCGCCAGCCGCCTCCACTGACCGACTGCTTCGCATGGGAGTTCATAATACGTGGGAAGAACTCACCGAAGCACACCTCATCAACCAGGTCGAGAGACTCAAGCTGTCACTCACAGGGCAAGCCGTGCTTCGACGCACAGGATACCAGACCACTCTAGAACCCAACGAAGAACGCAAAGGCAAAATACCGTCACAGCTGCGAGAAAGCCTTGAAATTCAGCAGATCCCTCGGAACATGCATCCTCAACATCACCGAGAAAGGCGCCTCGCCAGGGTTAACATGATCCGGAAAAAACATGGCAATGACCCGCAGGCACGATACGTGGACGCAGCCAAATATCCGAGACGTAATGCCTTCGCGATTACCGTCGCAGATTACAAGGGCGCGGTACTGGCATCGGCGACTATCCTCGCCAAACGTGCGGAAACAGCTGAAGAGGCTGCTATAGCACTCGCCACCCAGACGAGTGAGGATCCCATCGTGGTCTTTACCGACTCACAAACAGCTGCACGGAACTACCTGAAAGGCAGGGTCTCCACAGTGGCGATTAGGCTACTAAAGCGCATGGACAATCCTCCTCCCTACACATGCATCGTGTCGATTCCGGGTCATGAAGGTCTCGAGGGAAATGAGGCGGCACACACCGCAGCCCGCGAATGCGTCAACCGGGCATTCCCATACAAGATCCGAGGCACCTCCCACTCAACAGAATCAGAGACAAGAGAAGCCATACCACTATCGTACCATGCATTACTGCAACATTATCGGCTCGAACGCAGGTTATACCCCCCGCCACATCCAAAACTCACAAGAGACGAAGGGACTGACTATAGGCGTCTTCAAAGCAACACGTTCACACACGGCGTACTATTGCACCATATGAGGCCAACGTTGCACAGCTACATCTGCCCTCACTGCAATGTGGCAGACACCCTGGCGCACCTCCTACTGCAGTGCAAAGTAAGCGTCCCAAGACTACGAGCAGCAGCACCAGATGCGGACCAAGACCTCCTCAGTGAAGTGTGAGAGGCTGCGATCTCCCAGCCGGACCTGGTCGAGCAGCGTCAACTCTTCGCTCGAGCTCGGCGGGCTGTCCAAGCCAGAGAGTTCCTGGAATAAGGGACCCTCCCACCTTCACTCACAAGCTTTTTTCAATAAATGTTTTCTCTCTCTCTCTCTCACCTTACAAGCACTTGGGTACACCTTGCAGGGTTTTGCGGAATGCATTGCATAGATTTTAACGGTGCTAGGGTTTTGCATAGCATTTCAATAATCTTGTACATACACGATTCTGTTTGCACGCAGATAGGGGCTCGATCTGACTAGCCTGCTAACATTGCCTGTGTAAGCTTGTAAATACTTTAAAAGGATCCTTAAGAGAAAAACATGTTTTTATCGTATTTGTAAACTGCTCTTTCACAACCCCAAGGTTGCCACACCTGGCAGAAGAAGACGCTCTGCAAAAGAAAATGCGTGGGCGACGTCTTCTTGAAGTTGTTGCACCAATGGCAAGACACCGTAGATTTAACGGCGTTCCTAGTCGGTCACAGTGTAGCTCATTATTATCTGTTGGGGCCCAGAGAGGTTGCATGTGAAGTTTTAGGGCATGTCAACAAACCCATGTCAGCAACAGGGGTTCAACAAATAGAATTTGGAGAAATTTGTGGAACAGCGAAAGTTTCCTTCTGGAGCACTAAAATGCAAACTTGGAGCAGGTTACGGAAAAAAAATGTTTTATATCATAAAAGACCAAACTTGGAGCAATATAAAAACAGAAGGCTTACATTTAGAAAAAAGAAACGAGTATGTACAAGCCATTCAACATCACCAGAGTAAACAAGAGTGCTGCTACTTTAATACAAGTAGTATTTTCAGCCACCCCACTGTAAAGTCCACATTAGCATTCTGCGCATCTTTCAAATACTTTGACAGACTCAGTGAATTCAAATGTGCACCTGTCAAGCTTGCAACCTTGAAAATCGGGGAATAGGAGTGGGGAAAAAAAGCGCACATTTTTATTTAAAGGTGCCAGCAATGTCATACACTGCTCCAAATTCATGCCTGTAACATTTTCAGAAGTCAGCAATAATACTAGTACTTACAGGTATGTGGTATATACACGCATGAGTAAATGAAGAAAATGTGCTGCATCTCGCGACTAGTGCTAAGAGCCCCTTCTGAATCATACGCTTTTCTACAGGACACTGGCACAGTGTGGCGAAGGTGACTTAAGCATTCTGCACAGGTTAGAGCAAGATCATAAAATTTTCGAACACCGCTCCGCCCCCTCTCCCCTCCTCTTTTTTTTTTTTTTTTTCCGTGATGGAGTTAGGTGAAGGTTGCAACTTTTCAGCTCACTTGAAAGATGCGTCCTACTAGATAAAGTAACATGGCACGCGCCCGTCGATCCAGCGACAGACCAGACGTCTATCGTCAAGACGATGCAACTAACGGAACTTTAAGACAAAAATGTGTTACGAGCCTCAGCTAAGAGCGGCTGCTAGGATGTCCCCAGTGGACACCCTGGCAACTTAAACTTCTCAGCACAATTTATTAAAGTTCTTGACTGACTTCCTCAGCTATGATGACCAATGTGGTTGTCAGCTACACCAGCGTTCGCAGCACGTCGACTCTGCTCGTGCATGAAAAACGCAGTATGCGCTTCCAGCTCTAACTGCAAACATGCCTTAGCCACGTTTGCTGACTAGGAAGTTCATATTTCCAACGAAGCGTTGGTGGCTATGGCAACACATTTTCGCCTAGAAGTTGCGTCGTACCGTTGGTAGGTATCCGCTGAAGTCAGCAGACCGATGGGAATGCAGCTTTGTTACTTTAGCTGGTCGACAGCATCTCGCGAGTGCCCTGACCTAAGGGAATATCCGACACCGTGGTTTAGGGTTAAGGTCTGTGCGCCTGGATTGATTAATGACGGAAACTGCAGGTGACCAATGTGGCCTCTATTTTTCGCTGAAATTTGCGCATCTAAGAAAATTGAGGATGGTCGGGCATTTTGGCACAGCGTGGCTCAATTTCAGCAAATTTCATAGTTTTGATGCAGCTCGGCATAGAAATGAAGATTTGTATCAAATTGGCCCGACAGGCACAGCTGTTGCACCCCTCTATTAAAAAACAAAGAATGCGGTTTGAAATTTATGACGTCACTGTGGATATTTGGTCCAAAATTTAAGAGTAAAAATTGGGCCCCTACTTTCCTTCTAATAATAAAATGAATAAACTAGTGACAGTGAAGCTTTGATTGCATAATTTCTCGGCCCAAATGTATTTGATATTTCCTTTTAGTGTCCCTTTAACCTCCCTATGTTTACTGACACGAGTCTTGCAATCCTATTTCCAGCTTCTGCGCCGTGCATCCTCAATGTGCATCTACAGACTAGGCACAATTCCAACCAAGTCCTAACAAAACAATCTATGCGGGCATTTTCCAATAATTTTATTTATATAACTGAACTACTAAAAAATCAATAAATAATGAACTTGTCTCCTCTGCGACCTAGGCCTTAGGTGCGTCGAGTCCATGTCAGTATTCTTCCTTCAAGTGTCTTTACTCCTTGTTTGGCCTTCTTGAAAGCTTGCCCATGCCTTCTGCCCTGAATGTTCTTTCCACTAGTCTCTGTAAAATTTAAATTGTAAGGAATAAAAAATTGTTCCTGGAGCACATCAAGAGACTATCAGCACGGGCCAAGACAAACAGTCATTGGACATGGCTGTTGTACCCAGGGGGCCCCGTTACAATTTGTTTTTCTTCTACATTCTCTTGCACTGGAGTGTGGTGTTAAGCACAGAGAATAACACACACAAAAAAAAGATTAAATTTAGTGCACTGTAAGTGAAGTTCCAAATTCCAACACACCAACAGATGAGATCAAACACACTATTTACACTGCCACTGACGTCATAGGCTGGTTCCAATCACTGAGTGTCTCTTATTGAAGAATACTGGTATCATAGTGGCCATTATATAGCGAACCTATCGTAGTCTTGCAGCAGTTTTCGAAATTTCTAGTATCTGAGGAAGTGTAAAAATGTTTTATTTTATAGCTCACTAGCATGACCTGGCTGAGAACACAAATATTACACACAACCACAGGTCGGTAAAACACGCATAGCTCACTCATACTCATTTGTTAAATATATTTTACCTTTAGAACTCACTATTACTCTAATTCAAAAACTAAATCTTTCCTCAACTAGACTCACTCTGACTTCAATACAATTTTTACTTGCACAACTCCTTCAGACTTGTGGCTAGACTCGAGTGAGCCAACTCGCAATTTAGCGTACGACTGAATTATTAAAAGGTAGTGTCAGAGCATAATCTCCCATAATCGGAACTCCACTCCGCGACTTCCGATTTTGTTCCTTCAAATGTGAGATATCGGCGGTTGCAATCCAGTAAGCGCAAATTTTTATTTAAATAGGGGATACTTTTAAAATTTCAGGAAAAGAGTTTTCAGGAGTTGGTGTCAGGATCGCACACCCCTTTCCTTTGTAACGCTTGCCAATGATCGATAAATGTTGAGCGGAAGTATAAATGCTGGTGCTTTGAAGTAGGCGTGATTCAGCATAAGAATAAGCGTGCGCTTACGTAAGGCTGAAAGTAATGCTGAGGTTGATTGATTGATTGATATATAGGGTTTAACGCCCCAAATCACCATATAATTATGAGAGACGCTGTTGTGGAGGGCTCCGGAAATTTTGACCACCAGGGGTTCTTTAACATGCACCCAAATCAGTAATGCTCAGGTTGAGCAAATAGAGCCATAAATGGCAAAGAAGTGTACAGCTCATTCCGACTCTCACAAAAACCTTTCGGGCTTTGGGTTCACTTGAACACGCACTCACCAAAACGTTCCTTAATCAGACTCACTAAAACTTTTGTGAACCAAACTCACTCCGACTGAAACTGGCCAAAATATTACGCATCCGGACTCTCAGCTCAATCAGAGTTCGAGTGAGTCGACTCGTGAGCGAGTTTGCTGACCTAAGCACGCAAAATGCAGTGTCAAGCCAATCAATACGCCCAGCCATTGTTGTCGATGCCACACGAAGTAACAATTTTCGATCGCGAAAATAGCTATTGAGCTTCGCTCTAGTTTGAAACCAAAGTGGTCACCCAATGACAATAAATTGTAACAACACTGTTCAGCTGAGCATCACCACCTGCACATCAGTGCCTGAGCATTTTGAAGTTTCACGAGAAACGACAAAAAAGACATCTGTGTTTTTGTGTCCGAAGGCCCCTTCAAGAGCAGCAAATAGAAGGAGAAGGAGGAATCGTACAAACACTTAAATGCCAGCAAATTAATATGCGGTCGCCCATGCGTATCCGTATGTTCCTTTTAACCCGTGAAGAAGCACACTGACACAAGACACCAAAGGATTCAGAAACGTTTCGACTGGACAGGATGTTCCGTCAAGACGTTTCTTCCTTTTATGTCTCGTCTTCGTGGGCTGCTTCACGCCTAAGAACAAACTGTTGCCAACTGGCCCAAATGAGCTTTACTAAACTTCCTACCCCTATATGATTTAGCATGAGGTAGCCTTCTCAAAGTCTTATGTACTAAATACTATCTTTCCCCATCATCACCGAATGATTCATTTCTAAGCATGTGCATATATAGTAAATATGTTTCACGCATATTGTGATTTGGTTATATAGTGATTTGGTCACGCATATAGTGATTTGGTATAGTGATTTCTAATCGAACAGTTTGGACAGCATACATCACATATCGTAAAGAAAAATGAGCGTGTCTGTCATGACTCAAACAACAAGCACAATAATTTTAAAATCAGAACAAGCCATTTGTGAACGTCACCTTTTTAGTTTGAAGCAAAATAAAAGCAACTTGGCACAGAAGCAGGATTTAAATTTCAGTGGGATTCAAGTGATATAAACGATCAAAAGTGCTAAGCTTTTGAAATTTACTATACTTGGAGCATGTAAGTCCATATAATAGGCTTGTAAATTTAGGATTGTATGTACATTTAGTTTTGAAGTATAGCTTAACGACACACCAGATTTCTTTTGCACAAGTGTTTCCACGGCACAGCATTCCTCCACTGCAGTGAAACCAGCTCAGCTTTACAAAAGATTTCAAGCGTTTTTTTTTTTTTATAGGGACCCCTCACAGCGAAGGCTCTGAATGCCACTTTTTTACAGTTTTTACAGTAATTTGTAGCATTGCATCTGGTAATGCCGTTATTGAATTGTAGTTGCTCTTTTGCATCGTATAATTATTGCAAGCATTGTTAATTCAAAATGATTTTGCATCAGTTCGAAATGCCCACCTAAATACCACGAGAAACTATCACCCAACAGCAGGGCAGCGCCTGAGACTACATGCACTGAAGCTTTGGTGACGCTGAACGCGCCATTTTCAAGTAGGGGGACCCACAGGCGATGAAGAATAAAACGATGTGGGTGCTTTGAGCGCGTCCTTTCAGAAAAAATAAAAGCATTGCTCGCGTAAGCAGCCAACAACCGAGAAATAGGGGCGATCAAAACAATAGTCCACACTATATGCCAATCGGGCTATTGGGCGCACCCCGCATGTTCTGACACCAACGGTACTTGCGAGACCTCTGCAACGTCACGAGGGGCACTCCTGTCTACGTTAATTCACAGAAAATGTTGATTGCACCTGAATACTGGGATGAGCATGCACTCACCAAATTAACCAAATTAAAATATCTTATAGGTGATGCTCGTCTTTGTCACAAGGCTTTTTATGGAGCAAGCTCTCATGTAGGTTCATGCACTATGACGTAAAAGTCATTAAGAAATCAGAGATGAGACCATTTGTGCCCAAGAAATCCCATCATTAATTCAAGAAACCCAGAACAATAACAAATAACTAACAAAAGAACAGAGCATGCAAAGAGAAAGAGGTTAACAAAAACCCGAAAGAGTCAAAGAATGCGAGCAGTTCAGAGAAGGCCCATTTTGGAGGAAAGAGCTGTATCACTGTTCAGTAGACGCAGCGATTGCAGAGGAGGCGACAGAATCCAGACGTGGATGCATTCGTGCAGCCGAGGATGTCTGGAGATGCGATCACGACAGTCGCATTGTTGGCTTAAAGAAGGGAAGCGTCGGGCCGGTGAAGTTCAGCGACCTTCGGCAGCTGCCGCTCGGGCATGACGCTGGAGACGTAGGGCTAGTCTGGCCAACGCCAGACAACGAGAAGGAGCTTCATGTTCAGGTGAGAACCCGCAGCGACCATGATGCAGGAATTCTGCCAGCCGTCACTCTCGTGCCCTGGGAACCTTCGCTCGAACAGACAAGCCATGTCTGCCTCGATTCGCTGTTCCTCTGTGGCTGCCATTGTAAATCTCAGAGGAGGCACCTATTGGTCTCAAATGTTCACGCCCACACGTGCTGCAACCGCGCGTCATCTTCTTCATCCTCTTTAGTTTAGGCTGATGTGGTCGCGCATTTTTTTAACGCGCACTTCCACATCGCAGTCTAATAATCAGTCAGAGGTGCCCTACATGCAGGACTATCAAACAACACAAAGATCTCGGGTTCCCAAATTTTGGTGTCAAGGGTCCTCTAGCGTACGCCAATTTCGTTCATTTCAAATTATTCACCATTCCGAACAATCTGAATCCACGTCGAAGTGAATTCAAGCGTTGTAACATTTGTTGGAATATTTGAAGCACTCGAATATTCACACAAGCCTATGCACTTCTCTGAGGGTGTCGTGGTATAGTACTTAGGTAGGCTTTGTAAGGAACATTGCGAGCATTACGGTTCGCTTGCGTTGCTCTAACCCAACAACTCACTTCTCGCGTCGTGCCACGTGGCTTGTGCGCCTCAGCACTGCCCGCCAAGGCTTTCAGCATGGTTGTGCAGCACACTTGGGTCCTGAAGTCCTCGAGGTATTCCTTAGCTTTTGCAATGAGCTTCTCACCCTCCTCGTCAAGCACCACAGGAGGCACGCTGGGTGGAGGCATCTGCAACACCACAAATTGTCTCATATCATCATCACTGTTGCTAGCTTACATGTTTCTAAAGCCTTACATGACTTGCCTAAAGGGAAAAGCAATCATTAGCCTGTTCTTAACACGATGTCAGGAAAAGCTAAAGCAAAAAAGCAACAGGTGCACATTGTAGCTCTATGCATCCCACAAGATGCCTATTGTCCATCAAAGTGAATAAGGTTGCCACACGGTTGTCACACCACTACAAAATGAAGCAGGAATTAACAGTGGTTAAAAAATAATTGAGAGCAATCAGGCAGCCTCCTAAGGTAACAGACTGACAATAATCAAGAGATAACCAGATGATTGAGCAACTTAAAATGATGTTAAAATAGTGGTACGGGAGTTAAACTAGCGCACATACAATGGCATGTGCCATCAAGTCATCTTAACATAAAATCACAGACCCTTGGACTTGTTACCCCCTTCAAATCTCACTAAGTGCTATGGTAAGGTTGGGCTTAGAAAGGCGAGAGAAAGCCCAAAGCATTCTGAAAAAACACACATGACGAGACTGGTTAGATAAAAAATTGCTAATTATTACATAGGCTCTATACCTAAATGCAAACTATTCCTACTTCACGAATAAGAATTCAAATAAGGGTTTACTTAATGACATGAAATGCTAGCTGCAAAGCATCCGATCTATACGCAAAATACTGCAGCATGGGCTGCTGGGAAAGGACACCTTTACAGATCCTTTTGAAAGGGGACAGCCGATGCTCAAACGTCAAGTTTTTTTTTTTTTTATGCATGCGTTACGAAAAAACTTTACATAACTGTGAGCACGTATTACTTAGCATATGATTGCTGAAAATTAGTACTGCTGTATATAGTGCATTTCATAGCAAAGAGAGTAGTTCCACTTTGTTGTACTCTGCACAGGCAGCAAATGTTGCCACAGGAATTGCAGTTCTGCTGAACAAACTGACTCTCCGAGGCCTTGACACGGAAAAATGCGGCATCCATGATATACAGCGTGTTTAGTTCCACGATGTGTTTTTTTTTCATGATGTTAGTGTTTTTGTGTATTTTAATTACCGTCAAGCTGCTTGTATCATGTATAGCATTAGAGATTGCACTGCAATGTTAAACGGTTCTAATTCCTTTTTCGTGTATATTGGAGCCCTTTTTGGGTGCCCTGTACATGGGGGCTTCAGTGCAGCAAATCAATTTTCACTTTGAGCTTGTGCATTCCCGCATTGTGATGATGCAAATAAATTTCAACTTAAACTTCTATGAAGGTCGTTTTTCCTGCTTAAGGTTGAGACTATGCTGTACACTCTACGGAGACCCGCTGTGTTTTTTTCTCATCCGGTACTATCCTTATACAGTGGACTCTCAATAAACAAAACTCAATTAAATGAAGATGCCTCATTAACGGAACTAAATGGGCTCATATGGCTGGATTTCAATGTGTTGTGCAGTAAAATTCATCGGTTGATCGAAACAGGGCTTATTGGTCACCTGCGGTTAATTAGCACAAACTCTAAACACAGTATAGACTCGCTCATGCCAAAGGTAGTCTCAACACCATGGCAACACCTCAAGATCTAGACAAGCCAATCCAAAAGCAATTCTCGCTTGTAGCTGAGGGAGCTGAGTCGGCGAGTCAATTGTGCATTAGGCCTATTTGTGTGGCTAAGTGCGGTGGATCACGGTGCTATTTCAGGCCGATGGAAAGGAAGCGGCCGCACCATGCACTCTCGCTTGAAAAAAAGCCGCAAATTTTTCAGAAGCTTGATCGAAGCGGCCTGCCCAAGACGGAGGTGGCAAAAAATACATCCCGAAATCTGCGCTGTCGCGGATTTGGAAAGACAGAGAAAAGGTTGAAGGCACTGTTAAGAACGGGATCTTTACATCTCAACGGACGTGGACGATGCCTAATGAACAACCAGAAAAAGTTTTTTCGGTGGTTCAAGCATGCACGGTGTTCCAATTTGCCCATAAGCGGACCGATCCTCGAGCAGAAAGCTCGAAAGATTGCCATGCAAATGGGTGTTAAGAACTTTGTCCTAAGCGACGGATGGCTCAGCCGCTTCAAAACACTCTATGGCCTAGTCTTCAAAGCAATCTCAGGTGAGAGTGGTACACTTGCACCGACTGGCAATGGAAATTTTGATGAGCTTTGAACCACGAGACATCTTCACCGTCGATGAAATGGGTCTTTTTTATAAGGCACTTCCATCAAAAACTCTCATCTTCAAAGGCAAAGCCTGTAGTAGAAGAAAACGCAGTAAAGATTGCATCACTGTGCTGGTAGGTGCAAACATGGCAGGAGATGAGAAATTGAAACTATTGGTAATAGAAAAATCAAGGTACCCACGTTTCAAAGGCATTCGACACCTGCCCGTTGCGTACTATGGAAACAGAAGAGCATGGGTGACCATGGCCATTTTCAAAAACTGGCTTCGGGAGGAAGACGCTAGTTTTACGAGGCAAGGCAGGAAGGTTATCTTCACCGTGGATAATTGCCCAGCCCACGGTCAGGTTCAAGTACTCCAAGCCATCACTCTGGAGTTTTCGCCAGCCAATGCAACAGCAGTGATCCAGCCGATGGATCAAGGGGTTATTCAGAACATTAAAGTTCATTACCACAGACAATTGCTCCATCAAATGATACTTAGAGCAGGCAGCGGGAAATGCTACAGCATAGATTTATTGGCAGCCATCCACATTTTGGTTTGTGCCTGGGAGCAAGTGAAGGCAACAACAATACGCAGATGCTTTCACCATGCTGGCTTTCAAGCGCAAGAAAGCAGTACCTGATGAAGAAGAAAGCCTTGCTGATGCCGACATTGAGACAGTATTGTCACGGGGTCGTGACATGGCCGAAGACAGGAGACTTCGGGTTGGGATTTAACTGTTTATTTGGGCGAACCTGTGCCCGGTAAACGGAAAGTCCAATTACAGCAGCAGTCTCGTACAGATAGCAGTCTCGGACTGATAGCGGCGAACGGAGCGTCGGCCTTCGATCAACAACTGACAAGCGGCGAAGCGCGTCGGCATTTATACCCTTGCAGTCGAATGTTCTAGCGTTATCGCTGGCGGTGGCGTAGGTTCCAGAACAATCTGTACCGTTCGCACAGTGGGCGTGATCTTATCGAAATGATCTACTACAGTCCGGAACTTTCTCGAAAACTGTAGGCGCGGTTTGCGCTGAGAATCGTGTGGTGTTTTGGGATGATAACAAAAACTTGGAAAATGGAACGTGGCATTGCCCCCCTCTAAAAAAAGGCATCGTCCCGATGCTTTAACTAAAGATGAACGTACAATAATAATGCAAGAAAGTACAGTGAATAAATTACGATACAACAATAATACAAAAAACACTGTTTCGGTTTGTTAACGCGCATGAAACGGCTTGAGGTGCGCGACATGTACGACTTCAGGTCGCGATCGGCGTCGTTGAGAGTTCGTGATGCCGTCGGGGACAACCTCGTAATCAAGTGGGCCGAGACGTCGAACCACTTTGTACGGTCCGAAGTACCGTCGCAGAAGCTTTTCACTTAGTCCACGTCGGCGTATCGGCGTCCACACCCAAATACGTTCACTGGGCTGGTATTCCACGAAGCGTCGTCGAAGGTTGTAACGGTGGCTGTCGGTCGTCTGTTGATTCTTGATACGGAGAAGCGCAAGTTGTTGGGCTTCTTCGGCGCGTTGAAGGTACTCGCTCACATCAAGGTTTTCTTCGTCGGTGACGTTGGGTAACATGGCATCGAGCGTCGTTGCCGGGCTCCTTCCGTAGACCAATTTGTATGGAGATATCTGCGTCGTCTCCTGCACCGCCGTGTTGTATGCGAAGGTCACATACAGAAGAATGGCGTCCCACGTCTTGTGTTCGACATCCACGTACATTGACAGCATGTCGGCGATCGTCTTGTTAAGCCGCTCGGTGAGGCCGTTGGTCTGTGGGTGGTACGCTGTCGTCCGGCGGTGGTTTGTTTGGCTGTATGCCAAGATCGCTTGAGTTAAGTCGGCAGTGAATGCCGTTCCTCTGTCGGTGATAAGGACCTCCGGGGCGCTGTGACGTAGGACGATATTTTAGACGAAGAACTTAGCTACCTCGGATGCACTGCCTTTTGTCAGGGCTTTGGTCTCGGCGTAGCGGGTGAGGTAGTCGGTAGCTACCACGATCCACTTGTTTCTGAAAGCCGACGTCGGGAACGGCCCGAGTAGGTCCATACCAATCTGCTGGAAAGGTCGGCAAGGTGGATCAATTGGCTGCAGGAGTCCCGCTGGCCTTGTCGGCGGTGTCTTGCGTCGCTGACAGTCCCGGCATGTTTTCACATAACGAGTGACGTCGGTGGTAAGACGTGGCCAGTAGTACCTTTCTTGTATCCTCGCGAGCGTGCGAGACACACCGAGGTGCCCTGCCGTCGGATCGTCGTGCAGGGCCTGCAGGAGTTCTGGTCGCAGAGCTGAAGGCACCACAAGGAGGTACTTAGCTCGAAGCGGTGAAAAGTTTTTCTTTTGTAGAAGACCGTTTCGTAGAAAGAACGACGCAAGTGCGCGCTTGAATACCTTCGGGACTTCGGCGGTCCGGCCTTCGAGGTATTCTATTAGGGCCTTAAGTTCCGGGTCGGCCCTCTGTCGTTCAGCGAAGTCGTCGGTAGTTATCGTTCCTAAGAAAAAGTCGTCATCCGGGTCGTCGGGTAGCGGTTGGTCGACAGGCGCACGAGAGAGACAGTCGGCGTCGGAGTGTTTTTTGCCGGACTTGTAAATTACAGTAATGTCATATTCTTGAAGTCTCAGGCTCCACCGTGCGAGGCGACCTGAAGGGTCCTTCAAGGTGGCTAGCCAACACAATGCGTGGTGGTCGCTCACAACTTTGAAGGGCCTGCCGTAGAGGTAGGGGCGAAATTTCGACGTAGCCCAGATGATGGCGAGGCACTCCTTTTCTGTTGTGGAATAATTTGCTTCTGCTTTGGATAGCGATCGGCTGGCGTAACTAATAACCCTTTCAAGCCCGTCAGCCCTCTGCACAAGAACGGCGCCAAGACCTACGCTGCTTGCGTCAGTATGTATTTCTGTCTCGGCGAATTCGTCGAAATGGGCAAGTAACGGAGGCGTCTGGAGGCGATGTTTAAGCTCCTGGAAAGCGTGTTCCTGCGGCGTTTCCCACTTAAACTCCACGTCGGCCTTGGTAAGGTTAGTGAGAGGATCGGCGATGCGGGTGAAGTTTTTCACAAACCGCCTATAATAGGCACACAGGCCCAGAAATCGGCGCACGGCTTTCTTGTCAGTGGGCGGTGGGAATTCGGCGATGGCGGCTGTTTTCCGTGGATCGGGACGAACTCCAGACTTGCTGATAACGTGCCCCAGAAACAAGAGCTCCTCATACGCAAATCTGCACTTTTCTGGCTTCAGTGTGAGTCCGGAAGTCTTGATGGCTTGAAGTACAGCTTCAAGGCGCCGAAGATGCTCGTCGAAACTCGAGGAAAACACAACTACGTCGTCCAAGTACACAAGGCAAGTCTGCCACTTCAATCCTGCCAGTACTGTATCCATAACGCGTTGAAAAGTTGCAGGTGCTGAGCAAAGGCCGAAGGGCATCACCTTAAACTCGAAGAGGCCGTCCGGTGTTATTAACGCCGTCTTCTCTCGGTCTCTTTCATCGACTTCGATTTGCCAATAGCCAGTCTTGAGGTCCATTGACGAAAAGTACTTGGCGTTATGGAGCCGATCAAGTGCGTCGTCTATTCGTGGGAGAGGATACACGTCCTTTCTTGTGCTTTTGTACAGGCAGCGATAATCGACGCAGAAATGTAGGGTCCCATCCTTTTTCTTCACTAACACCACGGGGGATGCCCATGGACTCTTGGACGGCTGGATAATGTCATCCCGCAGCATTTCATCAACTTGTCTCTTCATGGCCTCACGTTCTCGCGTCGAAACCCTGTACGGACTCTGATGGAGTGGTCTGACATTTTCTTCGGTTATGATGCGATGTTTCGTGATTGGGGTCTGCTGAATTTTCGATGACGACGAAAAGCAATCTTCGTATTGCAGGAGCAGGGCCTTGAGCTGTTCTTGCTTATCGTTCGGAAGTCTGGGATTGACGTTGAAAGCTATGGGAGGGGCTTGGTTCCTCTGAGCAGGTTCCGCAGAATCGGCGAGGGCGAAAGCACTGGTGGCTTCGACAATTTCTTCGATGTATGCGACCGTTGTTCCTTTGTTCACATGTTTGTACTCATTGCTGAAATTTGTGAGCATAACCATTACTTTGCCTCCCCGCAGCTCTGTAATTCCTCTTGCGACGCAAATATTTCGGGTGACCAGCAGATGCTGACTGCCTTCAATGACGCCTTCCAAGTCAGGTGATTTAGGAGCGCCGACTGAAATAATGACGCTTGAGCGAGGCGGAATGGTGACTTGTTCTTCCAGCACATTCAAGGCATGGTGTCCTGACGGCGTGCGCGGCGGTAGTGCTTCTTCTGTGGATAACGTTATCGACTTTGTTTTTAAGTTGATGACAGCACCATGGAGGCATAAGAAGTCCATGCCAAGGATGACATCTCTCGAGCAACGCTGTAGGACTACGAAGTCTGTAGGATAAATACGGCCGTTAATGGTGACTCTCGCTGTGCAGTTTCCTGCAGGCGTTATGAGATGATCTCCGGCTGTGCGGATTTCAGGGCCTTTCCAAGCTGTCCTAACTTTCTTTAGCTTCGCGGCGAACGACCCACTGATGACGGAATAGTCAGCTCCAGTATCGACGAGAGCGGTCACACTGTGGCTGTCGATAAGAACGTCGAGGTCGCTAGTTCGCCGTCTCGCATTACAGTTAGGGCGTGGCGTCGGGTCACGGCTGCGTCGACTTGTTCCGCTGCTTCCGTGTTGCGTCGTCAGGCCACCTTCGGTAAGTGAGCTTTCGCCGTCAGGGCTTTGCCTGGTTGGCATTGTGTTCGGAAAGCTCCGTCGCGGCGTCGTCGGAGGAGGAGGATCTTCGGTAGTTCGTCGCACAGCAACCGCACCTCCACCGGTTGCTGCCCTTAGTTTCCCGGATACGGGCTAGGAGACCGGCCCCGCGTTGGGCCGGAGTACTGCCGGGGGTGCGGTGACATGCGGCGGCTGGGCGACGGCGAACGGGAAGGACTTCGGGGTGTCCATTCAGTTCCTGTCAGGTAGTCGGCGATGTCACGTGGCCGTTCCCCTGGCTGCGGACGTGGTGCATCGACGGCGAAGCCACGCAGTCCCATCTGTCGGTACTGGCAACGGCGCTAAGTGTGCCCGGCCTCGCCGCAGTGGTAGCACAGTGGGCGGTGGTCATGGGTGCGCCAAACGTCGGTTTTCCTCGGCGCACTGCGCTGGCTCGCTAGTGAACGGTAGGTCGTCGGTGGGGGTGGCGGCGGCGGTGGTGTTTGGCGACGGAAGTGCGACGGGGCGGCGTTTTGGCGTGTACGGGGAGGAGCAATGTGGCGCAATGCAGCGGCGTAGCTCATAGTTTCTGGCTCGGGCAGCGGTGTTTGGGGAATTCGAAGTGATTGCCGAACTTCTTCTCGCACAATGTCGGTGATCGAATCCACTTGAGGGTGCGCCGAAGGCAACAGTTTGCGCAGCTCTTCCCGCACGATCGCTCGGATTGTTTCACGCAGGTTTTCGGGGTCACTGGTTTGAGCAGCAGCGCATTCTGGAGTCAGGCGACGATTATACTGTCTGGTGCGCATGTCAAGGTTTTTTTCGATGGTGGTCGCCTCGGATACAAATTCTTGGACGGTGTTCGGGGGATTCCTCATTAGTCCCGCGAAGAGCTCTTGTTGGACCCCTCGCATGAGGAAACGAACTTTCTTCTCCTCAGGCATGTCCGGGTCAGCGTGACGAAATAGGCGGGTCATCTCCTCTGTGAAAATTCCAACCTTTTCATTTGGTAGCTGAACCCGGGTCTCTAGTAGAGCAGCGGCCCTCGCTTTGCGAGCGACGCTCGCGAACGTTTGCAGGAATGCGCCGCAGAAAACATCCCACGTTCGGAGCGTGGACTCTCGATTTTCGAGCCAGGTCCTTGCGGTGTCTTCCAAATAGAAGAACACACGACGCAGCTTTTCGTCATGATCCCAGTGGTTGAGGGCGGCCACACGGTCGTATATTTCTAGCCAGGACTCCGGGTCTTCGAACGATGACCCATGGAAAATTGGTGGTTCCCTGGGTTGATGCATGACCATCGTGGGCTGGGACGCTGCGGTTGTCATTGTCGCTGCAGTCGCGGTCATGGCCTTGGTCTTCTGCGTCTTGTCTTGTAGAAGCCCGTACTCCGGTGGTAGCCCTTGCTGTCGGCGGCTTGTTCGCTGCTCTTGGTTGGCGTCGGTGTCTTCTCCGCGACGTGGGCTGGGTTCACGGCTTGACGGGGGCGTCCGGTACATGAACGAAGCAGCACCTCCACCAAATGTCACGGGGTCGTGACGTGGCCGAAGACAGGAGACTTCGGGTTGGGATTTAACTGTTTATTTGGGCGAACCTGTGCCCAGTAAACGGAAAGTCCAATTACAGCAGCAGTCTCGTACAGATAGCAGTCTCGGACTGATAGCGGCGAACGGAGCGTCGGCCTTCGATCAACAACTGACAAGCGGCGAAGCGCGTCCGCATCTATACCCTTGCAGTCAAATGTTCTAGCGTTATCGCTGGCGGTGGCGTAGGTTCCAGAACAATCTGTACCGTTCGCACAGTGGGCGTGATCTTATCGAAATGATCTACTACAGTCCGGAACCTTCTCGAAAACTGTAGGCGCGGTTTGCGCTGAGAATCGTGTGGTGTTTCGGAACGATAACAAAAACTTGGGATATGGAACGTGGCAGTATTCAGTCAGGTCGTGCCCTCTGCCCCTTTCATGCTGCAGGACAATGAATCAATCGACGAAATTGTTCGTACCTGTCGTGAAAGATGAGGATCAACCTTCGAGCGATGAATGTGATGGCAATACTGCCAGTGCAGTGATGCCACCAGACCGATCAGTTAAAGAGGCTATTGAACTTTTGCAGCACTATTTTGAGCATGAGGCTTGTCCAGAATTTCTATGTAATTTGTCAGGCATGGGTGCATACCTTGTGAAAGAACTCAAGCAAGCCAGACAAAGCACTCCTCACTCCTTTTTTTTCTTGTACTCATCCTCATGAGTAAGTTGAGGTTTTTGCAATTTGAATAACGATCTTGGTTCACTAAATAAATGTACTTTGCTTGAATAAAACTTCTGATAAATGGAAAAGTTTTATCGATACCCTTCGAGTTCCGTTTAAGAGGGGTCGACTTTAAATCTGTTTCTTCTCTACTCCCTAAAAAGTCAGCAGGCGTTGTGCCCCTCCAGGTGGCAGTTGCCAGCTTGCTTTCTCCCTTCTTCCTCTGTGCTCTTGTGTATCCATGTATGCAAATCAAATAAATAAATATCCATAAATGTCATCATCATCATCATCAGCGGCGGCAGCAGCCTGATCTCGCCCAGTGCAGGGGAAGCACCTGTTACATGTTCCGTTAATCAACTCAGTCCTGTGCTCGGTGTGAGCTCGTTGTACCTGCGAACTTCTCAATCTGATATGCGTGACCAACTTTCAGTCTCCCATCACGCGTTGTGTCATCTCTTAGAAGTTACTTTTCATGACCAACAGTTATCCTGTCTTTAAGCTAATACCCTTTCCATGTCCATTTCTTTTTTTCTGATTTCTGCTAATATATTCTTACAAGCGTTCCATGACTCACTCTGCTCTCTTCTAGCCCCATAACCTTGCACATATAATCTTACACATATAACCCTAGGGACCTTAAGGTCCTTAAGGGTTACATGAAAGCTGTGGCAATCTTTAAAGCCAAAACGAAGAAGAGACCTTCTTTCAAGGAACGGTGCACCAACTATCCCAGCATAGCATATTGCCCTTACAATTACCTCTATGGTTTTCTGTTCCATGGCACACTGCATCACCCTCTACTAAAAGGGGTACTGACACAAAATTTCGCGGCTGAGATAGCCTGCAGGGTCGATTCTCGTGAACATTTGTATATCATCTGCAAAATATCAATGGTGAATATAGCTTGAAAGGTATTTTAAAATAATTTTGAAGTTTGCATGAGCACTCGACTCCATCGGGCCATTGACACCCTCAAAGGAAGAAGGCCCCTACATCCCTCACGCTACCACGCTGCAATCAATAAAGTTATACAGTCGAACCTCGATATATCGAACGGCGCGGCGATCGTGAAATAGTTCGATATATCCAGAATTCGATATAAAAAATCACGAAAAAAGATGCGTCAACAGCTTGCTGAAAACAACCAATGAACCGTTCAAGTGTGGTGCAGTAAATACTCACTTGAATATTCAAACATAGTATTTATTGTGTTGGTTTAAAATATTGAAAAAGAGTAGACTGCTTTTTGTTGGCCATGGCGTGTTTGACGACTACGTCCTCAATATAGTCCAGGCGATCCATAAGTGATAGGCCGGTGCCTTCAATCGCGCCGCAGTGGCAGCGCACAAGGGCCAAGGCAGCTACGACCTCAGCTGATGTCGGGAGCGGAACACCATCAGCACTTGCGAGATCCACCTCGGCAGAGTCTTCGTTTGGCTGCTCAGCAGTAGCTTCGGCGACAATCTCCACATCCGTGAGCTCCGCCGTTCCGAGTTAGGCCTGTCGCGCACGGGGGAGGAGCTTGTGACAAGTAGTGGTGGTAGTGATTGTAAGGAAGAGGAAAAAGGCACCTAATTTCTGTCTGCGATCAGGCGACACGGTGCAGTGCCTTATAGGGGTGGGGGGAAGGAGGGATAAAAAGAATAGAAGGAAATAGATGAAGAAATAGACAGGCAAGCCACGGAAAAAAGAAGGAGATAGGAAAGTGGGGATCCGGTCGAAGCAGTCCAAGGGCGGGGCGCCACAATGCGAGAGCTGCACGGCGTCAGGAGACCGCGGAGGGCGAACCAGTCGGTGGGAGCTACGCTGGCGTCGGAGATGGCAAGGGCACAACTGTCCAGCTCGAAATCCTGCGAGCGAATCCTCCCAACAAGTGCGCAGAGTGCCGTTGACACCATGGAGACTGCAACGACTGCAAGCTGCAAGGCTGCGGTGCGCGTACGCCGCTTCCTTAAAAGTGGCGCTCTCGGCGCCATCGATGTGTGCAACATTCGTAAACGCCCGCCGCTCTACCGCTACTTTCGAGAGTTGCGGGAAAGCTCGCCGCCTGTCAATGGAGCGCGGGCGGTTTGGGGTGGCTGATTTCGATATATCCATTATATGTCAAACTTTCTTCAAAATAAAAAATCAATAATGCATGCGATTTCCCGAGTGATATAGGAATTGTTCGATATAGGCAATAATTCGATATATTCGTGTTAGATATATTGAGGTATGACTGCTATTTTTTTTTGCCGCGTTTGTTCTTACAGTCTGCACCTTTCGGCAGTTGGTTGCCAGTGCGTAGCCTCGGCGCACACTTTGAAAGTTTCGTGTTTGGCGACACTGCAGTACCGTTCCCCATTTGAAAGCACTTCTTGATGTGGACTGTGCGAAAGGACTTCTTTCCTATTCGAAAGGACTTCTTAATGCGGGCCCAGAGGGCTGTCCAAGTTAGGTGATGATAGTTGCACCCTGTGGCTTGTTGTATTTGGAACTGAAACTGACACTGGCCTGCATTAACGAGCCTGTAATTAATTATATGACACGCAGTCCATAAAACAATGTGCTATGTTATCGCTAACAGGTCCCCAGCAACACATTGCAGCAGAAAAACGCACGGCCAAAGTTTTTGTGTCAGTGCCCCTTCAAGTAGAACTGCTTGTGTAAGCCAGCAGCTTTTTGCTCTGTAGGAAAGTGCCGGCAAAATGCATCTGTTATAGTCTTTTCTCTTGATAGTGTTCAAGTAGCTTTGGAGAGTTATTCATATATTGAATATGGACTTCAACAAATATATATCTGACACAACATACCTCCAGCATGGCCTTGCGAGCCTTCATAAGTTGTTTGACAGTTTGACCATAGTATTCACAAAGCGCCATGTTCAGTGGTGGCTCTTCAGGCTCCTGGGATGCTTCCAAGGCAGCAAGCCTTTCCTTGCTGAACTGGACCCCCTTTTCCAGCACCTTAATCTGCACATAAAAAATTAACAGAGAAGGCTCAGTGTGTCTACATCATTAGCAACCAAATAGATAAAATATGAGGTTTTATGTCCCAAAACCACCTTATCATTGAGAGACTCCATGGCAAAGGGCTCTGGAAATTTCAACCACCGGGTGTTTCATAATGTGCACTGGCACTGCACAGTGTACAACCCTATAGCATTTCACCTCCATCTAAATGTAACCACCCCAGCAGGAATCAAACGTACAATGTTCAAGCCAGTGGCTGGGAACCACAATCAGTGCTCCACTGTGGCAGATATCGGCAACCGAAGTGAGCAGCGGCACCTCCCTCTTTAGAGGCAGAACTGGGCATACAATATTTAACTGGCAAAGCAAGCTGAGTTCCAGTGAACAAACAAGACGAGTACTCTTGCAAGCCTTCGTTTTCTTTAGCTAGACTGTCATCCGTACTTCAGCGACTAACCCATAAAGCCTAAGCATACGCGAACTACTATTTCGAACCTGTCCTCTAACGAGAGAAATAACCTAGGACAGGGACCAATGACAGGGCTTCACACACACAAAAAAAAAATGTTGCCTCTCATGAGACACACCTACTGAACTGAAACAGTTTTCTAATGTGCGCATTTGTGCAGGAAATACTCTGCACGATGTATTTTGTCTTATATCTCTCAACTGATCTTGCTACGTCACAGGTGGGTGTTACTGCCTTTTTAGTTGAATAGTCCACTCTGCACAATGTCTTTTGTCTTATATCTCTCGACTGATCTTGCTACGCCACAGGTGGGTGTTGCTGCCTTTTTAGTTGAATAGTCCAACAACTACCTATGCTTTAGAATACAGACATATTGTTAACAGGAGAGCAAAGTGTTTTTACACTAAGTGTAAGAGAAGGCGGCAGATAGCACGTGCACAACACACCGAAATCGTTTCTTAGGTGCCTCTCTTTCTTCTGAGGAGGGGAATATAGTCACGCAAGAATATTTTCACTGTCGCATGATGGACCATAGTGTATGCGTGAATTTTCCATACCAGACCACTGGAAAGCATGTCTGGCAAAGCAAATTCACCCATTTAACGAATAGGGCTTCTGACCCACATGAATAGGGCCGGCCGCAAGAACCCCAGTTGCTGATCGTTGTTGACACGTGAAAGCTCTCCTTGAGACACAGCTGAAGGCATAAAGTAAGTCAATCCTGAAATGCAGAACGCACATTTGTAGCGCCTATTGCTTCTTATATCACTCCATGGCTCCACCAGAGTGCAGTCTTCCATATTATACAGAACTCCAGTATGTTTTAAGGTGACATTAGAGTTGCTCAGTACAGTTATCATGCGACTTAATTTGACAGTTGCTCAGTACAGTTATCATGTGACACAATTTTGACTTAATGACTACATTTACCATCCCCATGCATGGCATGGGAATTGTATAACATGATTAATCAAGGGCTCATAGATAACTCAGCAGACCAGCTATGATGGCCTGGAAGATGACGTGTTGCACAGCCAAGTATAAAAAAGATACCAGCCACAGGGGTTAAGAAAGAAGAGTGGACAAAAAAGATAACTTGCCGTGGGCAGGGACCGAAGTAGCGACTTTCCAATAAAACGTCCGACGCTCTACCAACTACCCTACTATGGCAGCTATCCCCCTATATATTTTTGTAAAACTAAAAACCAGAAAAACTAGAATCGACAGTAGAAAAATACCTACTTTTTAGTTGGACGAGCAATAAATATATTTTTTTCTTTGCTCCAAAGTAGCTTCCAAGAGGGCGTGATTGGTCATAACGTCCTTGTGTAAAAGACATGCAAAAATTTCAACGGAGCATCTGTATTTGCATTGTGTCGGATATGAAGTTCACGGGATCAGCTTTGCAACAGCAATTACTTTAGAAATGGCAAAGCCACGACAGGTTTATAAGACATGGCACAGACTATAAAGAAAATTCTGACAACAAGGTATTCATCCAGCACGCATCGAAATTTAATGACAAGGACATGCCTCAAGTATCTGCGACAATACGGCTGCCATAGCTGGGAATGCAAAACTCGCTCCATCGCTTACCGAAACGCCATAAGCTCCAAGTCCAGACTTAACGTTGCAGCGGCAGTTTTGCAAAACTGCAAACATTCTAACATGGTTGTGAAGAGAACCTTCCATATATGTGACAAAATTGATAGTTGCCAGACCATTTGGCAATGCCTGTGCCGACCAGTGGACCGTAATGAGGTAAGAGGTGTGCATGTCGATATAAAAGTGCTTTGTGAATGCACATCTTAAGGTGTACTCACATGAAATTTTTCACTCATTTTTTTTTTTGCATCAAATGGTAGACCAAGCCCCCAAGATTGTAGAGAAACGTATTGATTGATTGATATGTAGGGTTTAACGTCCCAAAAACCATGATATGATTATGAGAGACGCCGTAGCGGAGGGCTCCGAAAATTTTGGCCACCTGGGGTTCTTTAACGTGCACCCAAATCTGAGCATACGGGCCTACAACATTTCCGCCTCCAGTAGAGAAGCATGAGTGTGCCCTGAAAAATTATTTACAGCATTCTTTTAAACACTAGTTTCGGTTCCTACTGTACCCCGACGTCACGACATGGTATGAACAGCACCGCCAGGCGATAGTATGTGCACACGCAAGTTTTCGGGATGTATCTTCGTCTGTATCTGCTGTGCGCCGTACGTGTGGCAACTGCTGCAGCAGGCGGGCACAACGTTGGGATGGCATTACACCTAAAGCGCACGTTCATCGTCAACAATCCAAAGTCCGTCAGCAACTGCAGGATGCGCATGTATGCGCCTGGAGTGAACTGCAGCGCACTGAGTAAATGGCATCCATTCTCCGCCTTGGACGCGGTGCACGAAGTGGCCCCACGCTTGTCTCAGCACCAGATCAAAATCGGCAGAACTTACATCTACTGTCCCCAGTTTGAGAAACGCAAGACTATCAGGGCAATGTATTGGAGCCACGGTGACTTATTCAACATCAAACGATTACTCGGCCTTCTGATAAGGGTATATCTTGTATTTGCTTGCACCTACGCTGTTCAAGACTCCCCTAGCTCAACTCATGACTACGCTGGACGACAGTGACGGCACGAGCGCACAGCGCAAGCAGGCGACCGAGATGTCGATGCGCAAGCTACCATTTTTTTGTGTTTTGGTGCTTGACATCATCACAACTAGCCAGACTGCTGCATGAAATCACCAGGATTAATACTACAGCCCGGTATCAAGTTAGTGCTGATGTCGGTAAGTTCGTCGGGAGAAAATTAACTATAATATGAAAACAATATATCTCATCAGGTTCGGGGCGAGAAAATTAGCTCTAGTATGAGAATAAAATATCTTATCAGCATTTGCAGAGTGTCAAGCTGGCTCAGAGCCATCTTTGTATACAGTAGATTTGTATGTCAGAATTCGCCTCCAAAAAAAGGGTGTCAGTACTCTTTCAAAGGAGCCCTGCAACACTTTTTGAGCATGGTCAGAAAACGCTGCTGTTTGGTAGAAGAAGCTCCCGTCAACACGTGAGCCAAATATTAAAGCACAGCAGGCGGCCCGGAATTCCAATCGATTATCAAAGTCAGCTAAATATAGCTTTCTCTTCTCTCGACAAATCACGGAAAATAAGCCCAGTAAGCCCATCTATCAGCCATTGACTGATTTGAACATGGCGCTCTTGGTTCTCACACAGGTCGCCGCGAGAGGCCGTCACTTGTCCACGCCGCTGCCCGCGATCGCACTAAAAAAATAAAAAAACCTTATTTGAAGAAAAACAAAATTTCTCCAGGTCACGAAGCACAAGTGACGTTTTTTGTTTGCGCCTCCCGTCCTTCCCTGCTCAGCTTCCAACGCTTTCGTCGGGACGAGGCGATTGCAGCGTGTGACGAATTTTTGTAACTCCGCTCATACTGGAAAGATTCTTGAATTTTTGCGGCGTTCAATTTCTGAGGTAATACGCTTTTCTAGTGAATTAATTCCATAGTTACTCAAAAAAGTGTTTCAGGGCCCCTTTCATGGAATATGGTAAGGTGAAAAGGTTATCTCGGTTTCCACTTCATACTCGGGAACAGTACCATAGTTTGTTGTGAAATTTTGAATGCTTAACGAAAGAGCTAGTGGCCTTCTGTCTGCAAAATTTTAATCATGTAGCTTTTCTTACTTGCTTCTAGTGAAGTACCAAACTACCCAAAGGTGCACAAAATTTTCTCGAAAACGCAGGGTTCATGCTCGTTTGCATCAGAAAGATTCAAGCACTTTCAAGGCCAAGAGTTCAAATTTTCCAGGACACCACTGTATGGTTGAAAACCAATTAAGACATCTTCAGAAGAAAATAAAGGCTCGAAATACTTGAATTCATCAAAAAAGGGAATCAACACTGAAGCAGATGTCAAAAACGTCGCTCCAATGACATTTCCTTTCTAGACAACTCTCAATAATAGTTTTTCAAAGTTGCATAGGTAATCACTTTCAGCATGACACAAGATTCAAAGTTTTATCGAGATAGAAAAATCTAAGAAACAGTTATTACGCAACACGTTGTTGCTTCTTCCAAACTTTAAATCCATATCTGCTGCCTCCAGCTGCTTGATCATGGCAGTCTTCCTAAGAATGTCTGACGTGATTATGCTTGCCAGGTTGCTAATTGTCTCTGTTCCTTCTGCATAAGAGTCTGCTGTAGCTGCTAATACCTTAACAGCAACTTCTAGTTTCTTTTCCTGTTTTGCAAGCATTTCCACCTCCTCTTGAATACAACAGTTGTTTTTCTGTATGTTATCCTCCTGCCTTTTTCTGAGCTTCCAGAAAGGCACAGTGTTGGTTCCGAGCAGAAGCTACTAATGCTCTTAATTCTTTTGGGATGCGCGCATTACATATGCCACCTTCTACAATTACGGCCTCACAAATATTGCACTGTGAAATGTGCAACAATGTTTATTCAAAAAAGAAGCAAATTCAAGGATTTGTGAATATTCCAGCACTTTCAGGCCTTGAAAATGAACTTTTCAAAATTAAGAGTTTTCAAGGACTTTGACCCGCATGAACTTAGAAAACTAATAATAGTATGAGCGTGATACTTGGCACACTTATTCAACATTACATTGGTATTAATCCGAACCTTCAAAAACAGGCTTCTATATTTAATGTAGAAAAAAAAATATTGTCCCCACTTGTCGCATGCCCAGAGGGAGACTTTCAATTTATATATTGTTTAACCATTATTCAGACATTATTCAGAAGGGGCTCACAATGTACAGTAACAATTATGTTAAATATGCATTTTGTTGAGAAATCTTGTGATCAGAAAGTACAAAAATGATAGGAAAGAAATCAATATTTTCAGCCTATCTGCTCTCAGTTATAAAAAGAAAATGCCTATAGACCGGAACAATGAAGAAGTACTTGAAGATTCGATTAGGAAGCACAGTTTCCGACGCTATTTTAAAAGGCTTGGAGCACTCCAATGGGCTCGCCAATGCACGATCCTGCTCCTCAAAGTGTGTGTTATTTTCTAGTAAGTAAATAATAACATCAGTTTTCTCGTTGATCTGCCTGACCATACCTCCTTCAACTGTTGCGCAACACTGAGACACATACGTCCCACTTTTCCGCCTAGAAAAAAAAAGTTTATTTTACATTAACCATTGCATTTAGAGCAGTACTCAGTCATTCATATATTACTTGAGTCTTCATAGTCTCAAAGAAAAATTTTTTTACCACGTCTTTGAATGGTGGAAGTAGTGTTTTAATGGTGCTGAAGTTCTGTCATTTTTTTCATGACAGCTTCTGAATTTTAGGAAACCTTTTGAGATAGAACTGGCCAATCATAATGCCGGATGATTGCCTCTTTTTCTAGATTTCTCTGAGAGGTCATTTCAGCTTCAAGTCATCACATATTTTTGCAAATGCGCACAATAACTTAACCGATAAATGCGTACGAACGATTCCCTGCGGAATCGCCTCGCTCATCCCTTAGCGAAACAGCAGACATTAGTTCATGGAAATATTTTCCTTTATAGCATATACTGTTCGAAAAGTAGGCACATATTCAGGCACAACAGCTGTACTACTGTTTCGATAGCAAAAATGAGGACAGTAAAATAAGCACAAAAGCATAGTATGGCCTTACAGTGAAGTAAGCTTTACATGAACGGAACAGAGCGCTCTGGAGGCTCACAAGAGGCACAACTGCAAATGGTGTTCTCTTTTGAAAATAAGGACCGCACAACTTTTCCTCTTCACAACTTCAGCCGTTTCATCCGTTTCATTGAAGCAATCAGGTCATGGTGCCTTTATGAGGCAGGGGGACAGTGTTTTCCCACTTTTTCAAAACACGCCCATGAGTCAGTGGGAAATATATGTCCCACATTTTTCCACTGAACTACAGGTTTGACTTTTTACGATATTTGTTTCATACTACATCTTCGTAGTTTATATCAATATACCACAGCTGTTTTTTATATCGCCGATTCAAAAACAAAGGCGGCGCTACAAAGGGTCAAGACGTTTTGTAACACCTTTAGCTCAAGGTCTACAACTCCTCACTAAACCAAGATTCTATGGCTCCAGAAACGTTCAACAATTTGAAGGTCAATTCTATAGGCTCCTTCACGCCAGCAACAAGCGCCAGTCACGTGGCCACGCTAACTGCTAAGCAACTAGCTGCAAATGGCCGCAAATGGCTGTCGCACGTCTTAGGCAACAAAATGAACCCATCAGATGTGCAGGAAGAGGATGTCAGTTCATTTTGTGGGGCTGTGGTAATGCGAGCAGCATAAGTCGGCAAACTCACTCATGAGATGACTAACTCGGACTCAGATCAAGCCACGAGTCTGAGTGAGTACGGGACAGGAATATTTTGGAGAGTCCGAGTGAGTCCGGTTGCAGACCGTTTTTGTGAGTGCCAGTCCAAGCGAGTTTGTCCCAGGAAGAGTTTTGTGAGTCTAAGTCCAAATGAGTCCAATGCGCAGTAATATTTCTTGAGCAGGTTGCACTTTCTTTTGCCAGCTTATCCTCCCATCGACTCCTCTTCAGCATTGCTATCAGCCTTACATGGATTGAAGTTTATACTCATGTCTATTCACACCTATACCAAAGAGATCTCATTCATACACCAATCCACTATTTATTGATCAGAGGTGTGATTTATGCAACAGAGTGCCTAGACGTCCTGTTTCCCCTCCATTGCCTACTCTTTCGGGTACATTCTCGATGAACATTTCTTATGTTGTCATTCCTTTAAAGAAAGTGATCTAAATAGTATGCAAGCACTCCTGACTTATTCGAATGTACTATATCAAACGGCGCCAAGAAGAGCACCAAATACGCAAGATATCGGTGTTAAAGGGGCCCTGCAACAATTTTTGAGCATGGTCAGAAAATGCTGCCGATCGGTAGTAGAGGCTCCTTAGAAAGCGCACACTGCTCCCGGCCTGAAATTCACAATAAATCATTCAATATAGCTAAAGGTTGCTTTCTTTTTTTTTTAACAAATAATGGAAAACACTCAAAAGTCACTTGTAGAAGGCTATCTATCAGGCATTGGCTGATTTGAACATGGCGTGCTCAGTCACTAGAGATATCACCACAGGAGGCTGTGGCTTGTGTACGCATGCACGCGCGATCACACGGAAAAGTTGCGTACTCGAAGAAAAAAAGTGCTCAAGGTCACGAGGTGCGCCTGATGTATTTTTTTCTGCCCCTGCCATCCTTCCCTGCTTAGCTTCCAGTACTTTCATCTGGACGTCGGATGAGAGAATCTGGACGTCGGATGAGATTGCAGCGTGTGAAAAATGTTTGCAACTTCGCACGTACTACTCGGATTCTTAAATTTTTGCGGCATCGAATTCATGATGCAATAAGGTCTTCTAGTGAATCAATTAAATGTTTACTTGAGAAAGTGTTTCAAGGGCTCTTTAAAGACCATTGACCCATTGGTCGTAAAAGGTGATTCTATGCAAACAAACTCATGCTTTGACTCACTAGATTGAGACGTCAGCTTGAGTGATTTCGGGTGAATAATATTTTGGAGAGTGACTGCTTGTGATTTTGGCTGAAAAAAATTTCATGATTGTGAGGCCGAATGAGTCCAAAGTGCGAAATGTATTTCATGAGCGAGTCTGAGTGAGCTCCACAGGTTTTGCCAACCTATGGCGAGTAGACATGAATTCTGGGTGACAGAGGGCGCACGTTGCCCGCAGGTGCAAATATGAGGACCCTTTGTTGTTGCTCTTTGGTTGCCAGTCTCAAATGTTCACGTGACTGGCACTAGTGGCAGGTGTGAATGAGGCATGAATGTCTGAGTAGCATACCAAATTGTCCAAATATTCTGTCTCAGCCTCTCGCTTTTCTCCGGCTTCGGACAGGTCATCGGTTTGCCAGAGACATCTGGCAGCCGTTCCTTCGTGCTTCACGTTAGAAGAGGAAGCTCCGGCTTGCTCAACCTGCAAAGAATAAAGTTAAAGGAGCGCTGAGATGCATTCTAAATGACACTGTTTTAAACTCTAAAAAAATCACTGTGGTGCCTGCGAATACAATGTCGATATCTTCTACACCACTACCTCAAAAGAAACACTTTTGGTTCCGGTATCAAAAGGTGGTTCCTTAGTTGCATTCCATTGCAGTGTGATGTCGTGGGGAGATGGCCACACGCAACGTACTAGAGGCAGATCTACCTGCTTGCGGTGTGCGCAAACAATGATTGAATTATCCTTCAGAAACACTACATTGACACAGCGGTCATGTTGTGTACTCCCTTTACTCTGTATTCGTTTTTTCAGGCTGTTTCCCGCGACCAACTATGAATCGTTACCAACTTGCCCAGTGTTCACACTACTACGCCAACAGCATTTTTTTTCTTTTTCTTCTGCTGAATGCACGCAACATTCATTTCGAATGTGTCGCAAGTCCAGGGCACAATGGTAGCAATGATAAATTTTCTAGCATGGGGTGTCGAAGGAGCTTCTGTTTGGACAAGCTGTCTTGACATCTTCAAGGTTGTAGCTTTGAAGACAAACCTGCTGATCAAAACAGCGGCTCCAGTGACACCCTGTGGGCACAAATTTCTCACCACTTCACAATTTCATGTCTTTGTGAAGAAAGGCACTCATTTTTCACTGTACATCATGCTCCTAGCATACCCTCTGACTTTGCTGTCGGTAATCGCTAGTGTCGACCATCCGGTTCACAGACCGCAGGTTTTGCTCCATACCAATGGTCACCCTGCTGCCTCGGCTATAGTAGCCATTTACCGGGAGTACACCAATCCCTAGGCTACTTGTAGTGTATGATCGACACATACCCACCAATGACAACTGCACTAATGCAGCCTCTGCAGAATGGCTTGGCGAAACATGTACAAAGCGCATACCGACAGGTTCTTTCTATGCCAACGTGGTATTTTTTTCCATCACTCAGTACAGCGAGTAAGGGGCAGCATCATAATCATTAAATCAATTTTTTATGCTCTTTTATGCTGGCTGAACCACAAAAATTTCTGTTCTGATAAATATACAGAGCATGTCAATACAGAAGAAATGTCATTCCTATATTAGATATTCCTGACCGACTGTTCAGTAACTCGGCAGGAAGTAGTATTCTCGCGTTCAGCGATGATAACTGCTTGTGAAGCCCCGCAGTTATTAGTTTACATGTTGTAGTCTCGAGAGGCGTAGCCAGGTGCTTTCTGGCTGCGATATTAACAATAATAAGCGCATATATTAGATGAACAGTCCAGGGCAGCTGTCGTTTTCCAGGCTGTTCCGGGAACTGGCACTTATTGGCTCGGTTGTCGACGCTCACACGCTCAAGACAAAAGCATGGGCGGCTGTACGCATGTAGAATTTGAAACTCTCAAGAGGTGAAGGCGTGAGCCCCTCCCCCCCCCCCCCCTTCATCCGCTGTCTGCCCCAACGAAATATCGGCGATTTTGTAGAGAAACATTAAGAGTGAGTAAGCGCAAAACAGACAAGGACGTAGAAGAGACAGACACATACAGAGCGCTACTTTCAACTGATCTTTTATTTTCGCACGAACCGATAAATATATACCGAGCGAGCGGAAATAACATAAACATAAAGAACATATCGCGGAATCACATCGTAGAACCAAGCACGTGTAAATTGCACTACATAGTAAAAGTACAAGTCACTGTGTCGAATCAAGGTAATGAAGTTCTTTTTGAGAAAGCGATACTGATGGTTGGCTAACGCACATGTCAGATAATTTCGCGATTTCATATGCCTCCATAATCTCCCTTGTCATTTTGCCAGGAGCCTTAGATAGAATTTTAGTTTTTTCGAAGAGGGGTATACATCCACAATCTCGGCAATGGATGCCCAAATGGCCCGAGATTGCTTTCGTGACATTATAATGATGTTCTTTCAATCTCTGATTGATACATCGGCCAGTTTGACCAATATAGGTTCTTCCACAAGAAAGCAGAATAGCATAAACAACATTGCGAATGCAGTTCACAAAAATTGTTCGATGATTAATAAGGCAGGTGTTTGCACTGTTACACTGTGAATTAACGCGTCGACACAACCTATGTAGACGTTCGGGAGCTGAAAAGATCACATCCACTCCTGCCTTTCCCGCGATCCTTCTGAGATTATGCGATACACCTTAGATAGAACTAAAAGGAGCCTTAGATAGAACTAAAATTCTATCTAAGGCTCCTGGCAAAATGACAAGGGAGATTATGGAGGCATATGAAATCGCGAAATTATCTGACATGTGCGTTAGCCAACCATCAGTATCGCTTTCTCAAAAAGAACTTCATTACCTTGATTCGACACAGTGACTTGTACTTTTACTATGTAGTGCAATTTACACGTGCTTGGTTCTACGATGTGATTCCGCGATATGTTCTTTATGTTTATGTTATTTCCGCTCGCTCGGTATATATTTATCGGTTCGTGCGAAAATAAAAGATCAGTTGAAAGTAGCGCTCTGTATGTGTCTGTCTCTTCTACGTCCTTGTCTGTTTTGCGCTTACTCACTCTTAATGGATTCAAACCAACTAGCCCACCAACGTGTAGAGAAACAAGAAAGGGGGTTTGGTGGGCACAATAACAGCGTCTCGAAGATGACACTTCAAACGGTACACACACGAGGAAAGGGGTTGGACAGATGAGAGGGAAGACGCGGAAGGACGGCTCGCTGGAAGGTAAAGTGGGCCAACGGTAACAACCACCCACCTGGGGCATGGGCGTGGAGGCGACCGTCGGCTTGAACGTCATGGTCGTTGACCATGAGGCTGTAGAGAACCCCGAAGACTCGTCTTCGGGGGGATTCTGAACGAAATCTGCCGTCCCCAGGAGCAGCTCCCAGATAACCTTCTGTTCGCGGACGGGAGCAGTGCCTCTGACGAAAGCGGCAAATTCCTTCACACGACGGGGATTCAAATACGACAGCACTTTTGTCAAGCTCTCCTCTGTGCAGTCGTCGCCAGTGTTCAGTTCACGAGCGTGTTTTCCCGACGGGTCGATGGCGATAAGCACCCAGCGAAGGAGCTCCAGACGCTTTGTTCCAGGTGCGAAAAACAAGTCACGGATCTCGCCGTCTTCGTCGCCAACCTCCTGCATGCAGTGCATGTTGAACGCGCCCAGCAGCATGGAGGCATCGTGGCACTTGACGAGGTCGAGCCCCGACATTCCACTCATGTCGACGATACCGTTTAGCCCGTTGCAGCGCAACACAAGCAACAACGCCCACAACGCTACCAGACGCTGCCCAACTACCCGCACAGTCAAACTGATCCTGCGCGCGCCGCCTTGAAGCCATAGAGAAAGAAGAAGACAAGAGCGGACACTCCGCAACATGACCTACTACACTCCTGACCTGTTCAGATAGCGGGGTTCCTATGGGAGCGCGTGTCCCCGCTCTCGTTCAATCGCTCGCCGTAGGTGGCGCTACCTATAACCTGTTCGTCTGCTACTTTACGGCTGTTTGGACGGCGCTAGAGTAAGAACGGCTGCATTCCGTGATGAACAGCCGGCATATATGTGACTATTTTTTCACTTAGATGACTGGTCAAGTAAGCTGTTCAGTGTGACGAAAAATTTATTGCACACTGGTGGACAAATGCGAGAATCCGTAGACTTACATAGTGTAGGACAGCATATGTGATGTTGCGTCCATTTAATTGCAAAGAATTTGTGAATGACTTTTGAAATATTTGTTTCAAAATTATTTTTCATTAGTGCATAATAATTACGCAATATGAGTGCTCTGTTGGCCGAAATATGACCACGAACACTCAAGCTGACGTCAGCGAACAGGTGCTGACTAGCGCCACAGTGCTCCTAAGTTACGGCCCTAGCGGCAGAAGGTATGAACTAGAACGTGGGCGCTGGAAGAGGTGCTCTCTGGGCAGGTCAGGAGTGTAGTAGGTCATGCTCCGCAAAACCTGGCCTCAGGAAGTGCGTCACGACTACGTAACGAACTAGTGCTCCCACCAAACGTCAGAGGACGCAAGCGCAAAAAAAAAACACAGTTATAATCAATGCAACAGAATTGTTTTCACAAATTAATAATTATACGCCCAAATTTGGTATGTTTTTTATACATAAAAACGATTTATTCAACACACCTTACGCGATTATTTTTCTTCAGCCGTACTGTCATAAACACCATCTACCCAGCGACAAGCCATATATGGTCTCTTCGTTTTGGCTGCACCGGCTGAACCAGTTCAAAGGGTGCAGCACCTTCGTCCTCGTTTTGCCGGAGCAGCGCGCGCCCTCTGTCGCACCCTCTGCACTGGCTCCCTCGTTTTGTCTAGGTGTAAGCCTAGTTCCTGACGAGTTCTGTACCGGCGTGCACGCACTCCAAAGCAGGTGCAGAGTAGTGCAGCATGGCGGGCGTCCCCCCAAGGCCAGAGCAGACGACGTTGCAAATAGTTGTTCAGGGCGTTCAAAAGGAAGTTAAGGCACTTCACAATCCCGACGGGTCATTTATGACGGACGCCAACGGTTACGTCTATGAGGCATCAGGTAAGTCAGGCTGCATGCATTGCCAAAAAACGTGGTTAGCGGCCAGGAGTCGTAGTCGGTCAGCAAACAGCCTCGTAGCATTGCTTATGCTATGTCGGTATTTTTAATCTTGGTTTTCGCCCTTGCAGACGGCAAGCGCGTTACGTTGCGGTTCATGGCAGGGAATCGTGAAAATGACCCCCCTCCGGCACAACCGCCGACGCCTTCTCCTGCCTGCGACGGCGACGTTGACAGCGATGGGGCTTTAGCCGCATTTCCAGCAGCAGCCGCGTCGGCTGAAGATGTGGAAGAGCTTTGGAGCGCCCGAAAAACAAGGTTCTTCATCGCCAAATACTCGGAAATGAAGGACTTGGTGGGAAAAACCAGGGCACTTCGGTATGTCATCCTATGTCCAAAATTATTTGCAGCTTTTTATTATTCCGTTTCACTCTAGGCAAGCACCAACAAGATAAGGGCGCATGAAGTTCACAATGGCGATGGTTATTGTTGCCTACATTTTACTGCCAGCAATTTACATTTTACTGCCCCCCCCCACTGAAAAAAAATTTTGGCTATGCGCCTGACTGTGACATATACGTTTACATATACACACAAACAGTATGTATAGTCACGCACATATATACACAACGAAGGCATTCGTAATGTTTCATTAAGTCAAGTGATCTTCAAAAACAGCGACGGTGCTTTTGTGTTGGGCATTGCACAACCGCTGTCTTGCCGAAAAGGTGCAGCACCTCCAAGCTCAAGCCATGTTGCAAGTGTAGTGCTGCCTTGAGAATTTGCACTAGAGGGAATTGCGTGTTGTTATTCTGAGGCACATCTCTAGCAAGTCTCGCCCTGCAGTCCTTGTGTCTTCACTGTCTGTCCGCATTTCTCTCGCACTGCCACTTTTCAAGATGGTGCAGCTCATTGTTAAAAGAGATATGCTTCTTGACACGTGCTACCCTATCTTTGAACCTAGACTGCGCCGTCGTGTCAGCAAACAAGGTTGCGCAGCTGCATGTTTTACAATGCAAAGACAGGTTAGAATATGGCTGTCTCCTTAGTGAAGCTTTATGATCCAAAAGAGTGATTTACACAATGTTCAACTTCTCCAACATAATGCTTCCCGCACAAAAAGAACGTTCGCAGTTATCAGAAGTGTGTGAATAGTGAATTTCGGAACCTAATCAAGTAAGAGTCAAATAGTAATGGCACCAAATAGAATACAAATAGTAATTGAATACTGTTTGAATAGTAAGTAGACCATTTTCAAAACAGCCTTAGAACAGAACATTTTATTTGAAACAAATAGTCACAAACTTTCGACAAAGGCCATTACAGTCAGTTTGAATCTACTCAAAATACCACAATTACGAAAACTAAGGTAATCTCGTATGCAGCAGGAACTAGAATATTCGTAACATTTTGTAATTGTAGGTTCAACTACGGCATTGACTAGCGTTATCAACGTGAGACTTTGTCACCTCACTTTAAATAAAATTGGGACACAAAAACAAAACAATTTACAACCAAACATTGCAGATACAACTAAATATGTAACGGAGCAGATCAACCCGTCATCACAACATGGCCTGCGCACTAAAAGCGGATAACAATGGGCGTTGAAATTTACATCTGCAAGAACAATTTACGCAAACGCAAAACTTGTATCTGTTGCTAGTCGTGAAGCTGCAAGCACTCGTAGTTCCCACCTTTGGTTATTACAAGACGAAGACAGGAGCTGATAAATGCGATACAGCTAAAGTGCAGTAAAAATTGAGCAAGAATGGAGCTTTCAGAAGCGCATTCATTCGACAATCAATATAGTGTAGGTAGTCTTGCAAAAGCTTGGGCTGCGTACAGGTCACATTAGGGATTGAAAGAATGACTTGTAGCTGTTTCGTTGTTTTGGGGTTCTCCCGCCAGTGCCGATTATTAAAAGAATATTTGTTACTTAGAATATGTGCAATTCGATTCGACTTAGGAACCGAATACAGTGCTGTTTGATTCATTATCCAAAATTTTCGAATAATCGAACATCCCTAGCAATTATCCCTGAAAGCTACACATATGAAGTACTAAGGAAAGGTTCATGTGCTACTGCAAGACTTGGGTCACGTTACGTCGCTTCCTTCTTTCCTACTAACTGTGCTTTGCTTTTTTGTTTAGCACAAGAAGGCTTCTGTGGAAGAAGTTGGCTGAGGCCATCAATACGGAGTTCTTGTGCAACGTGACTGCCACACAAGTGGAAAACAAATGGAAGTCGCTGGACAGAGCATATAAAAAGTCAAAAAAAGACAACAATTCTTCAGGTCACCACCGTGTGAACTGTGAATATGAAGAGTAAGTTACGATTGTGTCTTCATATCTTCAGTGATTCTCATAGTGTCTATTACAGAGAGCTGGCAGAAGTCTTGGAAAAAGAACATAGTGTAAATCCAAGGCTGCTCTTGGAGCCTGGAAAAACAATCCTGCCTAGTGCAAGTCCAGAGTAAGTAAAAATTACTTAATTTGTGCTGTAGCCTGGAAATGACATGGCACCTGTACAATTACTTTCAACAGCACCAGCATCACTGAAGCACCTCAAGATGCAGCAGTCCCAGTCGAGTGCAACACAGCATCCAAAGTTCGGAGCAGCACAACGCCAAAAAGGAAGCGCCAGAGTAGGTCCCAAGTCACGCCGCTCTTGGAGGCATTAGAAAAAATGCAAGCTTCGAGAGCTAAGCAAGAGGAGGCAGCAGTGAAACAACTGGAGGAAAGAAAAAAATGGGAAGAGGCAAAGGCAAAGCGGCATGATGAGCGCATGCAGCGATTCGATCGGTTGATCGACGTACTCTCAAATAAGGACGGGTTATAATATGGGCAATAAACTTTTATAACACTAGCAGTGTCTACTCCATCTAATTTGTTAAAAAAAAACATTGCTTCTAGACGCGGCACCCCACTTCGCAAAACATTTGCACACTGAATAAATCGCGAAGCAAAGATGAACTTCTAGCACTGTTCCTTTGCAATGAACTCTCGCAGAGACTGACTGTAGCCTGGCAGACTGCAATCAAAATCTCCTTCACTTTCATCATTGCCCACATCTTCTTCTTGGGGAAGCGTTGCAAGTTCCTCAAGGAAGTCCCTTTCATCGTTGCACATGTTGTGTAGCACACACGCAGCCATAACTATATAGCAGCACTGTTGCACACTTTTTGCATCAACAAGGTAGAGCCTCCTAAAACGCTGTTTAAGCAGGCCGAAGGTGTTCTCAATAAGCACTCGTTGTTGACTGTGTCGTTTATTGAAGCTCTTTTTCCACGTAGGAAAAGAACTTCCATTGTCCTTGAATGGGGTCATGAGCCATGGCATCAGTGGATATGCACTGTCACCCAGTATATAATTGTCTTCACATTCCTGAATTGCGCGTGCAAAGAAGGGGCTCTCCCTCAGGACACGGGCGTCGTGAACCGAACCTGGAAACCCAATAAACACGTTCAGCAACTTGTTCCTGTCGTCGCAGATTCCTTGCAGGATTATCGAAGGCCACTTTTTCCGGTTGAAGTAAGACTGCGTAGATTCGCTTGGAGTGAGTATCCCGATGTGTGATCCATCGATACAGCCGATGGTGTTTCTTGGGCCCTTGCCTTTACTTTTGGCGAGGAAGCCGTTCTTTATGCGGGTCACTTCCGCGCTACTAGGCCAGCAAATTATCTCATCGCTAATAGCGTGTAAGAAGTGAACGACCCGTGTCACACAAACATGAACAGACGACTCGGTAACATCGAATTTGTCGCCTATGGCGTACATAGATATTTGTGAGCCTAGGTACACAAGCGCTATGAGGCATGTTTTTTCGGCACTGATTTGTTGGCGGCCTTGCACTGCCCTTGGGTAGAAGGCTGAAGTCTTGAACTTGGCCCTGAAACTATCAAAAGTCTCCCTGGACAGCCTGAAGAGGCGCTTGAATTCATACTCATGGTACCTGCCGATAATGCTTTCGTACCCGGGTACACGGTTGGCATCGTCGCGCACCAACGCGCACGCGACCAAGATGCACGCATCGTCGTACTCATCGTCGCAGTCACTGCAAACGGCACCGCTGACGGAATCGTCGTCGCTGCTCGAGTCCAGCAATTCCATCGCAGTCACAAGAAGTGCCATCACGGCCGTGTATTGATCGGACAAGGCGGCGGAGGCGGCTATTTTAGGCTTACACTACAAGGTGTTCTCCGGCCTGCACTCACGTCAACTCACGCCTTCGTTTTGGCTGTAGCCGTCGCGCGCTAGTGTCGGCTAGTGCCGAGGCGTGGTTGAGGCTGCACCTGCACTTGCTCGACCGGCGCTGCACGCTCACTGCACCGCTTGGCACCGCTTTTTCTGCACCTGCACTTTTCTGAACTAGTGCAAGCCAAATCGAAGATTCCTATATTTTTCCATAGCCTCCTCTATAGTTATAGAGGAGGCTATGGACAAGCCCATGCATGACTGACAGCGAGACGCTTTCGTCGCTTTCGTGAACGTCGGCTGCGTCGGCGTGTTCGTGCGTGAGATAACAGGTGAGGCACGTTTTCAAGCGAAGCTTGTTGAATGACATGTTGTTGGGCTTGTTGGGTCATTTTTTCAGAAAATGGTTACACTTGCGCGAATAAGACACCATGCAACAAACATAGAAAGATGCACACACACACGTTGCGCTTCGTGTGTGCGAGTTTGTTTCTTACGTGGCGTCTCAATCACGCAGTTGTAACCTTTTTCTGAAGCTTGTAAGGACGGGGAGGTTCGCTAAAAGAAAGTTTGCGGCTCTATGCGGCGCCTAGACGGGAACATTGTGCAACGTATGCAGTATAGCAAAGGCGGCACGGCGTCAAGCCGAGGCGACGCGTGCTGCGTCTGCCACGGACGCGAGTGTCTGTGCGCTGAGCATAGCTGGGCAGCTAGGTCATAGGCTCGGTGGCTCGGTGCAAAATATTGAGAATCGTTCGCTGGACCTCGCATGCTTCACGACGCGTTTCCCGAAGGCTCGGAACACGAATAATTCTTGGTGTGCCGGAGGCAAATCTGGACTAGCCAAGTGGCCATTATCTTCGTTTTTTCGCTAGCCTTGTGCCACTAGTGCTAGCTGCCCACAAATTTTTTTGACGTTTCCAATATAATTTTACCGCACAAATTTCAACTACGATTTTTCTTCCCAATGTACTGTGCTGATACGGCGTACGCACGAAGGTGTTCTAAAGTTTCCAGGCCACGATACCATTGCATTACAAGGGATAGCGGCGTGGAAACTTCTGAAGATCTTTGTACGTGGTCTTGACGTATATCTTTGTAAGTCAGAGTTCTATGGGTCAGAGATGTATCACTGGTTTTGTATTTTGCATCGATTAGCTAATCATTCAAAGGGGTTTGTTGGTACACTTATGACGTGCACATATCTTTTTCGTAATTTGACAGCGAAGCATCCACTTACTAACATTTTCAGACCGCGCTGACGCCATGCCGTCCGGCGGTCCAAGCTACGGCAGCTACTGCTGTGTATCGTGGTGCTTCAACAATGGCAGAACCCACAAGAAGCCTGGGATGAGTTTCTTCCGCGTACCACGGGACGGCAGGTGGGCTAAAGCTTTTGTATGGTTTGCATGTCTGTAGGCTTACTGTTCGTACTTGCTAAGTGAGGGTAACAATAAAAAATCACTATTCAAGCACTTCCCCTTTCAGCTGATAGTTCATTGCCAATGCAGGATGAAAGCATGGATGCAGTATGCTGGACGCGATGATCTCCTGAGTAAGCCGGCCAGCCTATTGTACGCAACGTACAGGGTTTGTAGCGACCATTTTACTGCTCAAAGTTTCATGGACCCTGGGCACACAAGGCTTACAAGAATGGCTGTTCCCAGTGTGCAACCAGCTGCACCATGTAAGTGATTGACTGAAACTCAAATATGTGCATAGCAGCCACTTGTATTGAATCAGTGGCGACAGTTAACCGTGAAGATCTTTGTAGCCGATGGAGAAACCTCACTACAGAAGTAACACTTGGAAAGTCTTAAATTCTGTGAATTGTGGGCTATTACCTTCCTAACAGCAGCTTTACATTTCTGTCATTTTTTGATGCTCTGGACCTGTGCAACTTGTTTTGAAAGACTTTAAAGGGCTATTTTACGTTGTCTTCAAGCCTGAGTGCACATGTACGTATACCTTTCATCAGTGAAAGCTGCCACTGTTGATAATTCCAAAAATCACAAATTACTTGTTTCCTAGTTCGTGCCTTCTCTTTTCTTCCACGTTCGACCAATTTATGCGTTTGAAAGAGCTGTTTAAGTTTCCCCATGCTACAAGCTTTGTAACTTGTACCAACTGCACATATATATGCAGGTTCTCTGAGCGTCGCTTCAAGTAGTGACTGTGACATGGCTGCAGAAGCTGCACTGCAAGGGGCGGATGAGCTTCAGTTTGTGTTATTTTAAGCCTCTTACTGACACATTGTCGTTATTTCATTTCTTCAAGACCTGCGGTAGAGGCTTCAAAAACCGGCTCCCACACATTGAGGTGCCCCGATGAACAGGGTGCGTTCAGTGTCGCGATTTCTTTTTTTTTACCCAAATTGACTGTTGACCAAACCTCTGCAGGTGGCAGCTCCGTTGTAGCTGGTGAAAGAATTTCTGCTGATTTCGTCTTGCCGGAGAAAACCTTAACCAGTCGTTCAGCTGTCACAAAAGGAACTTGTGGGACCGGTAAGTTGTATGTTCACTTCAACACCAGAGTGGATTGATATAGAGACTTCCGCAGGCCGCTTGCAAGATTGTTCCGACAGCACTGTCCGAGGCACTGAACAAGCTTCACAAGACCCTCCAGAAGACGTCTCCGCCAGCAGCTCCACGCCTGAGTGCCCTAGAGAAAATGGTGACTATGCTTTTATTGCAGCAGTTTTTAATGTGCAATTTTATGTTTAGGACATTCTGAGGAAACTATCCTCAAAAGGACACTACGTGTGAACTTACAAAATGTAACGGTGGGCTCTCAGTGATTTTCATTTTTTTTGTGCATTATCAACATTGTGAATGGTTTGTTTTTAGGTAGTAGAATCGAAAACTTTGTACCACAGAAAGTTGTGCACCTTGTGTTTGAAAGAGCGAGGAAAGTGCTCGTATGGGGTTAGTTGTTCTTCGCTTTTACATCAATTTTTTTGTTTATTGCAGTGCGTTCCTGTGTGCCAGCGACAATGTCTCCATCAATGAAGTACAAGCAAACCATTAAACATCTGCAAGCCAAAGTAGCAGCACAGCGGAAAACTATCAAAAGACTGCAGAGACAGCCTCACCAAGCACCGTCATCGACTTCGAAGGCCCTTGAAGTTATCCGACCGCACGTCACCGAGGAGGTTTTTAAACTTCTTTCTGCACATGTTCGCTTGAGGCCCAAACGCAAGGGCAAGCGGCTTCCCGTGTGGTTCAAGAAATTCGCTCTTCACTTAAACTTCCGAGGTCCGCGAGCATACCGATTTCTGGCTCCATATTTTTCTTTGCCCTCCCGGCGTTCATTAAGGAGGTGGCTAGCTAATGTAAAGATGACTCCAGGCATAATTCCAGGAATCCTTTCTTCCATTGCAACAAATACTCAAGCTTGGAATGAACGGGACCGAGTGTGCGCTTTAGTTTTCGACGAAATAGCACTCAAAAAGAATTTGTACTATGATGCTGCAAGAGACGTTGTCCAGGGTTTTACAGATGATGGCACTCATCGCACTTCAACCATCGCTGATCGAGCACTGGTTTTTCTTCTTGTTGGCGTTTCGAGAAAGTGGGTTCAACCGGTTGCTTTTACTATAGGGCACACATCAACACCATCATCTGTTATGCATAACTTGCTGGTGTCACTCATTTTGGAGCTTAGGAGCATTAATATTGCAGTGAAAGCAGTCATTTGTGACCAGGGCAGTTCAAATGTAAGTCTCGCTAACCAACTAAGAGTGACTGTAGCAAAGCCTTTTTTTGAAGGTAATGGTGAGCGGGTATATTACATTTTTGATGTTCCGCATTTAATTAAAACAACCCGCAATAATGTCCAAGCACACAAGTTATACATTGGGGATGACATCGTTAACTGGTCGCACATTGTAAGCCTTTACCAATCCTCACATGAGTTGCGGTTGCGATTGGCTCCAAAGTTGACTGAATGGCACGTTCATCAGAAACCTTTTTCTAATATGAAGGTCAGCAGAGCAACTCAGGTCCTCAGTGCATCAGTTTCGATTGCTATCACGGCAATGGTGTATGCCAAGGTGCTGCCTGCCTCGGCCATCACTACAGCTCAATTTTGTGATCGTATGGACAGGATTTTCGATGCTTTGAACAGCTCGAGTAAAAAAAGAACTTTGCAAAAGCTGCGGCATGCAATCATGAAAAATGATTCAGAGCTGATTGACTTCCTCCGAGGCCAGCTTCCCTGGATTGCATCATGGCAGTTTGCTGGCAGACGTCAACCACAAACCATCGTAGGTTGGCAAATTACAATTCAGGCAATTTGTCAACTATGGGACGACCTCTCCAAAAATTACAATTTTGAATACCTGTTAACACGCAGGCTTCAACAGGATCCTCTGGAGAACATATTTGGCCACATTAGGCAAAAACAGGGTTGCAACACCAACCCCAATGTAGCAGAATTTATTTGTGGCCTGAAGCACATCTGCATAAGAAAACTCTTCAAGCTGTCAGAATACGGAAATGTCGAGGATGATGAATGTGACCTCCTCCAGGAGCAGCTCTTGCCATTCTCCCTCACCAGTGCATCTCTTGTGGATAATGAGGAGTGTGCACAGCCACAGCCTGACGACTTTCCCGCTCTAGACGATCTCTCTGAACTTGCGGCAAACATTCACTCCCATATTATCGATGACTCCGCTGCATATTATGTAGCTGGTCTTCTCATCAAACACTTCCTTCGGCATGCATGTGACAGTTGCAGTTGCCCACAGTTACTGAAAGACGACAGTGAGACGCTTAAGGGTACCCACCAGTATTTCACAATGCTCAAAGCATACCACGTCCCCAGCAAACTTTTTGGGAATCTCACTGTGCCATCAGAAGCAGCTTTTGCATACGTACAACAACTTGAATCTCACTTTCTTGCCATAATTGAGGCCACTGCACATCACCTGAAAGTGTGCGATGTTTTGTATCGCCATCTGTCAAGTGTTCGCGATTTTCATTTCTGCTCTGCTGGGTGTCGCGCGAAGTTTCTGAAAATGTTTTGCCGGGTTCATTTATGTTGGCATGTGCGTTTTGTGAACCGAAACTTAGATAGGGTTATGTTCCAGTCTTCAATCTCGGGCATACAGCTTGACAAGTTCAAAGGTTAGCAATTAGCGGTGGGTTTACACTAAAGTATTCGAGTTGAGCCGAATCCTGCAACAGCTTTGTTATGTTATTACTTCGTTACAGCAGACTTCATTATGGTCTTATATGCTTATATTCAGCTCAACTGGACTAGCCACTCCTTCGTTGCATACATTGTTTAGGTTACCCGCTATGAGGAGTAGGGACACTGTGCATTCGCTCGAAGTGATTTGCATAACCTTAAAAAGAATGTTGGGTATCCTGTTTGTATTTTTGTAGCAAATGCGGGCAAACTACACTTTACTGTGGCTCACTCTGTCACTGTGTATGCTTTATCTCTCCAGCTCAAGTAATATATCGATAACAAAACCGCTTGTTGAAATGTCTTCGAGCGGGTAAGGAACACAGTATGAAGTGGGCACGGTTCACGTTATCACGCTTTTCGTATTTTAGCTTCTCATCAACCTCCTCATCTCGCCCATCAAAATTTTCAAAAGAATACCCAAACTTGTAGCGTTTGATGGGGCTGCGGACGCTGCCATTTTATTTTTATATAGCTTGTGAGTGATAACGTACGATGTAGAGCCTTTGTGAAAAATAATGAGCCAAAGTGGTTTCCTTCTGCTATTTATTAGCCCTGTAATACTGCTCTCGTAACACCAATTAAAGTCCACAATTCTGGATAAAGTGATGACTACAATCTATTTTAGCTCGCAAGCGTCACAGCAACACCCAGACAAAAATCACTTGGGATCTTAAGTTTTTGATGAAGGCGACGCATAACAAAAGCCACAAGACCTGCCAGTGTTGTAGCATAAAGTTTGTCTTTCACGTAGTGAGCAAGCTGCAAAGCCCTACCTTTCTGAGGACAAGCAGGCATCAAGTCTGCTTTTTTTCATTTTGGACTAGCTGTTCTTAAGCACAGCCAGCACACTACACCTTTGCCTTTCTGCTATATTGTGTCGTGTGGTTTCTGTGCGCTCTTTTTTTATGCATTATTTCGGTTAAGCCCAGGCGTGATTCGCGACTTCATTGCTGTGTATATGTCACTTCTTCATCAGCATTGTGCGCTGTGTTTTTGCCATAGATCCTTACCCACTGGCCAGGTGTGTCATACTTCACCAGCTTCTCGGCTTCTGCCAACTCTAGCGATGTGTGCGTTGTCTGTGTTCTCTCTGTATTTGTTACAATTTATTTGTAAGGCGAGATGCATTTGTTGTCTACCTTTGTCATATTGTGCTTTTTATATTCTCATACTCTACCTTGCCTTTGAATAAAACATTGCGGATGCTCTGTTTCTTTGACTGATATATACATTGATCACTTGTTCGAAAAGAAAAACACAAGCGCGATGAATAAAACCGTAGTGAATTATCATTACCTGCATCTGTTTTTATTATAACTTAATCGAAATAAAAATTACGTCACGACCGATTCGCACGAACCACTGAACAAAACAAAACAGGGAATCGCTAAATCAAAACGACCTACAAAAACTATCCATTTGGGCGATGAATAGTGGTCTGAAATCATGAACTTTTGTCATAGCCAAACGTCGGTTATGCAAAGTAATTCAAAATTTGCGCCAGTGAAACCGGAAGCGCACGCCACTTGCTCTCACCAACCACTAGGTGTGCTAGGGTCGATTGGGCCGCTGGGGTCTACGGGAGTGTCCACTCTTAACCTTTATTTCTCTATGTTGAAGCTGCTGATGATGATAACAGCATTCGTGGCCTTTCTTTTGAAGTTTATTGAAGGGTAAGCATACATATATATGAACAGATAAACGGAGTACATGAGAACCCCCTTAAAGAACCCCCGACTGCGTAAGTTTTGTTTGCAATTTTTTCACAGTAATTTGTAGATTTGCATCAGGTATTATTGAAACTGAATTGTAAATGATTGAACATATGGTATAATTATTGCTAGCGTCGTTATGGTGCACGGAGGAAGGAAAGGTTCTTTCCTTTCCTTCCTCCGTGTTATGGTGAAACAATTTTTGTCAGTTTGAACATAGCCTCCTAGTTTTCTCTTGCCTGCCGGACTATATGCGGTCACTTAAAAAGCGGTGGTCGTCGGAACTATGAGAGTAGCGCCACCTAAACAGAAGTGTATTCAACTAAGTTTTTACGTTTTTGAAGCTTATATGCAGCAAAAATATGGTAAAAAAAGCTTTTAAAAAGCGCAAACGTCATTATAATTAACCCTACGTAAGTGACGCCGATATACATGATAGACGTTTTGCACTCATTTATCAGCCTCTGAAACTAGTAACAAACGGTGATTTCCCAATTTTCACGGAGGAACCTTTTCCTTCCTCTGTGGTTAATTTTAAAGGCCAAGTACGAAGACCCATAGAGATTCTCAAAATTAACTAGAGGGCACTCTGGCGCTGCGATCGTTCAGCGACCATGGGAATGATTAGAGGTGTGCACCGAGGCGATTTCGACCGGCAACGGCGTGGCGGTCGTCCACAGTCGGCGGCGGCGGCGTTGTCGGCGCACGCCGGTTTTTTCATCGGCAGCGGCGTGCGGCCAATTTTCGTCGTCGGCGGCGCAGAAACCGAAACTGAAATTTCAAAAGGCTCTTTTGCCACAGGTTACTGAATTCGTTGAAATTCAGGGATTTTCATCCAAATAGCATAAATGACACTACACAGATGTGTTGATTGATTGATTGATATGTGGGTGTGATGGTTAAGGACGTTCGTCACTGTGTTTGTTGATAGCGGACGAAAACGGATTAACATCAACAATGAATGCGAACAAAAGAAGCGTTATATTATACACTAGAGAACGAAGTGGCAGGTGAAAATAAAACTATATGTCCAACCCTACACGCCACGCGTCACGCAACATGTACGAGAGTCAGACCTCTAGCATGTGGAGAGCTCGCGGCTACGCTTACTCCGAATCCAGCGCGTAGAGTTCTCAGTTCGCAAGAGGAAAACGCTGCCTCACAGTTTGGGTCCCCGTCGTCCCGACATGATGCGATCGTCGACGTGCGCGAGGACAAAGGTGGCATGGCTGGAGCGGCTGGAACGGCTGACGGCACACGGATGCGCTACCGTGTGCAGCGCCGTTTAGTCAGACGTCGCGGCCAGCAGTCAGGGTCGCAACTCCTGAGGTTCAGGGTCAGGCCCCGGCTCACGAGGACCACGCCCGGTAGGCCTCGCCCACGAACCTGCTCCCGGCCACTGCACCCAGGCAGGAGCCGTTCAGCAGGCCCCGTCCTTGCACCTTGCACCGGCCGGCGGACTCGACCCCGAGCGAACACGCCGGAGCTCGACCTAGCCGACCCGTACGGGTCCCACGTCCGGCTCAGGAACGCTCCCAGGAACTCGTCCTCTCGAGCGGCGCACTGCTTCGTCTGCCTTCGTGGCCTCCACGCTCGAGCTCGCTTTCGCACGTTCCTTCTTCTTCTCCTTTTCTTTTTCATTTTCTTGTTATCGCCTTCGTGCCACCTGCCCTCCGCTCGTCTTCTTCAGTTTCGGTTTGACGATTCTCGGCGCTTTTAAGTCCTTTTAGCCACAAATCGTACCTAAACACAGCACTTTTGTGTCCTTTCCTTACAAATATCCCCCTGCCCAAGAAAGTTGTTTAAGGGAAAACAACTTTTCACAAGTGCGCGAGGTGGAGTACCCAAAAGCGAAAACATAGCAAAAAAACATTATTTACAGAAGTTCATTCTGTTAGGGAAAAGGTGAATTAACATGAAAAGAAATTGTGCCACCACTAAACGCTAAGCAGCGGAGAAGTCAAATTCGGCTGAGGTAGTCGGCACCTACGTTGTCGGAGCCCTTAATGTACTCAACCACAAAGTCATACTCAGTAAGCAATAGGCTCCAGCGGAGTATTCGGCTGTTGATGTGTTTTGCGGAATTTATGTAAGCAAGAGGCTGGTGGTCAGTTTGCAGCACGAATCGGTTTCCGAAGAGGTACACATGAAACTTTTGGATAGCCCACACAAGAGCCAGCGCCTCTCTTTCGATTGTTGAGTACCGTGACTCCCGTTCGAGCAGTTTACGGCTTGCGTAGGCTACTGGATGCAACATGCCGTCGTGACGCTGCATTAAAACGGCTCCAATGCTGGATGAAGATGCATCCGTGCGCAATATGAATGGCTCTTGTAAGTCCGGTGATCGCAGTACCGGACCAGATGATAGTATACGCTGTAGTGTTACAAACGCTTGTTCATGGCATTCTTCCCAGATGACCTTATTTGGACCTCGCTTCCTAGTGAGTTCCGTTAGAGGTGATACTACAGCGGAGTAATTGGGCAAGAAATCCCGATAATAACCGGTTAAACCTAGAAAGGAGCGAACTTCTCTCTTCGTCTTCGGTCTCTTTGCGGCCTGAATCTTCTCCAATGTCTCAATCTGGGGTCGGAGAAGATTGTTCCCGAGAATGTGTCCCAATAATTTCACTTCGGCAAAAGCCACCTCACTTTTCGATGGCTTTATTGTGAGATGAGCTGCCCTGACACGTTGCAGAAACTTGGTGAGAGTTGTTATGTGCTCGTCCCAAGTTTGTGTGGCTATGAGCACATCGTCAAAATAGTGATAGATGTTCGGTATTCCATCTACCACTCGTCTCATTAGTCGGGTGAACACAGCAGGCGCTGTTTTGATGCCGAACGGCATGAATCTGAATTGGTAAAGGCCAGAAGAGGACTGAAAAGCGGTGAGGACCTTCGATGCTTCGTGCATCGGCACCTGCCAGTACCCTTTGGTGAAGTCGAACTTCGAAAAGTAGCGGCTCTGACCTAGTTTGGCAAATATCATGTCCACTCGAGGTATCGGTTGGTTGTCTGTAACGACGACTCGATTCAGCTGTCTGAAATCAATGCAAAGTCGGGTGTTCCCGTCTTTCTTCTTGACCACGACGATGGGAGCTTGATACGGGGACTCCGAGGGCTCAATGATACCTTGGGATAGCATGTCCTGTAGTTCTTTTTCTACAGTTTCGTGGATGGCGAATGGTATGGGGTATGGGCGTACCTTTACCGGTGTTTCAGTGGTAAGGCGTAACTTGCACTCGACGAGGTCCGTCTTCCCTGGCACGTCAGAAAATACATCATGGAACTCTCTCAGGAGTTCATTAATTTGGTCTGTCTGCGGGCTGTTCAAGTCAGGCGCTACTAACACATTTTTATATGTTTCCCTTTGGTGCAGGGCAACAAAGGGAATTTCTCGCTCGTCAACAGTGTCTGACTGCACAGAAACGGCAGCTTGTTGTGCTTCACTTTCGGGCTCCCTTTCGTGGTATTTCTTGAGAAGGTTAATGTGAAAAAGACTTCTCCGAGTTCCGAGATCTATCTCGTAGTCATAGTCACTGCGTTTTTCAAGCACTGTGAAGGGTCCCTTCCATGTCAAGACCAATTTATTCTTATCTGATGGTAGCAACAGCAATACTTTGTCGCCGGGTGATAGGTGTCGAACTCTTGCTTTCCTATCGTAATATTTCTTCTGTGTCATTTTCGCCTTCAGGAGTTCTTCGTGCGCTACCTTGCAGGTGTCTTGCAGTCGCTCCCGGAGATCTATAACATACTCGTATGTTGTTTTCGTTTCAGGATCGATGTTGGCCCCTGTCCACAGTTCCTTAAGGATCGACATTGACCCGCGTACAAATCTGCCGTAGAGGAGATCGAACGGCGCGAATCCAAGGCTCGTCTGGGGAACTTCACGGTATGCAAAGAGCAGGGGAGCCAAGTATCTGTCCCAATGTTGCGGCCGTTCTTGACACATGCGGCGAACCATTTGTTTGAGAGTGCCATTAAATCTCTCCACAAGTCCATTGGCCATGGGGTGATAAGGCGTTGTGGGTAGCTGACGAAATGAAAGTAGCCGACCGAGTTCTTGCATGAGACTCGAGGTGAACGACTTTCCACGGTCGCTCACTATCTCACGGGGCACTCCAACGCGGGAGAACATCTCTACTAGTGCTTCCGCTATGCGCTCTGTCTCGATGCTCGGTTGCCACCGCATCCGGGTAACGCGTAGCGAAGTCTACCATCGTTAAGACATACTTGTTGCCCTTGGATGACGTTGGTGACAGCGGGCCAATAATATCGATGGCGACCCGCTGAAAAGGTGTGTCTATGATAGGCATATTTCCCAATGGAACTCGTCCGACGAGGTGTTTAGGCACGGTCCTCTGACATACGTCGCACGACTTCACGAACCGTATCACATCAGCCCGTACACCCGGCCAATAAAACTCTGTAAGGACACGGTCTGTTGTCCTTCTTTGCCCTTGGTGACCAGACAGAAGGCCTTCATGAGCCATCTTCATTACGGTGTTCCGAAGATCCTTGGGTACCACAAGTTGCTCCAAGTCTCGCCTTTCTGCCGTGCGGTGGCGCCGGAAAAGAATGTCGCGTACCAGCACAAACTCAGTGACTGCTGGCTTCTTAGATATGATCTTTCCCAATGCGGTGAAGCAGGTTTCCAGCGTGGGATCTGCGTGTTGTAAATTCTTTAGCGCTTCCCGGCTGATATCCAGGGGTTGGATCCGAGGAACAATCAGTTCACTGGGCTTTTTCCTTTCTTTTCCTGCAGCCGCCGACATGTCATCTTGTCGTCTTCTATCTGATGAGGTTGCATCTTCAGGTCCTTCTTCAGTGCATACTGGATCACGGTGAATCTGTGCTAGTTTTGGACGTCCTGCTGGCTGCTTCGGGGCTGGTCGGGCAGCTGACAGTACACCCGCAATGTTGCCAAGCACGACTTCATACAATGGATTCTCCATACAAACAGCAAGCACCTGACCTCTGAAAAACGGAGAATCTATGTACACCTCTGCTTCTGGTAAGACTTTTGCAGATCGGTCCAATAAGCGAACGGTACGGGTGTTGCCAGTCAAGTTGCAGTCAGGACCTAGCGATCGTTTCACCACTACTGTATTGCAACCGGTATCCCTCAATACGGTAACCAGCTTCCCTTCGAGATAGCCCTTTACAGTTGGCATTTGTTTTGACCCGTTGTCGCAAGTTGCGTTGCTTTGGGTCCCATCACACATGTCATGACAATGTTTCTCATCCTGATTGTCAGGCGCATCTTCCATTGATTTCTCATGCTGCGCTTTCTGGTATCCCAAGACGGAACATGATGCCTCTCTACGTTTTCCCGAGTTTGAGGGACAACTATCGGATCTGTGCCCTGACTTCTTACAGATCCAGCACGACGTCGACTTGGGCGCTCGAGACTTTGTCCAGCAATCGGAAGCTCGATGACCCGGCTTGTTGCACAGAAAACAAAGTGGTTTTCCTTTGCTTTCGCTGACAGTGTCAACTTTAGCTGTAGCCATCGGTTTCCCTTTTTCGTCTTTTCCTCTAGCGAGATTCACAATTCCCTGAGCTTCCAAATATTGATCAGCCGTCGTTGCCAACGTGTCCAGGTTATGACATCCTCGCTCCTTCAAGAAGACAGCCAACTTCTCGTCGCACCGCTTGGACACCATCTTGTCTCGCAGTGCATCATATGTTTTGGGAGTCTTCGCCAGCTCCTGCCAATGGTCGAAGTATCCACAGAGACGTCCCGCGAACTGTCGACCTGTCTCAGTATTCTCGGGCCGGGCATCCCTAAACTTCGTGCGTTATCCCTCCTCTGTATAACGGAACCGCTGGAGGAGCGTCTGCTTGAGCTTTGCGTAGTCCGTAGAGTCTTCTGCAGACATCCGTCCTACCACGGTCAAGGCTTCTCCCGTTAGACACAAGCTCAGTGACAGGGCCCACTTGTCGGTTGGCCAGCCTTGGCTCATGGCAACCCTCTCAAATCTCTGGATGTACGCATCCAGTTCGTCCCTACTCTCATTGTAGGGCGGAATCATTTTGTGTGGGCTGCGAAAACGCTGACCACCACCCATACTATCGTCCGCAGAACTCGTGCTCGGCCGCTGCGCTTCTGCGACACGACGTCGCTCCTCGAGCAGGAGCCTTTAAGCCTCCATGCGAGCTATTTCACGCTCATGCTCCACCTGTGCTGATCTTTGGCTCTCTGGTCCCTAATTTCTTTTTCCTCAGCGCTCACCCATGCCAGCAAAGCCTCACCACTCAGCCCCATCTCCTTCCCTAGCTCAACTAGCTTTCTCTTATCGTCCATCCTCGTCCGCCACACACAAACAACGTGAGGCTCTCAGATGTACGGCGAGAGCTTAGTCCTGTCTCGCGGACGCCAGAAATTGTGATGGTTAAGGACGTTCGTCACTGTGTTTGTTGATAGCGGACGAAAAATGATTAACATCAACAATGGATGCGAACAAAAGAAGCGTTATATTATACACTAGAGAACGAAGTGGCAGGTGAAAATAAAACTATATGTCCAACCCTACACGCCACGCGTCACGCAACATGTACGAGAGTCAGACCTCTAGCATGCGGAGAGCTCGCGGCTACGCTTACTCCGAGTCCAGCGCGTAGAGTTCTCAGTTCGCAAGAGGAAAACGCTGCCTCACAGTTTGGGTCCCCGTCGTCCCGACATGATGCGATCGTCGACGTGCGCGAGGGCAAAGGTGGCACGGCTGGAGCGGCTGGAACGGCTGACGGCACACGGATGCGCTACCGTGTGCAGCGCCGTTTAGTCAGACGTCGCGGCCAGCAGTCAGGGTCGCAACTCCTGAGATTGAGGGTCAGGCCCCGGCTCACGAGGACCACGCCCGGTAGGCCTCGCCCACGAACCTGCTCCCGGCCACTGCACCTAGGCAGGAGCCGTTCAGCAGGCCCCGTCCTTGCACCTTGCACCGGCCGGCGGACTCGACCCCGAGCGAACACGCCGGAGCTCGACCTAGCCGACACGTACGGGTCCCACGTCCAGCTCAGGAACGCTCCCAGGAACTCGTCCTCTCGAGCGGCGCACTGCTTCGTCTGCCTTCGTGGCCTCCACGCTCGAGCTCGCTTTCGCACGTTCCTTCTTCTTCTCCTCTTCTTTTTCATTTTCTTGTTATCGCCTTCGTGCCACCTGCCCTCCGCTCGTCTTCTTCAGTTTCGGTTTGACGATTCTCGGCGCTTTTAAGTCCTTTTAGCCACAAATCGTACCTAAACACAGCACTTTTGTGTCCTTTCCTTACAGTGGGGTTTAACGTCCCAAAACCACCATATGATTATGAGAGACGCCGTAGTGGAGGGCTCCGGAAATTTAGACCACCTGGGGTTCTTTAACGTGCACCCAAATCTGAGCACATGGGCCTACAACATTTCCGCCTCCATCGGAAATGCAGCCGCCGCAGCCGGGATTCGAACCCGCGACCTGCGGGTCAGCAGCCGAGTACCTTAGCCACTAGACCACCGCGGCGGGGCTACACAGATGTGTCGACATCTCGATGAATGCAAAGCGTTTTGTAAAATGGTTTTTATTTTGCATTCATAAAAAAATAACGCGTATTTAAATCTAAGTCTATGTTCTACCGTAAATGTGCAGCACCTTGCTTTTTTTTAAATTTAAGATGCAGCATTTTGTTGCTGTTGTTGGCTACGTCATACTTTATAAAACCTTCTTTCATTGAACAATGAGCAAGCAGTGACGCACGTCACTTATTTCGCTTTTTCCGAATCCGATATTACTTTTACACTGTACGCTGCACAAAAAAGAAGCACCTCTGCTTCGAGTTTGCTTATTGCGATCGCATGAAACCGCTTTTTTGAGTGTCTGACATGCTTTGAATGTAACTTTTCTTCAAACGAATCAAAATACCTACTTTTCACAATGTGAGAATCTTTTATGCAGCGGTATAGGATGCGGAAGGAAAGAAATCTGCGAATTTATTCAACTAGTTCTCAGCACGGTGTTCAATGAATGAAGTGTAGACATGGGCGTGGGCGAGGCGGGTGGTGCAACACGGACACTTGAACCCTTCAAGCTCCACCAGCACTTTCTACCCACTCTAGCGACACCAACACGACCCGCTCCCTCAGTCGTGATGCAAGTTAAAAAAGGGTTTGCCTCCCCCCCAAGACAAAAACCTGTCGATGGTCATATGTGCAGATGAGAGCAAATGCAATATTTGCTCAGATACACAGCCCATACTGGTCACGAGCTCGGCGTTCGTTGACCACGCCTGCAGAGAACGCTGACTCCCCGACCCCTTTGTGTTTGGTCAGAAGAGGGGGACACCCCTTGCAAGTGGGCCCCATTAAAATTTCTCATAAAAACGTCACAAATAAGAATGCTTGATAAGTATGTATAAAACATTCAACTGTTCAATGCTTTTTTGTAGCGTGTTCACGTGCTCAATACCCATCAGATGTGCGAGAAATCGAAATAGCAACTGCCACTCTCGACTTGTTCCGGAAAAGACTCAATAGAAGAATGCAATTATAAGTGCTGGAAACCTATGTTCGTTTGTATATTTGATATCTAGGCATGATTTAAATTCTTATATAAACAAAAATAAAACCTGCAACATATTAAAAAAAAGGTGCTGCTATTGCAAGATGTGTGTTGCAAGACGTCATTTTTCTAGACTTACATCTCTGCAAGGCACATCTGGTGTCACAAACTTGCAAGTGTCCCCCGTTTTCCCCACAACATTTCCCGATCCCCTCCCCCCTCTCTCTAATAAAAAGGCACCAATGTAGGCCTCCGTGATTGCCTACTGGTGTGTGGCGGGCCATTGCGGTGGCTAGGATCAACAGTGCCGATTTCGACTTGCTTTATTGGAGGTGCTGAAGGATCAAGAAAAAGCCGATATTTGTAAATTTCTTGAGAGTTCAGGGATAGTATCTTTGTGAATACCGTGGATTATTGAACCTCACTTTGAGTGTAATCCTCCAATGAAAAAAAAATGGTTTCATCCTGTGTCACTGCAGAGTCAGGAGCCATCACATGTGCAGGCATCATTAAGCTTCTATATAACATTGCTAAGATTCAGTACATTTGTACAAATAATTCTCATGAATTGAACATTTTGAGTATAATCCTTACTTGGGTTAGTATGTGTGAAACATAAATTTGAATTTTAAAAATTCTCCTTGTGGGTTTCTGCAGCAAAGACACATTGATTAAAACTGATGATTTCGGAGCTACGGCAGAGGTAACATTCGTTATGTTTTTTTCGGTTACGGTAACGGTAATGCGTTACCGTTTTTATGTATTATATAACGTGGAGCCGTGAAACGTTCCTCTTTTTTCTTATTAGAGTAACGAGTGAGGTATTTAGTTACTTTTTACTGTAACGGATACATCACTAAATAGACTTACAGGAGTGATGTCAGCCCACACCGTCAGTTGTTGTTGCGGTCTATAGGCTGGCTGTAAAAATTACATGGATAAATAACTTTCGCCCAGCACGTGATAGGGAAGGGTTGCTTGACCATTGAGGATCTCGACCTTTGAGAAATACACAACAGCTTCCTAATGATATGCATATCATCCCTCCGAAGCGTGCACTTCATTTCGTTAAAGTTTACAGTCAACGTGAGTGCTGTCGTCACGCCGTATGTTTTAGGTAGAAATTTAGCCTATACTAAAAATACCCAAAGATGTCGATCCACCTTGCAACGCGTGGCCACCCGCTGACGGTTCTGTATGAAAATGGCATCCACAGTGAAACATGTTGCATATGCTGAAATTTTATCGCAATATTATTATACTGCCACGCTCGCTTGTATTTTTATGTCACTGTCTTGCGCAAAGGCACTGCCATAGTGATTCAGTAGCTAAGGTACTCGGCTGCTGACCCGCAGGTCGCGGGATCAAGTCCCACCTGCGGCGGCTTTATTTTCGGTAGAGGCGAAAATGGTGTAGGTCCATGTGCTGCGATCGGGGTGCATGTTAAAGAACCCCAGGTTGTCAAAATTTCTGGAGTCCTTCACTATACAGCATCTCTCATAATCATGTGGTGGTTTGGAAACGTTAAACACCACAGATTAATCAATTGCCTTGCGCAAAGGACGCTTGGATGTCTGCGAAAACTCTAGATTATTTTAGAATCTTCTGATAAGCTTGAGACACCTACGATATGGATGCTACATGTATAAATGGCGACGTACCTTCGCGCAGATCATATTACCAACGACCAATGCTCTGATTACCGCTATCTGTGTAAAGCACGAATTTCTAGTACTTTGCACTTTCCTATGCACATGTTCACTCAATAAAAAAAAAGTGGTTCATATCCCGGCTGTGGCGGCTGCATTTCCGATGGAGGCGGAAATGTTGTAGGCCCGTGTACTCAGATTTGGGTGCACGTTAAAGAACCCCAGGTGGTCGAAATTTCCGGAGCCCTCCACTACGGCGTCTCTCATAATCATATGGTGGTTTTGGGACGTTAACCCCACAAATCGATCAATCAATCAACTCAATAAAAAGTGTCGTCTTGAGCAACCCACGTACCATCTTCTTTGACGTCGCAACCACGTGGCAATACCGTAAATGAAATGAGAACGCTGAAATGATCGATACAAAACAGTGAGATGGCGCGTAAGTGCACTCCCAAGTTTGATTTGAGATGCGTATACCACAAGCTATTTTCTTCTATAGAACCAATATAATGTGGATTTTTTAAATTACTGTGAAATTGAATGCCAAGAAAGGAAGAACGTGAACTTAAAAAGAGACAATGGACACGAAAAGTGATAGGTATCGACGTAAAGTTTGATCAGTCATTCCACGCCAAATGTCCAAGGTGTTTTGGCGGCTACCTCAGGTGTATTCGAAAAATGTCGGGATGATTTACTCCATTGAAAGCAGTCTATTGCGAATATGTTCTGCAGAGAAAAATATTTTTGGTCACCTATATGTGACCAAAATACCGGCTATAGTCTGGGCCCTATATCGAGTCCTAAGATAAAAGCACATTTACTGAGCGAGTCTATGTAGGCTCTATTTATTTTGCCGAATATTTGCATTATTTTGCATCCGAATATTTTTGCATCCGAATATTTAAAACCTCCTACTATGGCGTCCCTTGTTGTCGTATTGACGTTCCGGTTTGTAAAGCCGAAAACTTCATTTTTCAAATGATAAAACTGTTCATATCTCTCCCTCCCCGGAACTCATTCTAGGTCCTTTGATAAACACCAGTCATATATATTTCAAAATACTTGGATATCAACTATTCATAACTCTCAGTTAAGGATGTGGAAATGAAATGACCGTCACTAAATGACCGATGAGGTGAAATATTACATTTAAAAGCCTATAGTAAACGTGACCAAACAGCTAATTCTACCAAAACAATGTAACCTGAACTAATGACGTCACCACACATCTAAAACCTCATGCAATGTATATTGCATACCTGCAAGTTGCAGTTATTTGAGCGCTTTTTGCAGTAAAATTTGGTCAAGGAGTTAATTCCGTTCACGGTGGTGCTATATTTAAATTTAACGGTTGAATATCTAACGAAGCATTAGGAAATTCTTTGCGTGAAACCCCTACTTTTTTGCGACGTAATTGAGGATTGTATACATTGTGCTGGCACGAAGTTGAATGCATGTGATGTGTTTATAGAGTACACCGTTCGGTGAATGTGGTAAAATAGAAACAGCAATTTATGTTAATTCATGCTACAAAACTCACGTTACCTGCTCCCAGAGAACAGAAGAATGCATAACGAAGGGCGTTCCTAACGAACGGAAGAATTAAATAATTCTCGGTCTTTAATGTTGTTTCTGTAGTCCAATCTACAAACGTTCGTATTAAACGAGCATGATGGTACGAAGGCATGGAATTGGGTTCTGCAGCATGTTGTGACGCATGTGCCACTTCAGGTCACCTTTATGACGTGACATCGGAATCCAAACTGAGCTTGATCTATGATTATGTACCTAATCCACGGAGAATGAGTGCTAAGCTCCGGTTTCATTATTAATGTGGCTTCAAAGACGAGAAAGCAGCACGATTCGCGAGCAATCGAGCACCCGTTCTGTTTTCCTATTGCGTTGAACTGCTTGTGCCCTCAGATGCCATTCAGTTTTTTCTTGAATAATTGTGGCGATTGGGAAAGTTGTGAGCGCCAAACAAGACGTTAACAAGAACGAGAGAGAGGACGGATGCTTGTGAACGTCGTGTGGAACCATTAGTTTGCGCTCAAAATTTCCCGATAGCCATGCGCGATTTGGCTGGATTTCAAGTTTTGTTAAATTGTGGCGATGGCACATACCATGGACTTTTGTCATGTGATTTACTACCATTTAAACAGCGGCGGCGTAATTTAGGGTACCATGAAAATTGTCGCGGTCATATTTCAAGAAGGAAGGAGGCAGAAACGCACCGTTCATGCCATACGTGATTCTTCATCACACGCGGAAATAAATTTATTCAGGCTGTAACATGGTTGAAGAATTCTGTTACTTCTCGGCAATCATAGATGCTTTTAATTCTCGAGTCTCTTTATGAGATATTGCTGCCATCTTTTTCCAACAGGCCTGCAGTTTTGTTGTACCGACATAGCAACGCCCAAGTTTTTGAAGATTTTTTTTTTCATTTCCATTCAAAAATGATTCCATTCATAGTCATTTTTGAAGCGCGTAAGAACTTCCTGTCGTTCGTCACCCGTCGTTGCGTTCGTCCAGTACACACTGCAAAAGGCTTGATGGCAAAGTCGTTTTCCATGTTCAAGTTCCTCGTACCGAAGCTTTCGCGCTCTTTGTGCACTTCAAGGAATGCAGAAAGACTACAAAACAACGCAACGAGCTCTACGCCGTGCCGTCGGGACTGGTACGCATGGCGCAAACATGTTGCGAGTGGTCTCGCAGTGTCTCGCAGTGTTCTGCCATTGCACTCCGTTCGCTGTTCCCAGAGCTCAAGTTGGGTCGACACGCGGCGTCGTTGCGGCGCCATTGGTGTCGTGTTTCCCGTGTCTTTTCTTATACACAGTGTTCTGCGAATAAATGCCTCTGTTTAGCCGCTGGTGCCAAGGCCACGGATTACGTTTTTCCTTCTTTCCTTCCGCAGCTGTGGTGACAATTGGTGGTTAGATTATCGGTTATTTCTTTATTTATTTTAGTTTTCTCGTTTAGCTAGTTTTCTGTATTCTTGCCCAAGAAAGGTGTTCCAGAACATTTTTTTTTTCGTGGGAATGACCATAGGTATGTGCGTATGTGGTTGCAGCTCCACATTTCCAAATCGCACGACTCGGACTGCCCTGTCGACGGCCCCTATTCTCTTTCTGCTCTAGCAGCCATGGTTGTCCCGTTCTTCCAAACCTTCTCCTCCTACCTACTTCTAAACTCTTTTCTCCACTCTCCCCTTTCCCTTCAAGCGACTGAGCCGTGGTCTCGCAAGGAAAGATAGTGTCTTTTTTTCCCTTTTCTTCAACCACACATTCATCCATTCAGGGGAAGCTTGCATGCAGTAACTGGTTTGGAAAGTAGGTAAGGTTCGTGGAAAGTCACCTCACCCTGAGCTGCCGAGCACAAAACAAAGCTTAGCCAAGAGTCACGAGAAGGCAAGGAGATTACACAGCAAGATGAAAAGAGAAGATACTTTGCCTAGTGGATTATTGCGAAAGTCAGTGGGGCAACCCTTTTCTTTAAGACCATCCCCACTTCTAGTCGTACATTGAAGTAACGAGAAAACACCAACCAAAACATATTTAAAAGAAGTGACGTTTTTAAGCCAATCTCTCACCCCTGAGGAAGAAGCCGGACCAGCTTCGAAACATCGGTTTTTTTTCCCTTAAATATATTTTGGTTGGAGTTCTCATTCCTTCAGTTTCTATCCAAAACAGACAGACTTATATCGATTGTTCACCTTTGATTCCAGTCGTACAATATATCCTCGCTGCTCCGACAAACCCCCTCACACCGAGACATTTAGAGAAGGAGTGACAGGTGCGCAACCGTAAACAGCCCCTCTTCCTTCTTGGACGCTTATAGCTCTCGTGTGCGTGTGTGTGCGGGAAGGGGGAGGAGAGGAGATCTGACGAAAAAAATGTTGCATATTGGTTTTTTTTTTTGCACCAGGTAGCTAACGACCTACTCATTATTTTATTTTTGAGGAAGCAGCATACAATACAACACAATCATGCCCACCTAAAAAGACGCAAACACAGGCGCTGTATTGCAACTGATGAGGTATTGTCGAAAGACTCAGCTTATGTAGGATAACACGTACATTTGCACTAACACCAGAGCATACAACGAAGATAAGTTTTTCTTGCAGTGTTTTGCAGGAAGACCATGAATGATGAACCATGAATGCACCCTAACTGATTCGAAACTCTGGACAGGTAACAGACTTTTTAAAGAACGCGACCCTGTAAAGTAATGGTTCTCAGATTTTATATTACACAATTCCGCACATTGACCAAATTACAAGCGTAGGCGAATGTATTGACCAGCATAGTATCACCAAATTTCAAAATAGCACAGGTATTTACAGCAGCCAATTCATGTGGTACTCATTGTATATAGTGCTATCAGTGCGCATGTGCCTGTCGCGGAAATGGCATGTTATGTTAGGTTTCTTTTTAATATTAATATGTAGAGGCACGGGAATACACACACACACACACATACACACATGAACCTATATATATATATATAGGTTGCTTGGCAATTGCAATTCTTTCACATGTGTTTTTTAATGGTACTCCTTCGACGTTTATTGTACGAGCCGGACCACATCGAATATCACTCATTTTTAGTCTGAGTGAGTTCCATTTATTTTGCCAACCTATGCCGTACGTGGGATCTTTCCGTATTCCGCGGGGTGTAGTCTGAGTGTTGTTTGTGAAATTTACTATAACCTTGCTCGTTTGAATGGCGAATTTCGTTTTCATGTTAAGCAAAATTGTTTGTTGCAGGTGTTAAAAGCTGAACAATACTGCTGCTATTTTTCTGTCATACAAGCATCCAGAAGTCTTGCCGAAATGCTCTGTTTGCATTCTGTTTGCAAAATCGCTTGATGCTGCTCTGGGCAACCCGGACAATGACGACGTTTCAATTTTTCGACAATGAATTGAACACAAGCTGTTTGCGATAAGCAAGAAATCACTCTGATGTGCGATTGGAGGTGGGAAATATATAGTTTGCTATTTGTATGAAGGCTTGAGATAAATGTAGAGGGACTACTGGAAATGAGGGTGAAAGAGTGTGCTGGCGTAACCTCTAATTTAGGTAGGTACCTCATCTTCCAGTATAGCTAGGTGGCGCACACATTTTGATATTTCGGCGTTTCGGTAGTTAGGTGTTTTGATTTTTTGACTTGGTGCAGAAGACTGAGGCGCAAAAAACATATCGTGAAGCAGGAAGAGCAGAAGAGAGGAAAGAACAGCGCCATTGACATTTTACACTTTCGGTATCTCGTTCAATCGGCTTTTTGACTTTTCGGTGTACTAACTTTTGGCATTCCAATAGTTCGTCATTTCGATTTTCGGCGTTTCGAGTGCCACATTATTATAGCTTTAGTCAACATAAAATGCGAACTCTACCCAGGTGCATTTAAACCACGTGCAGCACTCCGCTTACCGGGAAGTGATACCAGCCTGTGCGACAAAAGCAAATAATCCACGAAAAAAAATATTGCAGAGCAATGTCACAGTTATGAACTAACTGAGTAGTATTTGAGGGACCATGTTTAATTAACCAGTAATCATGCGTTCGTTTATAATTGCGACTCATCCGCCGCGAAACGTACCTTTTTTTATTTTCGCGGATTCTTTGGTCATTGTTCTCTATCAATTTATTATTCTTCGGATGTAATTAATGAGGTGCTTTACACGCCAGTATTCCTTCACAGTGTCACAAGAGATCCACGTGGTGCACTCTAATAGTATTCGAATTCCTCGATGACCAAAGCTAGTACTTGCGCGGAAATAATTTGACTGAGTACTTAGAGAGCTGTATATACTGTCTAGATGTTTCTCGCGTCCACTCAGCTTGTACTTAATGTTAGGATTGCACTTAATGCTAGGAACCACCACAACCAACCACCTTAATATAAACGCATGCGAGGACTGAGATCAGTAGAACGCCAATTTAAAATTATCTAGGTGACTAAAAACAAAAAAAAAGCTTTTTTGAAAATAAAAAAAATCTTATAGTCGGTACACAGGGCAGGCTGCAAGGAAATGCGCTCTGGACACATCAATGTTAAATTTAAAACCTAATGCGGCACGTCATTGGCTCAACATCTTTCTGCAGAACACCACAGTCTAGATGCTGATGGTCTACAAGTCCTTCAATTAGCAGAAGTGGTGTCTTACAACATGCTTTACTTTTCTAACTGCGTCATGCGTATAGTCTTCTATGCAGCCCCCTAGAATAGGTTTAATTGAAGGACTCATCGAAGAAGAGATACAAGCTAGCTAGTTTTCTTTTTGTACCAGCACCAAAAAGCACATTGGCACTACTGCCGCGTGCTCCACTTAGCACCACTCAGTGAATAGGCAAACGCCATGATGAAAAATAGCAGTGAGCAAAGTGCATGCTTTAACCCACCAACCTCAAGACTAGAGGGTTTCCTTACACCGGCCATACAGACAATAGTATAAAGGCTTTTACTTGCCATCTTCGTGTTCGCGATGGTCAAGAGTTGTAGTGTGCAACATCTGTGCACTGGGCCCCAGTGCATAAACCGGGTTTTCAGCAAAAATATGTCGCTTCTTTTAATCAAAATATGCCGGAGGGAAAAAATCTGGTGATGGAATGCTTGGTAGTCTGTAGGAAATCCTGTCACAGCGTTGATACGGCTTATTGTACACCATTCTATAGAAGCGGCAGTGGGGCTTAACATTCATGAACCATGGAAAAGCACAGACAGAGAACAAGTACTCCCACGTGCGAGCTTAGTTTAAAAAAAATGTTGGAGCGATTTCCTTTTTCTTGGCGCATCATTCAGGAGTATCATTTCCAGAAATCATGCGCGGCGAATAAGTATTTGCAGTACTTCAACCCGAATATATGCGACTAACAACCGCCTCATACTTCAGCTATATAATGAAAATATACTAGAATTCCAAGACTTTCTAAGAAAAGAAGCTATGGCATACACTGCACGCCTTTTCATAGCAGATGCACGTTACGTACGTCATTGTGACCCCTACCAATTTCCTCTCGGAGTGAAACTGTGCGGGCTTGTGTGCGTGTGTCTGTAGAAGATGTTAAGATCGGCCTCTTTGGCTCGGCGCCGCTTGGACGCGGGGGACGATTGCAGCTAAAGTGCCAACCACTGGCACGCGTATGCACGCGCCTACGCGTCAAAAGCGTCTAGTCGCGCCTGTGGAGGAAAAGGGCGCGCAACTACTGGCACGCGTCGACCGCGTTCACGCCCACGCGTCTAAGGCTGATGCACAATGTTGCTTGATCTTTTGGCTTAGAACTGTCCAAGTTCAGCACAGAACGGCACGTTCTCAACTGGAGCGGGAATGTATGTTTTAGAGGATATGAGAACACATTAACAAGTTGATAGTGCTTCAACCACCACAGTTTAGACTATTTTAGAAGTAATTGACATTTCAGTGCCCAAAGTAACTACAGCGGTATGCACCAGAAATCGACATCGGTGCGTGCGCCGCTCCCGCGAATGAACATTCGCGTCTAGCGTACTGTACGTCTATCATAGGCGTGTGCAAGGTTCTCCTTAAGGAGGGGGGGGGGGGCAAAAGTTTGCCCCAGTGCCCCTCTCCAGGGCTGACTTAGCACCCCCTCCCTATTATGTTAATATATGGAGTTGACATTGAGCTCCCCCCCCCCCTCCTCTCTGCGGTGAATAAGGCGTGGCTGCCCTCCTGATCAGGTTTACAAACCACCGGGTTTTTTGGTAACTTTGGTAGCCATACCTGCACTACCAAAGTTACTAACAATATCTTGCATATGCTGGTACCTTCAGTATTTTTACACAACATATTTTACATCAGTCAACTTAATAATAACGCCTGCAACTTCATGATCTGACAGATTTAAGTCAGTCATAAGACTACAATTCAGGCCAGAGTAGCAGGCTTTCGGCTGATGTGTGTGTTCGAAATATCCTCTAATGCAATAAAGTACACCTGGTTCTTATTGATACAACTGATATTGGCCATAAGATAGGAACCAAATACTGCGTAGAATGCCTTCGGGAATTTTCCATAGTCCAAATGTGCTCTAATGCAACTAACTGTGACACTTCATGATGAGACAGATATCGGTCATAATTTTGCAACTGACCCCTGTATGGAAGACTTCTGGACGTTGTCTTTAGTCAAAGTATTCTCTAAAACGACAAACGACACACAGCTGTTCATGAAGCCACAGATATCGGTCATAATATTGGAACTGAAACCTTAATGCAAGCCTTCTGGACGTTGTCTTTAGTCAAAGTATTCTCTAAAACGGCAGACGACACCCAACTGTTCATGAAGTCACAGATATCGATCATAATATTAGAACTGAAACCTTAATGCAAGACTTCTGGACGTTGTCTTTAGTCAAAGTATTCTCTAAAATGACAAACGACACCCAACTGTTCATGAAGTCACAGATAGCGGTCATAAATATTGGAACTGAACCCTGTATGGAAGACTTCTGGACGTTGTCTTTAGTCAAAATATTCTCTAAAACGACAAATGACGCCCAACTCATCATGAAGTCACAGATATCGGTCATAATACTGGAACTGAACCCTTCATGGAAGGCAGCCAAAATGTTCTTTAATGCAATAAAACACACCCGACACATCATGATGCAACAAATATTAGTGACCAGATTGGAACCGAGCACAGCGTGGAACACTTTCGGATGGCTTATTTATTTATTTTCAAATACGGCTGCTCACTGTGAGGCTACTGCAAAAGTGGCGTACATATATACAAAATGAAAAGATTTAAACAGTAATATCACAATAAGTGTGCCAAGGTAAACAAATATCGCTACCCTTGAGTGCACCCCAGTGAGAACTGAGAGAAAGAGGACATTATTATAATACAAGTGCCTCCAAAAAGTCAGACACACTGGTATTAGGATTCAAACCAAGTAGATCAATCCAGTATTTGATAACTTTATTTGAACGTGTTAGAAAGCTCTACAAATGACTTCTAAGCTGGGTGGTGATTGCGAATCAGTGCTGTGTTGAAGACTTCAGCACTTTGCTGGTAGTTTAAATATCCTTTAACATCTACAAAATGCATCTGACACTTCTTGATGAGACAAACATTGGTTTTGAGATTACAGCCAAGCACTGTGGCTTTCACATATCATCAATTGTTAAAATACTCTATAATGCAATAAAGCATGCCGAAAATTTTTGATGGGACAGACACCGATCAAACGATTGCACCAGAGCACCGTACAGAAGTTTTGGCAAGTTTTCCAACAGAACTAAACTGAATATGCTTAAGTGCATGCGTATATATAATCCAAGTTAATGCATATACTGAAAAACTGAACAGAAATGAAGGACTCCTTGGAAACACATACAAATATTCAATGTTCGGAACCTTCGAATATCTTCAGCTCATTACAGTCTGGAGGAACAGATAAATACATGCACAGCTCTGAAAGGTCTCATAAGTCACATGAGGTACTGTTTGCATTTCTTCTATACAAAGTGCAGTACCATACTAGTGCAACCTTCATTCATTCTGTGCATACATGTGGTGATCTTCTCTTCCAACAATCGTGTCATCGTGCAGCTGATTTCAAATCAGGTGCTTCTCACAGGGTTTTCAGTTATCTGTCCAGCTGTAAACAGAACGCGCGTTATGTTATACTAAACTGTAAAACGACGGAGAAGCGCCATTGTATACCTATAACTATGAGTATCAGAATGAACTATAAATTAAGAATGTGTGTTAGAATGCCTCCAAACAACGTATGTGCTACTGAGCGTGGCAGAGAAGCAGAAGAAGCGAGAAGTGAAATAGCAGGCAATACCAGCAGCACTTAATCATGCAACTTTCTTTTTCGATCACCACAGCAACGCACGCTCGAGTTTCTGTCTTGTACGTGAATGGAAATGAGACCACTGACAGCTAAATGTGTCAGCGTCGCTGGTATCCTACACGAAGTCACATCTCACTGCTACCAACCACCGCACGCTTGTTATTATCTTTGCAACACACGAAAACGATTAGAACCGAAGCCAACGAATCTTTCCGCGTCATACAATTTGCGAATACACTTATATAAGTACGTACGTTTTCACATCACGGAAATGTGTTGGCTAGTGCGAGGTTTGCTTTCAGCGATGATGAATACCGATGTTGAAAACAAACACAGTGCAGGTAAAAACTCCTCCATATGAACTACGCGATATTTCGGGCGTCGTATATGGCGTCTATGTTGCGACGGAAACTACCGTAGAGTTTTTTCAGCCGATGTGCCTCGCATGTGCTGGTTCATACGAACTAGATGGTAGAGGCCTGCGCTGGATGCAGATGACACCGATCTGAATTGCCCCCGCGGTAGGCGAGGGCTCACGCTCAAACCATCGAACCTTTGAAGTCTGTTTACACTCGTTTTTAGCACAGAAAGTCACAGATCAAAGCAGAAGAACACCGACATGCTCCTTTCGCTCGGCCGACGATCGCACACGGGACCGGCGCTAGCATAGCCGGCCGGCATTCGCTGGATTTGTCGGTGTCGTTCGAACTCGGCACGAAACCACGTCACGCTGGCAGCACTCGCAGTCGTTCGTCGTTTCGTTGTCGTTCTAGATTATGAAGCGGTCATTCAGGAACGTTTGGAGTAGTTTTCAGGCTTGCTTTCAGCACTCGGCTGTGCCTTCGAAGCGGCTGCCATTAGGCACAGCATTCGGAGTCATCGCGGCCTCTGGTTGGTTGGCGCCGCTGTACGCGTGGTGACGTAGCGTACGCGAGGCGAAATATCAAGCCCGGCTTGATCCCTCGCGCTTGCTCGCGTATGCCCCTCCGAAGCCGACGCCGAGAGGCGCATTTGACGCTTTTGACGCGTAGACGCGAGCATACGCGTGCCAGTGGTTGGCACTTAAGCCTACCCTGATTTGTTCCGGGTCAACGCTCTCGAGGTGTGCCAAAAGAGGCAACAACACGAAAGTCATACTTCGAATTCTTTAGAGCTGTTGGCTCCCCTCGTCAAAAACTCTTTTTCGGACACGCCTGACTGACTGACGGCCTAGGAAGAGCTGTTGGAAATTGAGGCTGCTTGATTTGTTCGACGTGCCACGAGACGCGCTGTACAATTAGCCGAGAGCTTGCGATCCGTCGTCAGGTATGTTTCCCACACTCTGTGGTGCTTTCAAGTCATCCACTCCCCCAGGCCCTAGCCTGCCTAGTGCTGCAGACCCTATTCTGCACGTGCGATGCAACGTTATTGCACTGTGCTGTGTTGTGCGTATTATTGCATTATGACCTACGTTGTGTTTCTCTCTCGCCGTGGGACGAACTGAACGTGCATCCTTTCTATTTCCTGGGTAGAAAAGAAGGCAGTCTTTGACTTTCTCTCTCTTTCTCCTTCTCGTTTTTTTAATCCTTTTTCGCTGTGCCGTGCTCCCTGCCGGGCTGCAGAAATTAGGCGCCTTCTTCTAACCACTAACCCCCCCCCCCCCCATGTGGGGGACGGAGATGAAGACGGCGATTTCTTTGGACTGCCCTGGACTGAATGGACATGCAGTCTGTCCGTTTACAGTGATATGCAAGGCGGCTTTCCTGTAAGGTTTATTTTCTAACCAAAAACTCTCGTTCACAGACTGCTTTTCTCCCTCATTGTGCCTTTACCTTTTCGAATTCCAGCGAATGCACGCGAGCACGCGAGTACAACAAAATGCCACCTCCCCAAATTCCAGCGAAGGCACGCGAGCACAACAAGATCTCAAAAAGGTGAATGGCCAAAAACAAAACGAGCAAGAAAAGCAGTCTGTGAACGAGAGTTTTTGGTTGGAAAACTAACCTTACAGAAAAGCTGCCTTGCAGATTATTGCAAACTGTCCATTGTTTTCCCCTGCAGAGAATTTTAGGAAGACCACGGCTTAAAACGCGAGCACCGAGACGCTTTGAACCAGCTCTCAGAAGCTCTAATCAAGCTTCCATGATGCTACCATCAACATATATTATTACGCTACCTTTAGTGTCTAAATAGTGTACATAAACGTTGCTCTCATCAGCACCGGCTACTCTGCTTGACTTCTACCTGACACTTGGCTAGCTCCTTCGAATACATCACGAGCAAGCAAAAGGCACGGAGTTGTTAAGATGAAAATGTGCAACATCACATCGTTTTTATTACGTGACATATTCGTTCTACGCCGCATTCGCCCGATCGTGTCCACATATAACTTGCCAGTTTTTATAGCGACGACATATCGTTGATTGCGGTCACGTCATTGAATGTCAATTAAACAGCGGTTGCATTATTTATTTGGAAATTACTTCTTCATAGAGTATGGTGAAATAATTTATTATTTGGCCACCTAAGGAGCTTTCTAACTTGACTTCCTTTTTTATCAAGACTTGAATATAATGTCAAGTTTTTTTTGGTTGATTTTGAGCATTACCTTCGCAACAGAAGTACATCTGTCAGCGACAATCATTCTTAACCTCTCCCAGTGCCAGTAGGTCCGTTCAAGTTACGTGATGAAAACCAGTTTTCTGGACTATGTCATATATGACATGTCGCCCAAATTTCGGTCTCTGCATTTTTGATGAATCCAGCCGTCTTTTGTAAAGTCTCTACTGGCAAGTTTCTTTTTTAAGTTTTGTTTTGTTATTTTTAAAACTGGTGGCCTCAGACAAGCTTATTACGCCGCTTCTCACCACTGGATAGCCGTTGTTACGCGCGGCGCCTGGGCCGATGGGGGAGAGAGGCGTTCTTTGTTCATCAAACAAGTCACCAAAGGGCTGCCAGCCTGCTGTCCGCCGTGTTTTGTCCATCTTAGCCGGGAAGTGAGGTGGCAGTCCGACACCATAAGACGTTCGACGAGACGACCAGAATGGTTTCTTGGCGTCACAGGTGCAGTGTGGTGACCACGCCCCAATCAAAGATGTTGACTTGAGCGAGTGTTAGCGGCACTGCCAGAAATGGTGCGTGTGTCCCGTGATTCAACAGCGCATTCTGGACCCAATACCTGATTTTGTCAAAACGCACACTTTATGATGAGCCACCCAGCTCATTCGCAAGAGATCTCTCACCCTGTCTGTAAAGAATGTAATTAATCCTCTGTTAAGTTTGCCATATCCTACTCCTGAGTGCACATGCGTTTTCTTTTCTGTCTCTGTACACCCCCTTTCTTGCCCCTATTTCTCCACCCCCAGTGCTGGGCAGCAAACCGGATGCCAAGATCTGGTTGGTCCCCCAGCCTTCCTTTCTCTCTCTTGCCATCTTACTGCCTTGGCATCTTCACCCCGGATATCTGATGCCTGAAAAGGCCGGTACCAACGGAGGTTAAAGAATAAAAAAGATAATGAATATTTTCTGCAGCATGTTGAGACGCTGCATATGAGTGGTCATCCTCGAAAATCATCAACTTTAACACCACGGACAGGTGATGATATACCCTGAGTAGGTTCGAGCATGTATTATGCCTCGACGCTTTTAATCTTCATTAAACTTTTCCATTTCGATTTCATCCTTCGGGGCTTTATGTAGTTCTTCATCTAACACGCTGAATTCGTGCTGCACTGCTACCACTTCATTTCTTCTGTATATACGAACTGTTTCGGGCACAATTATAGGCTGCCATCTTGGACTGATAATGATGCCGTTTTGCATCCGTATGAATATTCGAATAGTGCTATGTTGGACTCGCACGCATCAAAACGCTCGGCCATTACATTCAACGTCGTATGACCATAATCATAGCTAATTACGACACAAAAAACATCGAAAATTGCTTTTAAGCCCAAGATGGCAGTGCCTATGTTTTACTCTAACTGTTACATTTATTTTTTGTCAATTTGTCCAATATGTCATTTCATGAAGCGGCCGCCGAACTTGTGCCGCTGTTCATAGTGGTACTCTCGGTCTCCGAAGCTGGATGAAGATAACTAAGAAGCCTGATTTTTACTGGCTACATAAAATGTGAAACGAAGCTATGAATCAAAATGAAAAAGAAGACAAATCTGTGAAAAGTCAGTATTGGCGCATAAATGGCGCGCCGATGAAAAACGTCGGCGGCGGCAGCATAGCGAAAACTCTCGGCGGCGGCGCGCCGACCAGTCGGCGCACACATCTAGGAATGATGCGTAGTACACACATTTGCCTAGTCTTCGTACTTGCGGGCAGCAAATCGTACTTGCGGCTTCGTTTATTGCTGGTTACGGTTTTGTTTTGAAAGAAAGGACGAACCCTTTTGAACTAATGACTTGATTCAAAATGGTAAGCCTAAAAGAATAAGGTTGTGAAGCGCAAACAGTGAACATTTGTTAATTTATGTTTTCGTGAAAAAGCAGCTCCAAGCCACACGAACACACACGGAGCCAGAAGCAGGCCAGAAGTACGAAAGTTAGACAAATGTGTGTACTACCTATCATTCCCATGCTCGCTGAAGCGCCGTGTGTTGCAGCTTCCATAGACACTAGCGCCAGAGTTCCCTCTAGTAAATATTGTGGGAAACTCTATGCGGAGACCCTTATTACTACGTAGGTAGCGCTGCCATATAAGACGGGCTAAGTTTGGAAGCTAAGTTTTGGAAGAGCAGTGAAAGTGGGAGGGAGACAAGATGAGCAACTACAGAAAATTTTTTATCCAGAAAGGCAAATTGAAATAGCCACTAAACAAATTGAGAAAGTAATTACGGAGGATAATAAGACAGTGTGGACATACACGAATCTAATTAGACTCTTTGAGCTAGAGCTTGCTAAGACGCGTGACAAGTCACCCCGGAAAAGAAGACGCAAACCCAAAAGTTGGTGGGATGAGGAAGTTAAGAGAGCCATAGCAAAACGTCAGGAAGCCTCTAGGGAACACTGACATGCTAAGCAGCGGGGTGAACCGAAAGATGATGTTGAAAGAAAATGGGAAACCTTTCTAAGCTGTAGAAGGGATGCATCCCTTCTGATCAATGAAAAGATTAGAAGAAAGGGAGCTCAGTGGTAGGCAGAAGTACATGAAAAAGACAGAAAGGCAGCTGCGAAATTTTGGAACCATCTAAACTCCCTAAGAAATGAGACAAGACTTGAGCAGAGTTTTATAACTACAGCCCAAGGTGCAAGGCTAGAAGGGGACAAAGCTATTGAATATATAAGAACAAGGGCGACAGAAAATTTTCAACAAAGAAGTAATTTATGCACCACAATAGACAAGGACGAATCAAGTGGTGCAATGGCTCCATTTTCACAACGAGAGTGGGAAAGGGCTGAGAAAAGGGTTCCTAGTAGTACATCAACAGGCCCAGATGGCATTCCAAATATGATGATAAAGATATTAGGTCCGAAGTCTAAGCAGGCTTTGAGAGAGGAAGGGAGCAAAGCAATAATCGATGGTGAAGTTCCCGATGGATGGAAACTTAGCAGGATGAGCATGATCTATAAAGAAAAGGGGGACAAAGCTGACATATACAACTACCGTCTTATAACAGTGACATAAGTGGTCTGCAGATTATAAAGGAAAGATGATGCAGTGCAATGCAGATTATAATCTGCAGTGCGATGCAGATTATAAAGGAAAGACTGCAGGCATGGATAGAGGATGAGGGGGTGCTGGGGGAACTGCAGAATGGGTTTCGGAAACACACGAGGTTGGAAGACAATCTGTTCTCACTGACGCAGTGCATCGAGATAGCAGAAAAGGAACACAGGCCCCTGTGGTTAGCATTTTTGGATATCAAGGGAGCGTACGATAGCATGGTTCAAGAGGAATTGTGGGGAATACTGGACACACTAGGCGTGGAACATGTAGTCACTAATCGTTTAAAGGATATCTATAAGGGTAACAAGGTGTCACGAGGCTAGTCAACCCACAAGCTCTCGTGTAGGTTCTTGTGCATACAAACCGATGAGAAAACCCACATCGGTAAGGAGAACACGAGACCGTTTATGCACACAAGAAAAACAACTAAATGTATTTTCAATAAACTAGATAAAGAGAAAGAAATAAGAGGAAAAACAAACAAAGCCCACAAATTCGAGGAGAAATTAACCTAATGACCGCGAAATGCTAAGGATGCGTAAGTTCCGCAATAGCAAAAGCGACTGTCACCGTTCGGTTGCGGCACTCTTTTAGACGGCGAGGGTGGATGCGATGGGGTGCAGACAAGGTAGATCAGAGGTCCAAGCGTTGCTCGGGTTGAAGGTAGCTCCAGGCGCACCAAGGTCAGTAACCTCTCAGCGTTCGTCCTCCGACGCTGGGACGTAGCCCTGGAAACGGGACGAGCCTGGCCAAAGCCAGATGGTGAGAAGCCTGGCCAACGCCAAACGACGAGCAGCCTGGCCAACGCCAGACGACGAGCGGCCTGGCCAACGCCAGACGACGAGCGGCCTGGCCAACGCCAGACGATAGATGATGCTCGGGTGCCCGACCAGGTGGGAGCCCGCAGCAGCCTTGCCTCAGGAACTCGGCCGCCACCCCCGCGCCCTGGTAGCCTGCTTGCCTCCGTCGCGTCCCGGCCACGTCTGCCCCGTTCTTCGTTCGGGCTTCTTCCAAACCAGCGTGGGGGCCTCTCATTCGTCCGAACTTCACGCGCCTCGTCTGCCCATCATCTTCCTCACCGAATACATCGCGAAAGCGCGCGTCCACACCATCGGTCGTCGTCGTATTCTTTCCTATGCCGGTGCACTCGCGCACATTTTAAACCGAACACTGGTTGCACTCGTGCACTTCACGAAACGCGCACTTCACTTATCACACAAGGTAGTTATAAAGTGGGAAAAACAGGTATCCAAGCCTGCAGAGGTAAAACGGGGGCTTAGGCAGGGGTGCCACCTGTCACCCTTATTATTCATGATCTACCTACAAGGATTAGAGGCAAAATTAGAGGGAAGTGGGCTGGGCTTCAACCTCTCTTTAGTCAAACAAGGAAAACTTATTGATCAGGCACTACCAGCATTAATGTACGCAGATGATATAGTGCTAATGGCCAACAACAAGGAAGATTTGCAGAGATTGATGGACATCTGCGGTAATGAGGGAGATAGGTTAGATTTTAGATTCAGTAAGGAAAAATCAGCAGTCATGATTTTCAATGACAACGAAGGTAGTGAGCTTAGTGTAGTATCGTAAGGGCGAAGAATTAGACGATGCATGGCCAGAACAAGAAGGAACAATGTTTATTCACGAGGCTGCTGTCTTGGTTTTAATACCCTGGCCCGAGGCCGGAGCCTGCGCCGTGGCGAGGGGTGGAGGCACGTGTTATCGGTATGTTATTCGGCGCGTGCACCTGATAATCTACGATATATCACTTCCTCCCCTCTGAGCTAAAACCTATCCGGCGGCTTGCGGGCACGGGTGGAGCGTCGGAATGGGAGTGGTTCTGCCGTGGACCTTGGACTTGCTGGCTCGATGCCACCGCCAGACGCTTCCTCACCAGGCTCGGACAGACCGGCCTGAAGGGCTTCGCTGCTAGTTGACTGGATGCCGCTGGATGAGAGTGGCAATTGCTCCATGGCCATTGGCGTTTCGCACGGTTCTTTCTTAACCGGTGTCGACGAGTCGCGTGGTCGTACTTGATCGACGTGTCTACGTTGCACCCCCCTTGGCGTGTTAACGGTTAACAATCGCTTGCCTTCGACTGTCGTCACGGTTCCGGGTAGCCACCTTTGACCTAGCTGACTGTACTGTCGACTCCACACCTCCCTTCCTGGTGCAAACTCTTTCTTTCCAGAGTTCGGAACTCCGTTGACGGTAGCCTCCCTCTTCGCCCCATCTCCCTCTGCCAGGTAGGTGCTCAGGCGGGTCCGTGGTTGGAATCCAAAAAGCCTTTCCGCGGGCGACTGCTCCTCTCGGGTCGGTGTTGTCCTGTAACGCAACAAAAATTTGGCAAGCCGACTTTGCAGCGTTCCCACCCGATTTTTCTTCAGGCCCTCCTTGATGGTTTGATGGTACGTACTGCCCGTTCCGCCAAACCGTTGGATTGCGGGTAGTATGGGGCCGTCGTTACGTGGCGCACCCCATTTCCCGGAAGAACCGCGCTGTCTCTGCACTGGTGAATTGCGGACCATTATCCGACACGACAGTCCGTGGTATGCCAAATCGCGCGAAAACGCACCTAAGTGTGTCTACCGTAGTCGCTGCTGTCGCCGTCTTCAAGGGCACTGCTTCGATCCACTTAGTCTCGGCGTCGACGAGGACGAAGATCATATGCCCTTCCACGGGACCAGCAAAATCCACGTGTAGGCGGTACCACCGTCTGTTGTTCTTTGGCCAGTTTGCCGGGACCTGCGCTGGGGGCATGGGCAAACACTGCACGCATTGGGGACACCGTTTTGCAAGCATTTCAATTTCACCGTCTAGCCCTGGGTACCAGAAAATTGAGCGCGCGAGGTTCTTCATTGCCGTCATGCCTGGGTGCGTATCGTGCAACTCTTTCAAAACAAATTGCCGGGCAGCTTTAGGCAGAACCACACGGTGGCCCCAGTAGAGTATCCCGTTACTCACGGCCAATTCATGCCTCCGTGCAAAATACGGTTGGTACTGCTGTTCCTCTGAACCGAGACGCCTTGGCCAGCCTTGCAAGATCCAAGTCTTCACTTGCTGAAGTACGTCATCTTTGCTGGTGTGGTCTGAAATACTCTGCGCAGACAAAACAAAATCATCCATAGCCTGCGCATGCAGGACATATTCGGCTAGTTCATTTTCCCAGCCATTATCGCGAACCGGTAATGGCAACCGGCTTAGAGCGTCGGCATTTGCATTTAGCTCTCCTTTTCTGTATTCCAAGTCGTATTGATAAGCTGCTAAGAGCAGCGCCCAACGTTGAATGCGGGCCGCTGCCATTTGCGGAATGGGTTTATCTGGACCTAGCAAACCAGTCAGAGGCTTGTGATCGGTCACCAGAGTGAACTTGTTGCCAAACAAATAATCTCGAAATTTTACAACGCCGAAGACCAGCGCTAGTGCCTCCTTTTCCAATTGTGAATAATTACGTTCCGCCGACGTTAGAGTTCTCGAGCGGAACGCTATGGGATGATCCACTCCTTGTATGCGGTGCGACAAAACTGCGCCTATACCCTCGGCCGACGCATCACACTCAAGCCGCAAGGGTCTTTGGGGGTCGTAATGCACAAGAAAGTTCGCCCTTCTCATGGCGCGCTTGGTTTCTTGGAATGCTGTTCTCTGTGCGGGCCCCCAACACCACAGTGCTCCTTTAGACAAGAGTCGGTGTAACGGGGCCAAAGTGGACGACAAGTTCGGTAGAAATTTGGAATAGTATGTGACCAGTCCTAAGAATGATTTAAGCTGGCTTACCGAAGTCGGTGGCGGTGCCGCTAGCACTGCTTCCAAATTGTCCTGCAGTGGGTGGAGGCCTTTTGCATCGATTAGGTGCCCTAGAAATACCACTTCTTTCTCCCGGAAGTGGCACTTCTCCTTGTTCAGTGTTAGGCCGTTCGCCCGAAGTCGTTCGAACACTTGCCGCAGTATCGTTGTGTCATACTCTTTTTCTGCTACAATAATGTCGTCCAGGTAAACTTTCACCCCTGGTATACCCTGCAGCACGGCTTCTATGCGCCGCTGAAACAGCGCAGGCGCTGAGGCAATGCCAAAAGCCAAGCGGTTGTAGCAGAAGAGACCTTTGTGTGTATTCAACACAGTTATCTTCTTAGCATCATCATCCAGGGGAAGCTGGTTGTATGCGTTTCGTAAGTCGAGTGTGCTGAACACTTCGTTTCCTGATAGCGCCGCAAAGATGTCGTCAATTTTCGGAAGCAGGTGCTGCTCTGTTCTTGTCGCTGGATTAACTGTTAGCTTAAAGTCCCCACACAGCCGGATGTCTCCGTTCTTCTTTACTACGGGCACGACCGGTGTTGCCCATTCAGCCACGCTCACTGGGGACAGCACGCCCACTGCCACCAGTCGGTCAATTTCGGCGGAGGCTTGCGCTCTCATGGCATACGGGACTGTCCGAGCCTTCAGAAATCGAGGTTGCGCACTTTCCTTGAGGTACAGCTTCACCGGTGGTCCCTTACAGCATCCGAGTTTCTCAAAGAGGTCCGGAAACTCGTCAAGAAGTGCGGTTAGCTGGCTGTCGGCGTGAACAACATTCACCGAAGACGACGTGCCTTCTACTAGCAACATGCCTGCTTTGCGAAATTCCTCTATCGTGTCCCTTCCGCACAAAAGGGGCCCTCGATGGTCCACTACTATCAGCGAACTGCTCACCGTTACTGGTCCAAGCTGTACCTGCATGTCTACCTTGCCAACGACCGGCAACGGTCCCAGGAAACATGAAAGGCGTAGTGGAGTTTTTTGCAGAGCCGGCCACCACTTGCGATGCTTCTTGTACAAGCTTTTGGGAATCACGCTTACTGGTGATCCAGTATCGACAATCATTCGCAGCCTACGGCCTTCCCACGTTAAGGTGCGCTCGATTGGCTGCACCAAGTGCTTATTGGCGGAACTGTGTGCAACGAGAACATACAACCTCTCTTCACTTTCACATTCGGTTCCGTCGACAGCGAACGTTCCTGACCTGGGGGTGTGGGGTCTTTTGCAAGCCCTAGCAAGATGCCCTCTTTTACCACATTGATGGCAGATGGATCTGCGATGTCGACAGGACGCCGTTGCATGCGCCCCTTTGCATCTGTCGCATGAAAGGCTGCAATTCTTCCTCCACTGTCTGCCTTGTTGCTGTATCACGTTGACGCCGCCACCTTCGGTCCGGGCGTATGAAGTACGCATGCCCCGAGCGTCTTCGTTCGCTTTCCCAGAAGCTAAGGCGAATTCTTCAGCTTCTTCACGAGTCAAGTTCTTGCGGCCCAGCAGGCACCGGCGCGTTTCCTCATCCCGAATCCCACAAACGATTCGTTCCCGCAACATACGGTCCAGTGTCGCCCCGAAATTACAATTTACGGCCAGTCTTCTCAGTTCAGCAATGTAGTCCCGGACGCTTTCTTGCTCATCTTGTTTTCGCATAAAGAAAGAATAGCTTGCTGCTATTTCGTTTGCCTGAGGGTTGAAATGTTCTTCCAAGCATTTCACAACGTCATCGTACGTCAAGGAGTTGATGGCGACCCCCGGCTGGTGCCCTTGCAATATACGGACGACACTGTCGCTCAACGATGAAACCAGTAGGGCCCGGCGTTTCGCTACGTCGGTAATATCGTTGCCCTCAAAGTAGGCTTCCAACCGGACACGATACGTGCTCCAGCTACTCACGGCGTCGTCGAAGGCAGGGGGTCGGGATCCCATTCTTCTGGTCTCAGCGTCGGAGTGCAATTAACCGGACCCCATCCTCGTCGCCACTGTAGTATCGTAAGGGCGAAGAATTAGACGATGCATGGCCAGAACAAGAAGGAACAATGTTTATTCACGAGGCTCCTGTCTTGGTTTTAATACCCTGGCCCGAGGCCGGAGCATGCGCCGTGGCGAGGGGTGGAGGCACGTGTTATCGATATGTTCTTCGGCGCGTGCACCTGATAATCTACGATATATCACTTAGGATACAGGACGTCACGCTAGAGATAACAGATAAATACAAATATCTGGGCGTATGGATAAGCAATGGGACCGAGTACCTGAGGGAACACGAAATATACGTGACGACTAAAGGTAACAGGAATGCAGCAGTGATGAAAAATAGGGCACTGTGGAATTACAATAGGTATGATGTGAGAGGAATATGGAAAGGGGTCATGATCCCTGGTCTCATGCTCGGCAATGCGGTCTTGTGCTTAAGAGCAGAAGTACAAGCAAGATTAGAAATTAAGCAACGTGGAATCGGCAGGCTTGCTTTAGTAGCTTACGGAAATACACCAAATCAGAGAGTACAAGGTGATATGGGATGGACATCATTTGAGGGCAGGGAAGCTAGCAGCAAGATAAAATTTGAGAAGCGATTGAGAGAAATGGGGGGGAAGAGTGTTAGGCTAGGAAGGTATTCAGCTACTTGTAAATGAAGAATGTCGGTACAAAACGGAGAAAGCGAACCAGGAAGTTGACTGGTAAATACTTTGAAAACAGCAGGTGGCCAAACCAAAAAGAACTATCGGTTAAGAAGAAAGTGAATGAAACGGAGACTGACATGTGGAAAATGGGCATGATTAAGAAGTCCGCACTAGAGATCTATCGAACTTTTAAGCAGGAAATTGCCAAGGAAAGGATCTATGATAATACTCGGGGTAGTTATCTACTGTTTGAGGCAAGGACGGGAGTACTGCGAACCAAGACATGTCGGGCCAAATACGAAGGGGTAGACACAGTATGCAGTGCGTGTGGAGATGAAGAAGAAACTGCCGAACACTTGATAATGTTCTGTAAAGGGCTTCACCCTATAGTTCAGGATGATGGTGCAGTGTTTTTCAAAGCATTGGGGTTTAGGGACCGGGAGGGCAAAATAGACTTTAAGCAAGTAGACTTAACTAGAAGGAGGTTATTTGATTGATGGCTAAAGTCAAGGCACGAGTGAAAATTAAACTCTTCACTGCAAAGTACAAATCCTCAAACTCACTTTTTAAGGAAAAATAAATAAATATAGTTTTGAGTTCATTAAGTATTACGGCTTGGTGGCGCTAGCCACCGCCCGATCTAAAGGGTACAGCCATATCCATCCATCCATCGGGTAGTGAGCGGCGCACTTCGCAGAGTTTTCCTCGGGTGCGCTGCTTTTTTTTTTTCCGAGGCGGTAGCTGCTTTATAAGTGCTTCGTCAATCGGTGACTGCGCTGCGTTACTCTGAAATGCCTGAAGGCGTCAACGAGAAAAAAAAAGTATATCCACCATCGCTGCATTACGCTTGTCCACAAAACTTGATGCTTCAGTTCAGCCTCTTGAAGAGTCCCAATGGTGGCAACGTGGATCACTTAGTGGAAGAGTTGCTCTGTCTGTAGAGAAAATTGCTGCATGAGATGAAATAAAATGAGGAAGACAACGAAAGACTTCCATCTGATGCACTAGCAGTGTCTATCGCCCATGAATCGTGCACCGCTGAGCGGTGGATGGTCGCCCTGTATATTATGGGGCAAGCTACGATGTGAGAAATCTGGTACTTCGTAATAATCGTGATGAGTGCAAAAACGCCCGCCTTGTTTCGCAAAGTTGGTGGTTACGTGTTATAAGTAACACCGTTGCTGGTGTAGCACGTTACTTCGGCAATTAGCATTTGACGCACTCATTATACATGTAGAAATGGAGCTGCTGCTTAAATTGTGTGAGTTGTAGTTGTAAGCAAGTCGTTCCTGCAACACGGTAGCGCTATTTATCAGTTATGTTTTGCAAAATAAAATTTGCTTCTGCTGATAGTACAGGTCGCGGAGCACTAAGCTTGCAGTACCTGGAAAAGCAAGGCTCACGTTTCCATAAATAGTTGTAATTTTAGCGGGCCCTGTGTAGGTTAAAGGGACAAAAATTATTTACACTGCAAATACCTACGATTATGGTCGGCTAGCAGATGCAAGCTGCCAGAATTACTGAAAATTTTTTAGGTCAGTGATCAAATTTTTGCGAAGAGCGTTGACGATGAAATAATATTTCGGCTTTCTGTAACATTGATAAATGAATTTAGCACGCGCCACGTTGTTATAAGCCGTATGCAACTCTCCGGTGCACATAAGGCCACTCTGTTCTACGTCTGGCATCTTGTGCAAAATTTGCTAGTTTAATTAACCTAAATTAGTTATAGTTGTTCTGGTCAGAGACTTCATTTCTTTTATTTCAATAGGTTGAGGAGCACGGAAATAAAAGCTCGAGGGATGGACAAAGTACCAATCCAGTCACAAGTTGGCAAAGCAGCAATACACGACAGACATTCATACATGCAGAATGTAAAATTAACTTTACAAGCATGAAATGACACCAAGTACGAAGACAAAAGTTATGAAACAAAGCTGCACAAATAGAGAGCGAGGGAATATATGTGTATCGTAACTTGGCATGAACATTAAAAGCAAAAATCGATAAGAAGAGTGATCAAAATTCCGGGAGATCTACTATTCGGCAAAGTGAATTAGCTCGGCGAAGCATCTAATGTGACGATTTTGATTATTTAAAATTACATATATCTACTGCGCTATAGTTGGAAATGAATCGTACGAAATAATTACACATAATATTATAATGAAGTGTCAGAAATCATCAGGATGAAAATTATACACTGATACACAGAGACATCACAGTAAAAGATACAATACAGTAATAAGAATCATTTAAAAATGCGCATGACAGCCAATCGTAGGGACGTTTTTTGCAATATTTAAATAGATTCATAGGAAGTTCTCAATGGCAGAAGAAAAGACAAAGTGTCAATGTCTTGATGGTTTAAGGTGGTTAATAGGTTAGGTAGCCTGTAGGACAATGTTCATCCTAAAAGCTTCTAGGAACAGGTAAAATCCACATATAATTCTTCGTGCCTAGTGAGACAAACACTTCGGTTTACTTTTATCTTAGCAAGATAAATTATGGTACTACAACCATGTTTAACGAATGCTTTATGACATGTCAGTTTTAAATACGAGGCCTGGGCACATTGATTCAAACATCTGATCTTGGAGTATAATCGATAAAGAACCACAGGTGGTCAAAATTTCCGGAGCCCTACACTACGGCGTCTCTCATAATCATATGGTGGTTTTAGGACGTTAAACTAAACATGTTGCTCCATGCATGCAAATTGAGATTCTAGGGGGCGACGCGCGTGTGTGCCTGACGAGGAAGACGAAGAGTGGTCTTCGTTCGGTGTCCCGTCTACCGGTCACGCCGCTGCTGCTGGTGGTTTGAAATATAATTCATCCACAACCTCGTCGATACGGCGTCTCTCTTCCATAACAATATCAAGGCCTTTTTCAAGAATCGTTTTCAGAGATGAGACTTTAAAGAGCTTAAATGCCACGTACTGCAATACACTTGCTCGATCAAAATGATTTTACCGAAAACGGGTCACCACCACACAGCGTGGGAGCATTTTTTGTGGAGAGCGGCGCGTGCTGTCTCGTTTGTCTCCTCCGCAATGTTACCCGCGCCGGTGCATCGAGTGCCCCAAGCGGCATCGGTGCACTTTGGGGACCGGTTTTGGCAGCCGCTTTTCACACCTCCCCATTCTAGCCACCCTAGATCGGGCGGCGGCTACACTATACACTCTACTATGGCTACCAAGTCGTACACATAGTGAACCAAAAATTTGATTTATTATTTTCTAAATAGTGAAGTGGAGGACCGGTACTTTGCAATGAAGGGTTTGATTTCCACTCGTGCCTTGAATTCAGCAAAAAATCAGATAACCTCCTTCTAGTTATTTCTACCCGCTTAATGTCTATGTTGCCCTCCCCGTCCCTAAACCCCAGTGCGTTGAAAAGCTCTGAGTCATCTTCCTGAACTATAGGGTGAAGCCCTTTACTAAACATTATCAAGTGTTTAGCAGTTTCTTCTTCCTCTCCACACGCACTGCATACTGTGTCTACCCCTTCGTATTTGGCCCGATATGTCTTGGTTCGCAATACTCGCGTCCTGGCCTCAAACAGTAGAGAACTACCCCGAGTATTATCATAGACCCTTTCCTTGGCGATTTCCTGCTTAAAAGTTCGATAGATCTCTTGTGCGGCCTCCTTAATCATGCCAGTTTTCCACATATCACTCTCAGCTTCCTTCACCTTCTTCTTAACCGATAATTTTTTTTGGTTTGGCCTCTTGCTGTTTCCTAAGTATTTACCAGTCAATTTTCTGGTTCGCTTTCTCCGTTTTGTACCGACATTCTTCATTTACAAGTAGCTGAATACCTTCCTAGCCTAACGCTCTCTCCCCCATTTCTCTCAATCGCTTCTCAAATTTTATCTTGCTGCTAGCTTCCCTGCCCTCAAATGATGTCCATCCCATATCCCCTAGTACTCTCTGATTTGGTGTATTTCCGTAAGCTACTAAAGCAAGCCTGCCGATTCCACGTTGCTTAATTTCCAATCTTGCTTGTACTTCTGCTCTTAAGCACAAGACCGCATTGCCGAGCATGAGACCAGGGACCATGACCCCTTTCCAAATTCCTCTCACAACATCATGCGTATTGTAATTCTACAGTACCATATTTTTCATCACCACAGCATTCCTGTTACTTTTAGTCGTAACTTATATTTCGTGTTCCCTTAGGTACTCGGTCCTGTTGCTTATCCATACGCCCAGATATTTGTATTTATTTATTATCTCTAGCGCGGGACCTCCTGCATCCTAAGCTCACTACTTTCAATATATATATATATATATATATATATATATATATATATATATATATATATATATATATATATATATATATATATATATATATATATATATATATATATATATATATATATATATATATATATATATATATATATATATATATATATATATATATATAAAATCATGACTGCTGATTTTTCCTGACTGAATCTCAAACCTTCCTTATTGTCGACCATTAGCACTATATCATCTGCGTACATCATAGTGCCTGTTCAATGATTTTTCTTTGTTTGACGAAAGAGATTTTGAAGCCAAGTCCACTCCCATCTAATTTGGCCTCTGATCCTTGTAGGTACATCATGAATAACAACGATGACAGAGGACATCCCTGCCTAAGCCCCCGTTTTATTCATGTGGGCTTGGATACCTGTTTTTCCCATTTTATAGCTACCTTGTTACTTTTATAGATATACTTTAATATATTAGTGACTCAATCTTCCACACCTAGTGGGTCCAGTATGTCCACACCTAGTGTGTCCACGCTTCCTTTATATGCAAAAATGCTAGCCACAGGGGCCTCGATCTGTTCCTTTTCTGCTATTTCGATGCACTGCATCAGTGAGAACAGATTGTCTTACAACCTCCTTCGTTTCCGAAACCCATTCGGCAGTTCCCCCAGCGCCCCCTCATCCTCTATCCACGCCTGCAGTCTTTCCTTTACAATCTGCATCGCCAGCCTGTAGGCCACTTATGTCACTGTTATAGGACGGTAGTTGTTTATGTCAGTTCTGTCCCCGTTTCCTTTATAGATCATGCTCATCCGGCTAAGTTGCCATCCATCGGGGACTTCACCATCGGTAATTGTTTCGCTCGCTGCCTCTCTCAAAGTCTGCTTAGACTTGGCACCCAATGTCTTTATCAGCATAATTGGAATGTGATCTAGGCCTGTTGATGTACTACTAGGAACCCTCTTCTCAGCCCTTTCCCACTTTCGTTGTGAAAATGGAGCCACTGCGCCACTTGATTTATCCTTGCCTTTTGTGGTGCATAAGACACTTATTTGTTGAAATTTTTCTTTCACCCTTGTTCTTATATATCCAATACCTTCGCCCCTTTCTAGCCTAGCACCTTGAGCTGTAGTTATAAACCTCTGCTCTAGGCTCGTCTCATTTCTTAGGGAGTTTAGATGGTTCCAAAATTTCGCAGTTGCCTTTCTATCCTTTTTATATACTTCTGCCAGCCACTGAGCTCCCTTTCTTCTAATCTTTTCATTGATCAGAAGGGATGCTTCTTTGCTTCTTTTCTACAACTCAGAAAGATGTCTTATTTTCTTTTGAACATTATCTGTTAGTTCACCCCGCTGCTTAGCATGTCTGTGTTCTCCATAGGCTTCCTGACGTTTTGCTATGGCTCTCTTAACTTCCTCATCTCACCAACTCTTGGTTTTGTGTCTGCTTTTCCTGGGTGACTTGTCACGTTCCTAGTAAGCTCTAGCTCGAACAGTCTAATTAGGTTCGTGTACGTCAACACTGTTTAATTATTCTCAGTGATTACTTTCTAAATATTTTTTAGCTATTTCTATTTGCTTTTATGAATAGAAATTCTTCTGAAATTGCTAATTATGTCTACTTCCCACTTTCATTGCTCTTCCAAAACTTAGCCCGATACGTTTGTGATCACTACCGAGACTTTTGGAGCCATATTCATTTATGTGCGCTTCCCTGAGCCTATCATACATCTGTCACAGGTCCGGTTAATTAGGGAGGCGATCGCCGGGCTAATTCCAAGGACCGATATATCGGCCCCCCTAACTGCACCACGAAAGCGTGGACAATTTAGAAGTGGTCCTCTTTGGCGTGCCAGCGGACGCCGGCTGTGGCCCAAAGAACAAATCAGAGCCGAGAGTTGATAAACAAAACAAAATATATTCTTAATCATGGCAGATCAAAACAATACACAAATATGCACACTCGACAATAGTTGACTACGATATGTCACCAATCGAACAACGTACTACACAGTGCAATCAGCCACACTCGAAACAACGGACACAAACAACAATACGCCCTACAGTGCAATCACATGCATCGAACAACCAAGACACTTAAAGACTAAATAATTCGAAAACTTATTCAGTCCAAAGTCCTTGGAAGAAAGTCTGAATGATTCTCTTCTAAGAATCACTCACTCAAAGTCCAGCGTTGTTGTTGTTCCGCTGCCCCCGAAGTTTCTCTTCCAGGAAACCTCGCATGTTGACTTGGCCGCTCTCCAAGCACCAAACTTCTTCGCCGATAACACGCTGGCGTTCCATGCGTTGCGATTGCAGGACGCGTCTTCGCTCTCTGGCGGTAATCTCACATTCTTCTGCTTGTAGCATGAGTCTTCACCCCTCAGGTGGAAATCCTCTTCATTACCCCCTTTGTCACTGAGGACAAAAGGCTTTGCCCACACGGTGGAAAGACCCTACGCACACTAGCGCAACATTCCTTCTTCTCCTCCTTTGTCACTGAGGACCAAAGGCTTCACAGACAAGGCGGAACACCCTACGCACACTGGCGTGAAATACCTTCTACTCCTGATCTCCCATCTCTGCTGCTCGGTTAAATATCCTTCGCGCTAGATTCCCGAAAATTCTCATCGTTTCCCTCGGCGTGATGCGCACGGAAGGCTCGGGAAAGCGTGAGACGTTTCGAGGGCTGTCCGCGACTAGTGACGCAACTCTGCATCACCACGCCCTTTTCCCTCGAGAACCTTCCAGGGCTTGCTCGGCCGCCGATGAATGGAGGTTTGTCGGCGAGACTACGCTTCCGAGAAGGGAGGAACGGCTTACCCGGAAAGCCTTTCAATGTTTATTTTCTTCTTTATCGTTGACCTTGAGGCGCCTCTCTGCGCTTGGTATCGTTAATGTCGCTAGAATTCGACGCTGCGCGCTTTCTTGTAGTGCTCGTTTGTGACAACATCCTACCTGACATCAGTGCATAGTCTATCGTCGACTGCAGCCTTCCTACCTCCTACGTTATTTGCCCTTCGCACTTCTCAGTGCTGTTGCAAATCACCAAATCATGCCTTTCAGATATATCCACGATCATCTTGCCTGTTGAGTCTTTATACCCATATATATCTTCTATATGCACATTCATATCTCCTAGTGTAATTACCTCGCACTCTCCTACTAGTTCCTCAATGTTATTTGTTGTACACGCCTCCATTACCTGGTTTTCCTGCCTTTGCTCCCGTCCGCAAGTACACGAAACCAGGGAATGCCCAGCTACTTTACCTTTCAACAATAATGTTCCGTGCATCCCTGCTAGACTTTCAGTCAATCAATACTTTTGTGTATGAATGGCCCAATTCCACCCCCTTTTTGCTGCTTTCTGTTCCATTGCAATTTTTCCATACGCAGTCCGGATGGCAAGGTGGTTGCTTTATGGACCGAAGATGTGTCTCCACAACCCCATACACCATCAGCTCCTCTTGCCTGAACTGCTCTTCTATCTCTTTCCACTTCAACCTACTTCCGCCACCCTGTATGTTAATATAGCCTATGTCTGATTTATCTCGGCCCTTGTGCTTACGTCGATTTCTTCTCTCGGGGCCCCATGTGGCTTGAATATTGGTACCCCTTCAGAATCGCCTTTGGCTACACTGTTGGCCTCAGGGCCCTGGGTCCGCCTAAAAAGTTGTGGCTTGACGATCCATCTTATTACCAACCTCTTTGCCCATCGCACCACTCTAATGAATGTCATATTGCGCAAAGGGGCAAGCGCCGGGCTCGTACACGTCTTGGTTGACCTCCATTACGCTGTATCCAAGCTGCCGGCTAATACCCCCAATGTCATAGTAGGCCTCCGCTACCCTCCTTTCAATCCCAAAAGACTGCCCCCAGAGCTCTGGGACTGTGCATGTGGGCACTTGCACACTCCCAGAGGCATCTCGGAGTTTATGCATCCCACCCTCTGTCTAGCCGGCGCGTTCATCCCACTTCCCTATTCTAGCCACTGTACTGCCCCGCCACAGAGCTGTATGATCTAGGAGCCTCCATCCTGCGGCCAGGCACTGCGGCTTCATGTTGCGGCTCTCTGACCTCCGTTCTCGCCTGTTCGTTCCCGCCCGTCGCATTCTCCGCTACCCGCACCCTCCACCTCACACCACTCGGGACCGGGGCAAAGCGCCATTACCTCTTTCACCCGCTGCTCGAGCTCGGTCCACCCTTCCTGTTCTTTTCTAAGGTCACCCTTCATTTGCTCCAATAGGCTGGCGGTAACGTCCTCCCGCTCACGCGACGCTCCGAGCTGTTTCTGGAGTTCCATCATCTGCTCCCGTTCCACCCTCAGCTCCCCCTGTAGCCCCTAAATGCTAGCCTCCATGCGCCGTACTACCACCTTCAGTGCCTCGCACAGCCTGCACACGAAGCTGGCCTTCTCCGCGTCGGCCATACTAATTAAGGTTGTCTCGTCCAGGTAGCACCAGCACTTGCATTGTTCGCACTGTACCTGCTCACTCTCGCCCATTTTTTTCCAGCCTCCTTAGCCATCGCCCGCTCGACCATCAGACCAAACGCTCGACAGCCCTCAGCTCAACCATAATCCAGCTATCCAGCCGCTTCCGCCAACTCTCCTACCTCCACAGCTGTTTGAAGCTGTCGCCTACACCACACACACACGTGTTCAACTTCACTAGTAGCTCCTCACGAGGTACACTTTGTGTTGGGGTTTTCTTCAAACCTGCCACCTACCCCGTTCACGTGGCCAACGTCACTGCAACGTTGCCCGTGGCCCACACCCACAATACCCGCAACACAAATTACCGAATATTCATTAAAGAAAAATGTAATATTGGTATTTATAAAAGTTATTTCAACCCCTCTATCAACAAAACGAGCGAAAACAAAACAAATAAAAGGAAAACTTTTTTCTCGTTGCGCGCTGCACCTGCACCAACCGACCTGCCCGTCCGCACCGCAAAGAAGGCTTGTCTAGCTCCCCTCAGCGGGGAAGTGCCTGAGACTACGTCACTCAAGCAGCTTCAGTGACGTTCAGCACGCTGTTTTCGAAAATGGGGACCGAAGGGTGGTGAAGAATGAAAACGATGGGAGCGCTTTGAGCGTGTCTCCGTAAACAAACAAAAAAAAAAAAGGAAAGCCTTTCCCGACAGAAATGTTTTTCCGCTAGGTGCTTATCGCCGTCGAGCCATCGAGTTGCTCCGAGGATTTCAAGCTGAACGGTTGTGCCACCCGCGATCTCCGACGCCAGTGGAGCTCTCGCCGACTGGTTCGTTCTCCGCGACCTCGTGACGTTGTGAAGCCCTCACTCTCTGGAGCCCCGTCCTCGGACTCATTCGACTGGTTCCCAACTTTCCTATCTCCTTCTATTTCTGTAGCCTGCCTGTCCTACTTTTTATCTATATCTTTCCACTGTTCTTTTTATTTCTCCTTCACCCCCCCCCCCCCCCCACAAGGCATTGCGCCGTGTCACCCAAGAGGCAGACAGAAATTAGGTGCCTTTTTCCTCTCTTCAAGAACCACTCTCCACCACCTGGCGTAAGCTGCTAAGAACACCTTGAGAGCAGCCCAACAACAGAGCTGGAGGGGTGACGAGGATGCCAGAGCGAGAGGGGTTATGGCCGGGTGCCTATCAGGGTTATTGTGTGCGCCACGCGAAAGTTCTATGGCGTCGACAATACTTGCTTGACCTCTGCAACTTCATGGTGGGGCTCCATTCCTAAGTCAAACTACAAACAAAATCACAGCATACCCATGGAGTGTATGATGATGAGTGGGGCGAAGTGTCCATCAGCCCATTCATACTTCCGTCCGTACACGCGACCATCCGTGCGTCCATTCGTGCATCCGTCCGCCTGTCCGTTCACGAGGCCGTGCGTTGTGCGTTCATCCGTTCATTCGTCTGCTAGTCTGTCTGTCCGTCCGTCCATGCGTTCGTCCGTGCATCCGTCAGCGCGTCCATGTGCTGAACACTCCAAGTACCGCCATCTCCCATCTCGCAACCCCTGTGGCACATGCCCACTCTAGAGCGGGTATGTGTCACAGGTAGCACCATGAGTGACCGGTGGCTACATACATACATACATACATACATACATACATACATACATACATACATACATACATACATACATACATACATACATACATACATACATACATACATACATACATACATACATACATGGCTACATGGCTCTTCCTGGCTAGACTACACGCCTGCAGGCAGGAAATCAAGTCAAATTATCGCCGCTTCCACGAGGCTCCGTAGCAGTGTCCCAGAGAAAGCGGCCCGATTCGAAGTGACCTTCAGAATAGCCGGGAAAAGGATTAGCCGGGATTTTATGTCAAATTTTTTCTGGCAAGATACGGTCTGCGGTTAGGCTTCACATTTTTGTAGGTGGCCCGGCCTTCATACGGTGGCGAAAAAAAAGCAATACTTTACTAAGAGCGGTTTCTCGCCGATAATGCGGCGGATATTATGACTACAGGTAATTAGAAAACCATTAGTATCACAATTATCTAGATCTGCGTGAGTAACATGCAGAGCACGCACATATATGCACTCTCCTGCTGACATCTGCACCTGACTTCTGACTTCTGTACTTGATGTTTATCTTCAAATTACGCAACCACTAGTCAAACATCAACCAATCGCTTTTCAATTTTGATCTTTCTCTGTCTCACTGCCTTCGGTTTGTTTCTTTTAGCCATACTTTCCTAAAATCATCAGTTCAACTTGCGTCGTAGAACACGAGCATTAACATATATAGGCCAGTGTTTCAGTAAGCTGTCGCGCGTGTACTAGTACTCTCTTATTTAATGCATGACAAAATGTCATATCTCGACAACTAATAAACGGAAAGTTGTTCGTACTCTTTTATTGAAATCGAAAGAGTAACACTGGGACAGCACATCCCTGTGTTTGCCCAAATGCGCATGATTCCGTCCCAGACGTATGATATCTTGAATAAAGTGTGCCGTAAGACACTGGAAAAAGATTCCGTCCGAGACCATCTTTAGAAAAATTACCTTCACAAGACAGCCGGAGGAAACGGCTACGCACAAATGCCACGGCATGCTGGCGACAGTGAACGTGATGCCGGCGCCCGGCGCCGAGCTGGTGAGCCGGCGGCAGGGGGGGGGGGGGGAGGCGTTTCTTTCTCTTTTTTTTTCGCACTCGCGCTTGTTGTCGCTGAACGGTTCTGCGCAAGTTGATGCATGCTCCTGGCGCCAGGCTGGCGCGACAGAGACGGTGGATTTCCCCTTTTAAAAATGTTAGTCTTTCTCTGGGACCTTCGACACAAAAATTTTGGTCTGTCTGTACATTTGTCTGTTTATCCAGTCTTAATGGCACCGGGTACTTGAAACGGTTGACCCCATTCACAGCTCCCACCAATGTTGCTCAATATTCAGCATTCATACTTGTGCAATTGTTCATTAAAAAGCAATTACTGCGCATGTCCGAAGCACAATAAAAACACGTATATATTCTGCGTGTGCATGTTTTACTAGAGAAGGCATACATAAGTAATTTTAAGGATCGTAGCGCTTATCACGCTGCGCTGACCATGCAACGCTTCCACGATAAGGCGAGTGTTTCCAACGCTTTGCTAAGACGAGATGGTGGTAGCACCTACCCGTCGCCTTGCGTTCTACACCTTATCACCTCTGAAACGGGCGCGCACGCTCGTCTCAGAGCCACGCGCTTCGTTTTCCCAAAAAACTGCCATATGACGCTCATGTCTCATTTTTCTAAGCTCTAGAAGGAAATCATCCCTTCCGATCAATGAAAAGATTAGAAGAAAGGGGGCTCAGTGGCTGGCAGAGGTACATAAAAAGGATAGCAAGGCAGCTGCGAAATTATGGAACCATCTAAACTTCCTAAGAAATGAGGTGAGCCTAGAGCAGAGTTTTATAACTACAGCTCAAGGTGCTAGGTTAGAAGGGGACGAAGGTATTGAATATATAAGAACAAGGGTGACAGAAAAATTCCAACAAAGAAGTGCCTTATGCACCACGATAGACAAGGATTAATCAAGTGGCGAATTGGCTCCATTTTCACAAGAGTGGGAAAGGGCTGAGAAAAGGGTTCTTAGTAGTACATCAACAGGCCCCGATGACATTCCAATTACGCTGATAAAGACATTGGGTTCGAAGTCTAAGCTGACTTTGAAAGGGGCAATGAGCAAAATAATTATGAATGGTGAAGTCCCCCATGGATGGAAACTTAGCCGGATGAGCATGATCTTTAAAGTAAAGGGGGACAACGCTGACATAAACAACTACCGTCCAATAACAGTGACATGAGTGGTCTACATGTTGGCGATGCAGAGTATAAAGGAAAGACTGCAGGCATGCGTACAGGATGAGGGGGTGCTGGGGGTACTGTAGAATGGGTTTCGGAAACACGGGAGCTTTGAATGAAATCTATTCTCACCGACGCAATGCATCGAAATAGCAGAAAGGAAGCACAGGCCCCTGTGGTTAGCATTTTGAATATCAAGGGAGCATACGATAACGTGGTTCAAGAGGACTTGTGGGGAATACTAGACACACTAGACGTGAAAGATGGAGTCACTAATCATTTAAAGGATATCTATAAAGGTAGCAGAGTAGTTATGAAGTGGAAAAAACAGGTATACAAGCCCACAGAGGTAAAACAGGGGCTTAGGCAGGGGTGTCCTCTGTCAACCTTGTTATTCATGATGTACCTACAAGGATTAGAGGCTAAGTTAGAGGGAAATAGTTAAGATTGGGATGATGGTTGTAATCCCGATGGTTCAGATGATCTGGACGACACGTTGAATGACTGGACTGCTAGCTCACTTCCTGGCATACTTCAGTTTATTTACACACTGACACTTGTTTACAAAAGCCGGGGTGGCCACTAAACCAACCGCACAGTAACCACTGGTCTGTATCAATACTAACGTCAGCGTTACTTGCCGAGCCCTTCGTATAATCCACACATCGACATCAATTTCTCGATGTAGTATGAACCTTAGATCAGAGTCTGCGCTAACCACGACCTTTGTCCCTCTCAACGTAGTATCAACCTTGGATCAGAGTCTGCGCTAAGCACATCCTCTGTCCCCACTTCGCGACCTCATTCCGGAGCACCAGGCCCCCTTCTCTCCATTTCTCTTCATTAAATACCTCCCGTCTCATCTGAGACAGCCTCATGGGACGAACCCCAACTCGATGCTCCTCCAATGGAGCAAACAACTGCCCTTTTCTCAGAGATGGGTCTCCGCCTCTGCGTTCGCACACTTTGCTATCCTCTGAGCATCGCCTAAGAAGAGCTCAGTCATTTCAATGACGTACAGCTTAAATGATACTTTCGTGCGACAACAAGCCTGTCTAGACGGCCGGTCGGCTGTCTGGTGCTAGTAGACACGATTCTGCCGTATATCCACACGTATTGTTACAGCATGGCGCCACACTATCTTGTCGGGAGCTGTGTCACGACAGCCACCACTTATTTATCAGTCTGGCTGACCATGAGAGCGCTACCGCCGGGCGGGTGGCTCCCCGGCACGAGGTGCGGTGAACAAAGGCACACGAGGTTCGACGACAAAGACACGTTCCGAGGAGAACGGTTTAGTCCGCGTCTGGGCAGCCTATTTTTATTAACTTCCATTTTCGGCGGGCGCCGTCTACCAACTGGCCATCCTTCACGTGTTCCCAACATAGCTCCTTCCAACCCAAGAATGTTGTATGTACGCTTGTTGTTCATACAACTTCAAGAACCGTATGGGGAGAGTGGGGGGGGGTCACACTAGGCGCACCGCCGACCCTCATAGTCGTGCGTAAACATCATACAAAAGTTACTAAAACAACAACAAAAACATTTCCAAGGCATTCACTATAACATCATTACATGATTACAGAGCACTATCACCCAAGTGTCCCTTCCAAAATAGTTCGTGGTCACCCAAACGCACAAAGTCACGCAGAAGATCACGAGGAGGGGCACACACTCGAAAATAAAAGAAATACAGAGAAACGAACTCTAGTGGTCACACCCGCGCACTGGTTGGATCGTAACTCGGAGGTTGGACCCTGTACCGTACATTTCTTGGTGCACCATGGCAATTACTGAACATTCAAACATCATGCTCTTGCTACTTGCCTAAATCTAACAAGCTTCCATACCACCACTTCACAGCGTGTCCATTTTGTAGTAGTAGTAAAAAAAAGAGAGAAAAAACCTTCCACCCGTTTCCCTAAGCTTGCTCTACTGATTCCCGCTGTCCAATTGCGACAAGGCATTGGCGCACTTATTAAGACATACCTTTATCTGACACACAAAAAAAGATGTCTTTCTGTAATGCCAAAGCCCAGCGGGTCAGGCGAGCACCAGATCCTAGGGAGTGGGTCAGGTACGCGAGCGGGTTACGTGCCGTTACTTCCTTAACTCTGTCACCAACTGGCCGCATGTCCGACAGGCTGAGTGTCCACTCGACGGTAAACAACGCTCTTTTACTTGGCAAACAATCTAGTTGCTGAGGACTGAGAGTATTTCTGAGAAAGACGATTGCTCTCTCTTCTCTGTTATTCCCTTGAAAAACACGGGTCCCTGTTGGCCCTTTTAAGGCACCTGTCACTAATGTTATCTCGTTTCTCAGATGCGGGACGCTCGTCTTAAATGCGGCCTTCAGAGCCAGTGTTACAGCTTTGAAATAATTTTTACCCTTTGAGCTCCCTAGAAAAATAGGTACAAAGTGGTTCGTAAGGTTCGTAAATGGGCTCAATAACTCTGAGTGTGCGGGTATCTGTTTTCGGTAATATTTTACATGTGCCATTACACTGCGCCGGTCTCCTTTAGTGTGCGGAGTGTTAAGTTGCGCAACGGCACCTAACCTACCAAGCTTTGGATACTGACAACTGTCAACAATGTGTCCGGGGTAGCACATCTGCGTTTGTGCGACTGAACATCTTTCCAGTTTCATCGCAAGGCCCATTGACATTATAACACCCAGAACCGAAGTTAGTGTGAGCCAATAAAATATGCTCTCGGAATGCACTCACTTGTTTTCTGTCCTATTAACATTCCACGCTCACTGTCCAGTTCGTGCTCGCATGCCACCCGGAGTGAGCTTTCTTTTCGTCGTTTCCTCACGGTCATCTCGCCCCCCGATCTCACTACCTGTAGCCTATACTTGCATCGCAGTCCCGGCAAATGAAACCTTTGTATTTGGCCGTTCTGGCATCTTATCTGCTTTCATTTCATGTTTACGATCGACCACCTAAACGAAAGCTTGCTCCGTTCTTAATACATGAACCACCAATTGCGCCGACCCTGCTTGTATCTGCTTGAGTTTCTCCAAAATGCTTGGCCTTAGTTGGGCATCTACTCATGCAAGTTTATTTGTGATTGCACACAGTTTAATCAGCTCAGGGGCAGCACCTCTTTCAGAAGTGTTCAGCCCTAATGGGGCGTACATCGGGTCAGCCTGAACAGCATGCCCAAATACTCCTCTCAGGCATACTTTTCCTATTCACTGGTGTTTTGCTACAGCGGGAATTAGCTCCTCTCTGAGAACTGTTAAGCCAGATCCTGGATCTAGACAAGCCTTAAACGTGTCCCCCCCCCCTACTAACTCAACCCATGTTTACCTTGCCGTACTAATCATGTCTGTGACAGAAACTTTGCCTCCTGCGGCAGGTCCGCACACTGCCCTCGCCGTCAACCTTTCAGGCTGGTGTACTTCTTGCACCCCTTCTGCTGCCAATGTTTTCGGTGTCGTTTGCGGGCATTGCCATTGATAGTGTCCGCTTTCCCCGCAAGCATAGTATCGGAGCGTCGTCTTCCTGTTTCCTAGTGATGGCCGATTCACCGCGTGGTGATTAAATGATTCCCCTCTTTTCGATTTAGCAACGTTGGTTTTGCCCCATCTTGTGCTCTCTGTGTTCTCGTCATATTTCTGCGCAAGTTTTGCTAGAGGCTGGGGCCTGAGTTACTCTGCTGTCTCATACTGCTGGACGTATGTCCGCATGTCTTCATTCATTAGCTGTTTGACGCGGTCGGAAATTAATAGCGCACGTAGCTCCTGTAATGTTTTAATCTCCCTACTACGAAGGTGATAGTCAAGTAGGATCTCAAGCCTACTGACGAACTGGCCCCACGTCTCATCTCCCTTCCTGCATGTGTAGAGACGGCGTTTGTACTCCTCGGGGGTAAGATTCAGTTCCTGTAGGATGAGGTCACGAATCGCTTCGTAAGAAAAGACTCGCTCCTCAGCTCGGTTCGCTACCAATGTCCGAGATTTCTCATTCAAAAATGGCATAATACTAGCACTTTGCACATCTTCGGGAATACCGTAACTTCTCAGCATATTTTCAGCGCTGCGGAACCATGCAGGCACCAGCTCATCGGAAACTGGCATTGGCGGAAAAACGGCTCGCAACTGATCTGCATACCGTGCCAAACCAGACTTGTCACTCCACTCCACCTCAATTCTCGCCTGAGACTGAAGCTTCAATTTTTGTAGCTCAATTTGTAGCTTCAAACCCTCCATTTCTAGCTCCTTCATTCGCACTTGAACAGCAGGATCCGTGTTTCACTAGCAACCACATTTGCGCCAATCATACCCGCCGATGCCTCATTACGATCTGACTCCTGGTCCTCAGTGGTCCCGTCTGCCCTCTGACTTCTCGTCACCTTAGTCGTCATGGTGCTCCCGGAGAAAAAAGAACAGAAACTCACCTGTTGTTCACTGTGCCCAGATGAGTCAACCGCACCACCTCCGGGTAGAAGTTCCAGCCAGCAGGTAGTGGAACCATTTTTCTCCTGCAGTGGGATGTACGTGCACCACACATTTTCTCCCTGGGTAGTTGCGCTGGTCACCGGCTAACCGTTGGCTTTCTCCGTAACTTCAGTCGTCGTCAGCCACTCTCTGTGAGAAGCCGATGTCCGAGCGTAAGAAGCCGCCACTCTCAATTCCGGCAAAGCTGATCGCCACGGGCATGTTACGCAGAGGTCATGTTTCTTGAACTGCGTATCATCTCTGCTCTGACGTTGCTTGATGATCTTTTTCTTGGACCCCACCTTTGGCTTTTCGTGTGTGTGTGCAAGGAAGGCAGGATGTCTCATTGTCCTCCAGGAAGCCGCCGCGACCTCCAGCTCGACTGCGCCAGTTAAGATTGGGATCATGGATGTAATCTCAATGGTTCAGATGATCACGATGACACGTTGAAGGACTGGACTTCTTGCTCACTTCCTGTCAAACTTCACTTTATTTACACACTGACACTTACAAACAAAGGCCGGTGTGGCCACTAAACCGACCGCACAGTAGGCCCTGGGCTGTAATAATAATAACGTCGGCGTTACTTGCCGAGCCCTTCGTATAATCCACACATCGACATCAATTTCTCGATGTAGTATGAACCTTAGATCAGAGTCTGCGCTAACCACGACCTTTGTCCCTCTCAACGTAGTATCAACCTTGGATCAGAGTCTGCGCTAAGCACATCCTCTGTCCCCACTTCGCGACCTCATTCCGGAGCACCAGGCCCCCTTCTCTCCATTTCTCTTCAATAAATACCTCCCGTCTCATCTGAGACAGCCTCATGGGACGAACCCCAACTCGATGCTCCTCCAATGGAGCAAACAACTGCCCTTTTCTCAGAGATGGGTCTCCGCCTCTGCGTTCGCACACTTTGCTATCCTCTGAGCATCGCCTAAGAAGAACTCAGTCATTTCAATGACGTACAGCTTAAATGATACTTTCGTGCGACAACAAGCCTGTATAGACGGCCGGTCGGCTGTGTGGTGCTAGTAGACACGATTCTGCCGTGTATCTACACGTATTGTTACAGCATGGCGCCACACTATCTTGTCGGGTGCTGTGTCACGACAGTGACCACTTATTTCTCAGTCTGGCTCACCGTGAGAGCGCTGCTGCCGTGCGGGTGACTCCCCGGCACGAGGTGCGGTGAACAAAGGCACACGAGGTTCGACGACAAAAACGCGTTCGGAAGAGAACGGCATAGTCCGCGCCTGGGCAACCACTTTTCATTAACTTCCCTTTTCGTCGGGCACCATCTACCAACTGGCCATCCTTCGAGTGCCCCCAACATAACTGAAGTGGACCTGGCTTCAACCTCTGTTTTGTCAAACAAGGAAAACTCATTGAACAGGCGCTACCAGCATTGATGTACGCAGATGATACAGTGCTAATGGCTGACAACAAGGCAGATTTGCAGAGATTGATGGAGATCTGCGGTAATGCGAGAGATAGGTTAGATATCAGATTCAGTAAGGAAAATCAGCAGTGACGAATTTTAAAAGTAATGAAAATAGTGAGCTTAGGATACAGGACGTCATGCTAAAGATAACAGATAAATACAAACATCTGAGCGTATAGATAAGCTATAAGACTCAGTACCTAAGAGAACACGAAACATACGTGAACACTAAAGATAACAGGAATGCAGCAGTGATAAAAAATAAGGCACCGGGAAATTACAATAGGTATGATGTTGTCAGAGGAATATGGAAAGGGGTCATCGATCCTGGTCTGACGTTCGGCAATGCGGTCTTACGTGTGAGATCAATAGTTCAAGTAAGATTAGAAATTAAGCAACGTGGAATAGGTAGGCCTGCCTTAGGAGCTCACCGGAATACACCAAAACAGAGAGTACAATGTGATATGGGATGCGCATCGCTTGAGGGCAGGGAAGCTAGCAGCAAGATAAAATTAGAGAAGTGGTTGAGAAAAATGGCGGAGGAGCGTTGGGCTAGGAAGGTGTTCAGCTACTTGTACATTAGGAATGTCGATACAAAATAGAGAAAGCGAACCAAAAATTGACGGGTAACCACTTAGAAAAGAGCAGGGGGTCAAACGAAACAAAACTATCGGTTAAGAAGAAGGCGAAAGAAATGGAGACCATAATGTGGAGAATTGGCATGATTAAGAAGTCCACAGTAGAGATCTATGGAACTTTTAAGCAAGAAATTGCCATGGAAAGGATCTATGATAATACTCGGTTTAGCTCTCCACTATTTGAGACCAGGACGAAAGTATTTCGAACCAAGGCATATCGGGCCATATACGAAGGAATAGACACGGCATGCAGTAAGTGTGGAGAGGAAAAGAAAACTGCTGAACACTTGATAATGTTCTGTAAAGGGCTTCACCCTATAGTTCAGGATGATGGCGCAGAGTTTTCCAAAGCACTGAGGTTTAGGGACAGGTTGGGCAAAATAGACTTTAAGCGGATAGCATTAACTAGAAGGAGGCTATCTGATTAGTGGCTAGAGTCAAGGCACGAGCGAAAATAAACCGTTCACTGCAAAGGACCAGTCCCCAACCTCACTATTTAAAGAAAACAAAAAAGATAAATCTAGTTTTTGGTTTACTGAGTATAACGGCTTAGTGGCGTTAGCCACCGCCCAATCTAAAGGATACAGCCATATCAATCAATCAATCAATCAATCAATCAATCAATCAATCAATCAATCAATCAATAAGTCAGTCAGTCAGTCAGTCAGTCAGTCAGTCAGTCAGTCAGTCAGTCAGTCAGTCAGTCAGTCAGTCAGTCAGTCAGTCATTCAATCATGACGTGACTTGATGCGCTTTTTTGCTTCAGCTGCGTGCTCGAGGCACACTAACGCAGCGCCTCCAGAATACCATTCACCAATTTTCTTGCGCAGAACATCAAATAAATGTTTTGTTCACTCTCTCCGCGCGCAAGACTATCGTCTTTCGACGACATTTTCAGAGTAATATGCAGATACGAGGGCAATTGTTTTCTTTTTCAATGCGAAGCATTTCTTAGCGAACTTTGGCGACTATAGCGTATCTATCTATCTATCTATCTATCTATCTATCTATCTATCTATCTATCTATCTATCTATCTATCTATCTATCTATCTATCTATCTATCTATCTATCTATCTATCTATCTATCTATCTATCTATCTATCTATCTATCTATCTATCTATCTATCTATCTATCTATCTATCTATCTATCTATCTATCTATCTATCTATCTATCTATCTATCTATCTATCTATCTATCTATCTATCTATCTATCTATCTATCTATCTATCTATCTATCTATCTATCTATCTATCTATCTATCTATCTATCTATCTATCTATCTATCTATCTATCTAGCCGCCAACGACTTTCAGCTCTCCTGGTCGTTTCGATAATGGCATCGATACCAAACTTGGTATGGTGTAACATGACTGTATGAATAAACTATTTGACTCATAATAACATGAAAATTATCACATGTATGTCATGAATGTCATGACTTACCTTTCATGGTCCTGCAGCTCTTGCGGTGGTTTTGTTCACATGGCATGTTGCAAAACTGGTATGGGATGGCATGATTGCATGGCGAACACAAGTGACAGAACCTCACATGAAAATCATGACATGCGTGTCATGAAACAAAATGCTTACATGTTACGCTCATGATGCGCTCGCGGCCGTTTTGCTAGCGTCACATATAACAAATTTGGTAATACGGTACGTGAATAGATGACGAAGGTATGTGACTGGTGCAAACATGATAATCATGATATGCGTGTCCTGTAACAACATGACCATATGCCACGCTCACAATGTGCTCGCGGCCGTTTCGCTAGCTTAACTTATACCAAATTTCGTAGTACGGGACGTGAATGGATGACGAAAGTATGATACTGGTGCAAACATGATAAACATGACATGCGTGTCATGTTACAACACGACTACATGTGCACGTCAAACTGATGATGCACTCGCGGCCGTTTTGCTAGCTTCATATGCCAAATTTGGTATTACGTGACGCCAATGGATGATGAAGGTATGTGACTGGTGCAAACATGATAATCATGAGATGCGTGTCATGTGAGAAAATGGCTACATGCCACAGTCAGGCGTCAATACATTTCGACGTGACGTGGTGTGCGTGCTCGCCGGCGTTCATTTCATTGCGTCACGCCGGCGTTGCCGCGCCAGACGCCGGTCCTGCCAGGCTCGCGCCGCGCTGCGTTGCTTTGACGCATGCGCGTTTCAACGCGTCCGGCGTCCTTCCGTCCCGAAAAGGGGGAGACGCAGTGTTGTCTGGGTAACGCATCGGCGAGAAATGCAGCGTGTCGAATTTTGCATTGGTTGCCGTCGGGCTGCACCGACGGACGCTGGTGGCGCCTGGATTCAGACTATAGAGTACTCGCGTTTTGCTAACGTACGTCGCTGTGCCCAGCGTGTGCGCGTGTTGCATTAGAGTATATTGGGCCCTTCAAGATACGCTCACGGCCGTTTCGCTTGCTCCACATATACCAAATTTGGTGTTGCGTGACGTCAATGAATGATGAAATATATGACTGGTGCAAACATGATGATTCTGAGACGCATGTCATGTAAGAACATGATAACATACTACGCTCATAGCCATTTCGCTAGCTCCACATATATCGAATTTCGTAACACGTGACGTGAATAAATGACGAAGGTAAAGGACACATCCAAACATGATAATCATGAGATGGAAGTCATGTCTGACATCATTTACCTCCATCTCGTAACGGTGTGCTGAGTTTAAAGTGGCATATCCACATTTCCCATTTGTGCTTCGCATATCATCAATTTCCAGTGTACGTGGGATCTGCCAATTTTTCCTTCTTGCGCCTGCTCTTACCGGCTGTAAGCATTACTTCGCGCTGCGCGGCTGTCACGGTTTTTTTTTATTGCTGAGCCTCCCTATAGAACGGATTTTAGTCAGTACGCAGAAGCACGCCACCTATATGCCGTTCGTTATCCGGCACCTGACTGAGAGTGTATCAAACAACACAAGCATTACAAGTTTTCGATTTTGGTGTCAAGGGTCTTTTAACGGGTCGCAATTGCTGACTGGCGCCACCAAAAGCAGCGTGATCAAGAGAAAAACAGATATATATTTAAATAAACATGATAAATGAAAAAAAAGTCAAGCATTTATTGCAACAGGCCGTCACCACGCAAGGCGCCTTTTCTCAAGATTTTCGTCACCGCTACCACAGATACCTCAAGTATACGCTACACTATTCCCCATGTTCCACCCTGAACCCAGCAGCTCTCACTTGTGCCTTTTGCGATGAACTGCCGCGCTGCTGCTTCGCCGGATAATTAAAGGTTCCTAGACAAAACACTTGTTCTATCTGGGGATCTTTTAGATGCGGAAGCATCTTATACTCGCGCCTTGTAGTGCGCCGCCCGCGCCGTCTGCACCGTCCGCACCGCTTCTCGAACATTCGACAGCTGACGCGCGCGCATGCGCCGTCGCGCCGTCGCCCACTCTTCCACCATCTGTGCATCTCTTCCTCCTCTACACACCGCGCGCGCTTCACTCCTCCACCATCTGTGCACCCTTCCTCCTCTACACACCGCGTTCGACATCTACAATTCTCCTGATTCTCCAGTGGACGCGCATGTGGCGTCGCGCTTCGAGAACATTCAACAGCTGACAGTGCATGCGCCGTCGTGCTGTATATATACTCAAGGTCGGCGCTCGCTCGCTCAGTTGCCGCTCGTCGGTTGGTTTGTACGGCGCGTCGACGTCCAAGGTCGCGGTGAAATGAATTCCAACGAATCCACAAACACAATGATCGACGTCCCTTCGACCAGCGCTGCCCTTTCGCATACGTGTGTACGTGTTCACTCATTTAACACCCCCTCCTACAACCACGTTAACCAATTTAGCCATCGACCCAAGTAAGTCGCAATTTAACACCCCATTTCACAACCACGTTAACCAATTTAGCCATCGACCCAAGTAAGTCGCACTTTAACACCCCGTTAACCAATTATATGCTCCGCATCCTCCTCAGTGTTCCCCCGAGGGAAGCTGCGGGCAATTTTTTGTCAGTGCTTGTCTCGTCCCTTTCTTGTCTTTTGTGCATTTTTCGCGCTGCTAAAACCCAAGTATGCCATACCAACTAGCCCAGTCAACCGCTCTATTACGTAGATGGATGTGGTAGTGCTATCTTGCCAGCACCGGGAACGAATCGGTAGGCGTGTGGGGAAATAGTGTGTAGAATACTGGAGAATATTAAAAGTTTTGCAGAGTATCGCAATGAGTAGTCCTTTCTGTGCAGTAGGTCAAGCTGCTCCTTTGTGAAATCAAGTGCTTCTGTTTTCTCTTACGGCAAAAGATCACCCGACTTGAGGTCATCGAGCAAAGAGAAAAGCAAGCTGAAGGTTGCCTTCACTTTTTCCTCTTTGTGGCAAACATCTGGAGCCTTGAAACTGCTCATACTGTCCAGTATGGTGTGAAGGCTGTACAGATCGTCCAGCGTAGCAGAAATGAGGAGGTCCTTGGCAGGGACTTTCACTTTCTTCCAGAAGGCCGTAATTTTCATGTTCCTACTAACAATGAGAGACCTTTCGTCGACTGGTGGATCTTCGCCACTTATGTGAACAAACAGCGCAACATTCTCTGCTTTTACTGTGGCCCAGTAGGTGGAGAGGCCGAGACCCTGCAGGCGCGATACGAGGTCCTCATACGACGACATCTTATTGCGGTGCTCTTCTTTCTCATGCAGTGCTATCGACTGTCGAACGGCTTCTTCTAGATGGGATGCTTGTAGGCGTTTTTTTGGGCTGGCCCCTCTCGCACTGGTGCATAGTTGCTCAAATAGCTTAGGGAATTGGGAAATATTGTCGGTAATGCGTCCGGAGTAAGCCGAGTAACACCCATGGGAGTTTCTATTATCCTGCCAGTTCTTGAATCTGTGTATTTGGTTGTCGTCTTAAGGTACTGCGGCTTGAAATGGAGCTCGCACACCTGAAAACCATGTAAGAAAGCGCTTTATTACAGGCTTTTCGCTCCGCACGCCCTTTATTTACTACTTCATAAAACAAGGAAGGCATTGAGGTGTCTACTGGCATCTAAATTTAGCTGTCTTGTGGTAGCACATATTTCAAGGAAACAAATTAGGCAAATGTTCCGGCGAAAATGGCGCAGAGTACCGCGAACAGGTGCCAACTAGCGGTAAGAAATACTACGTACAAATCAGATGCATGACTCGACACACTAGCACACCTTCCCTTTTCTCAATGAAGTAATCAGAGGCGTTACAAGAAGCTCGCCGTACTGGCTAGCGAAATAATATTGACACTGAAGGGAAAACGATTATTTTGAGGATGAACTGCTACGTGCGTTTACTGCTTTATTTCGACGAGTGTGAGGTGCGAGCGGCGTAACGAAGAACGCATTTCTCGAACTGCCTATGAATTCGATTGAGTGGAGCGTGAAGGTGCGTCTGCTTTACGCCATATTTTTGCAGCCACGCTGACTGCGTCGCGGCAAGACGCACTCGTCTAAAACGCAAAATCCATGCTGTTTTGATCGCTGTCTCGGGACGCTACATCATCGCGGTGGTGAGCGTCAGCGACGCTCAGCTAAAAATTCTCTAAGGCCAAGGCTTACCCTAAGTCTGCTTTGAAGGGCGCACAAGATCGTTACTTTGGGGCAAGAACGCGACATGTATCATTGGTGCAATTATATACAAATTCCAAATCCGGACGGAGGTGGTCTGTCGGTGACGTCAAAAAATGGGCGGTCCGCAGCGGTCGCGAGGACGAAGGGAAGTGAGCAGCCAATGAGCGAAATGAAGCCTCGCGTCATCATTTTGACGTGGACTTGGGGACCGTATAGCAAAGTGAAAAGTGTTTGTAACGTGTTGAAAAATGCTTAACTACTATTGATCATTATCGAATTTTGTTGGCACAAGTTTTCAAACGTTTATTAAGGAATATGGCACAATATAAACGTATTTTTCTCGTTATTGTTTTGAAACAAAGCTAAATTTAGCGGGACGGTACGCAGTGGCGCTAAATACAACCCCGTTTCAAGCAGTTACTGTTTTCATATCTCCCCCACTATACAAACCTAAACGGCGCAACTTTCGAAGTTGTTGGCTCAGTCGAGCGCAATCGTGGCGGAGGTCAACTGTACCAGTAGTCAACAGCAGCAGCGGCTCATCGGCGTTATCCGAGGCTCAGCGCGCGCTGGTGCTCGCCTTTATGGACGAACATCCCCAGATCGTGGCGAATGCCATCGAGCTGCGGCACGGCGTCACCATCACCGACCGGAGGCGGCTGTGGCAAGAGCTCAGCGACGCGCTGAACCATGAAGTGCCTGCGCAGGAATGGCAGGCTTGGTGGCGCAGGCCGGTGCACGAGGCCCGCCGTGACACCGCCGCCATCAGAGACGCACAAACGTGAGTGACCGTCGAATGGCACGGGCAATTTGTTCTGTGACATTAGTGTATATTTTCAGGGGCACTGGAGGGGGTTGGCTGCCTGGCTTCCGCGGCCGGGTTCTACAGTTGACTGGGATGACACGCTTCCGTAGCGTCTCTGGTCTCACCTATCAACAGGTAAGCACTCTGCCGCCGCAGTATCATGGCTTCCTGATCGGTACCATGACAGAGTTTGATATCTGAAGGGGTGCCTTTAGCGGAACCATGTTAAACGGGAATAAAGCGCACGAGAAAGTAATCAAAAGTGCGTAGGTTTAACTAAAATCTCAGTTTGCAGCCCTTGCAGTACAAGGGGTATTAATTTATCATAAAACACGCAATGACTGCGGGCAAGTGCATGCACTAAAATGGTAATACATGACATCAATGACCACTGAATAGCTGCAGAACATTTCCGCAGATGTTTAGTACTTAAGGTTGCAAAATAGCCAGAGTAACGAATACCCACTTTCTGAAAGATCATGCACACTACACTTTCCAGCAGGCGAATGTTCCCACTGCTGCAGTAGAAATGGATGTGGAGGCCACTGAAGCGGCTGTAGATGGCAGTGACACAGTAACACGCAAGCATCTGAGAACTTAGTGCTTTATTGAGTGTAGGACTGGAACCTTGAGCAGGGCGACAAGGTGCTCAAGGTGAGTAGACCCTTTGTTTACATTTTACATAAAGGGCATAAGCATTCTCCATGTTCTAATATGATGACTGAAACCAACTTGGGCTGTAAACAAGAACCGTGCATTGTATTGAGGGCATGGTATCGGGTATCTGCAATGATAAACTGCCGGGCAAAAGGTTGGTTAGCCCTGGGGCTCTTTCATGGTGAGAGATGCATTTGAGGACATTAATAAAGAGCAGTTTCAACAAATGTTTGTAGGTCCGCACGAGGAGGGCATAGCTTGTACACAAAGCTTCCCACTTTCAAAGGATGCCATCAGGCCAGTTGATCTTCAACTGAGGGGAAATTGTTGTGCCCGTTGCAATTCTTGGCAGCAGGAGCAGCTTCCAGCCACGAGATGGTTAAGGGTTTACCGGCAGCTCACTTAAACATTTACACCATGACGATTCATCGCAGGTGCTGTGGGAGATGAAAAATCAACCACCCGCATCGCTTCTGCAGCACGGCGTGTGGCAGCGGCACAAGAGAAGGCGGCAGCAGTGCAGGAGGGCACTGGCCATGGCCGAGGGCTTTCTGCGAGAAAGGGATACGTAGTTTAGTTTAATTTTTCGTCATGTGTTCAATGTTTTTTTCTTGTCATCATTCATTAATGATTTGTCGGTTTCAATGTGTTTAGGTTCTGCTGTTCATGTTCAATTGTATACGCTTCGGGAGACATATACATAGTTTAGTTTGTTTTTCGCCATGTTTTCAACTTTTTATCATTCATAATTGGTTTAGTGTTTTTGATATGTTTGCGTGTTGCTGTTCATGTTCTATTTTATTCGTTTTTTGTTTGCATTTAGTACATATTACTAGATTTAGGTTAGCATTTACTTTGTACAAGGAGTGCAGCATTTTTTATGTTCGATATATGCATTTCTCAATGTATGTTCGAGCTGTTCTAGTGGCAGTGTTTTTTACCCACATTTCAAAGGTGTCTAGTCATTCACACGGAGACCACAAGTGTATAGTTGACATTTTCTGTTAATGTTTCTTTGATATTTGTATTGTCCCACTGTGTTTTCTAGCTCACTGTGATTTTTATTCAGCATTACCACATAGTGTAGTAATGTGATATCTTTTTGCATCACACTGTTTTGCAGTTCACTGTGATGTTTTCATTTTAGCACAATGAGGCTAAGATGCAACAACTACATTCTGAATCTTGTTTGGGAGCGCTAAGCTAGTAAGTGGTCATCTCGCACAGTTTCACAAAGGAAAATGGTCATCACAGCAACATGTCAGCGATTGATTTCATCTAGTTTTCATTGTAAACGACTCTTTGCAGGAATAAATTTCGAACGTGGTATGGTTTGGGAGCCGCGAGATGGCTGAGCGAATTATTCATGCTGTATGTTATCAAAACAACTCGCCTGTTGTTCGCCGTCTTGATTTGCGTATTTTTTAGCATTGCAGCATGACTGCAGTCGTTAATTCAAATTAAATGTTATTTTAACATTCACACAATGTTTAGGACAATGAGCAAAAAAACAGCACAACTTGACGAGCACAATTGCTCGTCAAGCCTGGTGTGCACAATTGAATGCTTGTAGTCAGTCACTATGAGAAGATATGGACTTATGTATCATGTGTTCATACAACATGTTACTAATGGAATCTCGATTTTTATGCGTTCTGGTGAAAAGAATTTTGAGACGTTGCTGCATTGTTCGCACAATTTTGTGATAGCAACATTCAGCACAGAGTGGCGCTCATATATGCTTGCTTTAATCTAGTCTGTTGTGACTGTGATCGCTAATATGGAAAAGGGTGTTTCTGTTGCATATTTCATGTGCCATTTAAAGAAAATGCAGCATTTTGACATTGCCACCTTGCTTCATATTGAAGCACAAGTAAGTACTTTGTGTATTCAAATGTGGCAAACACAGCCCTTTCATGTCTAGATGCACTAGAATCAGTGTAAATAAATTATGTGTGGGATATGAAAACATGAAAACTCATCGTTCCTGTGTACTTCAAAAAAGGTCCAAGACAGCGCTGCTGCCGTCTCTGAGTAGCACGTTGCGTGGTGTGAGCATATGGCTCCCCCTTGGCTCTCCATCGTCATCCTCAGCTGGTGGCATGTCCACGACATACTCGTCCAAGGTCCAGTCGCCTGCATGCAACGCAATGTTGTGGAGAGCAAAGCAAGCATAGATGATTTGCGCTGCCCGATCGGGGTTGTAGAGCATCATTCGAAAGTGCTGCAAGCAGCGGAACTTGCTTTTCAACACGGCGATACACCTTTACACAACATTGTGCATGGATGCGTGCTCCTTGTTGTATCGGCCTTCGGAAGTGTTGCACGGTTGACTGCCAAGGACTGGAACTAGGAGCCATGGCTTGAGGGGATAGCCTGCGTCTCCTGCAATGTAAGCATAAAAGCCGAGTGCTCTGCCCAGATAGTACACATTAATACTTACCAAGCAGATATTCGCCAGGCTGCAGATGTGCAGCTAGGCGTGCACGCAGTGGGTTGTGTTCCCACACCCAGGAGTCGTGGCACGAATCTGAGAATCATGGGTCTATGACAATTATGCGCAGCCATGCTTTGCACATCTGCGATGAGGAGCGATATAAAATAGTACTGCATTTATACTCAGAATAAATCCATTTTTTCTACGCATATGCAGGAAACAATGCGTACTAGTACAGTCATTGGTACAAGGAGCTTCATTTAGAAGGAAACACAGGGTGTAGCACACTGAGGAGGGGGGAGGGTGGGGGCAACGACCCCACCTCTGCTGTACACATGGCTACGACTTCCACTGAATGATCGATAAATGAAAAGCTACGCGTTGCTCTTGGGTAAGAACACTCGTAAATACCAAAGCCAGCTACTGCAATTGTGATTGTAAGCACTTTCGTGTTGGAAATACTTCCCTGTCGTGTATATACTTCTGCTACGTCTGCTGCCCATATTACCGATTACCTCTAAAATGCACCATTCAATTGCGTATGCATGCCAGTGCAAAAACGGCAACTGGCTCACGCACAAAACACTTGCCACTTAATATTACCGAGGCCTTGCGAGCCACCATCTATCTCGCACCCAATTCCCTGCAGGTTCTTTTTCATTCGTTGCATTATTACTTTTTCCAGCTTTGGCGTCACAACTGAACAATTGCTCCGAAGGGCGAGTAATAAACGATCCTAACAGTACTTACGATCATGACGTTCAGGACATAATAGCCCCTTCTGGACATTAAGCTCGCCGTGTCGGCCAGTCTGAATCCCTCTGGCTTGCGAATGGTGACCAACGTGCCATCGGCACACGCCAGCACCCCTGGGATGCAACCGCGTAGCACAAACTCCTCCTTTGCCTCATCCTTAGCAGCTGTTGTCAGTAGGAAGTCCGCCACCCTTTTTCTAGCAGCCACGGTAACGATCGCCTCCGTCACCTCGTGGATGGTGTTGCTCACCGCCGGCTGAGACATGCCGATGTGTTCCTCGTGACCAATGCTCAGCTGGAAGCTACCGGTGGCGAAAAATCACAGCGCGCACAACACCTTTCTCTCTGTGGTAGGGCCACTGGCTCGCTGGCATCCGATGATAGGGTCAAGTTCGTCGCACAAGCTACGCACTGTTCGTTTGGACAGACGAAAACATTGCCGGAACTCTTCTTCGCTGAATTCTTCAAATGCATCTTTTACCTCGCGTCGTCGCCTCTGCTCGGTTAAAGCTACCGCACAGGCAAGGCGAAGTACCGTGTCAGTGGGAAACGCCATGTTGTCTAAGTGCCCCGGTGCCGAGAAGTTGCGCATTTTTTCCATTTCAATCCAATCCAGGCCACCTTGCAGCCATTTCAATCCATCCGGTTGCTTTCGGACAGTCTCTCCGACCGTTCCTTCGCCTTTCTCCGAAAACCAAAAAAAAAAAAAAAAGAGTCACGTGACACCCCAGTCTACGTCACTCATAACGTCACAGCATTCGTCACAGCTTGTATGGGCCAATCGCGTGCGACTCAGTGGAAGAGACCGCCTTTGTCCGGATTTGGAACTTTTACATAATTGCGCCACAGATAATGCCCTTAAGAATGACTCAGAAGCATGCATCATGGATGTGCACTTACCTTCGGATCGCGGAGAGAAAGGATGTCGTCTCGATGAACGGCACGCTCCCATTTCGCCCTTTGGTCGTCCTTTGGAAAGGAGAAGACGCGAACCTTCGGTCCGTTGTCATAGTTGCCGCGACAGTTGGGCACGCAGCACCGCCCCATCGTGCTGGTTTGCAGCCGTACACTACGTGGATATTCTGTGCACAAAGCGCATCACACATCCATGCCGCAGTTCACAGACACAGACATGGTCTTGTTCACTGACCACCAGCACCACCAGCAGAATGCGAAAGGGTTCGTGAGGCTTACTAATGCAAGTGCTCCAACGGGATGAGCAGGCGTAGGCACATCTGTGCGGTCAAACACGGCGGTCAAACACGACCGTCATATGTCAAACTTGGTATTTCGTGACGTGAATGGATGGTGAAAGTATATGACTGGTACGAACATGATAATCATGACATGAGTACGATGTAAGAGCCTGATCTGCATGCTACGCTCATGATGCGCTCGTGGTCGTTTCGCTAGCTTCGCGTATACCAAATTTGGTATTCCATGACGTGAACGGATGGTGAAGGTATATGACTGGTGCGAACACGATAATGGCATGCGTGTCATGTAAAGCCTGACCACATGCTATGCTCCTAGTGCGCTGGCGACCATTTCACTAACTTCACATATACCAAATTTGGTGTTACGTGACTGAGTGGATGAAGAAGGTAAATGACTAGGGCAAACACGATAATGATGATATGCGTGACATGTGAAACATGACTACAGGCACCACTCATAGCGTGCTCGTGGTCAGTTCACTAGCTTCACATATACCAACTTTGGTATCACTTGACGGGAACATATGACAAAGATAAATGGCACGTCCAAACATGATCATGGTGTCATGCATGTCACGTAAAACGTGACTATACATGCTACGCTCATAGCACGCTCGCGGCCATTTCGCTAGCTTCACATATACGAAATTTGGTATGACGTTACGTGAATGGACGACGATAATCAAGACATGAAAGTCATGTACGGCACAATTTATGTCAGCTTTGTAACGTTGTGCTGATTTTCATGCGACAATTGAACCTTCCTCATTTGTGCTTCATAAATCATCGATTGCCACTGTACGTGGGATGAAGCTTTTTTTGGTTTATGTACTCTACCGTCCCACCTACCCCGCAAACTTCTTCGCTTTCTTTTTCTGTTTGTCTCATAGTTACTAGTTTTCTTTGTATGCTCCACTTCTCTTTTCCTCAGCCAACATGCAGCCTAACCCTTGAGGCAATCCCGCTGAGCGGATCAACCACGGAGACATTCGAAACATATTTTCGCCAATGGCATTCTCCACTAAACACGTGCTCTTCAAAACCCATCCGGTATAGCTTACCTTCGACATCTTGGCATTGAAAAGTGCGCCGCCTGCTTCTCGCCCTTTTTGTAACTGCTTGCTTGTTGGGCGTTCCATAAATTGGTGTTCAAGAATGCCACTATTGTCAGAAACCCTTTGTGGTAGTTGGATGTGGTGCCCGTCGGCCGGCTTCGAAGTTTCATGCTCTTTCTTTTGTACGTGTCTGAAGCGGCCACCACTTTTGCAGCACACCGCTCTAGCTTTGCGTTTTTGTTTCCGCTCTCCAAGGACACTTCCGAATCACTACCACCTCCGTCAAAGTGAAGCGAGGACTGTACTCTTCTGCTTCATAGACTTTTAATTTCAGAGCACGACTACCGGCAGGGACACGCGCCACTACCAGGAGGTGACGGCACTAGTAACCCCCTCACGACTAACAGGCCACGGATGACAAGGGGCTTTTGACAAAAATAGGTCCTCCTATCTGAACGCCGGCCAGGCTGCCGGAAGCGTTTTTACTGCTCAGTCTGGTTATCCCACTACGTGTTTCCATAAGTCGGCTCTCATCTTGATTTTGGAAGTCCGTCAAGGAGACATTGTCACTATTCTTTTCTGGGAACGTAGACGGCTTCAGGCGAATGTATATTTTCAACTATATGCGCCTGCTGAAAATCAAGGAATAATGTTTAACTAAAGTTATTCCTGGATTGAGATTTTCTAAACCGCCGCGAAAACATAGTTGTTAATTATCATTTGCTGGGGTTGAACATCTAAAAACCAAAATATTATTTTGAGAGACGCCGTAGAGGGGCGCTCCGGAAATTTCGCCACTTTGGGTCTTTAACGTGCAACTAAGTCGAAGTGCACGGGCCTCGAGTATTCTCGCCTACATCAAAAATACGACAGGGATTCGATCCCGCGACCTACGGTTCAGCAATGCAGCACCATAATCACTGGACCACCGTGGCGGGTAGTAAAAAAGACGCTCTCGGTAAAATCACTGTGCGCTACTTTTCATCCAGCTTTAAGGACGCAAGTTCAACTAATTCAGATATATTGCTGAAACTTACTTTGACACGGTGGCAGAGTGATTCGGTTCTTTCCCGTTGCACGCCTACTACTTGCTTTTCGGTGGCACCTTTCCCTTGCAGGCATGGTTCGCTGATACAAAAGGTGTGAACGGCAATGCAACAACACAAGTTTGCAAGAAACGACTCTCTCGCACATTTTGGGTAACCCAGATGGCATATAATATGACATGTAACGCACAGGACAATCTTCGTGTCAGTTGAAAAACATAATCAACAGTATTCCGCTGTGTCATGTGTCTCTTTTCTGCGTGAAACGTTGCTAGCACCGAGTTCATTGCATTTATTCTAAAAAGTTATGGTCACTATGTATATTCCTCTTAATTTCACGTGATAACACGTCCACCCACGTTTCTTCATTCAATGCATTTCTTGTACGTTATGTTACTAGTTGGAGCAATCACTCCCAGTCTGCCCTTTTAGTCACGTCCCTGTAAAAGAGTGAACAGATGAAGCATATATATATATAGACCGAGCGTGCCCACAAACAATGATGATTGTGGTGAAACCCAGTGAAGATGAGGAAAGAGACCCAGGCAGATGATGATGATTATGATAATGCATACATAAAAAGAAGCGCATGACGAATGCCCATACTATTTCCCCCCACATCGAAGCGGCTAACCTGGCCGTAGAAAGTCAATGTGACAGAGAACGTCGCCTGAAAGGCTTCATGCGAGACACGTGCACGATCTCTGTGGTGCGGTGACGGCGGTCTGTTGGGACGACACGTGGGGTCACACGATAATTAACGGGCGAAGTCTGCTCGATTTCGAATCCCGGCTGCGGCGGCTGCATTTCCGATGGAGGCGGAAATGTTGTTTTTGGGTGCACGTTAGAGAACCCCAGGTGGTCGAAATTTCCGAACCCTCCACTACGGCGTCTCTCATAATCATATGGTGGTTTTGGGACGTTAAACCCCACATATCAATCAATCGAAGTCTGCTCGATAACTATGTAAGGCCCAATGAAGTGTGGCTGAAACTTGTCACACAGACCAGGTGTACGAATAGGTGTGAATAGGAGCACCTCGTCACCAGGTCGGAAAAATACAAGGCGATGGGATGCGTCATAAATGACTTTTTGATCTTGCGGTCACGCTTCCGTGTTAATGCGAGCACGATAGCGACACCGGGCTAGTCTTGAAATGTATTTGGAGACGAGTTGACGTCACTGTTGTAAAAGGAAACGTCGTGGAAGAACGGTAGAACGGCGAATATCCGGTGGTGCGCTGAACGGCCGTGTTTAGGCAAAGGTGAGGAATGGCAGAAGAGTATCCCAGTTTTTGTGGTCTGGACTGATGTAGACGGAATGATGTATCAGTAAGAGTACGGTGAAACCTCTCGGTGAGACCATTGGTTTCAGGGTGGTAGCTTGAAGCTGTCTTGTGTGTTATTCCAGAGGCGCACAATACTTCGTTTAGCACTTCTGACAAGAACACCCTTCCACGGTCACTCAACAATATACGAGGGGCGCCATGGCGCAGAATGATGGCGAGCAGAACGAAGTCAGCAAATTCCGAAGCAGAGGCAGTTGATACAGACGTTGTCTCCGCGTAGCGTGTCAAGTGGTCTACTGCAGTCACTATCCATCGTTTACCAGTAGATGTGACGAGAAGAGGGCCGTAAAGGTCGATGCCTACAACCTCAAATGGCGTTGTGGGGCACGGAATTGGCTGTAGAGACCCAGCCGGCGCAGTTGTCTGTATTTTACGACGCTGGCACGGAACACAGGAACCGACGTAGCGCGCGATGCTAGTAGAAAGGCCAGGCCAGTAGAAGCGACTTCGAATGCAGTCGTAAGTTTTTTGAATACCGAGATGTCCGGCAGTCAAGCCATCGTGGAAGGCTTTAAGCACGTCAAGTTGAAGAGAGCGTGGTAGCACGGGAACCTAGCGTTCACTATCTAGGTGGTAGATGTGACGCTACAGAACTCCATTCTCCAGCTTAAATCGCAAGAGTTGACGACGATGTCGCGCGTTAGGTGGATGGGAAGCTCCTGAGAGCTGGTCCATGATACGCCGACAGTACGGATCAGACTACTGGCAGGAGTGAAATGTGCGCTTGTCATCCGAGAATAGCTGGTCTATTGAGGCGAGCGCAGGCGCTGCAGTTGAAGTCATGGCCGAACTTTGACCGATACTGAGCTGGGTATTTGGTAGCGGACAGCGGGAAAGGGCGTCGGCGTCGTGGTGTTTACTACCTGACTTGTAAGTGATATCGAAGTCATACTCCTGTAAACGTAGAATCCACCGACCCAAGCGTCCAGACAAGTTCTTCAGCGTGGAAAGCCAGCATAGGGCGTGGTGGTCCATAGCGATTGTAAAATGACGGCTGTGGAGATACGGACGGAACTTTTGCACTGACCAGACCACTGCCAAGCACTCCTGCTCAGTTATAGTATAGTTTTTCTCGGTCGCAGTTAGATCTCTACTGGCATATGCAACTACTCTCTCTTGTGAACAGGTGTCACGTTGGAGCAGAACAGCACCTATACCACGGCCGCTAGCGTCCGTATGTAGGATGGTCGGTGTTTTTTTCGCCTGCTTCCGAGTCTTTCCTTTTCGAATATGGCGGTGACCAGCGTCACTTATCGGGGTGCACCTCCACTCCAGAAGACATAGTACAGAACCTTCTTAGTTGCACCTTTGTCACTAGACAACACATTGGAGTTCCTCTAGCCGTTAGGGCATTTAAGAGATATACATAAATATATACTCGCATACAAGCGAAGCTTGGTGGATAAGACGAATATTCTGTCGCGTGCACGCGTGCCTGTGTGTGTGTGTGTGTGTGCGTGTGCGTGTGTGTGTGTGTTTAGATGTTAGCAAAACGTGCGAAGGTTCAGTAGAAATGTCTCTGGCTTAAGTATAGGTTAGCACACGTACGAAGAGTCACGCTAATATGCTTGAAAGTGGCCTATCAGACCTTGGAACTGTCAGGCTTTCACCAGAAAACGACACTGTGCTTAGTGAAAATTGTCATAGCGATCGACTCCCGAAAGATATGCTCCGGTGGGTACAACTACGACCACTGCTGCAGCATTAATCCTGTCACCGAGCCAATTTAAAACGCTCGCAGCCGAGATTCCGGCCCAAAACCTTACAGAGTGCCAGAGCCTTAACCAGACACGTATGTACGTTTTTTCGTATGGGGACAATATTCACAGTAAAAACTCCCAGGAATGATACTGTGATAGCAGCATCGCTTAGTTTCTCAATCATGACTACAAAAAGTGGCGAACAGAAAGATGCCATGGGTTAGTGGTGTGGGGGGGTGGGGGTGGAACCCTTCCAACCCCATGCACTCCCGGCTACGCCACTGACCCTAATGCTCGCGTAACGTCAATCGTGCTTGCCGTATTGGCTATCCGTTTTTATACACATTACATATGTACACCTAGGATAGAGCCGTCATGTCGGATTAACGTAAATTGTAGTTAGGCGCCATCCACTGACGTTGATTGGAGTAGCAGTGTTGAGAGATACCACGCAAGCACGCACCAACGCAAACACCTGCAGCACTTCATATCAGCTTTTCGCTTCTAGTGTTGCTAGTATCCACGTTGCTCTTGGCATCGTTACGCAACTGTAAGCAACTGGAGAAGTTGAAATGAACTTTATTTAGTCCTAGGACCCGGGCAAAGACCCCCCGAAGGGTGGTTTTGTGAAATATAAGTACCCGTAGATTTGTATAATATGCCTAAATATGCGTTCATTTGTCTGTGCGTGCATTTGTACATATATTTAGCGCCACTTCTTAGTGTTTCGCTCAATAACAAATTACAACACAGTTACCTTCCATCCGTATGCTTCGCATTATATCGATTCCCTCGGTACGTGGGATCTGCCGAATTTCTTTTAATGGACTATGGGCACGGTCGTGGCTTTGTGGTGGAACAGCTGCTTGGCAAGAAAAGGCATTTCCACTCCTGTCGATGACCTTTATTATTTACTTTATTCGGATGTTTCGTGAGTTTTCGGCCACGGACAACGCCGAGTGTTCGCTCACAACCAACAACTCAGACGTTGACGCCTATGCCGGAATTTCTGGGAAATAAGCTCTCGAGTGCTACGGCGTTAAACGTACCTGCTCCTTGGTTGATCTGCCCCGTAGTGGGTGTAAGGCATTGGTGGGAAGCAAGACGAAGAACATAGTAGGTGAGTCCTGAATCGGTTTGATCTATCTTTCCTACCTCGTTGTGCATCTTATTACTGGACTATAGCCTGACGGAGGTACCGGATACCTCCGTGGTCGTTCTGAGACTATGATATACGCGTGTATTATGAAGCAAACTTGGCAATTTGCGTCTCCAAGCCGTATGATGTTTGATGTTTTGGTATGCGTGAGTGCTCGGCAATAGCTTCACTACAGTCGGGCAGTATGGCAGCTGGGGGTTTTGTGCGGAACAGGCGATCGCTGATGTCGCCGAGCTGTCACGCAATGAGTTGAAGTCACAGAGAATGCTTTGGTATCGCATTTCGTTACCCTCCTTCGTCCATCACCCCATTATGATGAAAAGTACGTCACTCGACCACATGGGCGTAGCGAAGATTCAACAGCGTAAGGGCATTCAACACTTACACTCGCTGATTTTTTTTAAAACTTTGCTTGCATGCATGTAAATGCACTTGCAAGCGCTTGTACGGACATACATAAAGTACAGTTGACCCCCCGAAAAAAATTGCTGGCTGCGCTACAGCTGGTCTGTTATATCAGCTTCCAAAAATATCGTAGAGGTATTGGAATTACTAGCTTACATATAATTGACGAGGGGTGCGTGCACCACAGGACAGTGATCACGTATAGCTACCCAGCGAAATTAATGGTGTGCAGGCGCCCAACGCTCAACGTAGCGACGTAATACTAGACGCGCCCTGGTTCGGACAGGGTCGACGGCGCGCCCGCTCGACTTTCTCGCCTTTGCCGCCGAAGGGCCTGCGTATCGCTTATGCGAGGGCCGACAGTCAGCGTTCAGAGGTGCAAGTACCGTAAAAAAAGCCACATTTTAATAAGTTCAGTTCATTTCTTGACAAAACTAACTGATGTTGTTCTGCTAGTTGGGCGGAAGCCGTTCTCCTTTTCCGCGCTTCGTGTGCGCCGTATTACTTCAATATGTCCTTCGTCGAGTGATTCGGTACCCAGCAAATATAGCAAGTTACTTTTTTTTTTCTGCGAAGCCGTTGTCCCTCACCTGCTATTCATCAATATTTCGTCCTGCTACTCGGGCTACTATAATTGAAGAAAGACGCTCGATATAGATGCCGCAGTTCTTTCGTTGGGCTAAACAATAGTACTATCGAGGGTTTCACATCCGAAAACCGCAATATGACCATGAGAAACACCGCGGTTGAGGACTCTGCGAACTGTCAACCTGCTGTTCTTTTGCGTGCATTGTTATTCCGCAGTACACGGGCCTAAGCAATTCACCTCCATCAAAATGCAACCTCCGCTGGTGGGATCGAACCCGCGGCCTTCAGGCCAGCAGCCAAGTACCTATCTGCTGCTACACCACTGCAGTGGACGTGGGGCGTAATAGTTTTCCACCAAATCTGCAAAACTTTGAGTTGGGGTGTCGGGCTGATTATACGGTTCCAACATTTAGTTCTGCACCAGACTCCCCTCAAACTCTTTTTCGAAGTGTGGGTGGATTCGCAATCACATGAAAGTTGGAAACTTGCGCTAGCTTCGGAAATGCCAAAGGTATTGATGGAAAGGTATTGATAGTTTCAAGTTTCAAATTTTATTATTTCCGAAAACAAGTTACAAAATCTAGGATATACAGACGTGGGTCCCAGAGCCAGAGACTTTAGTGGGACCCTCGGTTTGTCAATACAAGCTGACGGTAAAATTTATACAGAGCAACAGAAAATTCTTACTATACGGACATCAAAATACACTTTTATATCACAAATCAAGCCAAAACACGCAAAATGGTATAAAAAGAGCCGATCCAGACAACACAAACACAACTTCAGGACGTCCTCAGTATGCCTCCGTGAGGACAATATGACGCCCTCAGAATGTCCTCTTATGGTACTAGAAAGACACTAATCCCGTCCCCTTGTCCATACACATAACAACCTCAGCACATCCTCAAAACAACAATTCAGGACTTTTTCAGTATCTTTTCAGAACAACGATAGCGTGGCCGGTTCAGTACTGTGGGCAGTGATACTACTTAGGATATACTTCTTTTTATGACATTTTCATACATCAAAAGAAAAACACCTGCGAGGTCTTGAGCATATATACTGTATCAATCAACAGAGAGGTGACAGTGCTGGACTATTAGAGTAAAACAAACAAACTTTGCTAGGGCACGTTGCTGGGCTAGTTGGTTGAGATTCATCATTTTCACTAGTATAGCGCACCACGACAAGGACACACACACTGGAGAGAAGCACACATACACAGCGCTAACTTGCAACTAATGTTTTATTTGCTATCACAAACGCTGTTTATACAACAGTAGACCGATAAAACCTGGATAATGTCACGTCAAGAATACAGCACAGCCCATGCACGTGTCATCACCGATAGCGACAATCTACACTAGCCCATCAAAGTGAAGATTCCAGATACTTCTTTTCTTTAGATGATAATGCTATGAAAGCCACACTCACACATTTTTTCTTTCATTTTGTCTATTTCAAAAGCTTCAATAATTTCACGTGTGGTTCTGTCACGGGCCTTAAAGAGTATACGGGTGTTTTGGAACATAGGGACGCAACCGCACCTCTGACAGTGAAGGGCCAAATGACCACATACAGCTCTTTCTACATTGTACTTGTGCTCCCTTAGTCTTTCATTCACACACCTTCCAGATTGGCCTATGTATTCGCAAGCGCAAGTCAAAGGAGTGCTATAGACAACACCACAACAACAATTCACAAATTTCTCCCGGTGCTTAATCTTACAATCTTGTTTCCCGCTACTTTCTGCATTGACCTTTTTGCACATTCCTTGCAACTTTTCGGGAGCAGAAAACACTACATCCGCACCCGCCTTCCTTGCTATCCTTCGCAAGTTATGCGAAATGGCATGCATGTAAGGCACTACAGCAACCTTGCCTGTCTTAGTGGCGGTTGCCTGGTCTTTGCCGTTTGCCCTTCCTTTCCTGCTTATACATTTTGCGACAGCGGTCAACAAGTGCAAGGGGTAGCCAGAGTTCAATAGACGTTTTGCTTGAGCCCACAAGCTCTCATCAAGCTTGTGGTGGCACGACTTCATCAGTGAATTCTGAAAACAGGATTTTATCACCGCACGCTTTACCAATTTCGAATGAGCGGACGCGAACGGAAGAACCGGTTTATTCCCTCGCGGTTCATAGCTCCAGCATACTCTTGCTGGCGAAAAACACAGCCCGAGGTTAAGGAATCTTACGAATTTGTCATGTGGTACTTCATGCGTCAGCACCAAGGGAGATAACACTGTCAAGAACATGGTTAGTATTTCAGTGACAACTGCGTCAAAATTGTTATGATCATTATTGGCAACGATCAGATAGTCATCTACATATCTAAAAACAGCAATAACGTCAGTGTGCTTCATACGTTCGTCAAGGACCTTGTTACGTTTTGCTAAAAACAGGTCGCTCATGTACGGGGCTGTGCAAGAACCTATACATATCACGTTCTTTTGTCGTACAGTGTTTCCATTCCACGTCGCATAGGCCGAGTTAAGATGAAAGTAAAGGAGCTCTAAAAACTGATCACTCGACAGACGGGCAGTATTTTGAAAATCAACCGCTCCTACTCTGTCTATACCTTCTGATACACACGCCATCAACTCTGCCTGAGGGAGGGTGTAATAAAGGTCCTTAACGTCGATCGAAAAGCTAAAAGGTTTGCGTTTTTCTTGCCTGCAAGAAAGTCTAGTACTTGTTCCGACTTTTTCACCAAAAAGTGGTCGTCAAGAGATATCAACTTCAGATGTTTTTGTAGAAATAACGCGATGCACTTTAGCCAGGATTCATTCTCTGAGATGATCAATCTGAAAGAGCATTCAACTTTATGCGTCTTTGCCGTGAAAAAGATATCAAGATACACTTTTTTTGTCTTCTCGATCGATCTAACCAGGCCTTCAAGATTAAAGCTTTTGCATAGCTTCTTCGGGGCAGTTCGCACTTTTTGAAACGAAATATTGTTATGAGTATCAAATACAGAATTGATGGGCTCTGACGCCTTCGCTCGATACAATGATTTACGCATAACCGCAAAGCCACCGTCTTTATCGGTTGGTAGCAGCACGAGGGAAATGTCCTTCAGGTGTCTAATGGCCTCCTGAATAGCACATCTGCCACCCGTAGAACGGACACGCATGAGAACGTCGACACCTTCAGATACACACCTGTCAACGTCTCCTTCAGGTACTTGTTTTGAGACATTCCGAACCATTCCTGGAATTTCGGGGCTAGATTTTCGCGGCTCGATGCCGAATTTTGGTCCACACTTGAGTACCTGTCGCACACATGGGCTGTGCTGTATTCTTGACGTGACATTAACCAGGTTTTATCGATCTACTGTTGTATAACACAGCGCGTGTGATCGCAAATAAAACATTAGTTGCAAATTAGCGCTGTGTGTGTGCATCTTTCCTTTGTGTGTTTCCTTGTCGTGGTGCGCTATACTAGTGAAAATGATGAATCTCAACCAACTAGCCCGGCAACGTGCCTTAGCAAAGTTCATTTCTTGTACATCGGGCATTCCTTTATGGTACAGCACCGACCCATACCGAATCATCCCGCTAATCGCAACGGCAACCTGCAGAGCTCGAACACTTGGGTTCTACATCCGACACAAGGTGCTACCTCCTGAAGTATTCGCACTGTTTGGATACTGTTTGCCTTCCTCCAACCATGGTGTTCGTATTTGCAAAGTTATGCGATCCGAATGGCAGAGGCAAACTCGAATGTACAGAAATCATCTCAGGCTCATTCTGGGACCAAGCTCAAGCTTCACCGACAGGCGCGATTACTCGCTACTAGCTGAACGAACAACCGAATTTCCCTGGCGGCAAGTTCTGCCGGAGCTGAGGACGCAAGTACAAAAGAAGCCCCCCGCACCATCGAATCCTCTTCACGTCATCGGTGATGTGAACCTGCCCGACAAAGTGCGACAGGTACTCAAGTGTGGACCAAAGTTCGCCGTCGAGCCGCGAAAATCTAGCCCCGAACTTCTAGGGATGGTTCGAAATGTCTCAAAACCAGTACCTGAAGGTGACGTTGACAGGTGTGTATCTGAAGGTGTCGACGTTCTCATGCGTGTCCGTCCTACGGGTGGCAGATGTGCTATTCAGGAGACCATTAGACACCTGAAGGACAATTCCCTCGCGCTGCTACCAGCCGATAAAGACGGTGGCTTTGCGGTTATGCGTAAATCATTGTATCGAGCGAAGGCGTCAGAGCCCATCAATTCTGTATTTGATACTCATAACAATATTTCGTTTCAAAAAGTGCGAACTGCCGCGAAGAAGCTATGCAAAAGCTTTAATCTTGAAGGCCTGGTTAGATCGATCGAGAAGACAAAAAAAGTGTATCTTGATGTCTTTTTCACGGCAAAGACGCATACAGTTGAATGCCCTTTCAGAATGATCATCTCAGAGAATGAATTCTGGCAAAAGTGCATCGCGTTATTTCTACAAAAACATTTCAAGTTGATATCTCTTGACGACCACTTTTTGGTGAAAAAGTCGGAACAAGTACTAGACTTTCTTGCAGGCAAGGAAAACGCAAACCTTTGAGCTTTTTCGATCGACGTTAAGGACCTTTAATACACCCTCCCTCAGGCAGAGTTGATGGCGTGTGTATCGGAAGGTATAGACAGAGTAGGAGCGGTTGATTTTCAAAATACTGCCCGTCTGTCGAGTGATCAGTTTTTAGAGCTCCTTTACTTTTATCTTAACTCGGCCTATGCGACGTGGAATGGAAACACTGTACGACAAAAGAACGTGATATGTATAGGTTCTTGCACAGCCCCGTACATGAGCGACCTGTTTTTAGCAAAGCGTAACAAGGTCCTTGACGAACGTATGAAGCACACTGACGTTATTGCTGTTTTTAGATATGTAGATGACTATCTGATCGTCGCCAATAATGATGATAACAATTTTGACGCAGTTGTCACTGAAACTCTAACCATGTTCTTGACAGTGTTATCTCCCTTGGTGCTGACGCATAAAGTACCACATGACAATTTCGCAAGATTCCTTGACCTCGGGCTGTATTTTTCGCCAGCAAGAGTATGCTGGAGCTATGAACCGCGAGGGAATAAACCGGTTCTTCCGTTCACGTCCGCTGATTTGAAATTGGTAAAGCGTGCGGTGATAAAATCCTGTTTTCAGAATTCACTTATGAAGTCGTGCCACCACAAGCTTGATGAGAGCTTGTGGGCTCAAGCAAAACGTTTATTGAACTCTGGCTACCTCTTGCACTTGTTGACCGCTGTCGCCGAATGTATAAGCAGGAAAGGAAGGGCAAACGGCAAAAACGAGGCAACCGCCACTAAGGCAGGCAAGGTTGCTGTAGTGCCTTACATGAATGCTATTTTGCATAACTTGCGAAGGATAGCAAGGAAGGCGGGTGCGGATGTAGTGTTTTCTGCTCCCGAAAAGTTGCAAGGAATGTGCAAAAAGGTCAATCCAGAAAGTAGCGGGAAACAGGATTGTAAGATTAAGCACCGGGAGAAATTTGTGAATTGTTGTTGTGGTGTTGTCTATAGCACTCCTTTGACTTGCGGTTGCGAATACATAGACCGATCTGGAAGGTGTGTGAATGAAAGACTAAGGGAGCACAAGTACAATGTAGAAAGAGCTGTATGTGGTCATTTGGCCTTTCACTGTCAGAGGTGTGTTTGCATCCTTATGTTCCAAAACACCCGTATACTCTTTAAGGCCTGTGACAGAACCACACGCGAAATTATTGAAGCTTTTGAAATAGACAAAATGAAAGAAAAATGTGTGAGTGTGGCTTCCATAGCACTATCATCTAAAGAAAAGAAGTATCTGGAATCTTCACTTTGACGGGCTAGTGTAGATTGTCGCTATCGGTGATGACACGTGCATGGGCTGTGCTGTATTCTTGACGTGATATTATCCAGGTTTTATCGGTCTACTGCTGTATAAACAGTGTGTGTGATCGCAAATAAAACATTAGTTGCAAGTTAGCGCTGTGTGTGTGTGCATCTCTCCTTTGTGTGTGTCCTTGTCGTGGTGCGCTATACTAGTGAAAATGATGAAAACAAACAAAGCTTGTTGACTGAAATTTATTTATTTAACAGTAATTAATCACAATAGACAGCTTTGTCAGGCATTCGAGTCCACGTATAGTCTAAAAAAAGAAATTCAGTATCAAGGCAGTCAACACAGCTCAATAAACTACGTTTATAATCTCAAGTTTGACAGAGTGTCCTCATCACTACGTGTATCGCGCCCAATGCACTCACTAGTTTTAGAAGCTCCGCTCTGACAGCCTATCAGTACACTCGACACGGGCGTTGACTTGATTTGCCCGAGGTCGGGTCATGTGTCAGATGCAGAAGTCGATCCATTCACGTTGGGACCAGGCTGCTTCGAAGACCAATTGATCGCGATTGGCTGTTGTTCCAGGCTGCTTCGGACCACACCTCGCCGCGTTCGGCTGGTGACAATGCATTGAACTCGTGTCTGCACGATGAACAGCCCAGTACACCCATCAACACGGCCATTTACACCCCATCAGCACCTATGACTTACGCTCTCACACATATCTCACTTTTAACGATGCACACAAACAACAAAGGACACGAACCTACATTAGCCCACTGCACTTTCCCTGACAGGGCCGCCACTGCCATTTTGATAGTCACTTGGCTTGGAATGGCTTGGCTACTTAACTATCCAGAATGGTGCCGCATAGTCAATGGTTGCCAGCTGCTAGTTTGTTATTACGTGCTACAGTGGCGTATAATGACTAATTTAAGGCTGTGACATTTAAGAACACACTGTTTCAAATGGACATTTTGCAATACCAAGTTAGTTACCTAAGCCAATTGATTACGCGTGTCTCATTAAGCGCGACGGATAATTTGAAAATTTTCTCCAAAAAAAAAAAACAGATGAGGCGAAAATATACAACTTTATGACTGTAAGAAACAAACATGTGGTGAAAAGTTTCACGCATGAAATGCATCTACTTGGTGCGCAAAGGTCTTGAGGAATTATATCTAAGTGCTCAGAGCAATGCTTTTTTCATCCCCAAAAGATCCTTAACAGGACCTTTTCCGGACCAATTGTTGTCCTCAGAAAGCACTCGAAAAGGCGTTTCAGGGGCAAGCCAGCTTATGTCGTCCTCAGTAAGTACTAAGCTCAATGAGAACTGTGGTAGGACGATTGTACCATATGAGGACGACCTCAGGACATCGAGTGTTGTCTGGGCAAGAACAAACAAGTCAAACAGGTAAACGACCACAAGTATGACTATTCTAAAAAAATGATTTTTGACGGACTTTTTGAACAAAGGAAGTTGAGTACAACGCTTAATGCTAGAAGACAACGCATTCTAAAAGGATGTCGCACTGAAAGCGGAAGTTTTTTGCCCCTAATTCGTATGAGCGGGGAGTAAGAGGAAATTTTTATTAGCCGCAAACCTGGTGACATTATTATTCTGCAAAAAATCAGATGCAGTAAATGGGAACGGCAGTTGATTATTCAGCAATTTGTGGAATAAGGTCACAAGATTCAACCGGAACAAAAGATTTACAGGCAAGATATTGTAAGAGTGTAGTAATGTGCAGGTGTTTGATTGTGAAGAACTAGAAGTGACAATGGGTATTGAATGATTTTGAATATGCTGTATTGATGATAAATGACAAGCATAAGTGTTGCCCCATGAGACTACAATGTTATTGCGGCGGTGAATGCCGACGGTGTAGTGCGCAGTGTGTAACATTTTGTCAAACTGTAGGTAGCCAGCGCTAACACAGACGAGTAGTAAGCATAGCGGTTAACTATTTCCCTAATCGCAGGAGATGATCAGTTCCGGAAGGCATCGACATGAAACTCAGCACGCCGACCATAGACGGGACCAACCAAGAGATCACGAGAGGAATATGACACGTGGTTTGAGTAAGTCTTCACCACGACTCTCAATGCCAGCTGTACGTCATACGAGTGCTTATCGAGAGCACGGAAGGTTGCGAATCTGTTTTCTGCATATCAAGAACTTGGCAAAATATACATGGCTGTAGCCTCACGTTGATTTCTACGACAGATATCAGAGGGTTTTCACCATCTATGGTACAGTGCTGGAAAGAAAGTTAGGCTGTGCATGCACCACCAATAGACCGATCCCACAGGCCAGTTTCGCGACGCCACCGCTGCCGCCGCGGTGCATGCCGGTACTTGTAGTCGTCCGGGCGCACCAGCCAGCCGAAGTGCCTGAGCGTTCCCTTTTCGATAGATTTTTCGGTCGTGTGGAGCCGTCTTACGATGGGAGGATTTACGTGCTGTGTTCCTGGATGCTACAACAACAGCACAAGGGATAAAGGCTTGGGTTTCTACGTCTTTCCTAAAGAGCAAAAGCTTCGGGAGACGTGGATTCAGCGTATCAACAGGGCTGGACGGGGCGGCAGGTAAGACATCTTATTAAATGTATAGTGCCGCTTTGAAACTAAATAAGCGTATTGCGGTGGTTTTTTTTTATGTGAATGTTTAATCATGAAGCTTAGCATACCAAAGAATATGATCTTTGCTCACTCTGCCTGCGTATACTCTTACCGGATAGCTCAGCCGCGGTTCGCAATTGTGCATGCCGGTCATTTTTTAGCGCATCTTCCTTATTCTAGCGTTTTTTGTTACCGCTGCGTACTAATATTATTATTATTACGAGTTGTAGTGCTGAGGTCTTTTAGTTTTCCATGTTGCGCAAGTGCAGCACCGCGTACGCGGCTTGCGTTTTTTTTTTTTACAACGCAAGTGGCAAGCATGCAGGCATAAGGGAAGGCAAGCTCATTGACGAGGCTCTCCTAATAGCTCTACCGTACATCGAGACCTTACTTTTTAGAAACGACGTAACGTACTTCACGGCACGCTTGCAACAACTTACCCAGAACTCGTTGTGCCAAACGGCGATTAGCTTTCGCGGATCACCCTCGATGCAAACGGTGCCTCTGTAATCTCGTCCTTTCCGTAAAATAGTTATCTGGTGCATGCACGCGGCCGATTTCGCTGCACCTATGCAGATGAGTGGCACAAACAGCTGTACAATTTACCTGTGTGTGGCGTTGTCGAGTGAGGCTGAAAATTAAAATTACATTTGTCATTTGCCCTTGACTGATATGGAACTTTTTGTACGTTAATCAAGAGAAAGTGATACTGTTGTCTTGCAGTGGTAGCATGCAGACTGGACATTTAAAAGGAACCTGAAAACGCAGTAGGTGATGTTCAGTGTCATATGAAATAATGCTGGAACTTTTTGTGCTCAGGTTCTCCAAGTTTACGCCTACCACGGGACACCGAGTATGCGGTGCCCACTTCGAAGGAGGAAAAACGGTACTCAACAGGCAATGAACGGGTGGCTGTCCTAAGTCCCGCCGAAACGAAGGAGTAGCAGGCACTTATGACCGAAATTCGCGCCGCCTGCTCCCATTAACAGACAATGTAGGTATTGAAAATACTCGCATGACGACTTTTTCTTGCTGGTGAAATCGGAGAGACGTCCGCGAAGCTCCGGCGCAGTACTGAAAAAGCGGCGGCCACTGCGTAGTCGCTGTAGTCTGGTTGACCGATTGACTACAACTAAGATGGCGGCGGGGCAACTCCGGAAAACCGGCGCATGCGCTGATCGGCTGGTGGGATCGGTCTATTGTGTGTCGACGCATACAAAAAAAAAAAAAAAGCATTTGCGCTTGTTTGTCTTGCCGTAGCTTGTCTGTGATACCCTTGCATGTATTTCTCTTTTCTTTTGCCCCTGAATGGTATACAAATGTCAGCAATGAACGATGTCTTATCATGGCAGCTGGCTGAAGTAGTTGGCACAGCATTAAGCTAAACATCCCTTCCTCAGAGCAGAGCTGTCCTGGCAAATAACGACATTAAAAGCCGCTAGCTTTTCATCTTATTTGGTCCTCTTGGTTCCACTTTGTTCATAGTTTTTTTTTTAGTTCGCCTACATTGAACAATCCAGCGCGCACATGTATCTAGCCCGCGAGCCATGTCGTATTTCTCCGTGCTCTGTTAGGTGTAGCCGCCGTGTTAGGTACCCCCATTTAGTGTTCATTGTTCGTACTCACATCATGGTAATTGTCACGTACTGTTTTAAGTAACTTACCATTGCGCATCAATAGCACCATACTGTGTGTGTTTTCTCGTTTTGTGATATACAGCTTATCTCTGTTATAAATGTGGGTTTGATGGCATTCACGTCGGCCACCACTGTTAGGAATTTGCTGTGGCACGATGGTAGCGGTAGCCAAGAGCGGCGAGCAGTAGAACGGGCTCCGCTGAAGCCTTCGCCCGGGGGCGGAATAGGGAGGCAATCAGTTTTGAAAACAGCAACAAGAAGGAGCGTTTACTGTAGCAGGTTGTGGTTTGTACAGAGCCGGCCAGCACGACAACGTCGGCTGGGGCAAAATCCTCAAACATGGGGCTGGCACAGCCTTAAATAACGTTTTGATTTCCTCTACGAGACCAGTTCCTGGTGCTTGGAGGAGAATGTGAAGTTATTCCCGGAACGGCACGATGGCTCGGCGGAAGAGGCGACGCTTTGCTCGGAACTGCATGGTGCCACCTTCTGCGTGGGAGGTGGCGCTGGGATGGGGGGAGACAGTTCGCCGGAACAGCACTGGTTCTCGTGAGAACAAGCACTGCCGAACGAGGACTATGCTTGTGGCATAACATCTCATCCAGAATGTTAGCTGTACCTTAACAATTTTTGTATGGCATAGAATATCTAAGGTGCTATGCTGTGCCTTTAGGGTAAATATTGCGTGCAGTTACGCATTTGCTGCAATAGATATGCTCATTTATGCATCGTATTGTTACTACATCTTAGTACCGTATTATTGGTACTGTAGAATATTACTATTGAAACGTACTATGTAAGTATCGTATTTATAGGTCAAAGGGTACGAAGTTCTTTTAATGACTTCTCATTTCTAAGAAGACGCGGGATTCGATTACCAACTTGACCGCATTGTAAACTGGCCGAGTGCTACTCACCCCATCATTTTAGTTTTTCAAAATTACTTACATTTTCACTTGGGATATGCGTATTCTCTTCGAGTCATTCTGCATTTGATCGTATTCGTGACGCACTTATACCAGTCCAAATGTGTACACACCCGAAATATTTATAGCAAGTATTCAAAATAGCGCAAGTAATTACATACCGTGTATATGTTTTGACAAATGAGTCACACAAATTCAAAATCCGGTTTCAGCTGCAACATCAACCATCTCTACTCACCCCCACCACGTTCTCTTTGCGGTTTTGGAAATGTGCCTGTTTCAAGTGTGGCCATCGCGAAAGAGGCCGGGCATTTCAATGCGTTATAGCACCGACGTTATACTTAACAAAGCAAGCGACACAAATGCGGAACTGTTGCAAAACTAAGGAAATCCTAAGAAGAAGGGAATCCAGCACTATTCATAATAATCCTTAGATGAAGCATCTGCACAACTATCGTGAAGACCCGTTGTCATTGCCCTGCCAAATCGAGAAAGCATGCTTACAAAATTGAACTCTGAACACTACTCTCCCAAATTAAAACACCTCTGCACAACAACAAATGTATAGAAAAATTAGTAAACTATAAACCTGCCAAAATAATTGAGGTCGAAGTAAGCGAACTATTTCTTTCATAGCTTTTTGTGTCAAGTTTTTTTCTCGCTTTTCATGTGTGCTCAATCACCTGCGTTTACAACTGTAAAACTTTTGGAATATTAATATTTCTGTCGAATGCTATATATATAAGTATAAGTATTCAACATTGTTCACAGACATTTAATTTTCGGTATGTTTTCTTATGTTTTTTCCATTGCGTCTTTTTATTTTGTCAGAGCTTGTGTACTTGAGTTGTTATAGGTGGGAGCACTTCGTCAGGCTTCAATGCCAACAACCCTTTCTTTCCTCACTGTGCTTTCGTACCGTTCAATACAATACTATTTCATTAAACGCAGGTTAACACGCCAGTGCTGCTGTGTCAGGTAGCGGTTACATTTGTTGTTCGGAAACATGGTGACACACACAACTGAGTCGCGGCTTCCAGAAAACACTAAGCAAGGTTTGATTGCTCATGACTAAATTGCATAACCGCGTTGCGGCACTTCCAAGCAATACTGCTGCACATTTCATACGGACACCTTTAGATGCCTGGTTAGTGAAAATTTTTTTAAGAACTCTGTAGCGTAGTACGCATTCGTATACGAAAATATTCCAAAAATATTCGATTAGGTTCGTACTTTGCTTTTATTGTTACATTTCACTTCGAAGTTGAATATATGATGTTCCAACACGCTTAGCTGCATCCCACGAAAGTCTCAGTTCAGTAGAGTTATACCAGTGAATATATCAGTCGTATTTGATGAAGACGTGCCCGAATATCGGCAACTGACAATAATACAGGCAGCTTACGTTGACTAGATCCTGACGTGAACTGATTACCTTTGATGACTGAGCACTGTTGCTATAACCTTTTTTAACGCAAAAATACTTTTGCCGGGGTCCACCACGGCTACACCGATGTATTTTCTTCACGGATACAACTTTGTACAACGTCATACTCGTTTTCTTGGCCATACGTTAGTGCATACTTTACCTAATGCGCCTTCTTCTCTCTGCATCTTTCTCCCCTCCTTTCTTCTATGCCTCCCCTTCCCGAAGGAGCAGGCAGGCATTGTGACCCTATAGGTGGCAGTTGTCAGCCTGTTCCCTCCCTATTTCCTCTGTTTTGATGTTTTCTATGTACACAAACCAAATTAATAGGTAAACTAAGAGATGGAAAAAGATAAACTTCAAATAAGTAAAGTTTTGTCACCAAAACTATAGAACAGCTCAATGGCTCCATGGTTTTGATCCCGGCTGCGGCGGTCGCACTTCGGTGTAGGATTTTTAAAATTAACTAGAGAGAACTTTGGCGCTGCGATCGTTCAGCGACCATGGGAATGATGGGTAGTACACAAATTTGGCTAGCATTTGTACTTGTGAGTGGCAAATCGCACTTGTGGCTTCGTTTATTGCTGTGTTTTGTTTGCATTTGGATTGAAAGAACGAACCCTTTTGAACTTCGTGGGGAGTCCTACCTACGACCCCTCGCTCCGCAGCACAGGGCGTGAATCAACTAGGCTACCAACCGTCCTTCACCAGCTTACAAATGGCGTTCTATTTATTACATCATTTACTGTGGGCAGTATTGGGAGCTCGGTAACTTCACAGTATTTTGCCATCACTAGCGAGATGGCGCGAGGGGCGCGCAGGGTCTGCTTGACAGGTCACCGCCCCACATGTTGCGATGCGCGCGCGCGCGACTCTTCCGGGCGTTGCGGCCAATCATGGGTGCACGCTTATCTCGTGATGGCGCGGTTTCTACTTTTAGTGCTTTCCCCAGGAGTGCGCGTTGAAGTTCCGGAAAACACGAAGGTCACTTTGCTTGCTGTGGCTGTCACATTTGTTAAAGTAGCGCGCTGCTCACACACAAAAAAATGGCAGCATATCCACGGAGTGAATGATGGGGAGTGGGGTGAAGCATTCGTCCGTCCATTCGTTCTTGCTTCCGTCCGTTCCTGCGTACGTCTGTGTAACCGTCCATGCGTCCATCCACCCGTCCGTGCGTGCGTCTGTTCGTGCGTCCGTCCCTGCGTTCGTCCATGCATCCGCGCCTGCGTCCGTTCATGCGTCCATTCATGCATCTGTCAGTGTGTCCGTTCGTCCATCTATTCAGCAATCCAAGTACCACCATCTCGCATCTTTTCATCATATATTCTCCATATAGAAGCACCGCCATCCAGCGGACATTTCAAGGACTAAACGGGAGGTGGCACATGCACACTTTCTTACGGCTTGCGCTTCGGGTCTATTTCCGACCTTTAAACACCTCGAGTTCATGGTATATACTAGTTCACTGTATTCATGGCTATGCGGCCCAACGCTCGCTAAACGTTTCTAAAACCAAGGAGGTTACACCCAGCGAGTATAACGTAGCAACCCTTTCTTGTCAGATCGTGCTCAATGTACATGCCAATAGCTGCTAATGGGGATCGCAGCGTGCGCGTTACCTAAAGGCCGAATGCTCCTGTCTCTCATTCCCCCTTAGCATGTGCATTAACATGTGCATTGAGCACTATCTTTTATTGTTCAACAACACACAGAAGAAATCTCTCACCGGAAACACCTTGGAGGTCAGAATCGTAAGGACCGCTGTTTGTGGTATGTGCCACTGGTGGTTACGTACTACGAGGGACGCACAAGCCGCGCCATAAGGAGCTTCGGCCCTAAAAGTAACAATGGTTAGAGTATTTTGCGGTCGTTGTGTGTATGCCTGTGGCACGTTAGGTGCGCCCCTCTAAGTGCTTGAGCAGAAAACTTTAAATATCGGGCCGTGACAGCTGTTAGTTTACGCTCGTCATGTGTGCTATTCATGCGTCCTTTACCGAGCTGCTTTACGAGTTTCGAGCTGCTTGCCGTTAATTCCATGGCATTACGATTTGTTAACATTCATTCCTTCGCTCTTGTCGAGAAACAATGTACAATAAACACTCAACTACCTGCGTATGAATGCACGCTTCACTTTCGGGTTATTCAATTTTTGTGAACGAAGAACCAGCCACGTTTTTTTTTTGCAGAATTGCTGAATACGACCTTTCGTCTTGCGATTTACGTTGCGGATAGATTAGCCCCCATGATGAATTAGTGGCAGGTATATAGTAATGCTTGTGGGTTCGATGTGTGTTTAGAAAAAGTGGTTAACGATTTAGAGTACTATAGGTACTCTACTATTGAGGCCGTCGCATCAACGACGGTCTCGGCTACCTAAGAAAAAAGTAACGTTAAACTACGTAGGAAACCACGAGTGGTCACCCTCCCTAAAACCCGCCTTTTATCATGTTATGGTTCCAGCAAGCAAAGCTGGGGAACTTGATTGGTTCTATGCATAAGAGAAAAAAAGGTGTATTTTGGCCACTTCAGTCTGCTCTTTGAAAATGATGATGGGCGCTACGATATCCGACGCAATAGAATTCTATATTGCTACCTCTCTCACGATACGTCGCATAGATGCTCGTTCAATCTGCATATAACATATTCTTTTTTAACTATACTGTGACTTGCTGGCACCTCGATTTGTTGCCCTTTAGTAACATAAGGTTGGGTGCAACATAACGTTGGGAGCAATCGTTTACGATATGATTGTCCATGCACAGGTACTGCGGTGACAAATGCATCCGTGACCGCAGTCCCTAACGAGCCGCCGGGGTCGCTCGTGGCCTACGGCCCCGCGTTCGCTGTCTGTCCCCCGCAAGACGCCGTCATCGGTCCCAATACGGGAACGGCCTTCAACACCGGGGGACTGTCCTTCCCTCCGCATTACTGCTTCATCCCTCCGGGTCAAACCGATGCCATCGCAGGGGTGCCCGCACCTCTGAATGCCGGTCACAATCCGCCCGCAGTGGCGTTTCCAGGTATATAGGTACCGTCAGGGCCGGGTGGCTGTAGGAAGGTGGCCTCACACGAGAAAAGTGAATTATTCATGGGGCTTTCAGTAAAGGCTGATGTCTCAACGCCTATCCACACGTAGGCGCTGCAGTGCGTACGTGTGGTCAGGCCTTTAGACTGAAGTGGTACTTGACTATCAAGACTACACGGGTACCTCCTGTGAATAGTGATTGCTATTTCCAACCCGACGAACATTCTACAGCGGTTATTTGTTCTAACAGCTAGTGACGTTCAAGCATGCCGCTTTGTTGTTCGTTGACAACGATGCAGCTGATTTTTTCATGGAAGCGGAAATACCAATAGTGCAGCTTAGTCAGTTTTTCGACTGTGGAGAAAAAAAGAATAAAATATATTAAAATCCACAGATCGACCTGCGTGTGCTGCAATAAAAAATTACAAATGCTAAATACTATTTTCTTTAATAATAATCCAATATTTCTTTTCTATACCATCAAAACGGGAAGAGCTGGGGTAAAATGAATTTCTAGGTTTAGCATAGACCTTAAGGGCGCTGTATACTCATAAATTTTTAGGGCGAGACGGGGGTTGAGAGAATCCAGAGATCCTTTGGCCAATATTTTGACCTACATTTTACTTTAATAGGTGGAACTATGGCACAGACAGAATAGAAGCTAGGAAATAATTGGTCATTGTTGTGAAGAGATCGCTATAATTTCTGTGTTTTTAGTGGGCGTCAGTGCCCTCGTTCAATCTGGGTATAAGAATTTTTTCTTCAGCTATACCGTAACTTGCTGGTACCTCATTTCCTTGCCGCACCTCCGGAACTTAAGGTCGGGAGCAATCATTTACGATATTATTGTTCTTTCACAGGTACTGCGGTGACAAATGCACCCGTGACCACCAACAAAGATAGACGACCGGATTAGCCAACAATATATGCTGGCCGTATAATATGTGAGCGGTACTTTAAAACCGAACATAAAATGTTATAACGAATAGAGCATACGCACGTGTAGTTTCAGCCGTAAAAGTATATTGCATAATGATCGAACGAGAGAAAAATATTCGCAGCCGACCCTAATGCTTGACATAGGTGTGTGACAGTGGCAATGGCACTCGGGAGTCGGCGTTTTTCTGCGCTGTTGTATTCCTTGCTTTGTATGTGTTTCGTGTCGCTGCCCGAAGCGAGTCTCACAGACCACGTATATAGTCGGGCTGCTCTAAAAAAAAACCACGTGCTCTTAAACAAACTCATTCATATACTTTTCATCAATTATGTTAGCAGTTAACTGGCACTTCAGTGAAATCATCCGCCAATATCAAGTGCATTCAAGATAACTCCTAACTTGAACCGGAACCATAAATTTCGCTCCAGTTTTGATTTTTTGCATTTTTTTTCTGAATATCCGGAACACCGGAAGTAACCGCTTGACCGGAAGAGTTCGTAACAGAAAGAAGAGTGCCACTCTGTACTCGCACCACTGGGGAATTCCACTGAGAGAACAGGAGAAGAGGCGTAGTGAGTGAAGTGTGCGGGGTAGAAAGTTCAGTGCACGCAAGGCCAGTTGGCCTGCCACTGGAATGCGGCTCGCTTCGGGAAAGCAGGTGGCGAGTGGGGAGAAACACCGCGTGCTCGAATCATTGGAAGGCCCTGTATTCAATGCGGGATGGCGTTGCAATACGCGAGATATTTATAGGCCGCAAGTGCGCCATTATTTCCTTTCGCAATTACGTACTACGTTTGTGCAACCATGCATCCAGTAAGAATATAGTATGCTTGCACTGCATTGTCGTCATCGTCACTACTCGTATAAACGGCGACAACACAACTAACATCAGCGGCGTCAGACTGCTCAGAGTTGCTGCCATTACCACCACACTGGCCGGCTTGAGCAAAATAATATTTACAGGGAGAATGCGAAGTTTAAAGGTGAAGCGACTCTCTGAGTACTCTGCTGACTCCACTTCTCGGGCGAGAGCATGGCGGTTCTCGGCTCAGAAAAAGCGCTCTCCCACTGGATGGCAGTGCTCCTACTGCTCTGCTCGACCACTGAAACACGCAAGTTCGGAAAATAACACTTTCAGGCTGAGTTTGAGTGCTACTGTTTTCCCAATAAAATTCGACAAAATGGAAGCTCATAAAAGCGGGGTGTTGTACGCCGACCAGGCTTATACGGTGCCTTTTGCAAGGCCCTTTGTAAGGTCGATCTGGCTACTGACGAGTGTTAGCGACAACCACATCCACCAGTCGACGACAGCCTCTACTTTTCCGACAGCGGAGCGTCTGTCATTCGCTTTCAGTACAGTCTCTATACGATATGCACTATGCTCAACAAAGAGCAATGTTTGGTGATACTTTGTGAACAGCTGGATTGATCGGCAAGGTTGCTGAATTGATCGGCAAAGCTAAGTCGACTTAAAATTGCGGACTAAACTTCGAGATTAACAGCAACGTCAGTAGTGCGATGGGAACACAACCTTCGTGAAATGGAAAGAGTTGGTTCGATTGTTGTGCTGTTTTATCGTGATTCTCTCTTATTTTCACGTCTCGCAATTCTCGCACTCTTTTGTTTTGCTGTGTTTTTAGTTGTAGAGAGGCACCAGTGATGTCAAGTTGCAACGCTATAAAAATGCTTACGGAGACGGAGACAAGTTAGGAGTTTCAGAAAAGGCTGATGATCGCCTATCATAGAAGAAATCGACAATGAATGAAGATTTGAACTGATTCACTTCAGCAATTTAAAGAAAGCATAATGGGACATGCACACAAACACGCAACACCACACATGTGTGTCTACATCAGCCGGTCCACTCTAGTCGAATCAAAATAACATATATTTCGCACATGGGTCATCTCCGGGAGAGATTTTGTTCAAAACAGTAGAGCGTCATCAGAGAAGTACCTCGTTTATGGCAGCCCAATAAACTGGCGTAATAGATGCCATGTTTTCGGGGGGATGACAGTCTCGATTCTCGTGGAAAACAATGGCATTCTGTGGCTTCTCCTCAAAGGCAAATAAATCTAGGAACGGCCTCATTCAGAGATTTATGGTGGTACCATTCTGAAGAACTCCGCTATGTCAAAAGAATTCACGGTCTCCCACTGTGCAGCGCGAACAGGAAAGCCAAGTATTGCTTCAGTATGTCAGGAAACAGATGTTGCTTTGATTAAACACATTTGCTAGATGCAACGCCCGTGTACTTCGATTCAGCTGCCCAGTAATTCGCCCTAGCGCTGTTCTCTTTTAGCCGTATCAGGACAAATTTTGGTTTATCTGAGAAATCGCATTGTTGTCAAATACAGACGTGTTCCCCTGCATCTGCATTCTTTAATTGGGTGGACTATCCATATATATATATTTATTTTCTGACATTACTTTGTTGATGACCATGGAGTCACTGTGGTATTACGGGTCCGTCTGAACATTTCACTCACTATAGTTTTTATGCTTATTCAGGAGAGCCCGCCGCGAAGCCACAGCCAGCGACAGTAGCAACTGTGGCTCCACCTGGTGTTCACCAAGGCCCACGCCACCCGGCTAACCAGCATAGCGTCAACATAGTGCCAACGGCGGGAATCGCCTTTCCTCCGTGGTGCTACTCGGCACCTCAAGGCCGTGCCGCAGTCGGACCTGGAAATGTCGACAACCTCGTCGGCCAAGCTCGCCATGCAGCTTCGACGACGGGACAAGCGGTACAGCGTCATCCGATGGTACGCACCGCTCCTGTGGCCAAAGCTTCGGCTCGTCGCTGCAAGCAGCGGCCCAAGCCTGCGCGTAAGTAACGACCACGCATTGCCTTTTTTTTCTTTAGGAGCGAAGCTTCTTAAGGCGTGGGCTGAGCGTCCCGTCGTATTCAAATGTAGCCACCTCTCGTTAGATCTTGAACCGGCCCTAGAGGGCGGTACTTGTACATATAATGAAATACATATACGCTGAAAAATGGAAATGGTACGATCCTAGAGGACGTTACTTGTAGTAAGAGAAATAATAAAAATAACAACATATCCATGAAGTGAATGATGATGAGTGGGGCTAAGCACCCGTCAGTTCGTCCGTTCATTCCTGCTTCCGTCCTTCCATGCGTCTGTCGATCCGTGTATCCATCCGTCCGTCCGTGTGTCCATTCATTCATTTTCGCGTCTATTCGTCCATCCGTGCGTCCGTTCATTCATGCATCCGTTCATGCGTCCATTCATCCATCCTTTCATGCATCCATTCATGCGTCCGTCCATCTGTGCGCCCATCTGTCCGTCCGTCACTGCGTTCTTCCATGCGTCTGTCCATGCATCCATCCATCCGTACATTCGTGCATTCGTTCATACGTCTGTTCGTCCTTACGTCAGTTTGTTCTCTTGGGCGTCCATCCATCCGCCCCTGCGTTCGTCCATGCGTCCGACCAGCTTTCGTCCCTGCATTCGTTCATGCGTCCATCCTTCCGTCCGTGCGTCAAACAGGTAGAAGATGGACTGACGCGGCCAGTGGTTGATTCACGGTTTGCCGATAACAAGTATGATACGCGCAAGGCGGTGACGGCTCGTTCTCTAAAATGGATCACCGAGGTGCGAGCGTGCGAGAAAATAGGAAGACGTCACACGAAGACATTGGCGATCGCGTGTTCGTCGGGGGCGCCATACGCTAGGGGGCGCGGTGTAGGAAAATAAAAGCCATTTTGGCGTACGCGCGCGTTCAGAAGGTTGGCGGATGGACAAGGCTACAGAGTGGCGTGCGCGCAAGGCAGCGGCGGCTCGCGCTCGAAGACAGAACCCCGATGTGTGAGCGCGCGAGGCAGAAGCGTGCCGTGAAGCTGCGCGGCGGCGCCGACAAGATCGGCGTACGAGAACGGGAGACCGAAGCGGTGCTGCAGCAGCGTGCGGACCCAGCTTTGCTCCACTCTCCATCACTCACCTCGTCGATATGCTGTCACTTTTTTTGAAGATGCTTGCGATTTGAACTTCATTTGTCTGCTCGTGCGTGAAATGAAATATGTATTGAATTCGAGGGTGACCACTACAAAGTCAGGCGCTGCCTTCGCTGTGATGTAGGAAGCGACATTACGCGACTCGCCTATTCCGCCGCCAGCGCAGCGTGCGTACTTTTATCCCTACGGCACTTTAGTTTATTGCTGTTGTAGAGAGGTTTACTGATCAGGCCTGCAGTGCCGGACGTATTCGAGCCAATGTCGTTCCGATGAGCCACTCGAAAACGTCCTGACTAAGAGCTGCTTGACTAATAATGCTGAAGATTGGGGAACAGTCCGGCGTTCATTACCGTACGCCCAGCAACCGCTTCCGCGAGGCTTGGTGTGGTTTAGGAGCTAAAATGCCCTGTGAATATGACGTGAAGTTCCCGAATAAATAAATTTCTAAACTTCAACATTCAAGGCTACTTTCATATTTGTTCATACGGCAGCTTTTTAATTGAAGTTATCCACTGAGCACTATGAGGAACATCATAAACATTTTTATCCAAGGCAAAATAATGATAAGGCAACCTAACGAAAAACGCTGTTTGCTTTTGACTGACGTATAGGGCCGATTTTTAATTGCAGCATCGCGTGGTGTAAATTGCTTCTAAAAGTAGGCCAAGACTTTCCGACAATTTTTTTTCGAGCAAAGGGAAGCGGTGCGAAAATATTTTTATCGCAAGAAGGGCCCTTCGTACACAAAGTATCGGTTACTCACATATTCCCACTTAGCTTACTATTATCATAAAAAATGCATAACTTCCCGGAGCCCTCCTCTTGGGCGTCTCTCATAATCATATGGTGGTTTTGGGACGTTAAACGTCACATATCAATTAAAAATGCAAATTTTAAACAAGACTGCAAGACTTTTTTAGGAGTATGCGGAAAAAAAATCGCATTAATAATACGAAGCTTCTAGTGTACCTTACAGAAACGTCTTTGTTTAACTAGGCAGATTTGGCATAGAAGTGATAACGTTACTGTCAGCATCAGTTTTTTTTCAAAAACATCATTCAGACGACACTCTGCGAAATTTGAGAAGCTTTTATATGATCAAAGGTTTCTTATTCTCCGAAATTATCTGGCACTGCATTGCTTCCAGTGTTCATTGGCGATTGTTTTTTCGAAGAAATATGAATGGTGGTCCAAATGGCCGAGACATATAGCGTAGAATGACCCTCGTCTTTGTACGCATAGACCTTGAGAAAACTTGCAGACGCCACGACCTGGGAGAATTGGTGTACGCGTGTCCTTCATGAGTCGGCAAAGTCATTATGTCGAACTTAGCCAGTATTCTTTACATATTTCAATGACGCGTCACTATCATGGCATAGGAGGAATTAGCTACTAAATTATACATTCTAAGTACCAATTTTTACACAAGACCAGTGAATACGCCTGGTGAGTCACTTACAAGTGAAGCGTAACTGTAGTACTAGAACACAATCACAGGTCGTCATTTGATGAAGAAACTTGTCGCTGCCTCTACTGGACGCAAGTCACGGGGAGGCCGAAAGTCCACCAGCATGAATACCACCGCAATGAGCAACTCGGATTCGAGCAGTTTCAGTTCCTCTCCTAGCGAGGATCACACGACGGTCGGCAGGTCCCGCGAAGAGGAGTACATGCGGGCAGTGAAGAAGAAAGACCTGCTTAAGTTGATGCACACTTCTAACCTGCCCCAGCCACCTCCCGAAGACGAAACTCGTAGGAAACGACTAATCACCACCCTCATGGGGGTCGTGGTCCTGGTGGGAGCCCTGGCGGTCACTGCGTGCTTCCTGGCCCTTCTCAAGGACAGCTGGAAGCACGCAGCCTCGACCGATGGCGTCGAAGAAAGGTGAGTGAGAAAGAACATACAGACATGCACGCAGAGCGATTATAGATTAACAGCGGTTCATCGCAGACATATGCTTCTGTAGAAAGTTGGTTATCTTGGGTTAGTAGAGTTTAAAGATGGCCAAGACGCGAAGGCCTCGGTCATGGCAAAAGAAAATGTGTGCCATTCCAACCTGTTTACCTATATAGTTGTTCAGTCTCTTACTTTCGAAGCATCTGTCACTTGTCCACCTATAGTCCGTACCACTTACCCTCCTTCTACAGAAACCATTCGCTAAGAGAATATACACGGTGTCCTAAACCAGTAAATAACACACCAGTAACATTAAAACCAGTAAATAACAGTGTGAAAAAACTACTCGATGCCTTAGGTAACGTGTTTTTTGTTTAGGCAGCATCAAATGCAAATATGATTCAACTGACGACACTGGACAATAATCGGAAAGGCTACTGATTACTTGAACCATTGCCTTATTTAGTATGTAAAATTGTGACATATTGAAAACCATCTTATCAGTTTCTTCACAGAGCGAAAACTTTAGGGTACTACACACGTATGGTGGGCACGCTTGTCATTGGCAACAGTTGGCTTTACCGTATTTGTGACGGCTCAATCCGTTAGCAACTTTGGAAACTTGGAATGCGAGCTTAGCCGGTTCTCTCCCACTACGCTGCGTTTCTATCAGCGTCTGTAGTTCTTTTTATTGAGGCATTGTCTGCACAAAACCAAATGGGGCATAGTGGCTCGCCTTTGTGTTGACTATGTTGAATAAGGACCAGGATAGACTAAGCAAATTCGGTTTCTTGTAGTGGTTGCTTCTTTTGCGGTAAAGATTATTTTTCGTACTTGAAACTTGTGACCCATAGCATGAATAACTCCGCTCAAGTAGCCCGTGGTATCTGGAGGCTTCTGATTGCAAGATAAACAAGACTTTGTGTACAAATACATTTTTCTGTTTGTGTAAACCGAAAGGTGACGCAGAAAAGTAGGGAGGGAACACGCTGACAACTGACATTAGCGCTCATCAAGCACTAAATTGATCGTTGGCGTCAGCGGCGTCGACAGAGGTGACGCAGACAATTTTACATTGGTGGTGCCAAGCCTTTCACAGAGTCAGCCACGTAAGCCTAGATAAAGTCGCGCGAGCTTACAGAGACTCGTAAGCCAATAGAAAAGCCAAATCGAGCCTTTCTCTCTCTCTTCATTTCCCTGTGTTCATTTTTAGTTAATTCTATCTTTTCATTCTTGTATGTTTTTCTTTCTACTTCAGTCTTTCTCTCTCTGCCTATGTCTTATGTTGTCACCCATAGCAACGCAATCATATGCGGCCCATAAATGCTCGTTCTGCTGGCGCACCTGGATTCGAGTCATTACGGCTCTTCGGACCGTGGGCTACCCGGGTTCAAGTCCTGCCTGGTCTAGTAATATCATTTCGTTTATTAATTTATTTCCCTCTTCTTCACCAATCCTCGTCTCCTCTTCTCCTTCCTTCTCTCTCCTTTACTGAGTGGAGTATTCGTTTACCGCTCGCCTCCTTCCCCACTTCACAGCTCCTTGCCTGCGCATTCCTTGTTTATATATGCTACACTGTCCCCCATAACAGGCTCCCATCTCTTTCTAAACTGCTCTCCATCCATCTCCTTCACTCAGCTCTCACCGTTCACTGTCCTAGCCTCCCATAGCACCTGCCCTGCTCGTAGTAGGGTTTGTCCAATGCGTGTGGCGCCAATCTCCCGGGTTTTTGCGGACGCTGCCCGGCTTACCTCGAGCATAAACAGGTCCACCGTTAAACCATCATGCAGCGAGGGAACAGCTGCCTGTCTAGCGGTGTGTCGTCTCCCTTTCTGTTCTTGTTCAAAGTAGTTGGCTGAAACTCCCTTACTGTGTGCAACAAACGAGCTCAGGCAAGCATTTTATCATGCTCAGTAGAGCGTGGCTAGAGCGCCCGGATGCCGACCCGAAGGTCGCGGGTTCAATGAGAGCTGTGATGGTAACATTTAGAAGGAGGCTAAATGCAAGATGCCCACGTACAGCGCAATGTCAGTGGACGTTAAACGATTCCCGAAATGCTTTTTCAAGTAACCATGGAAGGAATTCACTGGAAGGGCATATTGCCTTACGGATTCAATGCCGCAAAAGAATCCGTCCAGTGCAAGTGGAGTTACGAAGGTTTGTCGCATGCTGCAATTTCATTCTCTCTTCTCTTGTCCCGACGAAAGCACTGGAAGCTAAGCAGGGAGGAATGGCAGGGGCAAAGAAAAACGTCACGCGACCCTCGTGACCTTGAGCACTTTTTCTTCTTTATTTCTTTGAATGCGCGGCTTTTCAGTGTGATTGCGTCCATACGCATGGACAAGTCACGGCCTCTCGCAGCAATCTCTGTAATGACCAAGCGTGCTATGGTCAAATCAGCCAATGGCTTATAGATGGCGTTTTTACGAGTGATTTTTGAACGTCTTCCGTAGTTTGTCGAGAGAAGAGAAAACAAGTTTTAGCTGACTGATAATTTATTGTGAATTACAGGCCACCTCCTGCGCTGTAATATTTGGCTCGCGTGTTGTCGGGAGCCTCTACTACCGATCGGCAGCTCACAATGATAGTATGAGTGCACTGGGACGCACTGCTATGCAAAATTAAACCCGAAAGAGGAGTACCTTGTGGTTGAATTTAGGTGCCTCAATAGAGAAACTTTCCGATGTCGCGTGTAGGTTTATTTTTGACAGTCATGTAAAGAGCCGTCGTCTAAACTGAACTGTTTTCCATCTACTGTACTCGCGTTCAGTGCTCCCAGTGCAGTTACGTTAAAAGAGTACTGACACAAAATTTCAGGGCCGAGATAGCCTGCGGGGTCAATTCATGTGAACATTCGTATATCATCTGCAAGATATAAACAGTGAATACGGCTTGGAAGATATTTTAAATTAATTTTGAAGTTTGCGTGAGCGACCGACCCCACAGCGCTATAGACACCATCGGAGGTGATCTCGAGATGACCCCCTACTTCCCTCATGTCACCACGCTGTGGTCAACAAAACAAGTCATCATGACGTCATAACTGCCACTTTTTCTTTAGCCGCGTTAGTTCCCGCTGTCTATATTTCTCGGCGGCTGGTTGCGGATGCGTGGCCGTGGCGCACACTTAGAATGTTTTGTGTTTGGCGACATTCTAGTACCGTTTCCTATTCGAAAGTAATTCTTGATGCGGACCGTGCAGAAGTGCGTCACAGTTATGTGTGCTGACGTGGTCAAAAGCTGCACACGCTAGGTGGCGACAGTTGCACCCAGTTTTTGGAACTCTCAAACCAAAACTCAAAAACCAAGGTTTTTGTGTCAGTACCCCTTTAAAGATTTAAAAGAAAAAGGCAGCCGTAGTATGCTTTGAATTTGAGAATATTTGGAGGCTGCGAATATTGACATCTCCGAAAATGCAGTTTTATCTCAAAACCTAAAGAGCTAAATTAAACGTAGGGTCAATCGAGCAATTCACTGCTTTTATGCGCAGCTGACGAAGATGAGAGAACAAAAAAATATGGATGATTAAACCATGCCAGGGCTTGCGGTTGAGCTTAATGAAACACGTTTTTGTATTTGCACCTGCTTTCAGGAACGCAAACGTGACCATACCCGAGCCGCAGTCCGAACTCGGTACACTGGAATGCCTCAGGAACAACAGTCTTGTGGAATACGAAGTGTTGCCGAACGACCATGGTCCGTTGAAGCGTTCTCAAATGGTGTCCGATAATTTTTAGACAATACTACAGCATTTGATACATAGCGCTCAGTTTTCAATAATGCAAAAAATACAATGTCAATAAAAAGTGCACTGCGGCTCACGTGCATTGTTCCATAAAGCAAAGACGCCAAAGCCAACTGGTGGTTGAATCTAGGCACTATCTATCTATTGTGAATAGTGCTGACATCTAGTCCAATGAAATCTAAAGAGAACTTCAGGGGAAGATGGTGGCTTGAAGCGACGAGAAATCCTCGAATAGGGAATGTCGCTGAATACGATGTTTCGGCAAATGAACTGTTCACTGTTGCTGCTTTGACGAAGGCAAGTCCCTCTGTCAAAGCGTCGACTGCAGCCAAATTCATTGTCGGGCCATTTCTCATCGCGGAATGAAGGAAGGCTTATGAGGAAGCGGTCCACATAGCTCGTTACATATAGTTTTCAGCGTGCATGCTATTAAAACCTCCAGGAAAGAAGACATACGAGCGCTGACCCACAACTGAATTTTCCTTAATGCTCACTGTTTTGCAAGTATTCATAATAAAGTTTTGCCAACTCGGTTAGTTTTCGTCAGCATGACAAGCGCGAAATAAATCACCGCATATCCAAAGAGTGCATGATGATGACTGGGGTGAAGCATCCGTCAGTCCGGCCACGCTTCCGTCCGTACGTGCGTCCATCTGTGCAACCGTCCATCTGTGCGTCCGTGCCTGCGTCTGTGCGTCCGTTAGTCCATCCTGTAAAGACTGCAAGTACCGCAATCTCCCATACTTTCATCATATATTCATCATATAGAAGTACCGCCATTCAGCGGACGATCCAAGGGCTAAACGAAAGGTGGCACGACCGGACTAGAAGAGCGCCACACGCGCACTATTTCACGGCCTGCGCTTCGTGCCTAGTTTCCACCTTTCACCGCCGCTAGTTCGTGGCACTGCAGCCCAATCCTCGCTAAAGCTTCCTAAAACCAAAAAGGTTACGCCCAAGGAGTTTAAGGCGGCAGCATTTTCTGGTTAGATAGTGCTCAAAGTGCATCCTTCTGTTACTAGTTTTTTTTAGTAAGCATCAAATTCAAGGCAAACTTTATTGGAGATCAAGTTACCGATACTCGTCTGCGTAGGTTATTTCATCAGAAACAACTACCTCGTTATTTATCATTAACGTGCGCGGGTTTTCTCCTCAAATGAAAAACGTGCGCGTGCGGCACACGCTCCGTGGTGCGGTCGTGGAGGTGGCTACCTACCACCACTACTACTACTACTACTACTACTACCACTACTACTACTACTACTACTACTACTACTACGATGACGATGACTACTACGAGTACTACTACCGCTACTGCAACAGCTACTACTACTACTACTACTACTACTACTACTGCTACTACTACTACTACCGCTACTACTACTACTACCACTACTACTGCGACTACTACTACCACTACCACTACTACCACTACCATTGATACTACTACTACCACTACTACTACTACCACTGCTACTGCTGCTACTACTTCTACTACTACTACTACTTCTTCTACTACTACTACATGCATCGCGGACACATAACCCACGCTTAAGGAGCTTCGCCCCTGAAATACCACACGCTCTATGAGTATAGCATAGTGCACGCACACAGATTCTTGCCCGTCCTTGCGCAGCGCTGATATCGGCGGTCAACTCTCCTCAACTACTTAGTAAAACTAACGTGCAAGTGAAATTCATACTGCCTCTTCTATTGATCAGCTCAGTCTACCGGGCGACTGTGGCACTGCTACAATTCATGTTAATAACAGGGAGAGGTCTTCTACAAGCGAACACCGAAAACTACCCTACAATTTGTAACGAAACAAAATGCAGAGCATAGAGTTCATCAGAATGAAAACGCGCAATAGTTCATTCGAGTGCATAAAACACTGCAAAAAGCATAGTCTCTCATAATATCACACACATCACACTTACATGATGTTTAGTAAAGCCCACAGAAAAGGTAGCACACGCTCGCCTAATGAATTGTATAGACTAGCATGAATCATAGGTGTGTCCGAGCTTGGTTTATATATATAGTGGCCAAACGCACGCTGACTTGAGTAATGAAATGTAGAAATATCAGGGCTTATTTCTCTTTTAGACGCATTAGGAGCTAACAGACAGTAATGCCATGAAATGTATAGGTGACTTTATTAGTAGTGAATTTAATGTACATTTGAAGAAAGAAATCTGCTTCAAAAGATATCTTGCCAGAGCCTGCAGGGACTATACCTGTGACCTTCGAATAATGCGTCTGATGTTATGGTGCCAGCAGGAGTTGAACCCAAGTATTAAAGCAAAAGCCTTCGATGTCTGATGTTCACGTCGGTCCGTCCGCGACATGGCATGGTTCCAGGTGGCCGTTGCCGCTGGTGCGCGCCAGTGAACGCCAGTCGCGTCGGTATCGAAAGCGCTCGCGTTTTGCTAACACGTTGAACTAGGGCCAAACCTCATAAGCACGAAAATTCACGTGACAGCGACGAGCGACGCTATGAGCGACGAAACAGGGCGTTCGCACGACGTGTCGCGTGCTCGTTTTCGCGCGATCGCTAGGTTCTCCAGATTTCGAAACCGTCGCTCATCGCCCGGAAGTGCTCGGCTCAAGCAGCCAATAGCGAAATACCGGAAAAGACAGAGACTACATAGGTGCACGTGACCCTGCCCGAGTCACGTACGCGCAACAAGAAATAACGCAATGTTTATTACGCATGCAAATATAAAAATGCTGCAAGGCAATAATAAACACTTTCCGTTTCATTACACAACAATATATTTTTATTTTTAAATTGCATACCGCTCGCTACGCGGTTTTCTTGGTGCGAGTAGACGGCCTCGTGCCAGCAACAGTGGAATTCGCTCGCCGAAGCCGTCACGTGAATGAGGTTTGCCTGCGCTAGCGACTGATCGCGCGAAGCCGATCTACGTCGCGTCGCTCGTCGCGGTCGCGTGCATTTTCGCGCTTATGAGGTTTGGCCTTTATGAAAGAAGGGAGACGCATCACTTTTTATTCTGATCGAACCCATCTCAAGGGGCATAAGCGCTGCCGATCACGCTTTGAATTTGACAAAGTGTTCTTCAATTTGTCTGTGTGGGCATCGGGTAATCGGCCAAAGAGCCACGTGAGGTCGCGGAACTGCTTTTGAATAAGACCCTAAGCAGGCGTAATTCTGATGAAACGTCAATCGTAGGTGCAGTGCTGCCCACATATGTTTATGAACATTACATATATGCACTGCATTCATCCAGGTGTCCAAGTGGTTTTGCATTTGCGAATTAACTGTGAATTCGGTATTAGGGACTTCTTACAACGTGCCTATGACGTTTTATGGCAATTTTTTGATTAAAAACTTGTGCTATAAGAAAGCAAATGATCAAGAAAACCCTTCCTGACGGGCGCAGAGGGCAGGGGAGGAGCGCGGAAGAGAGAGACAAGTGGGTAGGGGACGTGCACTGCGGGGTCGAGTCGGACGGCCGCTCAGCCTGTTAGCTTCGGGATTGTGCCTCGTTGCTGCTGCACTCTACTACCGAACGAACCATCACTTCTACCAGTTAGTAAAGATTTCTTGTCACTGCGCCATTATCTTCTTCTGATCAGATATTTTTGCCATCTAACATGCACTAGTTGTGTTTGTGCGGGGTTGAAATGGACGCGCGATGCCTCATTACTGCGCGGTAGGTGGATACCACCGCACTTTCAATCGCGACGAGATCACTTTTCAGAAGTTTCCCCGGGATCAGAAGATGCCTGCAATATGGGCTGCTGCAGGTAAAAGAAAACACTTTTAGCCTACGAGAAAAAGTGTACTGTGCTCCAAGCAATTTGGTGACAGCGACTCCGTGCGAAGACCGACTCTGATGCAATAGCTGGCATCGACGATCAAGTGTGTGCGACTGAACAGCGAAGCGGTTTCTATTGTGTTTCCGCACCTGAGGGGCCCTCGTGACGTTTCTCGCCTCCAGCACGAATTGCCTTCGCGAAAAGAAAAAGTGAGGCAAGGCTGTAAAACTACTTACTCGTATGTGGTGAGCTCGCACTTATACCGCAGCTGTGAAGAGCTCAGTGTGCTGCCTCGCTTTCGCGACGCTCACTTCAAATCTCTGTGGAACGCTAGGATCGCGAGCCGTTATGCCTACATCGTTAATCGTGGTTTTGCTCGATCTGGGACCAAGTGGGCCGCGATCTGCCTGTTGCATGCAGCGACAGCTCGCGATTTCGACTTTAAAATATTAATCGGAGCCAGATTTGATCGCCAACAAAAGTGATCGTGTGGTATCGTTACTCAGCTGTAAACATCTGGTTATATGAAACCGATAGCGACAGTTCAACATATGTATGTGCATACAACATTTGTACTATCAGCGTCAAATGAAACCCGAAGAGCGGCATGGCATTCGCGATGGTACAGTGTGGACCATCGATTTATTACCGTAGGGAGGCGCGCGGATCCTGCTCGGCAGCTCTGCGCATATATGCGTGCTTGTCCATAACGATGAGTGGACGGCACTCACTGTACCATCGAAGGCTTGCCGCCGTTCAAGTTTCATTTGGCGATGATAGTACATATCTTGTGTGATTTCGTAACATTTCCCCCAATAAAAAATTACACCACGGTGATCATCCCTCGGCATGTTTCGCTTGACATCGATTTTCTTGGTATGTGGGACCCACTCATTTTTTTTTTCATACTTCGCGCGATAGTGGCGACGGACACCGGCACCGGCGGTGGGCAACTACGGCGTCCAAAACAGCCTTTGTTGTTATCGAATAATGGCTTTCACTGTGAAACCAAGCCAAGCGTGCCCATATCGTTGCTATCGCAATAATATTGTGATGATAGTGACTATGATTAAAGCATTTGGGGAAAAATAACCTACTCTATGTTGAATACAATTCAATTAATATCTGGTGTAATGATAGTCATAGTTGCGAAGCTGTTGCAAATGTTCGACGTCGGTCAGTTTTTTTTTCAAAATTATTTATAACATTCTTGGCAAGAGGGCATTAGTGTAACTTTTCTTTCTATATCAGAAGATTTAGGGAAACGGAAAACAGTACATTAATAATGGTGCTCAGTCAAAATGGTACACGAAGGAGAACATCTTCAAGGAATTGATGACTTGCATTCTAAGAAGCGGGCCAGTGTCGGCACCAAAATGTTTAGGGTTGATTTATTTGATTGATATGCGGGGTTTTATTTCCCGATACCCCCATATGATTATGAGAGACGCCGTAGTGGAGGGCTCCGGAAAATTCGACCACCTGGGGCTCTTTAACGTGCACCCAAATTTGAGCACACGGGCCTACAACATTTCCACCTCAATCGGAAATGCAACCGCTGCAGCCGGGATTCGAACCTGCCACCTGCGTGCCAGCAGTCTAGAAAATGTTTAGGGTTCAATTCCTGAACATTCTGGTGTCTGCACCAGATTGTTTCGGGTCTGCACCGGTGCAGACACTGAAAATTCTTACTTGGGCGAAAGCCTCAAGCCCGAAACATATGTAGCGTTTTCGCCAGCGTTTTCCCGGAGCTTCTTCCGTCGGTGTCATCGCGTCAACACCGTCAGAGAGGGTGGCAAAGCATATGAGGAGCGCCATGGCCAGCGTCAGCTCAGCGTTGCACAGTGTGTCGAAGAGTATGAACCTGAGACCTCGCAAAGCAGTGTGCAGTGTCCGTTAATGCAGCAACAAAAAATATTCCGGAAAAGCGGTTTCATGTCTTATTTGCAGGTCTCAGGTGAGAAAAAGAAGTCACAGTACCACCGAAAAGTTTCTTTCTGCTTTTAGCGCCAGCTGTCGAGAATAGGAAGAAGCAGAAACTCGCAAAATACGGCCCTTGAGCTTGGAAGTTGTTGTACACCTTTGAGGTCACGTATTCAGCCAATGCACTCAGGCCTGCTAACCCTACCGGTGGACTTGAGTATGGCTATAGTGCCTAGAATATAGTATGGCACTCGAAAACGGTTCAAAGAAATCCTGGGCGCTTCCTGTCGAAGCTTCTAAGGAACCAGCAAAGTCAAACATAAGCACCGGTTGAGAATTTCGGATCACACAGGGCACGGCGACGACTTGATAGATCCGAGGCATGTGGCAGCCATTTTGACAGCTTCAGAGATGCTGTTACGTAGCGGAAGTCGCTGACAGCCGTGCGCTGGTTAGTTCTCCATTTGTCGACTTGCTTCTGGCATCGGCGCTGGCGCTGAAAATATCCGCATCGTCCAGAAGTGAATGTTTAGGCCACCGTCACCGGCACTGTCACGCCGGGAAAACGAGGGAAAAACGCTGCATATGTTTGTTTTCAGGAGTCTCGTGAAACTCGAAACCTGCCTGTCAGCGGCGGCAGCGTCAACAACGGTGATGGGAAAAATGATCGCATCAAGACTTCAGAGTGTGACGTCGCCACGACGTTACAGATCTCTAACATTTTTTAAAGCCGTAGGTATGTAAACCGGGCTTTACTATCAAGTAATCTTATGCCCGAGCATGACTGCCTGAATTTATTTATTCTTGATTTATTTGAAATAAGGCTTCTTTAACATCATATTGGCCTCGAGATTGAGCAGAGTTGGCGGCAACTGCCCGAAACGGCTAAGTGTGCATTGCTCCCCGCGTCGCCCGATATAGCCAGGTCGTGTTTGTATGGGTGAGTAGTTCGTCATGCATGTTCGCAAAGGGTGATCAGTTCGGATATGTTAGCGCGAGCACTGCTTGTCGTATGCCTGAAACGACGTATGAAAGCATTTGGTCTTGCTCGGCTGGTAATGTATTGCAATAAGATCAGCGATGGGCAACTTTACAGAGTGCTGTGTAATGTCGTCGTGCCCTACATTTACGAAAGTTATTTAAGTGTGGGTGCCACTTTCAGCTTCAAGCACATCATAAATGCACTTGGCATCGTCTCAAACACGAAGACTAATAAATGGCGAGTGAATACTGCATTTGAGCGACTTGGTTGTAAATGAAAACGAGGCTCTAGGCCACGCACTTCCATGCTGTTGTTAGGTGTATAGCTACAGCACTGTATACAGGGTGTCCCACGTAACTTTAGCCAGAAATTAAAAAATATGCTGGAACACGTAATTACGACGCGACCAAACGCATGTTGCTCACCCTTACCTTGAGTTAGTCAGACTATTTATTGTGTTCTTCAATACTGTTTAATTAGATATGTTTAAATAACTAAGTGTTGAAGAAACGTAGATAGAAATTATAATGAGAAAGTTGTACATCGGTTTGCGAAACGTCCGATTAGACAGTTTTGAGCTTTATATCTGTTAGGTATTAGTGTTTTTCCGCTAACTACAAATGGCCGCAGAATACAAAAAATACCACGTGACAAACCCGCTCGTGCGCTAGTGCGCAAAATAATTCTAGTGCTCCCTGGCGTTCCGTGTGCGAACAATCAGAGCATTTTCCCCATTGAGCTTTCACAGCAGGGCCGCAACAATGGCGATGGTTTTACGATGAACACGTTTTGCTGTCGGCCACAAAAACGATAACTACTGTCACTGTTTATCGCTGTCACGAACCGGTGTGAGGGACGCTTGTCGTTGGTAGCCGAAACGTTAGGGAGCACTAGAATCATCGTGCGCACTGACGCGCGAGCGGGTTTCTCACGTGGTATTTTTTCAATTTTGAGGGCATTTGTAATTAGTAGAAAAACACCAATACTCAACAGATATAAAGTTCAAAACGATCTATTTGGACGTTTAGCAAGCCGATCTACAACTTTCTCATTGAAATTTTTTATCCATCTTCGTTCCTTCAAAAGTTTGCTGAAAAAACAGATCTAATTAATTAATATTTGAAAACACAGAAATTGTCCGATTCCAGCCAACGGTGAGCAACATGCATTTGGTCGCGTCGTAATTAGGTGCCCCGGCATAATTTTAAACTCGGGCTAAAGTTACGTAGGACACCCTGTATAGTTTCACTATGTGATGAGATTTATTCATGTGGTACCACTACAGAGAGGTAATGCCATCAAATAAAGCGTGGAACTTTGGTAATTAAACGCTTCTTAAAACGGAGTTGCCAAGTGCCAATTGTTAACTTCGAGGTGAAATTTCCGCAGTGAATGTTACGCTAAAATTTCCATGCGCTTATATTTAAGAATGCTTTAAACAACCCAGACGTTGAAAATTAAGGGTGGTGGTGGTGGTGGTGGTGGTGGTGTTGCAGCAGGCGGGGTTAGCCTGGCCTGCATGGCCGGCAATTGTTCCGCCTGAGCATCTCCTTAATTTGGAAAATGTCACCACGTGTCAGACAGCCCAGTGTCTCGCAGGAAGACCAACAAAGTTCGTTGCACGTTCCTCCTAGTTGCCGCGGGTCCTTCAGGAAAGATGATGTCATCAACTGTCCGGTGCCTATGGCAGCCTTTTCGCAAGGTGCGGATCATCGCTGCTCTTTGGGCATCAAACTGTGGGCAAAGCCAAATGAAATGTTCAATATCCCCGATGTCACCACAGAAGGCACAGAACGGGGAAGCGTATCTCCCAGTCTTGAATGACCAGGCTGGGGTGTATGCGGAGCCGGTTCTAATGCGGTACAACAGCGTCGCTTCTTCACGAGAAAGTCCATGAATTACACATGCTTGGTGTGGAAACCTGTAGATCGCCTTGAAATGATTGCGTATCACATCTTTGTTGTTCTGGTAAGTCTTGGGAGTTCTTACTTTTGGAAACGATGTACGTGCTTCGCATGCAAGGGCATCAGCCTTTTCATTGCCCTCAATGCCAACGTGGGATGGGATCCACTGGAACTGTATATTAAAACTCTTGCCATTTAGGTGTTTGATTAGTGCCAGAGATTGCCTGGTGAACTTTTCTTGAGGTAGGCCACGATGCAGTCTTTGTAGCGCCGATTTGGAGTCCGTCAGCACTACAACATCTCGTGCAGAAAAGGATCGCAGTTTTCGCAAAGCCGCCATAATTGCAGCGCTTTCTACCGTTGTGGACGAAACCACGCGATCCAGGCGGCCCGACCATGACACGCCCAGGCTGGGTATGCAGAAAGCCGCTGCGCAGCTATCAGTCTGTGTGCACACTGATCCGTCGGTGTACACTTGTAGGTGGCCACGGTACATGGTGCTCAAGTGGTCCAGCGCAAGAAATTTTGCTTCCGCGGCTGGAATGGTGCGCTTCGCTGGTAGATTGGGTACGCTGAAGTTGCACGCAACATCCACAAAAGACCATGGCGGGTCCATAGGGCGCCGTTTAGGCAGTTTCAAGCCTAAATATTGAAATGTGTTTAGTGCCGCGTTGAAATGTGAGCCAGTTCTTGCTCTTAGCCGCCGGAGAAGCGCCGTGCCTGCGAAGGACTCGCCCAGTCTTGACAGCTGCGTCCATCAGGCCTGAGATGCCAAAAGGCGGAGCGGAAGAGACTCGGCTTCATTGGTGACCTTCGTGTTTGAAGCCGCCTGAGAGACTCCCATCGCCAAGCGAAGACCCTTTCTGTGCACTGCCTCTAGGCGTTCGAACTGGCTTGGTGATGGTGATATCAGGGGCAGCTGATAAAGAATGCGGCTTGTTATAAGCGCATCATTCAATTTAAGCATGAACATAGGATTGTTGCCCCAACGGACCCCTGCCATGCGACGAAGAGCGTTGATCCTTTGCACTGATGCCGGTGTGCCTTACATTACTGTTGTATAACTTCACGGAAGATGTCTTCTTTTCACACTGTTTTGAGCCTTTTTGTGACCTTGTTATTGACTGACGGAAGAGGGCGGTCATTTTTTGATTGAACAAATGAAAACGAAAACAGGCTTTTCTCATCAAACACGCAGACCTTCGTTTTATCACTGTCATATGCACGTAATCTTTTGATGAATGCTTTCTGCAGAACTCTTATGAGCTTTTGATAGTTTTTATATGTGCGTATGCGGTAAACGTCAATGTAACGCAAAGCGCTGTCAAACACGAAGCTTTTTTTTTTTTGCTAGAGTTATCAACTGTCTCACGAGCCGTGGGGTACAGAATAAGTAAAGAATACGCATGCGTGTTTCGTGCGAACAGTGGCACCGAGCGTGCCGTGCCGATAAGAGCGATATCTTTCTTTCTTTTTCTTTTATAGCATTCAAATGAGCAAGGTGTTAAGTAAGTGAGTCGTGCGAGAGGAGTGTGTAGCAGGCAAAACATAAGCGAAATGCGTACAAACAACATAGCAATAGCGTGATTTAATTCGAAATCGCGCAGTCAGCCATCCAGGGGTGAGCTTGACTCGGTAGTAATAGTAACGTTGCATGGGCTTCGTGCGTCGATTTGGCAGAGAGGAGTGTAAATATCACCATTAAACTGCAGTCAACGCATTTCATTCGCCGACCATTGGCTCAAACCACACGCAGCGAAGAGCCGCTGCGTGTATTTGTATACGTGCCGCCAACCAAATATATCCACACTACCGTGGGGACGGTGCTGTCACTTATATATAGCCTGATCTCGTCGCGAATAAAACCACTGAGCAAGCATTACGTCACATGGTGTCACTTGACATCGTCGCCCGGTGAAAGGCGGGTCGAACCACGGTGGCATTAAAAAACCAGCTGTGGTGCAGGAAGCTTGCAAAAATACACATCATAATGGTCGAATTTCGTTTCACAAGCCTGCGCAACGATCACTTCGAAATATATGGCTATGACACGATAATCGAACTGCGTTTTTACTTAATTGTCTCGCGTGTAAAAGTAAGCGCCTTCAGTAGGCAGGCGTAAAAATGACACACAGACACACAGCTACGCGGAAGAAATTCTTAACGCTGTTGTAGCGATAATGCTTCTCTCAGCCTATAATGGCGCCACCCGGAAGCGTTAAAGGGCGCACTCAAGCATGCTTCTTGATCGGCTTCCCCTTCTCGAGGCCACTTTTCCAAATGGACTGCCGTCCCGAGTGAGCCCCCTTGATGACGCTCTGTACGGCCAACGGGCTCCTCATGCTCGAGGCGGGGTGGCTCGTGGGGCTACTGGGAGACTCTGGGCTCTCCGGGGAGGAGACTTTTTGGTGCACCGGCTTTACGGGCGACGAAGGCCGCTTGTGATGACGTTGCGACGACTTGGTACTTTGGTCCTGTTTTGAGTGCTTAGCGTCCTCGGCAGCCTCGTCGAATGCCTGCCTTGTGACTGTTTTCAATGTCTGCGAGAGACAGGGAGCCAAAGCAACATTGTTTTAGCCACGTTCAACGTGCTGATGGGGTTGTATACGAAAGACAGACTACGCAACAGCTATCATTATTGCAACCTTCCATGTCATAACGCGTCTATATTTTTTATATTGCAGAAAGGGGATGATGGAAGCTTGCGATCGTAAAATCACAAACACGGCGTGTGAACTGCAGTCATCGTTTTGGCAAGGAAACTTTTTTCGCAGCCACAAAAATATTTTTTCGAAACGTCACGGCTGCACCACACTGCCCCGTTCAGGAATTTCTCACCAAGTTTATATTTCTGGTCCTCCGGAACGCTTCTGAGGAGGTCCCTAGACTGATAGAGAGAGGCAGATATTTCAGGTTACAACTATCGATTCATTTTGCAGCCCATGGTGCTGCAGAGTGCAGCTTCGGAGAAAAAGAACTCACAGACTGCGAAACGATATAGAGGTTCTTCAAGGGAAACACACATTGTATGTCATTAAAGCGATTAAAACTGAAACTTTATTCTCAAGTTGTTCGTTCTTGCAGTAATAACAAGGTGAACACATATTCAGGCGCAATAAGAAATATTAATGTTGGCGGCTAAGCGCGCGAGCTTGGTAGGGGAACTCGTGTGGTCTCTCCTCGCTTTTAAAGGAGTACTGACACGATTTTGAGGCGTGGCAAAATGGACGTGTTTCGTTTCCTTGGAATGTAGTGCTAAAGTTCTCCCCACACCGGGATCCCGAAACACGTATAAAACATTTAAATTCATTTTAAAATTTTCATCTCCTGATTACTGCAAGGCAGCTCCACCGTCAGGCACAGCGCTTGACGTTTCAAGTCAGGTGCACAGGAAATTGTGACGTCATGTATATGCGCGTGCGCTGGGGCAACGACAAAAATAAAATGGAAGAAAGCGCGACCAGCGCAGCTTCTCGACTGCCTGTCTAGCGGTGTGCCACCGACCAGCGTCATTCGTAGTTGTGCTGTGCGCTGTGCATTTTGCTGCGACGCTTCGTGGTCACATCGACAGTGATTGAGCGCTGAGACACCTCTGTTGTATGCGAGTGTGTTTTCATTGTTTTTTGGATCACCGCATCCCTGTTTTGCGATGCCACCCACTCCTTGTGCCGTCAAAGGCTGTGATTCCAAGACCGGGGGCGACGCTCGTATGCACAGTTTCCCGAACGACCCGGCGGTCAGACAAGTGTAGGTAGATTTTGTGCGTCGCGATCGCAGCTGCGACTGGGTGCCAGCCAAGAGAAGACGGATTCGCTCGCTGCATTTCGGCCCCGACTGCTACCGGATCGGGAACTATCAGTACTTTTTCGAGTTTGGCTTCGTGCAGCCAAAAAAGCTATATCTGGTGCCAGAAGCTGGGCCCACGCTCTATGCTGCTTCAGCACAAGATCGCGATGCAAATCCAGCATCAGAGCCCACATGCAAGCGTCTCTGTTTCCAGCAGATGGTGAAGCTGCATTGATACGTCACGATTTTCTGCGATTGTGTCAGTCCTCACGTCACTGAGGCATACGTCAGCCTGACCTGATACGTTGCTGTGAAGCTGGTCCTTCGAAATCAAAACCGAAAGTGGGTTTAGAGAAGCGATATTAAAAATATACTCAATGCGTTTTCCGGCACCAGAATACTCTTTCCTGGGTCATCGATACAAGTGCTTTTATTTAGAGCAGAAATCCGAAAATTTTCAAAGTTCGTGTCAGTACTTTTTTACCGAATGCGTAAGCTATGTTCATTGTCGTGGTCTACTAATGGAAGTACCAAATTGCCGATGTAACTTAACAAACAGGTACACCAGTTGGCGCATTGTGCCGTACCCTATTCCGCATTCAGATCGCCCGAACCATATCAGAGTCCTCGCCTGGTATGACATGAAATAGCTTCCTCGTCCCTTTCCTCTCGGGGAGTGCGCGTCCCCCTTAGGCCTCGCGGTGGTGCCCCCCCCCCCCAAACGGCTTCGCAATCAGTTGGAATACCGAAGTACGGAAACATCTTTAACGTTTTTTTCTTTGTTACCGGCAACAGAACTGCCAGTTGTGATACGTTTCTTACTTGAAACACTTTCTCCCAGGCGCCAACGGCTGCGGTAGTCATGGCCGATTTGTTGCTCTCGACCATCTGGGTCAACAGGACCGAGAAGAAGAGCTCGAAGTGATTCGCCTCGACTCCTTCGTGCTTGGCGTGATCTTTCGCATTTTGGCGGGTCATCGAGACGAGGGCTTCATAGTTGTCCACCGAGTTGACGATGGCAGCCAGGTGGTCTCCGACTGATTTGCCAAACGTCTGGAACTTGGTGTCGCCTCGAAGCACACGCACTTCGCAACCTTTGAATTTGGGGAACACCTCCTGGCTGTGCGGGTGCTTGGTGAACATGGCGAGCAGCACGAAGCTGCCGAAGTCCGGGTGCTTGTGGCAAAATGTGTCCCAGGTTTGGCGCACCAACTTTACTTCGCGCTTCGTCATCCCCGTCTGCGTGTCCGGCGTGTCCTTGGCCGTCAGGTTGCCCATGGTGGTCTTGCGCGGTCGTTCGGCGGGCGTTACGTTGATGTGGTTCTTCTCGAGCGCCCAAAGTCTCGTAGCACGTGCATGTGCAAGGTGACTGGCTGCGATCGGCCGCGAAAGGCGATGACGACGACGACGACGATGATGATGATGCCTTCACTAAGACTTTCGCCCACTCAGTGGGATTGGCCAATAATTAGTTATACGAAATTTCAGGCCTTTGAAGTGATACATAATCCTAGCAAAAGGAGGATACGAACCGCTCGGTCATTTGCCTCTTCTGTTCCTTCGCGACCAACGTAGCAGTAGAAGTAGAAGTGGAGGCTCGAATCTGTGGCATATATCCGCGTGGGGAGATTTGCCAAGAACAGGCTAGGTATAACAGAATACCCTAATTTGTTTAGACAAAGTCTGGTACATTGATGAGTGTGAATGTGAATAAAGGAAAAAAATAGATATTAGAAATTGTCAATCAGAAACTACGGATATAAAAAATTAAGAGGATGGTTTAAACAAAACACATAAAGCAATTTGGAAACACAGAATTTAGGAGCAATGATTGATACTGCATGCTGAATCTTTTTAAGGTCGAGTGCTAAGGTACTCGGCTGCTGACCCGCAGGCCACGGGATTGAATCCCGGCGGCGACGACTGCATTTTCCATAGAGGCGAAAATGCTGTAAGCCTGTGTGCTCAGATTTAGGTGCACGTTAAAGAACCCCAGGGGGTCGAAATTTCCGGAGCTCTTCACTACGGTGTCTCTCATAATCATATGGTGTTTTTGGGACGTTAAACCATAAATATGAATCAATCTCAAATCATTATGAACCATTAATAAACTCATGAAAGGGATAGGTAACTTTCTCGCCGCTGTATACTCTATGGGCAGCGTAATTAAGATGGTAATGATGCCTTCTTTCCAGTGTGCTCCGCCCACCTGGATGGGGTGACGCAGGTTCAGAAGGAACTTCTACTTGTTCGTCTTCCTCAAATACTTAGGACAACACACCTCTGAGCGCAGGCCATGTATCGGATGGTGACTCGCATAAGAAGGAGCTATGTAAAAGACTTTTTATAGTTGACTGGAACCGTACGTGTAAAGTGAAGTTAGATAGCGAAAAAAAAACCCATCAGGCATTGAGGCTAAGTATAGAAAACTCGAGCGAGGTTATACAGTAAGATATCGCGATGGGAGAATTTCTGTAAGCTTCACTAACGTGAATTCGGAAAAGAGCGAAGACAATGCGAAAGAGAGACATAGAGAGAGATGGGGGGTATTTATTGATATGTTGCTGGTAATTGAAGGTGGAAGGGTCTCTTATTAGACGAATAATATTGCTTGGGTCACCCGCTGGCTATCGCCAGAATCGAGAGTCCAGCTACAGGATCCAAATTCAGAAGCTCCTTAGTGACAAGCACGCTGGGGACTACTTCAGTTATTAACGCGACAGCGTTAAGTAGCTCGATTCGCAATTATTTAGGGGTCGCTGCCAGCGTCGGTGTCTAGACGAAAAAATAGAAACATATGAAAATAAATAACCACGGTTCACAGTCGGTATTGAACTGGGGTATTCTGCGTGGCAAGCGAGTTCTCTTCAGCAGAGCTGTGTACCAGGGCTTGAAACTTCTCCGAAAATGAAAGCAAGTCAGCGATTGAAAATACGATATGAACGGCGCCTGATTACTCTGTCGCGTTCTATTCTGGGTGTGTGCCACCGTCCAAGGTTATACTCCATTGTACTCTTGAAGGCGAATCTCAAGCGTCTTTGAAGCCTTCTTTACAGCGACACCTTCACAGATGCTATATAGTGCAAAGAGACAGTTTAGCGCAGCTAATATTGCGGTGCAAAGGAACCAAACACAAATATGACAATTGCATAATGATTTGGCAGTTTAAAAGTACACCCATACAACTTGCTTAGGCATATTTTTTTATTATCGACGAGAGCAGCAATGGGGTGTGTGGGTGCGCGTGTTGGCATGCGCAGCGGTTACGTCGTCGTTTCGCAAAACGGAGATAGATATGGCGTAGTGGGCATATCGCAGCTGTACTGGAAGTAATGATGATTGATATATGGGGTTTAACGTCCCGAAACCACCATATGATTGTGAGAGACACCGTAGTGAAGGGCTCCGGAAATTTCGACCATATGGGGTTTTTTAATGTGCATCCAAATCTGCAGGAGCACACGGGCCTACAGCATTTTCGCCTCCATCAAAAATTCAGCCGCTGCCGCCACCGAAGCGATTCGATACCGTGATCTGCGGGTCAGTAGCCCAAGTACCTTAGCCACTAGATCTCAGCGGCGGGGCGTACACCGGCAGTAGCCTTTATATATAGGGCGGTTTGACTCAACCAATATTACGTGCAGAGACGTTATCCCTCCCCGCCACATGGTTGAGGTGCCCACCGAGTCATGAAACCTATCGACGATTGAAAAGGTGATGCATACAGCGCCTCAACACGCTGTCGCGTTCCACTCCTGAAATAAAGCTGACGTGTATTCCTTTATTCTTTGTCCTTTATTCATACATAACTCAGGTTTGCCCGGAGCTATTAAAGCAGGCGGGTTACAAACATTTAAAAAAGGCATCTTCATTGTTACTGCACACTTGCTCAGACAGCCGACTTGTCCACTGATTAATAGTTTTCATAAAAAAAAACGAATTTGCGTACAGGTTCATCCTGGTCTGGTATGGCCTTACTTTGGTATGTGATCTGTGCCTCTAGATACGCAATGATGCTGTTTTGAGTAAATGTCGCTGTTAATTCCTGTTTTTCTTTGATATAACCACCTCAAACGTAACCGTTTACGTCAGGATGAAATAGGCTCCCAGTTTCATTCCTTTTTCGTTTCGGTAGAAGTGTCATTTCTTCCAAAATGACTCGAGACAAACCTGGCTGCTCTGTTTTGCATTTTTGCTAACTTTGTTACTCAAGCCTACTTGTGACGGGTCCTAAAGAGTACAAGTATATTCTGAATTCGTCGAACTTGTTAATCAAGCTTTCTTCCGACGGGTCCCAAAGAGAACAAGCATATTCTTAAATTCACCGAATACAAGTGAGGTAATCCATGCTCGTAAGGTAAAAATTTGCAAATCTAAAAGTATTTTTATTATAGTTCTACGTTACAGAAGCTTTACAGCGAAATATTTTTGTACAGTTAATGATGTAATGAGATAAGACGAACAACCAATTTTGGAGGTGTATATAGTTGGCCACTACGGCCACCGTTGTCCGCAAAAAATATATAGCCCGAAATAAAAAAATCACAGCATATACATGGAGTCATGGGGTGAATAATGATGAGTGGGGCGAAGCGTCCATCAGTCCATAAGCGCTTGTGTTGTGTGTTCTGTGTAATAGTGGCTGCGCTTCCTACCAAGATGTGTCCATCAGTTCGTCCATACTTCCGTCCGTCCGACCGCCCGTGCGTCCGGCCGTCCATCCGGGTGTCTGTCTGTCTGTCCACCCATCTGTGCGTCTGTCCACCTGCCTGCCTGCCTGCCTGCCCGCCTGCCTGCCCGCCCGCCCGCCTGTCTGTCTGTCTGTCTGTCTGTCTGTCTGTCTGTCTGTCTGTCTGTCTGTATGTCTGTCTGTCTGTATGTCTGTCTGTCTCTCAGTCAGTCGGTCGGTCGGTCGGTCATCTGGCTGGCCGGCCGGCCGGCCGGCCGGCCGGCCGGCCGCCAGCCAGCCAGCCAGCCAGCCAGCCAGCCAGCCAGCCAGCCAGCCAGCCAGCCAGCCAGCCAGCCAGCCAGCCAGCCAGCCAGCCAGCCAGCCAGCCAGCCAGCCAGCCAGCCAGCCAGCCAGCCAGCCAGCCAGCCAGCCAGCCAGCCAGCCAGCCAGCCAGCCAGCCAGCCAGCCAGCCAGCCAGCCAGCCAGCCAGCCAGCCAGCCAGCCAGCCAGCCAGCCAGCCAGCCAGCCAGCCAGCCAGCCAGCCAGCCAGCCAGCCAGCCAGCCAGCCAGCCAGCCAGCCAGCCAGCCAGCCAGCCAGCCAGCCAGCCAGCCAGCCAGCCAGCCAGCCAGCCAGCCAGCCAGCCAGCCAGCCAGCCAGCCAGCCAGCCAGCCAGCCAGCCAGCCAGCCAGCCAGCCAGCCAGCCAGCCAGCCAGCCAGCCAGCCAGCCAGCCAGCCAGCCAGCCAGCCAGCCAGCCAGCCAGCCAGCCAGCCAGCCAGCCAGCCAGCCAGCCAGCCAGCCAGCCAGCCAGCCAGCCAGCCAGCCAGCCAGCCAGCCAGCCAGCCAGCCAGCCAGCCAGCCAGCCAGCCAGCCAGCCAGCCAGCCAGCCAGCCAGCCAGCCAGCCAGCCAGCCAGCCAGCCAGCCAGCCAGCCAGCCAGCCAGCCAGCCAGCCAGCCAGCCAGCCAGCCAGCCAGCCAGCCAGCCAGCCAGCCAGCCAGCCAGCCAGCCAGCCAGCCAGCCAGCCAGCCAGCCAGCCAGCCAGCCAGCCAGCCAGCCAGCCAGCCAGCCAGCCAGCCAGCCAGCCAGCCAGCCAGCCAGCCAGCCAGCCAGCCAGCCAGCCAGCCAGCCAGCCAGCCAGCCAGCCAGCCAGCCAGCCAGCCAGCCAGCCAGCCAGCCAGCCAGCCAGCCAGCCAGCCAGCCAGCCAGCCAGCCAGCCAGCCAGCCAGCCAGCCAGCCAGCCAGCCAGCCAGCCAGCCAGCCAGCCAGCCAGCCAGCCAGCCAGCCAGCCAGCCAGCCAGCCAGCCAGCCAGCCAGCCAGCCAGCCAGCCAGCCAGCCAGCCAGCCAGCCAGCCAGCCAGCCAGCCAGCCAGCCAGCCAGCCAGCCAGCCAGCCAGCCAGCCAGCCAGCCAGCCAGCCAGCCAGCCAGCCAGCCAGCCAGCCAGCCAGCCAGCCAGCCAGCCAGCCAGCCAGCCAGCCAGCCAGCCAGCCAGCCAGCCAGCCAGCCAGCCAGCCAGCCAGCCAGCCAGCCAGCCAGCCAGCCAGCCAGCCAGCCAGCCAGCCAGCCAGCCAGCCAGCCAGCCAGCCAGCCAGCCAGCCAGCCAGCCAGCCAGCCAGCCAGCCAGCCAGCCAGCCAGCCAGCCAGCCAGCCAGCCAGCCAGCCAGCCAGCCAGCCAGCCAGCCAGCCAGCCAGCCAGCCAGCCAGCCAGCCAGCCAGCCAGCCAGCCAGCCAGCCAGCCAGCCAGCCAGCCAGCCAGCCAGCCAGCCAGCCAGCCAGCCAGCCAGCCAGCCAGCCAGCCAGCCAGCCAGCCAGCCAGCCAGCCAGCCAGCCAGCCAGCCAGCCAGCCAGCCAGCCAGCCAGCCAGCCAGCCAGCCAGCCAGCCAGCCAGCCAGCCAGCCAGCCAGCCAGCCAGCCAGCCAGCCAGCCAGCCAGCCAGCCAGCCAGCCAGCCAGCCAGCCAGCCAGCCAGCCAGCCAGCCAGCCAGCCAGCCAGCCAGCCAGCCAGCCAGCCAGCCAGCCAGCCAGCCAGCCAGCCAGCCAGCCAGCCAGCCAGCCAGCCAGCCAGCCAGCCAGCCAGCCAGCCAGCCAGCCAGCCAGCCAGCCAGCCAGCCAGCCAGCCAGCCAGCCAGCCAGCCAGCCAGCCAGCCAGCCAGCCAGCCAGCCAGCCAGCCAGCCAGCCAGCCAGCCAGCCAGCCAGCCAGCCAGCCAGCCAGCCAGCCAGCCAGCCAGCCAGCCAGCCAGCCAGCCAGCCAGCCAGCCAGCCAGCCAGCCAGCCAGCCAGCCAGCCAGCCAGCCAGCCAGCCAGCCAGCCAGCCAGCCAGCCAGCCAGCCAGCCAGCCAGCCAGCCAGCCAGCCAGCCAGCCAGCCAGCCAGCCAGCCAGCCAGCCAGCCAGCCAGCCAGCCAGCCAGCCAGCCAGCCAGCCAGCCAGCCAGCCAGCCAGCCAGCCAGCCAGCCAGCCAGCCAGCCAGCCAGCCAGCCAGCCAGCCAGCCAGCCAGCCAGCCAGCCAGCCAGCCAGCCAGCCAGCCAGCCAGCCAGCCAGCCAGCCAGCCAGCCAGCCAGCCAGCCAGCCAGCCAGCCAGCCAGCCAGCCAGCCAGCCAGCCAGCCAGCCAGCCAGCCAGCCAGCCAGCCAGCCAGCCAGCCAGCCAGCCAGCCAGCCAGCCAGCCAGCCAGCCAGCCAGCCAGCCAGCCAGCCAGCCAGCCAGCCAGCCAGCCAGCCAGCCAGCCAGCCAGCCAGCCAGCCAGCCAGCCAGCCAGCCAGCCAGCCAGCCAGCCAGCCAGCCAGCCAGCCAGCCAGCCAGCCAGCCAGCCAGCCAGCCAGCCAGCCAGCCAGCCAGCCAGCCAGCCAGCCAGCCAGCCAGCCAGCCAGCCAGCCAGCCAGCCAGCCAGCCAGCCAGCCAGCCAGCCAGCCAGCCAGCCAGCCAGCCAGCCAGCCAGCCAGCCAGCCAGCCAGCCAGCCAGCCAGCCAGCCAGCCAGCCAGCCAGCCAGCCAGCCAGCCAGCCAGCCAGCCAGCCAGCCAGCCAGCCAGCCAGCCAGCCAGCCAGCCAGCCAGCCAGCCAGCCAGCCAGCCAGCCAGCCAGCCAGCCAGCCAGCCAGCCAGCCAGCCAGCCAGCCAGCCAGCCAGCCAGTCAGTCAGTCAGTCAGTCAGTCAGTCAGCCAGCCAGTCAGTCAGTCAGTCAGTCAGTCAGTCAGTCAGTCAGTCAGTCAGCCAGTCAGTCAGTCAGTCAGTCAGTCAGTCAGCCAGTCAGCCAGTCAGTCAGTCAGTCAGTCAGTCAGTCTGTTTGTCTGTCCATCCATCCGTCCGTCTGTATATACATTCATCCGTCCGTCCGTCTGTATATTCGTTCATCCGTCCATCTAGTGAACACTCCAAGTACAACCATCTCGCATACCTTCATGATATATTCATCATATAGAAGTACTGCCATCCAGCGGATATTCTAAGGACTAAACGAGAGGTGGCTACTACGACGACACGGGACGTACGACCTACGGCGTAAGGAGCTTGGTGTTCTGAGTAACAGATGTAGTGGTACTGTTTATGCATAGCACCGACAACATATTCGGTGGTCTAATACACAGTGACAGAATGGAAGGCGCCATATAAAAAGCAGATCGTGTGAAGCGCAAAGAAACGATATAGATCATGTAGTGGAATTGGGCACGTTGTAGAGATAAGACAGAATCAGCTTGTGCAAGGCTGGCATAAGTCGACATATCTGGGAGAGGTCTTTGACCTACAGTAGATGTAAAGGATGCCGATAGCTGTGGTCATGATGAAATTATTGGCAGTAACCTCGCTTGTTCTTCGATTAGGGACGCGGAATTGGAATCGGAGGCTTTATTCACAAAACTCTTAAGTTCGTTTTACCATTGGCCTTCGTGCCAGTTTCGGTAATGCCGAATCCCACATGGCTGAAATACTCAATTACAAAAATTTTAAGCATAACGCGTTGTGTGAATACTGCACCTCGTGTCTTTCCAGCTGTAATTTTAAAGCAGATTGTCAAACATTCTCAAACCTTGAAAAAGGCTCCCCATTAAAATTTGACTTTGTAAGAGCAGGCTTCACTCGCCTAAAGTATTGGCATACATGCCACCTCCTGCTGCGACATCATGAGTTGTAGCAAAACGTGCCATAGTTCGTTCTTACGGAAACCTAAACCTAGGGTTTACGGGCGAAACACTTATTTGAAGAACTACTCATAAGCATGTAACTTCCCCAGCGGAGTCTTGTGTCCCTATTAATTTAAGAGTGTTGGTAATAAAACTACTGTCCTGGATATCGATGCCGTTTTTATAGCGCCTGGAGGAGAATATGTCTGTTTGCTGCGGTTTCCTTCCTCAAGGCTCACGTAGGCTCACACGATACGATACAGCTCGTAGGCTCACAGCGATACGAAAGGAATGTCCAGAGTAGTTTTAGTGACGAGGCTGTGCTTCTTCAGACTGACGCTAATGAGTATAAGGCCTTAACCACAGAATGCAACAGCGTGTAGTCATGGCTGAAGGGCGCATTATTGGAGGCTTCTAGTCGTGCTTGGCTTTGCTTTCGCTCTTCCAAAAAGATTGCCGCTCTGAGTGATTGCCACTCTGAGTGTCTTTGATGACGCTCCGTATGGCCAATGGGCTTCTGGTGCTCATGACTTTCTGGGTGGCGGGGCTTGCCTGGCTGGACGAGGCTGTGGACACAGGGTTTCCAGGTGTCGAAGCCGGGGGATCCTCTGGCGTTGACTTGGCACCCTCGACCCATTTTGATGGCTCATGCTTCCTCGGCAGCCTCGTCGATTGTACGTTTGGCGATCCTTTTCAAGATCTGCAATGGGCGGCGAATAAAAGGGACATCTCACAACCAAGCTGAACGTAGTAAGAAGGTTGCAGAGGATAAATGTACCTTCTAATTGCTGCAATCATTAGATTATTTCTTGTCGCAATAATATTCTAGAAATACATCTCGGCTACTTCTGAAACCCTACCAAAGTTGTGACAAGCATGATAAAGAGACGTGGTGATTCCAGGTTAGTGCTGTGGCTAACTTTAGGAACCCAAAAATGAGCACAATGTGGTGGAAGGTGTGACGGGAGAGAAAAAGAAGGATTGATGGACGAGTACGAACATTGTCGCGCTCAAGGTAGGTATAGAAAACACAATGCACACCTGGCGGTGCCGAGAAATCAACCCAGTGCCATCTTTACTTCAGGCCGACGTTCTACAACTTCACTACCACTGCGTTGTAAGGACCAGGGCACATTGCACAGATAGACTACGGTGATGAAGGTGTCTAAAACGTTATAATTCAACACAGCCACCACCTTACGGGTGGAAAACGTGGATAGAGCTGTATTGTAGGCTCTACAGACAACTTGCCGTACCTCAGCATATTCATCAGTATGGACAGCATCAATGCGAAACACAAAAAGAACAAAGATTTGAACCAAACATTGGATATCTATCCATGTTTGGGTTGTGACTTACACACAGTCTCTGCACTAACAGTGGGCTGGCATCACTGCTTTATAAAGTATCTGTGTTCAGCGACTGTCAGTTCTCCACTGATCAGTATTTGGGGGGCGAGCTTTCATCTGAGTGACAGCGAAACAACGCTGAACGGCCCGGGAAGAAATAACTTGCACAAAAGCCTCTCCGGAAGAAAACGTACTAACACAGTAACGTGTAGGGGTGTTAAAGCAGTGCGATTAAAGCCCGAAGATAAGATTTGAAGAGGAAGGTTAAAAGAAGTTTTCCCGTCGCTAAAGGTGTTTCCTACGTGCTTGTTCTATTTTGCTTATAGAGAAGTGGATACGTGCCATTTTTTGGGATAAAGCGGTCCGGCAGCAGAGCGAATGCACCTTTTCGATCAGCGTCCTGATCTTCTAAGGGCAATAGGCTACGTCACCCGCTAGTTGCCAACAACAATGAAGTGACAGGCACGCCTGTTGGCTGCTTGTTACCCTCGCTTACCCAAATTCAAAGTATAGAGCATTTCGGGCCTACAAGACTAAGAAAAATGGTCATTCAAGCCCAGCGCATTATGCTTCGCGCTTTTCGCCGTCCTGAACGGCCGCGCTGTTTATTCAATTGGGATAATCCTTTTCATCGCGGATTGAACGCTTTATATGGCGTGTGCTAACTACACAACCGCGTGTTTGGACACCACATTCCTCCCCTCGAAGAACTGCTTTCGGGCCGTAATGCTGGCTGGCTTCGTGGCCGACTTGCTGCCCTCAATCACGTGCTCACCTGTGCCGAGAAGAAGTACTCTTAAGTGCTCCACCTGGAGTCCTTCGCGGCGGGAGTGTTCAACCGCGTCCTAAAGCACCACCGTCAATTCGTCGACCGGGTTGACAATGGCAGTTACTTTGTCAACAATGGTTTGGCAAACGCCCGTAACTTGGCATCGTCTTTAAGCAGACGTAATTCATGACCCTTGATTATACGTAACAGCTCCAAGTATTTTGGGTGCTGAGTGAACATGGCCAACAGCAGAAGGCTGCCAATGTCCGGGTGCTTGCGGCAGAACGTGTTCCAGGTAATCGGCACCAGCTTGTTTTCGTGTCTCGTCATGCCCGCACATTTTTTCTACAAGTCATTGGACCACAAGTTGCCCATGGCCATCCCGTGAACTCGCCCGGCTACGGGATGCCAAAGCCGATCTTGTTGATCAGTCTAAGGCTCTTTGCACGTGCGTCCGCACAACAATACTGGCCGGCCATTCAGCGCTTACGAGAAATCAACTGATGATGATGATAAAGATGATAAATATGATGATGATGATTACCTCATTTGGATGGCGCTCACCTACAAAGGGGGATGGGCCAAGAACCGGGCGGCAGAAACCAATATCAAAATTTAGTTTAGAGATAAAACTGAGAGTAAGTACGAGCAAGTGCGCAAACCATCTCTGTTTCCTTATTGGAATAACTACGAATTACTGAACGGAATCTGAATAAGTGAGAATAGACTAACACGGTAGTTATTTTGTTGCTTATGTAGTCAAACACAGTAGAGCATACATACCTGTGGCAATAACCTAATGCAGTGCCGCCAAGTGAGTACGTTAACATTTACTACTATTCTTGACTGCAGCAATGAGGCTTCTAAAAATCTTCTTCTTGCCTGCTTGCTTGATCTCTTCATTTGTGGCTCTCACCCACTAAGGGGGATTGGCCAAGAAGCCGGTGGTTAATGCAAGTCAATACCTTTAGGTTTTTCAGGCTAGGGAAATAGGATTACTTTTTTTTGACTGCGAAATTATTTTGGTACAATGTAAAAAGGGGTAAAGAAGAGAAATAACAGAATTTGTTGAATACCTGAGGTGTAATTGTTATATGAAATTCTCCTGAAGGTTAAATTATTACAGTGCAATAGCTAAATAATGAATTTTAGATTTGCTAGTAAACATCGAGAGCTGATATATGGCTCGGCAAGGTAATCTTCTTGTGTTACATAGAAATTCGCAGTGAGCTCCGCAGATGTTCCTGTCACTGCGTCCTAATGAAGCGGCCCCAAAAGACAAAATATTAGGAGTAGTAAGTGATATTCGTAGTTTTTAAATAAAATTCCGAAAGAATTTTTTTTTATTTTTGAAGCGGTGACATGTGAGAAGAAAATGGTTGATGTGCTCGGGTTCATCACAGCTTGAGCACAGAGAGGATGACACCAGACCAGACCTCTTTAAGTAGAAATGAAAAGGTGGTACACGGCAACGTAATTTTGTTATAGAGACTTCCAATTCACGCGTGGGACACCATTTATTATTCCATGCGAAGTTTAGTTGCGAGAAATCTGGATTCGGTATCGTATTTTTTGATGAGCCCTCAAGAAGGAGAATTTTCTGAACCTCGCTGCTGTTACATGAGCTGTAAGAGGCATGATTGGCACAATCGGAAGATCAAGGGATGCTCGCGCGAGTGTGTCAGCCATCTCGTTTATAATTATACTACGATGGCCTGGTACCCATATCATTCGCACTAGACGAATGTTTAGAGGCATTAATGATTTAAAAGTTTATAGTACCGCTGATGCCAACGACGATGATAAAAATGATCACACGGAATACGAGTTGGTCATTATCACAGCTGTCAAATGAGTCGCAGGAAATTTACGAAGAGCTAGTATAACGGCCGTTAATTCCGCTTCAAATATTGGTGTATATTCTGGGAGGCGTAATGAAAATGACCAGAATAATGAGAGAGAAAATATACCCACACCTGCCTTTTCGCCACTCATAGACGCATCCGTTGCAATTATTATATATTTCTTTTTCTTTGAGAACAATTGATCGCTTTTTGTTTTCGTTTTGCCTCGTCCATCCTAAGTATGGGGATGATGATGACGATTTCTCAAGTATTTCTTATGAAGCGTACCTGCTAATGGGCGTAGGGTGAAGAACTAATAGCACGAGACTAAATCGTTAGGTTAAGCTACATAATCAAATGCGAAATGAAACATGGGATAAACTAGCATTACTGATCGACCAAGTAATAAAACTATCTGATACAAGGTGCTCATGGGGTAATACTCAGTGAGATGCCGAAGTTCCAATCATGAAAATATACATGAAAAATATCATTAGGATGCATTGGAACAAAATACACACAAACACAATATAGAAAAATAAACATTATTTGTTTTTTGCAGTGAAAGTGTAACACAATGAAGGAGGCGTGCCAATAAATTTGTATTCAGAGTATACATAGGCTGTCGCGCAGCCAAGCTGAATTCAGATAAGTCCTCTCTAGGAGTGTTAATTAGAAGACACACTGACATAACTAAAATGGCTCCCTTGTTTGGCTGTGCTAGCCTTGGTGTAAAAACGTTAGCAAACAAAAACTCCCAAGCATTTCCCCGAGAGTGAACATGGTCAAGTGCGAATGCACGGGGTCATGCTATGAGGGGGAGTAAAGTTAATATTCGTTGGCAATCGCCAGTTAGTTAACGTAGACTCCCACGTGTGATCACATTGCGATTCCCAGGAACCATTAGACCCTCTCGGGAAATATTCGCGAGTTTACGCGTATATATGAGAGTAAATTCGCACTACAATGATGATTATGTCCGCGGCCCGCTTCGCTCGCTTGCGCTCGGCATCACGGGCCCTTCGCCATGCTGCCTTGTCTTCAACTGGTGTGACATCATCAACGACACGTGCAATGCTCGCATTCGATTGCGTTGTACTCGTTGTTGGATGTATCGCAGTCCAGGTTGATGCCTGCGATGGATCCATATTGTTGTTGTTGTTCACCTATTGATAGTGGCGCATACCCACTATGGCGGATTGGCTATAAATTGAGTGGTTTTAAAAATTGCTGTCCACATTTCAAATAATAGAGGTATAATTGAAAGATTACCGATAGCCTAGAAAAGTGTGGTGTTTAATGTAATGCATACAAACATTTACATAAACGAATTTATTCTTAGAATAGAGCAATAATCTGATTTCATACGTATATAACTATGTAGACATGTTAGAATAATGAAACTGGTTAATTAGTTAACCTATTAGTTTCATCAATATAGTCCCGGACGGCCGCGCATACTGTCGCATTAGAGAAACCAGAAATGGAAGCACCAAAAGACAAAATGACAGGCACGAATAAGTCCATACCAATACCACGTAAAGGTACTTTTAAAAGGTTTTTCGTAATGTGTTAAACCGCCTGTGGGCCAAAACAAATAATTCATTGTTTCCAGTTCACCACAGAACGCGCACAGTGGCGAAGGTGCCTGAGCAGACCTGTGTTTATATAAATTCAGATTTGGTACCCGGAAACGCAGCCTTGTAATAGCTACTTCTTGTTTACAAGTGCGGCAAGTCTCTTCGCCAGGAATAAAATAAATGGTGATTGATATTCTGTAGAGTCTGTTATTGCTGAACCTTGAAATACCTCCATAAGCGTACGTCTGCGGATTCGAGCAGCAGTCACATAAGCGTAGGATGGACAGTGCGGTAGAATCGGTTCGCTGATTGACGACTTGGCTAAGGAATCGGCTATTTCATTTAGAAATATACCTTTATGTCCAGGCACCCAAACTAATCGTACTTTTCTCAAATGCGCAGGCACCTGTGCACGGAACGCCTTTGTTACTTGATCATCAGCACCAACAGAAAGTGCCACACAGAGAGATAAGTAATCTGTTATTATGACAGCTGATGTAATTGGTGTATCTACATTGCGTAAGACGAGCACTACTGCCAGAACTTCAGCCACAAAAACGGGCATGAAATCGGGTTGATTGATTGATATGTGGGGTTTAACGTCCCAAAACCACTATATGATTATGAGAGACGCCGTAGTGGAGGGCTCCGGAAATTTAGACCACCTGGGGTTCTTTAACGTGCACCCAAATTTGAGTACACGGGCCTACAACATTTCCGCCTCCATCGGAAATGCAGCCGCCGCAGCCGGGATTCGAACCCGCGCCCTGCGGGTCAGCAGCCGAGTACCTTAGCCACTAGACCACCGCGGCGGGGCCATGAAATCGGGTAGCCAGAGGAAATAAATACAATTTAAAATCGGGCTGAAAATACCTACCCCTGACTTTTCGTCATATTGCGATGCGTCTGTAGCAATAATAACGCTCGTTGTAGTACTGTGCAGGCGGTATTATAGTAAACCATCCAAATATAATGGAGAAGTAATTTGGCATTAGGAAAAATGTTGTCAAATTGAATTTCCACCAGGGCTGAATTATCACAACTCGGCATGATGTCACATGTACGTACGTTTAGAGGCTCCAGTAAATTTTGCACAAATATAATTTTAGGGGTGTAAAATCACGGCCATCTAGCACCCAAAAATGATTTCGGGGTGGAAATAAAGGCTGTTTCTGAATGTCGTAATGGTGATTCATAAATTCTTAATGTCTGAACAGTCAGAAGGCGAATTCTACAAGAAAGCGGAGGGACCCTCGATTCGAGATACAACACATTGTTAGCAACTGTTTTGGGAAAGCCAGGGCATAAGCGCAAAGTTTCTCTTTCGAGAAGAATTAGAGGTCGCAACTTTTAAGCTACAACTCCAGAGAAAAGTACACAACAAAATTCCAAAGTGAGACGAACGTACATCATTACCAACGTGCCTCTTCTCATACCTATGCGGTAGTTGCTTGGCCTACGTAATATACCAATGGCCCGCACACCTTTCCGGTGATATATTCGATATGAGGTCGTCAGTTAAGCGATGTGTCATGAATTACTCCAAGGCATTTAACATATTCCACCTGTGGTGTATCCTCATGATGGTAAGACATAGAGATGTTCACAGGGTATTGCAGCGGGAAAACAAGGAGGGCACATTTACTCGGATTAAGTAGAAAGCAGTTGCCATCGAGCCAACTCTCCAATATATTAGGGAAAGTCTGCAGCCGTTCATATAAAGTCTGAATGTTGTCTGCCATTGCAAAAAACGCTATGTCGTCTGCATAAACATAAGTTGTTATGTCCTGTTTACGTGGAATGGTGCTCCTTTGTAAATAAATAGCATAGGGGAAAGCACTGAACCTTGCGGTACTCCCCTCGTTTGGGTATGAGTAGATGATGATAACCCATCTTTAAAACAATAAAATTTCCTGTCTGCTAAAAAATTGTGAACCCACGATACTATGTATGATGGAAAATCAAGGTATTCTAACCGATCTATCAAAATACAGTGCTCCACGGTATCATATGCTTTAGCGATGTCTAAGGTAACTAAAGCTGCATATTTTTTATGTAGCCGAGCTAATTGAAGCCGACTTTCTTAATCAACGTGGGCATCCCAAATTGAACAACCAGCATTGAACCCAATTTCACAGGGACTTCGAATGGACCTGCAGATAAGTTCATTAATTCGTATATTGATGATTCTCCCAACCAATTTCACCAAGTTTGATGTCAGTGTGATCGGACTTATGTTATCCAACATGTACGCTTCATTTTCATTTTTTAGCAACAATACAAGTTTGGCAAGTTTCCATTCTGTAGGTATCCATGCGTTCCCTAACGAATAATTCACCAGTTCAAGCGAAAGATTTGGCGATTCCTGGAGTAAAAATTTTAACATAGGTTTCGTAATTCCATCTGGTCCAGGAGCAGTCCTCGGTAAGCATAATACTGCGTTACTCAATTCAGCTAAAAAAATTTTGAAAATTCGTGCAAATTTACCACAATGGACCGAATAGCCGGAAGAATAGCAGTGAAGCGGCGTTCTAAACCTTGCGCTATGTCTTCTAGAGAGGTGTTCATTTCTATCGGCGTCAAGACACATGACTGCAACGTTAAAGGTGCTGGCAGTACCTTTCCTGTCTGAAGATAAGCGAACAAAGAACGCTGATTTTTTTCATTTAGAAAGATAATCAAAATGTCTATTGTCGTATTCTTCTTTCCTGCGGTTCACAGTACGCTTAAATACGCAAGCAAGGAATTGATAGTCCTTCCAGTTTGTGGGGCTCTGATTATGAAGAAGTTTTTTCCAAGCGGCGTTTCGTCTTTTATAATAGCGCGTACACTCATAGTTCCATCAACGAGAGGAGGATCGTTTATTCGATGGAATAAAACATTCTGAATTTTTTCTAGATACCTCCAGCATTGAACTAATCGTAGATGAAATCTCCTTAGCACTGGCATTTCGAAGCTTGGAAATGGCAGAACGAAGGCAGCCTTGCAATTTGCTATGGTTGATGTATGTGCGTTTTGGCTGATTTAAAGTTGTTGTTGGACAAGTAATGTCAAAAACTACAGGAATATGGTTGCCCTTAGTTGCCGAATCCAGAACAGCCCATGACAAAACCTTGATTGTATTGGAGCAAAACGTTAAATCCAATATTGAGCAAGTCTGACCTCAGACAAATGTTACGTGACCTTTATTCAGACACGAAAGGTGGTGATCAATAGTCCATTCCCACAGTCGCCTATCACAAGAATCTGTCCTTATACCCCAAGACAAATGATGTGAATTAAAGTCTCCTGCGAGTACAATTTCCTTTCTACATGCTACCAAATCACTGTCAAGATAACGCGTATTTTGCACACTGGAGGGAAAGTAACAATTCATAATTGAAAAAGGGTGGTAACCGGGGAGACACAACTCTAATGGTAATATTTCACAATCCGAGTCTAACATTTTGAAAGAAATTTTTGCCCTATGTCATAATTTACTTGATACAAGGATCATTAAACCACCAGCACGTTGCCATGTGAAGCCTGTGTGACGTCACGCTGATAGCGCCGGTGCTTCATGGCCATATAAGCGCTGTGAACCGGGCGCCTAGTCTCTTTTGTACTCCGTATTCATGTAGTAATGAACCGTCTTACTGTTCTTCGTTCACGGCCACTCTGGCTCTCCTCGTCCCTCGAGGCTACAACAGACTGGCGACGAGGACGGGATTCATATCCCACTGGGCTACAAGACACCATTAGCGGTGGTTCCGAAGTGCTCCGAAGATACGAGCAAGATGGCGACGTTGGGAAGGTTCGATCAGTTCATCGAGGATGGTGACGAAGATTTTCAGTCCTACGTGGAGCGGTTCGACTACTTTCTGAAGGCCTCCCAGGTGAGTGACGACCTCAAGGTGTCAGTGGTCATAACGGCAATAGGAAATAAGGCCTACAAAACTCTCAAAACGTTGCTAAAGCCAGAAAAGCCAGAAAACAAGACGTACGCACAGTTAGTACAGAAAAGCAGTACGTTCCCAAAACTTCCGTGATTGTTTAGTGTTTCAAATTCAATCGTTGTTTTCAACAAGATGGGCATGCGGTGACAGCCTTCGCTGTAGAGCTGAAGCGGTTGGCGACATCCTGTGATTTCGGAACGTTTCTCGACGACGCGCTGCGCGACCGGTTTGTGGCAGGACTTTGTGACAAAGAAACACAAGCAGAGCTGTTAAAGACAAGCAAGTTTGCTTTTAAAGAGGCCTGCAATATCTCTAGGAGCATCGAGTTGGCCCGGAAAGAAAGCCAGGATTTTCAGCCCTAGTCGGCACAAGGAATGATCAGCACCCTTAGCCGCAAAACAGATAGCGGAAACGCCCACCACGCTGGAGAGAAGAAACTTCGGGGATGCCTGCTGGCACCAGGGGGCGGAACCACTGCACTGTTTTCGATGCGGCTCCGAGCATGAAGCATCTATCTGCACATTTCCCAAGTACCGTTGTCGGGTGTGTAAGCAGGTTGGACACTTAGCGAAAATGTGTAGGGACAGAGGTAGAGACGCTGCGAACGTAATAGACGAGGAAAGTGACGCGGGTGAACATGTTCTGGACAATATCTATTCCCGTGAGGGGTGCACCAGACTCTACGAAATTTGCCTGAAGCTAGATCAGAAAAGTGTGTGCATGCAGATTGACACAGGGGCGATTGCGCTAATTGTACCAGAGTCACTGTGCAAGAAATACTGGCTCAGCCTACCCTTAGAGCTATGCAGTCTAAAGCTAAAAACCTACGGTGGCACTCCGCTGACGGTAAAAGGAAAGTTAAACGTTTCTGTAGAGCACAATGGTAAGCACAAGCAACTTTCACGAATTGTCGTGAAAATAAAGGAGAGTACTAACGCTATGCTGCTGGGGCGAGACTGGCTGTCAGCACTGAAGTTAGACTGGGCTAGTGTGCATAGGGTTTGCTTGGAGAAAGTGGCATTGTTGCTTGAAAAATATGCTAAGACATTTTAGCCTTGGGTCTAATTAAGAACAGGGCCATCAAGTTAGTGCTTAAAGATAATAATAACACACCTGTTTTTTGTAAAGCGCGGTCGGTACCATTTTTAGTTAAAGAAGCAGTGTCTTCGGAACTGCAGAACCTCGTGAAAAGTGGAGTGCTAGTACCTGTTCAGCAGAGTGAATGGGCGACGCCACTAGTAGTGGTGCCGAAACCAAACAACCAGGTCAGGGTGTGTGGGGATTTCAAAGTGACACTAAACCTATGCCAAAGAACTGATAATTACCCCCTTCCCGTGATTGAGGATCTGTTTGTAAAGCTGGCTGGTTTCAAATATTTCACGGTGTTCGATTTGTCCACTGCATACCAGCAGCTGGAATTGCATCCCCAAGTGCAGTCGCTAGTCGTTATCAACACACATTTCGGGTTATTCAAGTATACGCGCTTACCCTATGGCATAACGAGTGCACCTTCGATTTTTTAGGCAGTTATAGATGACGAGTTGAAAGGACTTGATCGGGTAGCGTGCTATCTAGACGACGTGCTGATAGCAGGAGCTACCTTTGAAGAATGTTTCCATAAAGCAAAAATTGTGCTGTCCCGGTTTCTAGAAAGAGGCATTCGACTGAAAAAAGAAATGCAAGTTCTTTCAAACTTCCGTCCAGTATTTGGGGCACGTTCTCGACGAAAAGGGCATACGCCCGTCAGCGGAAAAAGTAAAAGCTATAACGGAGGCCCCTGCACCAGCGAATGAGGCACAGTTAAGAGAGCTTACTTAAGGTTGATAAATTATTATGCTAAGCTCGTTCCCCACGTGGCCACGAGACTCAGACCACTGTATGATGTGTTGAACGAAGAAAAAGGTTTCAAGTGGTCCCGTGAGGCAGAGCAAGTGTTCCAGCAAAGTAAAACGTGGTTGACGGAAGGAAACGTTTTGACTTACTACGACCCAACGAAAGAGATAGGGCTGGTGTGTGACGCATCCATGTATGGCGTGGGCACCATTTGGTTTCGTAAGATCAATAAGGTGGAAAAACCTATTGCTTATGCGTCTAGGGCACTGAGCAAAGCAGAGAAAGGTTATGCTCACATTGAAGAAGAGGCTCTCGCCGTGGTCTCTGGGCTGATGAAGTTCCACAAATACCTATTTGGGCGTAGTGTTGTCATTTATTCAGACCACCAGCCATTAGCCAGCCCTCTGGGGCACGGAAGACTAGTTCCAGTAATGTCTGCAGCGCGCATGCAACGATGGGCTTTGCTACTGGCGGCGTACAATTACAGATGGATGTACCGAAAAGGCAGCAACATGGGAAACGCTGACGGGCTTTCGCGATTGCGTTGGCGAATGAGCGAGATGTCTCAGATTACGTACAATTTTTCTCTGTTGTCCATGAACTTCCACTGTCTGCTGACATAATCAGCAAGAAAACGAATACTGATAGAGTGCTATCGAAAGTGTTGTGGTACACGAAAAATGGCTGGCCTGCGCATGTCACTGATAGTAAATTCGAACCGTACTTTGTTCGCCGGTATGAACTATTGGTAGATCAGCAGTGCGTTACGTGGGGAAATCGGGTAATTGTTCCACACTGCTTGCGTAAACAAGTATTGGCACTTTGTCATGAAGGTCACCCCGGAGTTACGCGTATGAAAATGCTCACGCGCAGCTATGTCTGGTGGCCTCAGTTAACCCAAGATATTGAAAATGCTGTTAAAAGTTGCTGTACTTGTCAGTTGACGCGGAACGCTGCACCTAAGGCCCCACGACAAACTTGGGGTTGGCCGAGCCGCAGATGGCAGCGACTCCACCTGGATTTCACATTCGCAGACAAGTAGCTCCTCGTGCTGGTGGATGCACACTCGAAGGGGGTGGAGGCGTTTTTCCTGAATTCAACAACGACCGAGAAGACCGTCGAGGGGCTGCTTGGGGTGTTCGCATCGTATTGCCTTCCAGAGCAGGTTGTTACGGACAACGGGCCTCAGTTCAAGGCAAAGAGTTTCACAGAGTTCCTGCTTAAGAACGGAGTGCGGCACACCAGAACACCTCCATACCACCCGGCGTCCAATGGAAGCGCCGAGAGATGCGTCCAGACGGTGAAACGGAATCCTACGCTACAGCTTCTCGACGAAAGGTCATCGGGCCAGAGTAAGAACCTACAGCACTGCATAGATCTCTTTCTGTTCAGGTACCGGAACACACCGACCACAAGCACGGGGCAGACACCAGCAGAACTGTTTTTGTCGTGGTCGCCCCGCACACGCCTGTCTAGGCTACAGCCAGACCTGGAGAGATGGGTGGAAGAACGGTTCTCCAAAGTAAAGGCCCAAGTTGACAAAAGAAGAGGGTCGGAAAGAGCTTACAAAGAGGGGGAAAGCGTTCTGGTTCAAGGCCTTCGTCCAGGTGATCCCAAGTGGCTGATAGGTGTCATAGAAAGAAGGTGCAGTGGCGGCACGTACCTTGTGCGCGTAGGATCCGAAAACAGGTTCATGCATGTAGACGAGTTACGTCCGCGCTACTTGGAGAGTGGCGAAGAAGGCCCCAGTGAGCGTCCCTGTTGCGTGCCCAGCTCAATTCCAGACCCTGGGTCCGAAGCCCCTCCTACGAGCCCCCGTCCCCTTCTGGTTCATGCGTCTCCCAGGTCTGCTACTGCACCGCCGGAGCAACCCGGAAACTCAGCTCCCTCTGAATAACTAAATGCAAGTCCACATCAAGGCTCTGCCCCAGCAACGTCCCCTCTGCGAATACCTGTGTCTGCTTTAGGTGCTCAGACTTTTCGATGCAGTGCTCGTACAAGAAAACCTCCCGATTGGTATAGGCCATAAACATTGTGGGAAGGCGTGTGGTGTCATGTGAAGCCTGTGTGACGTCACGCTGATAGCACCGGTGCTTCATGGCTATATAAGCGTTGTGAACCGGGCGCCCAGTCTCTTTTGTACTCCGTATTCATGTAGTAATAAACCGTCTTACTGTTCTTGGTTCACGGCCCCTCTGGCTCTGCTCGTCCCTCGAGGCTACAACACGGGCGATCTAATCAAAAAGAACGAAAACCTGCAAGATTGAATTTTTATCTGGTGTGAGCCACGTTTCTTGGAGAATTATAATATCAAGATTAAAATTATTGCAAAAGTGAATTGTAATTCCGTTGAGGCTGAGAATATAGAACAGCAGTTCCACTGTAGTACCCTCAACTGACCTATGGTGTTGGGCGCACCGCAGAAGCGCATGTCGCACCCTTGTTAGCATCTTCACGTGAAATAGCCGATTCATTCCGTTTAGATTTGGTCTTGAGAGCGGTGAAGATAGGGAATATGGTACGTTTATTAGTTCGTATATCGAGTTCCATAGCTGTAGCAGCACTTGGGCTCGGCTGAGGCGTATGTCGGTCCAAGTGCACCTGTGTTCCTCACTGCTTAGCCTTGCCTGCAGATGCAGAAAGTTCGTCCAAAACTACATTGCACAGCTGAAGGGCATCGCTGGTAGTGTCCGATACTGCAGATTCTGTACTAGTCTGTACTGTTTGCGCACTCTGACTTGAAAGAATTTGCACGAAACAGTTGGAAAGGTTAGATATGCGTTTATCCATTGCCTTACTCACTGCCTTTTCCACAGCAGTTTCAATTGCCTGTGATAAATTTGAGTCTATACTGGAAGTGTAGCGTGCTGTAATGCCAGAGTATCCAAAAGCCCCGTCTCCAACTATGTCAATGGCTTCCCTTCGAGAACAACGGCGGCGGTCAATAACTTTTAGGATTTGAACTTCCTGAGAACGAGCGGAACACTCAAAGTTGTCGGCGCAGTGAATCCCCCCACAGAGAGAAAAATTTTCCACTGTTGCATTACACTTGCTTGAAGGAGGGCTCTCTTCGCAGGTGCTACAACTACCGTTAGATTTACATCCTCCCGCACTGTGGCTGAATCTCCAGCAGTTCTTGCACTGAATCGGACGTGAAGCGAGGGGCTCTACTCGAAAGATCAATGGCCATAATTTTATTTCTGACGGGCATTTTGTGCCCGCAAATGTCGCGATGACAGATTCGGTTGGTACCCTCTCTTTGTCGACTAGGCAATTACACCGGTAAATAGAAATTACGCCTGCTCCAGAGAGCCTGTCTAGGGTCTCAGCTGGACTCAGCTTGGAGTCGACACCCCGTACAAGGCCTTTGGTACATGCAAGGTGAGGCGGAATGAAAGCACGCACCGGGGTAGCAGCAAACGAGGTGCACTTGAGAAGATCCTGCACGCAGGTCTGATCCAGCGACCTACACACGATACCTCCTCACCCAAATGGGTGCACATCTGTGATGGTCTGGAAATGGTTTGAAGTTGTTTTAAGTTCCTTTTGGACCGCCTGAGGGTTTGCAGGTCTGATGAAGCCTCCATTTGTAGGTACCAGTGCCACGGGGATGCTGTCGATACCCCTGCGGAAAAAGGAGTCTAGCTGCAATTCATTAGATAGCAGGGACGCTGACCAGGCGGATCGCGCGTAGCCAGGAGAAGTAGTCGACATGAGCACTAGAGATATGGTTAGACTCAGAAACAGATAAACTATAGAATTGGACTCTAAGACAGAAAGTTAAAACCACTCAATCCTCAGCCAAGAACACCCCAGCAGGTTTAGCACTGGCAAGCTTGAAGGCGAGACTAAAACGGTCTTGCGAAGGATCTTGCCACGTAGGGTCTGCCGCTGGAGCCACCAGATGCCTTCCTTCTCCCTGAGCAACGGTCTATGATGACTTGCGATCGATATCTATGACGACTTGCCGATCTTGAGCAAGTCGTGGCTGCGCGGGCGCGCGCAACCACGGAGCGGAGGGCGGAGCGTGGGCAATCACGTGGTGTGTGACGTCGCTGCGCCGTTGCTACAGACGCTCTTCTCCGCCCCTTGCGCCGTTGCTAGGGGAGAGGAGAAGGCGCACCGGGGACGGCAGATTCAGGGTCGCTTATAAAGTGCATTCGCACTTAAAAACGAACTGTATACACAAGCTTGCGTGTTTCCTGCATGAGAGAACGAACTAAGCCCCCTTTGCGAGACGCGAAGTTTTCGTGAGAACACGGGGCATTTCGTGCTTTCAATGTTAGCTCACAGAGCGCACATGTCAGCTGCGCGAGCTTTTGTGCAAACGCGTAGGTTACTCAAATATCATTGTCTGACCCTCTAGTTGAAATTGAACTCTTTTTACTTGCATATAGCATTCGTCAGTGCTTCTGTAGCTCATGAATGCCGTAACTTTGCAGGTGTGAAGTCACACGGGTTAGCTCTCTGCTGTTCTAAAACTGAATTCAATCTCAAGTTGGCCAGCGGTTCACTACTTCTTTTGTGCGTTTCTTGATAGGTGGCAGGATACTCCATGGGATTTTCTTGTTGAATGATTGGAGACCAAATTGTCCCTGCGATCAAATAACGTGGTGAGGCAATCGTTCGGCGAAGAACATTTTTAAGATTGAGATGAGCAGTGATGGCGAAAGAAACCATCGTGACGCCGATCTTTGTTCGCTGGGCGAAGAATGCCGTGGCAGCACCGAGATCGACAGCAAGGATGCACGATCAGGTACTAACTCACGATGAGCACGTTGCACGTGTTTCACATTATTTCGTGCATTATTGCTTTTTCGTGCTCGTAAGTGACCTTCATTGTATTTAACGTGCACTATTCTTGAGTGAAATCAAAATGAAGCAGAGTTTTTCTCCCGCACTGCATGAAAAGCAGTTATTGCAGATAATAGGGAGCACCGAACGCCGCCAACACGCTCGAGCTTGACCAGCGAAGTGGTTAGAGCAATGAGACGTGCGGTGACGGCCGCAGTTTCCTAGATTACACCCGGTGAAAGAGGCACGTGACGTACGTTTTCATCAGTGGCCTTGCCAAGAACCTTGTTCGGAGGGGGTTCGCGTGTTAACTAGAACTAATCAAAAGCACCAGTCATTCACAATCAGCACATCATACTCAGCAATAACAATCGTCACCGATTTATTCTTCGTATGCCTTATTACCTTGCTTATTATTTTTCTGAGGTTTGCTCAAAGGATCATTCCTTCAAATCCATTTCATTTCTGCTAATGCTTTGAATTTACATTAAACACAATTTATTACACCAAGGCCACAATCACGCCGCAATGTGAATCAATGAATGCGATCACAAAAAAAAAAATAGAATGTTATACGAAGTAAGGCAAGCAGTTCGCTCCTTTTGAGTACTGAGGCGGCTGCTATGAGCGTAGCGACCTTTGTTTTTAACTGCTCCAATATCACCGATTCTAAAAGTACGAGCGACAGAAAAGCAGGAAGTTTAATTCCAGGAGACAACTTTCCGTTCCTGCTGCATTTCAAGCTCAAACTCTTTATTTTCTGCCTTGTAGGCATACAGAAAGTGGAGGTGCAGCAAAAGCTTTCAGAGGCAGCTTCACAAAGACGTGACACACTTTTGTTAGCCGCAGCTTCACAGTGAGGTTCATTAAACACAGTGTAATGGCAAACAAACAATCGACATATACAGAATAGAAACAAGAATAGATTGTAGAATTGAGTGTAAATAATATTATCATTAGACGGACACACAGATGTGGCTGCAAAGAATAAATAGAGAAAAAAACTCAGAAAAAAACTATATCTGCATGTCAACATACACAGTGCGCAAAGCACTTTTTGACGAACTGAAGAAATCAGAACCACTATGTAGGAGAAGGAAAGTATATTGCAGGCATTGTTGGCCCAACTTTATTCTGGGTGTCGGTACAACAAAAGATTCTGCACGAATTGTCATAAACGCCATTTCTCTGGCACGTAAATCAGCATGGTATCGTAATTGATTTATATTTTTTTCAAGTTTTGTGTTCAAACGTGACACTCAAACGGAATTCGTATAACTTATTTGTGTAAGTAAGAGACAATTTTGGATAGCCTTTTACCCTTTTTTCATTAGCATGAAATAATAACGAACATTCAGTATGGTTAAAAAAAACCAACTGAACAAGTGCTACTGTATATTCAATATAAGATAATCAAAAATATGGAAAAGAAAAATTACACACTTTGGCTCTTGTTCGATCTTCAGAAGGCATTTGACTCCATACAGTTCACGTTATTGACTAATAAATTGTCCAGGTATGGGGTGCGTGGAGCAGCATTACAGTTGTTGAAAGTTACTTGGAAGATCGCTAACAATTTGTACATATCAACAATAGAATATCTACAAAAATATTAAACCAAGGAGTGCTCCAAGGGTCCATACTGGGGCCAGTATTGTTCTTTGCTTAAATAAATAATATTGTCGATATACCTGATTCCCATGAACGTGTAATGTACGCTTACGATACAAATGTTTTCCTAAAATCCGACAATATATTATCACTTGAAGTAAGCGTAAACTATCTAGGTCACCTTTCATATTCGATAAAGCAAAAAAAATGCACTTAAATGCGAAAAAAACCTATATAATATTCCAGGCTATAAACAAATCTATCAGTAACATAGCTGTAAAATTTGAAGGAAATTTCATCGCACTTTTTAGAGAACAGAAATACCTTGGCGTGTGTTTTCAGGAGAATTGAAACTCGAACACACATGCGAACCGTTTAATTACCGCACTGTCACGAATAGTTTTCTTTAGAACAATGCACTTTATTCCACTAAGGTTTGAAAAAAAGATGTGCTACGTGCTTTCTCATTTTAAAGTGACTAATGTGATGCTAGTCTGGGGAACAACATCGCAAAGAAATTACCAAAAGCTCAAACTATACAAAAATACTGCGTTGTTTTGAAAAATACAAAAAGAAACGCACAGGACTTGCGAACTGCTCCGTTATTTATCAAACAGTCTATGCCCAGGGTGGGTCAAATATATTACTTTAAAAAAATCTGCAGTTAATCCAAAAGGGACAAGTTATACAAAAAAACTTGTACCGTAACATTACACTACCATTTGCAACAACAAGAAAAAAAAAGCGAGCACACACAATAAAAAAAATATTCGAGGGAAGAAACCATTTCCCTCGAATATTTTATAGCGCGAAACGACACCACCAGTAAGAACGAGAGGATGAAACTCTTCGTGCTGTCATTATTTCTTGTGGTTTCGTTTCGCACTAAAAATATCATTGTGTATGAACCTTCACAGTGCCGCCAATGCACTGTTTTCTTCCCCCTCTTCCTCGCGTACGAAGAGGTATTATGTTGACGTCATCGCGTCACGTCGACGCTTGGTGGAAAAGTGCACCGATCACGCGGCAATGCAAAACCCGATTCGGTGTAGAAAAGTTTTGAATGGGGTGGGGGAGTGGTAGGATACATGCATATCTACTGACGACAAAAGATGACATTCACCTTTGAGTCCTTATATGCGAACCCATAATGTGCCCTTGTAAGTTATCACTTTGTTCATCACTGCACAGGTGTCCGAAGTTTATACTTTCTCACTTTTCGATCCTTGTAGGTGTCAAATGTGTTGATAACATAAAATAGCCTTGTCGTCGATAAGTAAGCTGCTTTTCTAAAGACTACAAAAATAGACCTTTATGTTCGCATATCGGTTCCCGAGGTTGCGCAACCATCACTCCAAAATATATGCCCATCAATTGACAATGAACGGCACTTTCAGTTAATCAGTTCATCGTTCCAAAGTCAGCTGCCTTACAAGGTTGCGCGTAAAAAGTACTCACAGACAGCATATCTACGTGGAAGGAACGTTCAATGCTGGTAATAATTGTTGTCCCAAAAACAGCACCCACCGGAAGCGAACAGGTGCGCTCACGTATGCTTCTTTATCTCCTCGTCATTGTTCTCGCTACGACTCTTCCAGAAAAGCCGCCGTTCTGAGTTGGCATTCTCGATGGCTCTCCGCATGACCTACGGAGTCTTGGTACTCGTCGCGTGGTGGACGATTGGGCTCTTCGCCGAGAAAACTTTTCGGAATGCCGGCTTTGCACGCGACGAATTCCGCTTGGGATGACTCGACGTTGACTTGGTTTCCTTCTTCCGCTTTGAATGCACAGCTTCCTCGGCAGCCTCATCGAAGGCCTCCCTCGTGATTATTCTCAGAGTCTGCGACAACCAGCCAAAGCAGCATAGTATACATCGTTAACTTGTTTACATGCAGAGCAACAGCAGAAACACAGACACAGCGAAGGAGCAAAAGAGAAAGGAAAGAGGGCGCTGGCTGTCAACTGATTTTAGGGATGAAAATCCTTATAGCGACACCCGTTCGTCCCTCGTAGCCGTTGTAGGAAGTAACAAGTATAACATTTTGACCTCCAAGGTGGTGCCGGTGAGAGATTACTTCTGTGCGTTGTTGAACAATAATAAATAGTGCTTAATGTACATGCCAATGGCTGCTAATGGGGAATGAGAGACAGAAGCATTCGGCTTTTACTTAACGCGCACGCTGCGATCTCCATTAGTCGCCATTGGCATGTACATTGAGCACTATCTGACAAGAAACGGTTGCTACGCTATACTCGCTGGGTGTAACCTTCTTATTTTTAGAAAGGTTTAGCGAGCGTTGAGCCGCAGTGCCATGAATACAATGAACTAGTATATACCATGAATGAACTCAAGGTGATGTAAAGGTGGGAAGTAGATACGAAGCGCAAGCCGTAAGAAAGTAAAAGCTGAATTCTACTGTCTCTCATTTCCCATTAGAAGCCATTGGCATGTACATTGAGCACTATCTGACAGGAAAAGGTTGCTACGTTATACTTGCTGGGCGTAACTTCCTTGGTTTTAGAAAGGTTTAGTGAGCGTTGGGCCGCAGTGCCATGAGTACAGTGAACTAGTATATACCATGAACTCGAGGTGGCTAAAGGAGGGAAGTAGACCCGAAACGCAAGCCGTAAGAAAGTGTGCGTGTGCCACCTCTCGTTTAGTCCTTGGAATGTCCGCTGGATGGCGGTGCTTCTATATGGGGAATATATGATAAAAAGATGCGAGATGGTGGTACTTGGAGTGTTGAATAGATGGACGAACGGACACACAAACAGATGCATGGATGAACGCATGAACGGACACAGGGCCGGATGCATGTACGAACGCAGGGACGGGCGCAAGAACAATCGCACGCATGGACGGTCACACAGACGGACACATGGACGGACGGAAGCAAGAAGGAATGGACGGACGAATGCTTCGCCCTGCTCTTCATTATTCACTTCGTGGATATGCTGCCAATTTTTTTCTTCAAAACTGAATTGTGACGCATGCATATATAGGAAGTGTACAAAACCCTGACCTGCGCAAGACACAGGAAATATTCCGGCTGCGTCGTCATACAAACATGTAATCAAGATCGGCACAAGTAATCAAATTCACACTCATGCAGAAAAATGCACAGTTAGTCATAGGAAAGTGTACCATTATTCATAGGAAGAAGTACATCGCATGTGTTGAGGGAGCAGTAAATGTCACTTCATTATCATGTGGTGTGGAGTGCATGGAGGCAAACTAATTAATGTGTCAGTGTTCGGCTGAGATATTATGCGCTATCACTTCAAGGGGATGCGCAACTTCATCTGCCGGTTCACTGCAGGTCATGTGGATGTCGTCTAATCTTTAACAAGACCACCATCGTTTGTGAACATGCGAATCTATTGACAAGAAAAATTGCTGAGGCTTATAGCACATCGATCAGGGGTGAGAGCTGTATTAGTGAGGCATCCATTTTTCTGCATGAGGAGAAATTTGATTACTTGTGCCAATCTTGATTACATGTTTGTATGATGCTGTCGGAATAATCCCCGTGTCTTGCGCATGTCACGGTTTTTTACACTTACTATATATGTGTGTCACAATTCAATTAAAAAAAAAAGACTTGAGAGTGAGCGCCGTCTTTTCTCTTTCTCTTGCCCCTTCCCTGTATCTGTGTTTCTGGTGTTGCGCTGTAAACACGCTCACAATGAATCCCAACCGAGTGGCTCAATGTCTTACTGCAATATAGTATAACCAAAATCGGGGTTCTTGTACAAGATAAACAGATTACGCATGAGCCGTGATCAGACCGCGTTCATGTGTAATAATAATAATAATAATAATAATAATAATAATAATAATAATAATAATAATAATAATAATAATAATAATGGATTTAGCATCGCCAATCCACTATATAGCTATAAGGGACGCCGTAGTGGAGGGCCGCGGAAATCTCGATCATGTGGTGATCTTTGATGTGCACTGACGGCGGTAACGCGGGTTCAAACCCACGTTACCGCCGGTCACCCACCGGTTTTCCAAATGGGCACAGGCGTCCCCCGGCCCGACACTCGGCTTCTTCAGGGGTGAAACGTCTGGGAAAGGCAGCCTGCGCCATTCAAATCCCGTCGAAACGTGTGAGCACGATGAGTTGAGGTAAAACTCGCTCGGTAAATCAATAAATGTGCCGCGCACTGACATCGAGCAGTACATAGGCCTCCACCATTTTGCCTTCATCAAAACGCGAGCAGCGCGGTAGACCCCAACGCGTTCACATTAAAAAGATGAAAACAAATCTGAGAGGTGAAGAGGAAACCTTCCGATGAAGAAAATCGTAAGCAGGAGCTGCGTGCTGCATCGAACGTTTCGAGAATCGAACTCGCAGTTCGCGGCATCGATAAAGACACGCCCACTGGGCCAAACGTCTGCTCGAACACACAGCCCCTGTTTGCAAATTTCTCAGCACGTTTACATTTCTGGGTCTCTGAAACTCTTCTACAGAGGTGGCTAGCCTGATAGAGAGGTAGATTTTAGTTTAATGATTTCGCGACAGTTTGCGACCCGTGGCAACGTAGACTTGCAGAGTTCAGCCAGAGTTCACCCTCAATCAGGAGGGGGGGGGGGTGTTGGATGGGTCAATATTTATGGTACTGACCCCCTTATATGAGGCAGCTTTCACGCCCCACCCCGCATTCTTTTTAATTGACTAGGAGCGGGGGTGCAGCCAAACCTGTGCGCACGCGTATGCCTGTCAGAGCACAGCGTAGCTTCGGAGCGTAAGACAGAGCAAAAAAGCAGTCACCTTTGAAGATGGCCAACTAAAGTACTGCGAAATGACATACCATTGTTTTAAGCGAAGCTTGTTAAGTATATCGTTTAGGGGATGAAATTTGCGATTTCATCTTTGCGTGGTTCCTTCTTGCGCAATGACATTTAAAAATATAAAGTAGGGCATGATTAGAAAAAGTTAGGTTGGCCGCTAGGTGGAGTAGCTTGATAAGTGCCCCAGTGAGGGCCTTCCTCGCTCTGACGCGTCAGCTGCGTTTGTTGTAGTCGTCTCCTCACGCCAGCACCGACGTGCCAACGCAACTTGATCGATACGCACGCCGGTTGGCGCATGATACTTCATATCCGGCATTTAAATTGCCTCAACCACCTTCGAGTCCTAGTCTGGTAAAGAAAGCTTGCTCGGTCCTACGCTCTTGTGGAACGCGCGTCCATTGTCCTTAGGCCTCGTGGCAGTGGTACCCCTTCAGGATACGTAGCCAGTTCAGACACTATAGAGTACCTGGAACGCCCTTAGCGTTTCGTTCGGTGCTACCGCAAGTTCAAGTGCGTGCTATTAGCGAGAAGTGCCTCACTTGAAATACTTTCTCCCAGGCGGCGACGGTGGCTGTCGTCATGGCCGATCTGTTGCTCGCGAGCATCTGGGTCAACAGCACCGAGAAGAAGAGCTCAAAGTGCTTTGATTGTACTCCTTCGCGGTTGGCGTGTTCTTCCGCGTTCTGACGCGTTATCGCCACAAGGGCTTCGTAGTCGTCCACCGAGTCGACGATGTCAGCCAGCTGGTCACCAACCGCGCGGCCGAACGTCCGGAACTCGACGTCGTTTTCAAGCCCGTACTTTGAACGACCTTTGAACTTCGGGAACACCTCCTGTGTGCGTGGGTGCTCAGTGAACATGGACAGCAGCAGGAAGCTGCCGAAGTCCGGGTGGTTCCGGCAGAAAGTGTTCCAGGTGTGGTTGACCAGCTTAACCTCACGCTTTGTAGGGACACCTGCGTGTCAGACGTGTCCTTGGACCAGCAGTTGCCCATTGCCGTCTTGTGCGGTCGTCCGGTAAGCGTAACGTCGATGTCCCACTCTTCAAACTGCCGAAGGCTTGTGGCACATCCGCCCACAAAGGGAAGACCGGCTGAAATGCTGCTATTTGTTTTGTTTTGTTTCCCTGGGAGGTTGGCTCATACCCACTCAGGGGGATTGGCCAAGAAAGTGTAGTGCAGTTTATCTGTAATCATTTTAACTATGTGTAATGAATTGGTATTATAATAAGACTAATGTAAAAATAAAAACAACATAAACAGAGGAAACGAAAAAAAAAATCAAGTTGAGCAATTTTGAGATTTGAGGTGTTATGTTTACCACTTAGCTGCGTTTACTTCACTCTGACCTTGGGAGTAATAAATAATTTTTTTTTGTTTTTGATTGAAGATCACAAAGGTATACGCTTGGTTGCCTGAATATAATCGCAAACGGCATTGAAAGCATCCCTGTGGCAATGTCCCAAAGCTGAGGCGCCAAAGCTTAACGCCGTTTCCGTCGTCAATGTAAGGCCTATTTTCCGAAATGGCATAACTAGTAACCTTTTTCTAAGTATTTCGTAGCGGCGACAATACAAAAAATAATGATCTAGTGATTCCATTTCTCCGCAGAATGCGCAGAGGGGTGATGTTGTCTGACCAGCTCTGTGTAGATATAGGTTTAGGGGGGGGGGACACGACATCGAAATTTAGTGATTAAGACTTCGATCTTTCTGGACTGACTCCAGTGGGGTTGCCATGGAAACATGAGGTGGTTATAGTCTGTCCATGTAATTACTTTTTCTATCGTATCAGTGGAGATTGCCGATTTTCGATATCTTATAGCCGTGATATATTCTACATCTGGCAGTATGGACAAAACTGGCCCATCAAGTGCGGCTCGAGCTAAGGAATCGGCCAATTCATTTAATCTTAATCCACAGTGACCCGGAACCCATACTAATCTCAGGAGTCTCAACTGCGGTGGTACTAATGTTTTGAATGTGCTTAGAATTCGAGAGTTCTCTGAAGCTGTCAGAGCTGCACAAACTGAAAGAGAATCCGTCATTATTACTGCATTGTTTTGATTTGATGGAAGTTTTCGAAGAGCTAAAATAATCGCCAAGAGCTCCGCTTCAAAAACTGGAGTAAAATCAGGCAGTCTCACTGAAAAGGACCAGTCAAGCAAATCAGAGGCAATGCCTACACCTGCCTTTTGATTATTTACGGAAGCATCTGTGGCTATTATATTTTTAGTTTTTGCATGCTCTAAGTAATCTAATAATATGCTATTTAAAAATTTGAGGGATTGTAATTTGGCGTTTTGCGGGAATATATCATCATACTCAATAATAACATGACAATTCGAGTCATTAGTCTCAATTACATTTCTAATGTTCACATTTATACTTTGTAGATTTTTTTGTACAAACATTATCTGAGGTGTGTGAAACCGTGGCCAATGAGCAAGGAAGAAGGCGTCTGGGTTTGCGATAAAAGCATATTGAGATCTTCTTGCCGGTAAGCTGTAAAATTTTAAAAATGCTTGTACGGTCAAAATTCGAAATCGACAAAGCAGTGTAGGCAGGCGCGCTTCCTGGTACAGTACGTTGATAGCCACAAATCTAGGGAGTCCCAGACACATTCGCAGTGCTTCTCGCTCCAAGACAACTAGAGGTTTCGTTTTATAAGCAGGGCCACCCGAGAATAATATGCAGCCGAATTCCATGATGGGGCGCATGTACATCTTGTACAACGTTATCAAGGTGTGCCTCCGTAACCCATATTTCCGGTTACTTAGCTTGTGTAGTAAGCCTGAAGCCCGCTGTGCTTTGGTAGTTATATACTCTATGTGTGGACTCCAGTTAAGTTTGTCATTATAAATGATTCCCAAATATTTTATAGAGTCTACTTGCTGGATGGGTTCCTGTTTATATAGAATTGAAATTGAAATTGGTTCTGCAAGCGGAAACGCCATGAGCGCGCTTTTGTTGACATTTAACGATAACGAAATCGACTGCAACCAAATTTCCAACATGTTAATATATCTTTGTAATTTAAGTTGTAATGAGTAAATACCACAGTCAGCAGCAAAGAGTGCGATGTCATCAGCATAAATGTAGACAGTAACTTCTTGATCTGTTGGAATTGTGCTCATTAAAGCATTAAATAATATTGAAGATAAGACTGCTCCTTGGGGAACTCCGCGCGTTTGTTTAAATCTAGATGAGGAACATCCATCCTTGACGCAGTAGAATTCTCTTGATTTTAAGAATTCTGCCACCCACTCAATAAAATATTGTGGGAAGTTCAATCTCTCTAGCGTATTTAACAATATGAAGTGCTCCACACTGTCATACGCCTTGGCTATGTCAAGCGTTACTAAAGCAGCGTATTGCCTTCTTTTACGCGCGAGCTGTATTCGGCTCTCTAAATCAGCATGGGCACACCAAATTGAGAAATCACTACGAAAGCCGATTTGGTTCGGTTTTATTACTAAATTGTCTGCCATCCAGATACTTACTCGGCTATGTAGGACCCTCTCTACTAGTTTGACCATGTTAGATGTTAAAGAGATTGGTCTGATATTATCGACTGTTAATCCTCCACCCGGCTTTTTTAGTATAGGAATCACCTTTGCTATCCTCCAATCCTGCGGCACCCATGAGTTTTTTAAGGAGTAGTTAATAACATTGGCGACGTCTCGAGGCGATAAATTGAACAGAATTTTAATCATGGGTACTGTGATTCCATCTGGGCCAGGAGATGCACAGGGTAAATGTTTAATCACGTTGGATACTTCAGTCTGTGTCACTTCTTCAAAGTCAGACTTTGTCGTAGACTTGTGCCAGTTGTTTGGCACTACTGAAGTGAATCTGCTTTCCAGACCTTTACCGATAGCCTCTAAGGTAGTGGTCATTTCTTGTGCCGACAGATTATCACAAGCTACATTAACTGGTGATGGCAAGATTTTCCGAGCTCTCATATATCGGAACAGTGCTTTCATATGTTTAGGCTTCGACAGGTATTCATAATGTCTTCTGTCATAATCTTGTTTAGCCTGAGCTACCGTTCTTTTAAAGCCCGCAGCAATGAATTTATAATCGGCCCAGTTTTGTGGGGATTGATTATGTAAGAGCTGCTTCCAAGCTGCCTGTCGTCTTCGGTGCTCTCTTGTACATTCATCATTCCACCAACGGCTATATACTCTTTTTGTGGATTCAACAGTAAATTCGGCTCTTTTGTAGGATCGTTTAATGACTGCGTTTATTTTCAGTGCTTTTTTATCATCGCTCTCTTCCGAGTGAAAAGCCAGTGCTGACTTCAGGTCATTTCTAAATTTAGTGTAATTTACAAATACTCTTACATTTGAACAAGATGGAATTATCGGACAAGAAATTTCAAAACTTATCGGTAAGTGGTCACTGTTGGTGCCACAGTCCAGCGCTTTCCAAGAAGAAGTACTAATGGCTGAACTGACAAAACTTAAATCTAAGGCCGACCTGGAGTGATTACGAATAAATGTGGGGGTTCTGACGTTGAGGCACGTCAGGTCATTGTCCATTGTCCACTCCCACAAGCGTTTCCCACTAAGATCAGTTCTAAAACCCCAACTCGCGTGTTGGGAATTAAAGTCTCCAACTAAAACTTTGTCTTTGCACCACGATTTTGTAGCTAGATCCAAACTTCGTGTGTCTTGAACTCCATCCGGAAAATACATATTAACTAAAGTGAAAGGAGTGCAGTTGGGCAGTGTAATGTCTACTGCCAAAATTTCGCATTCTGGCGACATATGTTTGTATGAGCATTTGACTTTCATACTAATTCTATTACTAATAAAGAGAGCTAGACCCCCACCTCTCGATGGACGGTCTAATCGAAAAGATTGGAAGTTATTTAAATGGAACAAATTATGTACAGATAGCCATGTCTCTTGTAATGCTATAATATCAGGAGCGAATTTAGAAGTCAAGTATACCAAATCCGTAGATGCAGAGTGGATTGATCGGCAATTCCAATGGAGAATCTTAAGCGACCCTATGGTTTCGAAAGAGCTGCTTCCGCTATAGCTTTCTCTAGAATGCTTTCTTTCAAGAAATCCCTCTTTGAAAGGCTCTCCTTTTCTTTCAGATACTTTTTGTTCTTTGTTTGTTTCGGTGAGTTAGTTTTCCTTGACACAGGGGATCTAGATCTCTTCAGGGACCTAGGGTCCAAATCCATGTCATCGGAATCTATTGTATATGCAGCTTTGTCTTCACTTACACTCTGTATATCTACTGCAGAGGGTGCTGTAGACGGAGAATTCGATGGTGCGGTTTCAAATTCCTCATTTTGGCTGTGGACGCCTATTGCAGAGGCTCCTGCGGGCTGATAATACGATGGCGCAGTTTCAGATTCACCGTCAGCTATTGGTCGTGAACTCTCAACATGTTGGGATACTAGGCCTGACTCTCCCGCTGTACCAAATATGCGAGTCATCTGGTTAGCCAAAATTTGAGATAGAGAATCGCAAAGGTTAGAAGTCAGTCGTTCCATGGCTTTTTCTAGAGCCTTTTCTATGGCCTCCGCTATATTCAGGGAAATCGACCCATTTATTTCCGAGATATGTCGTGCTGCAACACTGGCATACCCCTGAGTTCTAGTCTGTATTTCCGCTAGGGCTTCTCGTCGAGAACAGCGCCTACGCCCTATAATTTCAAGCATTTGCATTTCTCGAGCCTTTGCAGAACAGTCAGGATTATCTGCACAGTGTTGTTCGTTGCAGAGACAACATTTCTCTTCTTTAGCTTTGCAGTAATTTGTTTCGTGGTTGTCACCACACACTCGGCATCTGAGTTCTGACCTGCATCCTTTAATAGTGTGACCGTATCGCCAGCACTTAGTACACTGGAGTGGTCGCGGTGATAGCGGTTCCACTCTGTATATTAGTGGCCACGCCTTGATTTCGCTTGGGAGATTCACTCCAGCAAAGGTTACAATTACCGACTCAGTCGGCGTCTTCTGCTTCTCTACTAGTCGTGCACACCTATAAACGGAAATGGCACCAGTCATGGCAAACATCTCTAATACCTCAGACGGGGTCAAGTTAACATCGACACCGCGAACAATACCTTTCACACATGCCAGATGCGGGGGAATAAAGGCGCTCACCGGATTGGTCGCGAAACTCGAGCACTTCAATAGGTCTTGGATACAGAGCTGATCAGATGAAAAACATAGAACACCACCTCTGCCGAACTGGCGGACCTCTGTGATGCTGTGAAAGTGAGACGTCACAGCTCTAAGCTCCGCCTGGATCACTTTAGGATTCTTCATCCGAATGAAGCCGTCGTTGCTAGGGACGAGGGCCACAGGAACTGCGGGAATGCCGTTGCGTAGAAACTGATCCACTGGTATATCCTGTGGCGGAAGTGAAGCAGACCAGGGGCAAGCCCCTGGTCCAGGTGAAGAAAACTGCATCTAAGTGAACTTTCTAGCGCTAAAAGCGCTTACTTAGCTGTAAAAGCACTATAGGAACACCTAATAAAGACAAAGAAACCACAGCCACTACACAAACTTAGGCCAAAACCCCAGAGCAAGCACGACCAGCTGCTATGGAGGCACCGCTTGATCACCTGCCTTTTGCTTCTTCTTCTTTTGCTTCTTTCGTGACCAACCTAAATCCGAAGATAAAGATTCCTTCTACGCAGGATGATGTTGGATGATTGTGTTATAAGCAAGAACAACTTCCAATGGCTAAGTCGCTCAAATATTTGGGAGTAATTTATAATGACAAACTCAACTGGACTCCCCATATAGAGAGAATCGGATCTAAAACACAATGTGCCGCAGGCATTCTTTGCAGACTGAGCAACCGTCGATATGAATTACGCAGGACCACACTGGTGATTATATGCAAAATGTGTATGGGACCAATATTAGAATTTGGGTGCGTAATGTTCTCAGGTGGCGTTGCTTGCAAACTCAACCCTCTGGTTAGGTTGGAACGAGAGGCCTTGCGATTGTGTCTAGGACTCTCTAGACTTGTTAGGAACAACATTATGTATGAGGAAGCACGATTGTCTACATTGCCTTGCCATTTTTGTACTGTTGGTTCAGGTATTTTAAAAATTTTATAGCTATCCGCTAAAACGATCTGAATATGCTTTTATAAATGGTCCAAATTCCTTTTTTCTTGCCTATTGACCACGGTTTTGAACACCTCAGATTATCTTTGTGCAGAAACGTTTGGATAGAATAAATGTGAAAATTCGAGATGTGCCTGCAGCAAAGGTTTCAAATCTCAATCTTAAACTAGAATACGGGGATATCTTCCAATCTAAGCCCAAATTATGATCTAACAAAGCCTTTAACAGCCAACTGCGAGATTATCTTGTACACGTAGAAATGAATAACATAATAGCCACAGATGCTTAAGTTATGGATGAAAAGACAGGTGTAGGGGTATCCTCCCGTTTGCTTGGCTGGTCTTTTTCATTAGGGCTACCGGACTCCAACCCCGTTTTTGAAGCAGAACTCTTGGCAATTGTTCTAGTGCTGCAAAAATGACCAGTGAATGTCCATAATGCACTCATAATTACCGACACCTTGTCTGTCTGTACATCACTTACAGCGTCATAGAAATCAACGGCCTTAACAGCATTACTCATGCTAGTCCCCCCACAGCTGAATCTACTGAGGTTAGTATGGGTACCTGGTCATGGTGCATTATAATTAAATGAAATGGCTGACTCTCTTAGCGCGAGCGGCATTGAATTGTTCATTACTTTCGGTCCCTCCTGAAGTGGCCACAGTAACTGCGATAAGGTAAATTTTCACTTCATTCAGATTCCATAGAATAAATTACGTCGTGGTAAAACTTCAGATACTTAAAACTGCCGTGTAAAATTCAGTTGTGTCCTGCCAGACAACTGGAAGTCGCAATAACTAAATTACGCGTTCTTGTCCCCCCAATAAATCTGTATTTATACTGGGATGGTCTGGTGATATCTCCTCTAGTAACTTTTGTTTGGAAACCGAAACAAAAAAAAAACATTGTTTTTTATGATGTCCCCAGTACATACTACTAAGAAAAAGACTTATTTATACCCCTTTCTCTATGCTGGGACTAAATTCGTCAAGTGACAATATACTTAGCTTTGGTGCCTCGACTTTGGGCTTCCACTACAAGAGTGGTTTTGATGCCGTTTGTGCTTACCTTTACGATACGAAACAACGGAGACTTGAACTGCCTAATTGTCTTTTATTAGTGCAGCAATAGTTGAACATTACAAAAAAAGATATTTTTACTGTGACTATTATTAACATGAACCATACTTAACCACGTTCAGTTGTAGTGAAGACAATGATGATCCTGTCTGGTCTGAACGGGAGAACAGCACTTCTAGCACTCTTTTCGTTTCACGTACATTATTTTTTTCATAAATATTCTATAATGAAAACATCTTGCTGAGGTAATCACTTCTGGGCCGATCTCCCTGAGCGGTTATGAACCATATTTAAGGCGTCACCATCATTGTCATTAGCCAGTTCCGCCAGTATAAAAGTGGCCCACCTACACAGGTGTGTGTGTGTGTGTGTATGTGTTAATTATGTCAAACATTTCGAAGTTTTTTTTGAAATACTACAAGTAAATTAGTTTAACAAGCAAGGCACCGTCCGATTCGTGGCATATCCCCCTAGGTGGGTTTTGCCAAGCTATTGAGCAACCGATCTGTCTACACAGGTCTGCTCCGGTGCAGTCACCTTTAAGCCTCGATTGCAAGGAGAGTGGATCTCTGGGTCTTTTCTTTTCAACGAGCAGATTATTCACCAATCACAGCAAAACAATTTTAGACAAACCACTTTGAAGGTTGAGAATAAATTTGTCCATTCCGGTTGTTATTAACATTGCAATTACCGTGCTGGGTTTTTAGTCACAGGAGCGTTTGCGAGGCCATATGCGATTTCCTACGAGAGACCAGACGAATTGAAGGCGGAGTTCATCGAATTCAATAATATCTTTTAAAGAATTGATCATCACTTTATTTTATAAAATACATTTGGTTTGAACGTTATCAAAAGCAAACATATTCATTAAAACATTAGTCTTCTTTCTCTTGCGAAATGTTCTAACAAATCATTTCGAAACTATCTATTACGTACCATTTTGAAATTATGAATAAATTCTTCTAACAAGGCGCCGCTCGTTTCATGGCCAATCCCTCATGGTATATTGCGCCGGGAGAGAGGGGCAATCAATCAATCAGTCAATCAATCAATCAATCAATGAAAGGAGAAAGCAAACAACCATTCAGGAAGATCAGCAAAAGGGTGGGCAGATCATTGAGTTTGGATTATTAACTAGATTGCTAAATGGTAATAGAGGTTACATATGCAAACATAATATGAAGAATCACAGTTATAGCCTACACCATTTCGCGTAAACTCCCGAAGAGTAAATATATTTTAGTAAGATTACATATTGTAGAATGATCAGTGGTTTATTCAACTAATAAATCTATTTGAGTTGCAATATGAACTTTTCGGCAGCCTGGAATATTCTTCCAGTCGAAGTGTCCCGGTGCCTAAGCCCCCAATGATAACAGCACGGTTGACGTAACTGCTCTAACAAGTTGCGGCAATACAATTTCGTCTTTAGTTTTCTGTGTGATCAAAAACGTCGGCAGTACAGCAAGGAAGTGTTTGGTAGTTGCGGTCTCATTGCAGAAGGAGCAAAAAGGAGGGATTAGCAGGCCCGCTCTGTTCATGCATGAATTGTATAAATTGAGATTTGGCATTGTACACCGCAGTCTGGTTATCACAACTTGTGCCCATCTTCTATCGCACCAATTCCTGCTCCAATGGAGCTGAAGGTGCTGAAAATCCAGTGAGGAAACAAGTTGTAGCAGTGGCAAAGCCTACATTCTCTGAAGTAACAAACGCCGTAACTGGAAGAAGGACAGGGCCTGCCAAGGTAGCCTCCGCCAAAGTGTCCGCCACTTCATT